>NW_027466094.1:1207500-1807500 GCF_046127955.1 Nelusetta ayraudi
CTTTCTCCCCATCTCTTATCCTCTCTGTTTCTACCCTTCTGTTCCATCTCTCTCCCCTTCCATCTCTGTTCCTTTCCCTTTTCTACCCCTTCTCTTCAGCATTCTTTTTCCTTTCCTCCTGTCTCTGTCTGTCTGTCTTCCCAACACCCCCTTTCCCGTTTCTGTCCTCCCTCCCCTCTCTCTCACTCACATACACATGCGCACAAAATGAAAATAAAACATTATTCATGAACTCACCTGTATGGAGGCCCATATAACAAAACTGCAGGAGACTTTTGTCCAGAAACTCGCCATCAAGATGCCTGTTGTCTCTGAGGTCTGATAACAAGGCTAACCAGAACTCCATGCGCTTGCCACGCAGGAAACCCCACCAATATTCAATTCTTTGATTGGCGGTGCTGGCCCCCTCCAAGTAACTATCGAGGGTGTCGTCTGGTTGAACAGGGACGAGGAAACACTGGAAGCCTCTAACATGGCCATTTTCGGTTCCAAGGTCGCCTCGAACAACTCTAGGACACCCCCCAAAACGCTGTACCGCTTCTATGTAGCACCCTCCAATTACTTTTGGGTCACTACTTGTTGTGTAAGCATTGAGACAGATTATTTTTCTTGAAAAGCCATCGATACATCCATTCACACAAATACCATATGGCTTCAGTTCATCATATGAGTCCAGGTGCCAGATGAAGTTGAGAAGTTTGAGAAGTAATTCCTCCGTCTGAGACGCCCCGCTTGCCTTAATGACACTCCTCTAGGATCCAGCTCCTTCAAAACCAAACGCACAGACTCTTTTCTCATACGCAGTCCATTTTCTCTGCATTTAGCATACATCCACCTGTACCCGTGAAGCTGCCCGGGGTAATGTAGCTGGTTGCTAATGGATTCAAACAGGATCGCCAGGTCGGAAGAAGCTTTGCGTGGCACGAGTCCCCTTGGAATGTACAGCTGCATCCCACTCTAGACTCATCAAACCCGACAAAGAAAACAAATCCTGAGTCACTAAATATTAAGAAGATGATTAAAAGGATTGGTAGGTGTTTGATGTATGGAGGGATTTTCATCCATCCACTAAACAATTGACTTTTTACTCTCACCCTCATTCAGTTTACTCGAGGATCGATTATTTCTTTCTGTTCAGAACAAACAGACACAGGGTTTTAGATTGTAGAATTGGTGTTAGCGACATATCAGATCACTCAGGTGTATATGTGAAAATAAATGTAGGTGTCCCACACAAAAACACTATTTGGAGACTCAACACCTCCCTATTAAATGACACCCGATTTGAAGATTACATTAGGAAAGAAATGAAGGAATATACAGACCTTAACGGTAGCACCGTGACGTCACAGAGTATTTTATGGGATGCTGGAAAAGCAGTATTGCGTGGGAAGATTATAAGTTGGGCATCACAAAGGAAAAAAGAAAAACTTAAACACCTTAACGACTTGACAAGTAAATTAGACTCACTGGAACAGTAGCATGTAGAGACTAACGACCCCACCTTATTGGAACAAATAACCGTAGTAAAATCAGAACTAAATAAGAAACTGAACGACCAGGAGGAACTTACACTTAAGTATATCAAACAAACCCACTATGAAAATGGACCCCGTGCTAAAACACTCTTAGCCTGGAGACTTAAAAAACAACAGTCTGGAAGATCCATATATAAAGTAAAGGACCCGGTCACCAACCAGATGTGTTATAAGCCAGAAGCAATACATAAGTCTTTTGAATCATACTTCAGGAATTTATACACTCAACCCGAATTAGCAGAAGCAGTAATAGTCAATCAATTTTTTGAAATCCCTAGACCTGCCATCTGTTGTCACAGAACAAAATAAGTGCTTAACTACAGAGATTACAAATGCAGAGGTCGACAAGGCAATTTCTAAACTGAAAACAAGCAAAGCAGCCGGGGGAGATGGACTACCAGCAGAATGGTATAAGACTTTTAGGGACTCTGTGACCCCACTGCTATTTATTAAATTGTTTTAACTATGTCTGAAAAGGTGGCGAGACCCCACCATCTTGGAAACAGGCCATATTATCTGTAATACTGAAACCAGGGAAAGATAGGACAGATTGCAGCTCATACAGACCTATCTCAGTTTTAAACACTGATTATAAAATTTTCACTTCAATTATTGTCAACACACTAGAAAATATTATCCCTAACCTAATTGACACGGACCAGACAGGTTTTGTTAAAACTAGACAAACACAAGACAATGTTAGGCGAGCTATACATCTGTTACATATAATGAGCAAAGGAAACACAATGTCCTTAGCAATTAGCTTTGACACAGAAAAAGCTTTTGACTCTGTTCTATGGGAATTTTTATACCTGGTCCTGCAACGTTTTGGCTTTAACAATACAGTTATAAAATGTTTAAAATTCACCTGTGGCCCGGATCAGAATAAATGGCAGTCTTTCAGGTACAATCCGTTTGGAGAGGGGTTGCTGACAGGGCTGCCCACTGAGCCCCATCTTGTTTGCTCTATTTATAGAGCTACTTGTTCAAAAGATTAGGGAAGACCCAGAAATCACGGGAATACTATTCAAGGGGAAAGAATATAAGACATGTTTATATGCAGATGACATCCTGGTGACTTTATCCGACCCGGATACCAGTCTCCCTAAATTAATGCCCTCCTTCGACCAATGTGGTTAATATTCGGGATACAAATTGAACATAGAGAAAACTCAAACTCTTACTTTGAATTACATACCTCAAGAAAACATACGTAAGTCCTTTAAATTTAAATGGAAAACCAGAATTTTGAAATACCTAGGTCTTCATATTCCCAAGACCCCCAAAGATTTATATAGTGTAAACTACGGTAGAATCACAACCAAAATTAAAAATGATCTGGACAGTTGGACTCCCCTAGTACTTGATTTTTACAACCAAATAGATACTTAAAAAATGGTTATTTTACCACAATTGTTATTTCTACTCCAATCGCTACCTGTAGAAATACCCAATAAGAAATTCAGTGAATGGAATCGGATCATTTCTAGATTCATATGGCAGAACAAGAAACCAAGGGTACGCTACAAAACATTACACTTAACAGGGAGGGATGTCACTCCCATGCTTGGAGGACTACTATAAAGCAGCACAACTGCAGTATATAGTCTACTGGTGCAGGGCGGGTTACGATGCAAAATGGAAGGAGCTAGAATTTGACCAACTAGATATCCCACTTCAATCTCTGCTGGGTGACAAAGCTTTCAAGACTATATACTCTAATAATCTATGTGATGTTATAAAAACTCCCCTAAATATTTGGTACAAAGAGATGAGCAAAGCGCACCTGGAAAAAAAATCTCGGTTATTAAGATGGGTCGAACATGATAGAGTATTCTTGTGTTATTCTTTATCTTGGTTTATATTGTATGATCACTAGTAGCACGTGTAAACTGTTAGAATCCTAGGCTAACATATACGCATCGTATTTCACTTTGTTTTATGGCCTGCCACTGATGTGCTCATCCTCTCCCTGTACAGGATATGAGCTGTGAAATCGGTCAACTATCGTATAGTCGTTGGTTTGTCTCTCTCTGTTCTCCTCCCTGTTCTTTCCTTATCTTATCCCCTCCCAGTCCTGTGTATAAGAGACCTTCTTCCTCCTTCCCACCTCGCACTCGCACTCCCATTTTACTGTGTTTTGTGCCTCGGAGCTCCGATCCCTTTTTTTATTGTTTGTTCATTAAATTACTTATTATCCCAGTATTCCTCTTCGCTCTTTTCCACAACAATTTGGCGTCACAAACAGGATTGCTGGAGACCCGTCAGTGGAACTCTGGGACGTTGAGGGCCCGGGACCAGGAACGGAGGAAACTCCTCGTTCCCCCTCTACCTCGAACCAAGCATTCAGAGATGAGAGGATCGGCGTCTAAGAGTGGATCTGATCGGCTTCACGTCTATCCAAGCGAACCTGGAAAGGAAGTGCTGATTCAGAGATCGGGTGAGAAGTAATTGTTCTTGTCTCAGACATATCAGTGACCAGTGAGTTGTTTTCCTTGTCGTCTACGAACGGTCCCGGGGCAGGACGGAGCGCATACGTTAACCGTGCCTGTCAGGTCGGTGTTGATTCTGAATCAACACTGAAATTCCCACTCCACAAGTGAGCCGGAAACTTCTGGTAGGTAAACTACCAGAGGGGTGAGTTTTTTCTCCACCTTTTTGCTCCAGAGTAAGAAAAAGGGGTGCACGGGGACGCCTGTGTATTTTCTGACTTGGAATTTTGTGAAAACTTAGTGAAAAGTCAGAGTAATAAGTCTAACTAGACAGTGCTGGGGAAGAACCAGAGCAAAGTGGCTGCTGCTGTTCCCCAGGGGGGACCAATTGTGGACGACATGAGGAAAAAATATGGTCCAGATTGTCTTGACATGTTGGGAATTTGGGTTGAAAAGTATGATTTCCCAGCAGGGGGATCACTGAGTTTGGAGGAATTGAGAAACCTCCGGGATAAATTGAAGATAGCAGAGGGAAAGGTTACAAAAAAGAAAAAAACAAACAAATATGCAATTCAGATCATCAAAGATCATGAAAGGTGTTTTTCATTTTGGAAAACTGAAGCAGAAGTCAGGGACAGGAAACAAGTAAAAAAAACAAAAACAAACGTGTGAACAGCGCTGGGCGCTGGAGCACAGGGGTGACAGAGATAACGGCAGAGGGTGCACACACTCACACACACTCCCAGGAGGAGGGAGAAAAGGAGCAGCTCACACACGAGCATTCAAATGCACCAAATCGTCTGTATCCTTCTCTTACAGGCCCGAAGGACCCTCTCCTGGACATGCCTGTCTTCCCTCCTCCCGCCTGCCCTCATCCAACGCTACCACCGTACAACCCTGCGCACTCCAGCACCGACGCCGCAGCGTCGCCACGTTCATCAGGACTGCCGTCAACCAAACGGCCAGCCTCATCACTGCTTTCAGACAAGGGCTGCTCCCCCAGATCGCCAAAGCAGTTAACACAAGCTGCTGCGTGGGGATTGAAGATGCCCGGCTGACAGAGGTCCGACGTCATGCAGTGCACGCTGAGGGGCTTCTGCAGGAGGCCAGCGATGCAGAGGACAAGAAGATAAAGCGTGCCTCCCTCACCATGATGAAGCTCCTCAGTGACACGGCGAGACGGCCCTACAGGAACAACGACAACCGACGAAGGGCGACTAGCGGAGACAGAGGCGAAAAGGGGGCGTGCCACATCTGCGGCCGAATGGGTCACTGGGCCAGAGAATGCCCTGACAAAGGAAGACACCGCGGGCAGAACCATGCCCACCGCAGCCAAGAGAGTGATCGCGAGGGCCGGAAAAGAGGATCCAACTCAGAGCAGCTGAGGGGGGAGAGTGGAGTGCGGGACACGGCATGGACCCGGCGAGACGGACCCCCGGCCTACAGCGTCTTCGCAGGGAAGTGATGCACACACACACATGCAACACGCTTCTTGCAATGAAGAAATGCTTGCTGTCCCCTCTAACTTCCCTTTCCCCTGCAGACACGTACACTGATTCATATTCTGATGTTGATTATTCGGAAACGTATACTGATTTACATGTTGATGATGATTTTTCTTCTGACAATGATTTAGGTTCGACTGATTGCTCTCAGCCTGACGGTGAGACATGCATTGACACTGACACAGAGTTCGAGGTTGATTTACGTGACCAAATTTTGAGCACCATTGACAGGTTTAGAGCGTCGTCACGTGCCGCCTCCTCCCACATACACGTTGTATAAAGAAGCTGCTTTTGAGAAACTGCCGCGGGTCACTTTTAGAATCATGGGTAAAAATATCACGTTCCTAGCCGATAGCGGAGCAACATTGTCGTTCCTTCGTGTAGAAGAACTTCCCCAGTGTAAAAAAAAAAAGTGGGAGATATGTTTATTCTGTCGGAGCAGCTGGAACGAAGAAGAGAGAGCCTCTCACCACTCCACTTACTTGTATTGACTACGGCGACGAGACATGCACATCACAAAACCAAATTAAACACAGCTTTGTATTGTCAGAAGTGTGTCCGATGAATTTGTTGGGAAGAGATTTGCTTCTAGCCATGGGCATGAATCTCATCTCCACCCCCGACGGGTTGATTGTTGCCAGGTCGTTATCTTCCTCGACCTTGGCTATCAGTGGTTGCTTCCCCTCGAGGCCCCAGAAGAATTGATAGTGGCGGCTAACGATAAGGTGCCGGGTGATGCTCACTTCATGAAAGCTCCCAATTTGCACTGCACAGCCAGTGCAACTCGTGAAAGAAAGAGTGTGTTTGAGAGTCAGTTTTTTTTTTTTTTTTTTTTTTCCCAAGCGTGAATGATGACCTCTTTGTTTCTCCGTTGTTTTTGGGCCCCCAACGATGCGTTGCCTCTGTTTCACTTACACCAGAGCAGAGTGCATTTCTTTTTTTTCTGTCCGTGGGTCTACCCCACACATTTCACTTTCCAAGAGTCCAGGCGATGAGTGGAAGGAGCTAGGTCCGTTTTTGACGAAATGCCTGTCGACCAAAGACTGGCACCGAAAGGAGCGGGGACAATTTTACTCCCCCACCCTGAATGTGCATAAGACTGATTTTCCACTGGAAACACAGGCTCTTCGCTGTCTGCACCTGACAGAGACACGTGACAGCGAGCGCCACAACACGAGTTTTGCATGTTTCACTGACACATCGCAGCTGCCCGAGGAACTGAGTGAGGTTCCCTCCTCACTGTGGGCTGCTCACAAATACGATGTGGGACTGATCAAAGGTGCCGAACCGGTGAAGATCACACCCAAAAGTGATATTCGGCCCAACCAGCCGCAATATCCTCTGAAGCCAGAAGCTGTTGAAGGGATCACTCCTGTTTTTGATTCTCTTCTCGAAGCAGGTGTCATTGTCCCATGCCCCGACTCGCCAGTGCGCACGCCCATGTTCCCTGTAAAAAAGGCCAGAGTTCCTCCTCAACGTGATGACTGGAGGTTTGTTCAACATTTGAGAGCAGTTAACGCTGCTGTCCACGCCAGGGCACCGAACGTGCCCAACCCACACACGACTGCCTAGCAGAGCTAGACACAATTTTCTCCCCCCGACCTGACCTGACCTGACGAACCCCTTGCTAATGCTGATTTTGTTTTCTACGCAGATGGTTCAGCATTCCGGGACGACAAAGGCGCCAACAGAGTTGGTTACGCAGTTGTCTCCGACTCGGAGGTCATCTGCTCTGACTCCCTTCCATGTCACCTCTCAGCACAAGGGGCAGAGCTGGTTGCGCTAACTGAAGCGTGTAAATTTGCAGAGGGCAAGTCTGTCACAATCTACACAGACTCCCGTTATGCGTTTGGTGTCGTTCATGACTTTGGGGCACTGTGGAAATGCAGGGACTTCCTCAAGTCAGACGTCTGCCAAAACATTTATTTTCACATTTCGCTAAATTGACGCACGGTTTAGACCATGTGTCAAAAGGGGGGATGTTGGAATTAATTAATCAATTTTGGTTCACTAGAGGGTTTTCAGTCGTAGCACAGAAGCATTGTGAAGCGTGTTTAATCTGCCAGTGGAGTTGTTACAACACCTCAGTTATTGCTTTTGCCACTTCGATCTCCAGCTGTGTATCGGGGAGCCCCTTCACATTTAGGCCATCCATGTTCAGCACAAACTCTTCTCACATTTCTTGCAGAGGAACCTCTTGTCCTGCCACTTTCCAGCGATGTCCGCTCAGAAACTTGTGAGGATGCCTTGCCTTGTCTTGCCATGTGAAAAATGATTTCCGAGTAGGGTTCCAGAGACATTTACAATGAACAATTAGCTTTTCTCCTACAACCAGTGAGCAAATCTGCAGCGCTCTGCCTGAGTCAACACGAGCCTCTAACTTGCTGATCTCGTACCTCCGTCCAAAGACCAGGGTAAAACGCACTGTTTTTTGTCTTTGTGTTTTAGTGATTTTATTTTTTGTTCTTCAAACTATAAAAATAGAATCAAGCCATTTTCAAATTTTCTTGTATTTAATATCACACAGTTAAAAGGAAAAATGTCTCATATTTCATATTTGTTTTTTTTTCATTGTAAAACGAAAAACAAATTAGCGTCCGTTTTTGGTTTTTCAATCCAATGACCAAAACATACTCGGACCATAATGGACTTATTGGTGATTTTATTTATGAGTCAAATAATGCAGCCACGTTCTTAAAATGAAAAAGCATTTCTGCTGTTGCTTTTTCATTTGGATTATGGTAACTGTCTGCTTCCACACTCCAGTGGTTCTGCACATTAGTATAAATAGAGTGATTCTCTATCATGACATCACAGGACGGTGGCACACTGACTCATTCCATGAACCTGGACACTGATGATCCAGACTTTGGACCAGATGAGCCAACAGGCCACAGTGGAAACGGGTCAGAACATGGGACTGGCTGCTGAAAGTATACAGGTAGGTGGCGCTGTCATCCCAAGTTGTGTGGTGTGGAGGATCGGGGCCAAAGTTCCAGATGCTCACAGATGTGACTGTGGATTCAGGAGGAGTGTTTGAAGGCTGGACTCCCAACAGTGATTGGCTGCTGAGGACCTCTCAATCACAATCAGGTTTTTTAGTGGCTGTGAGATTGAAAGTGAGATTGCATTGTCCAGGGAGGAGGACAGCAGTCAGTCATGTTTCACCTCCAGTCAACACGCAGTGGTTCACGTGAAGGTCCAAGAGGCCTACAGACCTACACAGAGTCTGGATGTGGCAGCACAGTGGCATCATTGTCTTTGTTCTGTTGTTTGGTCATTGTGATCCAATGTAATGTGAGAGAAGGACGAGTGCAGTTCTATTGGAGTGAGTTGCTTACAAATACAGATTGCACAATTTCTATCCCAATTGTTAAGTGGGAAAGAGACCTGTCTCTCCAGCCTCACTCTAATTTCTGGAGAACAATCTGCCTGAACACCTTTTCACTGATAAAACAACCTATTCTACAATTAATACATTTTAAAGTACTCCACAGGATCCACTACACCGGGCAGCGGATGTTTCAGATGGGCATGACCGCCTCTCAGACCTGCTCACACTGCACAGTTAATGTCCCAGATTATTACCTACACGCTGTATGGCATTGCCCACCAGTAAATAAATTCTGGCACGTAGTATGCAATGATCTATCAGCACAGGTTGGTTACAACATCACAGCCACTCCTTCTTTTTGTCTCTTAGGGGACCTCAGTGATATCAAATCAGATAAGGCAGAATCTCGCATGCTGATCACCTCCTTATCTATCGCTAAGAAAACAATCCTCACAAACTGGAAAACAAAACAACACCTGCACATTGCACAATATAGCAACTTACTGTTAGATCACACCTCCTTGGTAGGAATGTCTGCTTCATCCTATAACTAACTAGTAATCAATCAATAGCTGAGGCTGCTGGTTGATGTGGGCAGCCGTGGTCGTGCTGCCGCGGGCCGGGTGCGGTCTGGTGGGGGGGGGGGGCTGGGCGTGGGGGTTGGGCTGCTTTGCGGGTTGGTGGGGGGTCGGGGGTTGGGTGCCCCGGCGGGGGATGTCTACCACGCGGGGGGCTGGGCCTGATGGTTGGTGGGTGGTGCTCAGGGGGTGGTGCTCCGGGGGGGGGTCCCTGGCTCTGGTCTGGGGGCCCCCTTGTTGGTGGGAGGGCTGGTCCGTCCCTGTGTCTGGGGACTGGCGCTGGATCATACGCGGTGGGGTCGCATGCCTGGGGTGGGGCTGCGCGTTCGCCGGCTACCGCTCCTGTGTGCCCGGGTGGTGCCTTCTGCCCCACCTTCGCCCTCCCTCTCCCTGGTCGCTGCCGCTGCCCCGGGGCCCTCGGGCGGTGGGGGGTGGGCCCCCTTTGGCTCCTGGATCCCTGTGGTGTCCCCGGCCCCGATGTCGCTGAGGGGGCGCCCTGACCGGGAGTCCCCCCTGGTCACATAATAGGTGTATTTTTTTTATTATTTTTTTTTTTTCCCTACATTTTTAATTAATTTATTTATTTTCTTCTGTTTTGGGGGATTTGTGTCTTGGGTGGTCGCTGCCCGGCCTTCTGGCCGGGCGCCGCGGGGGACTCGATGTGGGCGGCGACTGGGTCCCCGGTGGGCCTGCCCCCAGTACGGTCTCCTCACCCTTGCTATGGGGCACCGACTGCACCCTCGTTGGCGAGGACCTGGCCCCCGCACAGTCAATGACCCACTGACATTATCACGAGGGCTTTGGATGAGGGTCTCCATCGCCCTGCTCAGCAGCAGTGTGGTTGCCCCAGGGCCTTACCACCCCTCCATTTTAAACGCACCATAGCTCAACACACCAGCAAGTGCACATATACACACACTGACACCCCTACACACAGTGGGGTCGGCCTGCTAGCGGGGGCGGGATCCGGCATCTTTCCCACCCTGGATGGACCCTGTGCGGTCCGGTGCCCCTGGGGTGCGAGACCGGCTGGGCTTATGGGGACCTCGCCACTTGCGGCGGAGTCCCCCTTCCCCCAATCCAGGGACCGGGCCGCTGCCCGGGTGGTCCCCCTGCGCCGCTTGGGGGCGGCTGGGCGGCGACGACCCGAGTTTTCTTTATCTTTTTATTTTATGTATGTATTTATTTATTTTCTTCTTTTACAGGGCACAGGGGGAAGAAGGGGGACTCTCGCTTGGGGGCCCGCTTTGCCGGCGTTGGGGACGGGGGTGCGGCTGTGGCCTCGGGGGCCGGGGGGGGGCTGTCCCCTGGCGCCGGGGGGTCCCGGGGCGGTGGGGGCGGCTGGGGGGGTGGGGGGTGGAGGGGGGCGGTCGATGCGCCATACTGGGTCCGTAGGGGGGGGGCCTCTGGGTGCCCGGGCCTGCTTTGGGTACCGATCCTCCCGGTGGGTGAAGGGGCTGGGTCCTGTCACTGATGATGAAAATCAGTGTGTAGTTCAAACTTTGTGCGTCTTTGTGTTCAGTTTTTCTGCTGTAGTTGTGCTTTTCTTTTCATTCCAGATGAATTCCACTCAATTTCCTTTTCAAACCATGTAGGTGTTGAGTGAGCTGCAGTGCCCCCTGGCTGCAAGCTTCATACTGTGACTCTGCCGACCGAGGTAAAAAACCAACAAACTCTGACACTTTGCTGAGGACCTCCTGGAGGAGCTGAAGGTGCAGAACCTTCTCAGGCCTCTCTGAGGAGGAACTTGCGGCTGTCGGTCCTCTGCTGCCCCCTGCTGGTCACACAGGCCTCTTACACCTCCGTTCGTCTGTTCAGCACATATTTAATTTTTTAATGGCTCTATAAACGTCACTGATGAGACGATTTTATGATTCCTGCAGTTAAAATTTTTTAATTCCAAATCTGCAAAAAGCTTCTGATCAATGAAGACAGAGTTGATTAAAATGATTTCAAAATTGACCCGTTTGAGAAAAGCTGCACTGTGGCATTGTTTGCATGTTGTTTTAGCTCTCAGTTGCTTCATTTCGCATTTTTCTTAAAAGCTTTGTTTAGTGGTCCATTGTGGTCAATGGGACACTGAACATCCGCTTCGTGTGCCCGAGTTTTAAGAGGATCAGGTGCGGACATTTTAGCATTTAAATTATGATGGCTTATTAGCATAGGTACGTAGTACCTCACCTGTCCGTTCTTTTTACAGTGCTTCCTGAACACCTCACCGGCACACTACAGCCGCCTGCTAGCACAAAGCTGCGCAGAGCCTCCTCGTTGTTCTCCTCACCTGGAGGACGCTTGGTGATCAAGACCTGTGGCCCAAAACTCGGTCCTATAAGATAAGTGCAGGAACACTGCCGCTTTGCCCGCACTTGATTGTGCTAGCCGCCCCGTACAGACGGTGGACGGTGCATGTTGCTTCCGTCCTGCCTTGGTTTTACTTGTTGTTTTTCCGTTCTCGCGTTGTTTGTCTTCGTTTGCTTACGTCGCCACTGCTGACCCTCAGACAGCAGACGTTACACTATCAAGTCGCCGGTCCAGCTACAGTGGTGTGCGTGTTTTTAATTGCATTGTTTGTTTGTTTTTCTTGCTATTTCAGTACATGTGACTTTGGTTCCTCCCCCGTTTGGCCCCCTCATCGGTAAGCCTCAGTTTCTACACCAAGAATAAGGAGCTCAGTAGCTCTGTTTTAAGTGTTGGTCTGTTTGTTCCTTTTATTTTTAAATGTTGAATAAAAGTTAGTTTGATATTTTAAACATTCTGAACCACGTCTCCTACTCCTTCCTCGTAGAACTTACCTGTGTGCCTAATTATTACTTTTGTGTTTAGTAGAACTCCCTGGGTGGAATTCCCAGGGTGGCGTTGTCGGTTCCTTTTCATTTTGTTAAATTCCCAATATTAAATCTTGCTTTATCAGATAGCCATAACCACTCTCATCGCCACAGGATATTTGAGTCAACTGAGTCAAACTGTCATGTCTACTTCCCAGTCTCAATAAACATGTTCACTACTGCTTTGTGCGAGCTTCTTAAATGGAGGTTTGTCTGGGTTTTTCCCTTTTTAGAAGCAAGCCACATATTTTGTGTCTTTCCACCACAAGACATTGGCTTTTGTCACTCTCTTTGTCGTATTGGGAAAAAGTGGCATATCTGACTTTCCCGCCGCGAGTCGCTCGTCAACATACTGCTGTGAAAGAGGGGTGATGTCACAGAACGCGAGGTGCATTTAGGTGCTACTGCGTAAAACTAAAAGATTTTCCTGGGCAAATATTCATTTGACAGACGTAAACGAAGTGAAATATGACTTCAATTTAAGTTTGTTTTAGTTTGTTTTTATAAACACACAAAAAAGTTTGAGTTAGTTATCGTTTTTGAAAAAAGTTCTTGACTTCTACTTTAGAGATATTGATGACGAGTTGTTGTATATAAACGGTGTGACTATGTGGTTCGGCAAGCGGTGGTGCTGTCTGTACATAGCTTAGCAAACGGATAGCGCTAGCACCCCCTTTCAATGCCAGAGTGAAAAGATCCATACGGAGTGTTATGACCCACGGGTGGGTCTAGGTGCCTCTATCTTTGTGTCTGTGTGTGTGTGTGTGTATGTGTGAGAGAGAGTGGATGACGCCTTGCAGGTGCGGTCCTGGATGTCGGCTGCTGATTGGACGCGCCACGGCTGAGAAGGAGGAGCAGTCGAGCCAGCCTGACGGTCGTCCCTCCTCCGCTCCCAACTCTGCAGTTAGTCACTTCTGAAATGGTGTTAGAGCACGCAGCCGTAGGTAGTGATGGCCGATCGAGGCTTTGTTGAAGCTTCGACACTTGTTTCAAAAAATGGTTCATTACTCGAGGCTTCAATGACACAGTGCTCGAGGAGGTCATCTAGTGCTCAATAAAATGAAGTGCAATGGAAACGTGTTCATTGTTTCATAGGTTGTTTGGGATTTGATTCGCCATGCATTCTTGTTGGACAACACTACATGCTTGTATGGTTCAATGCTGATACAATAAAATAAAAATGAAAAATAAAGACAATGTCTCTTTTTTGGCACGACTGATTGTAGTAGACTATAGCTCTTATACTGAGCCTCACAGTTTGTGCAATGAATTATATTATATCCTAAAACAAGACTAAATAGCCCATAGTTTAAAAATATGTTCAATAGTAAGTGTTCAGTGCGTCAGATGTCAAATGTGATCTATTTAAAATGTAGAATAGATGAGCTAAATAACACATATATAATACACATTGATGGGAATTGAACCATCGCCTCAGTCTTGCAAGTCCAAGATTGTCATAATGTACCACAAACCCAAATCACACTCCCTTTTTTTCATCTAAGCTGTTTGAGTAGCGTTAGCACACCGTGGTTCCTCATCAACTACAGGCCTACACTTCAAATAATTATGAGAAAAATCCAACGTAAAGAGAGCACTTCCATTAGGAAATAGTCAACATGAAATTTCGTCCTCTACTGACACCTGCTGGTCAAATTGAATAGTTGCAAATATTGTGAAGAAATTGTCATCTAATTCTAATCCTAAACAATATGGCCATTCCAAGTGAAGTATTAAGACAATTAATCAGGTTTGTACTGCTTGATTGAACACATTCATCCCGTTCCAGTGCACTAAAACCCACTTCCCTTCAGGACCGTGTCAGCGAAGCCAAAACTTCCTTGAGTGACGCTGTTTCCCAGCATGCAATGCGAGCTAGCGATTCACAATACTATTTCATCACAAACATGGATGTAAAAAATAAAAAGGGAAAAAGGGAAAAATGAAACTTCAGGAACAGCAACCATTGCAATACAAGCAGAACTGGGCCGAAGTTTTATATTGTGTACACCATAATACAGCCTTCTGGTGGACAAGCCATACTATTTAAGCCGTGTCTTCCTATGGTACTTCCGTGGGTGGAAGCTCATCGTAGAGGTCACGTGCTGGTTGCGAGTCACTCCACCGATCACCTCGGGGCCCTTGCAGGGTATCTGATTCAAGTGAGTATATAGGAAATATGGTTCAATGTATTCAGTCGTAACAAGAGAAGCTTGCTGGCAAAAATAATGCACTACAAGTGAATGTCACACTTTTTTTTTTGTTTTGTATGAGCATTTAAAAAAAACAACATAATAATATGGATTTTGACCATGTATGTTTTGGAGTTCAATGAAAGAGGTTAATATATATATATATATATATATATATATATATATATATATATATATATATAGTCAGCTGCTTTCAGTTGACATATTAAATCTATTATGATATGGAACGATAGTTCATAATGTACGTGTTACTTGCTTTGCAGATAAGGTGTACCCTATTTCTTGTGCTCCTGGTTATTTTAAAAGGCAGACAAGAACATTGTTTGCTGTTGGAGGGCTACAACAACACTTCGATGCTACGCTTTGTGCCGTCGCTACGGACCCCAAAATCTCGTTCTTGTTGGATTCGGGTTCTGCGCAGACTGGTGGGAGAGTTTGTGTACAGGTATGCAAAGGAACGGTGTCTTCAGTTATACACACGCTCATTAAAGTGCCGACCGTGGAGGAAGCTGGTGCCGCTGCACGCCGTTTCCAGCAGAATAACAGCGAAATTACCAAAATAAAAACAAATCAGGAAAACATGTCTTTGCTGTGCTTTTATTTACAAAGTTAAAATTCTTCTAACTTATAAAAAATGTGAACGAAAAGGTAGAAATATAAATACGAAGGAATACGTATTTGTTCAAGGGTGCGCAAAGCCGGAGCCCTGCATTTGCTGCGCTACCCTTTTTAAAAAGGTCTCCGTTGCGCGTTATTTTAATATGTCCATCTATTTTAGAAGAGAATGCATCGCCCCGGTCTCATCCTCTCTCCAAATGTCTGTTTTGTTAGACGCGCGGCTCGTGCCATTCATTTCAATGGAAGCGGAAGCGCCACGAAGCGGAAGCGCCACGAAGCGGAGCGCCGACGAATTTCGCGAGCGAGGCTCCAACTGGTTCACACCAGACACGAACAGCTCCGCGATGGTCGACAAGCGCTTCTGCTCAGCTGCAGTCTTTTTTTCACTCCCACTTGAGCTTCTTTTTTTTTTCTTTAAAAAAAATTAGATAAAAAAAATCATTTTCATCATCGCCCCCCCTCGCCCCGTAGCCAGCCTGCTCCGTAGCTTACTTTTGTGTGTGTGTGTGTGTGTGTGTGTGTGTGTGTGTGTGTGTGTAAATAAATAGAAACACGCACTCAGGTGTCCATCTCAAGACAAGACCTCTTTCATAATGATCATTGACCGGCATCTCTAGGATCAAACAGACGTATTTTGATCAAGTCTTCCTCTGTGTGTGTGTGTGTGTGTGTGTGTGTGTGTGTGTTTGTGTGTGTGTGTGTGTGTGTGTGTGTGTGTGTGTGTGTGTGTGTGTGTTTAATCTCTCTCGCACTCTGATATAATGTACTGACAAATATAACATACAAATATGATATATGATCGAATTTGTCATTCGGTTTTTATTTTGAAATTAGTTTATTTTGAAAATTCACCGGATTTTCTCGTTTTTATTGAGCGACTTCCTGTACTGTAGACGAGGATCGCTCGCGGCTCGCGCACGAAATAGAGCAGACGCCGAAACAACAAATGCATGCCGCGAGCCGCGCGCCTGTTCGCGTCTACTGTGAACCACCACATTGATTAACGTGGGCGCCGAATGGAAGCGTTCGGCGGCGCTTCACTTCCACGTCCAGTGAACTGACGTTAAATGCATGGCGCGATCCGCGAGGGGAGCCGCGCGCCTGTTCGCGTCTGGTGTGAACTACTACATTGATTAACATGGGCGCCGAATGGAAGCGCTCGGCGGCGCTTCGCGGCGTTTCGTGGCGCTTCCGCGTCCAGTGTGAACCGGGCGTTACTCGCTCGGAAAAATGTGTCGCCTGAGCCTCTGCCCCCTCCGTGCCCATTGGCGGAGGGACGGCTCATTGAAAAAAAAAAAAAAAAAAAAAAAATCGGTGTTCCTTCGGCGCGCCTGGGAAACTCTGAAATTATGAATAACTTAAGCTTGTTTTTGTCCCATTTGCCTGCATCAGCCCGTCATGATATTGTTAAATTAATTGAGAGCCACCCACTATTGTTTTCTGACCACCCCCGCCGTACGTCAGTTTTGCACCATGACATAGAAGTAGAGGGACATGCCACAACTAAGCAGCACGCACACAGAGTCATTATTGGGAAGTTAAGA
The DNA here is from genome assembly GCF_046127955.1 of Nelusetta ayraudi. NCBI lineage: Eukaryota > Metazoa > Chordata > Actinopteri > Tetraodontiformes > Monacanthidae > Nelusetta > Nelusetta ayraudi. Next base: position 1,224,088 of record NW_027466094.1, read on the forward strand.
AAGAAGCTTTGGCTCTCCTTCTGACAGTGCCCATCTTGATGTTCATTTGGGGTCAGGTTTTTACAGACTATAATGCCCTCGTAGATGTGGTGGTCTCTGCCCCTGCAAGACTTCAATCTCCAGATTTGCCACAGGAAGGGGGGTTGATAATGTTTTGGCAGGTGCATTATGACGTGGGCTAGCTGCGGAATTCTTATTTCGGGGGAACTGAGGTTTTTCTTGTTTAGTTTTGTTTGTAGGTATGTTAATAGGGTTTAGTTTTGAAGGGAGGGGGTGATATGACCCACAGGTGGGTCTAGATGCCTCTATGTTTGTGTGTGTGTGTGTGTGTGTGTGTGTGTGTGTGTGTGTGTGTGTGTGTGTGTGAGAGAGTGGATGACGCCTTGCAGGTGCGGTCCTGGATGTCGGCTGCTGATTGGACGCACCACGGCTGAGAAGGAGGAGCAGTCGAGCCAGCCTGACGGTCATCCCTCCTCCGACCTCTCAATCACAATCAGGTTTTTTAGTGGCTGTGAGATTGAAAGTGAGTGAACATCATTAAATAAAGAGATCCTGCAGGGTCCCAATTTGACAAGTACACTGCTAGGTTTGCTGCTTCGTTTTCGCCAAGGCCCTGTAGCATTCATGACTGACATTGAGGGAACGTTTCATCAAGTAAGAGTTTCCAACCAGGATGTAAACTTCTTACGCTTCCTCTGGTGGCCAGATGGGGACATTACAAAGGACCTACAAGAGCACAGGATGCTGGTCCACATCTTTGGGGCAGTGTCATCCCCAAGCTGTGCTTCATTCGACGACAATCAGCATGACTTCCCAGCCGAGGTTATAAACACTGTTGGTCAAAATTTCTACGTGGATGATTGTCTAAAGGCCGTCAGCACGGTGGAACAAGCAATACATGTGTACCAGCAGCTAACAGACCTGTGCGGTAGAGGTGGATTTAAGCTCAATAAGTGGGTGAGCAATCATCGCTCGGTGCTGGCCGCCATTCCTGAAGAGCAGAGAGCTAAAGAGGTAAAAACACTTAACCTTGACAGAGACCAGCTCCCTATGGAGAGGGCCCTTGGAGCTCAGTGGGATGTACAGCAAGATACATTCACATTCAGCATCAGAACCAAGCTGGGATGGGATGAGGAAATCCCTCAGGTCATGGTACATCCCATATATAGTTTTTCAAGCGCCAAACTACAACAAAGGAACTCATCTATAACAAAACTACAACCTTGTAAGGGCAAAACCTACTTGTTTTAATTCTGATTAATAAACTAAAGCTTATTCGATTATCATTATGTTGTTTTTTTTAAACGCTCATACAAAACAAAAAAAGTGGAGGGAGAGTAGTCTGAATCGGGTTCTGGAGCATTGCTCCACCTCATCCACCGCACTCATTAGCGTCACATCCACTTGTAGTGCATAATTTCCGCCAACAAGCTTCTCCTGTTACGACTGCACATGTTGACCCATATTTTCTGTTCACTCGCTCACCCGTATCAGGTGATACCCTGCAAGGGTAACCATTGGCTCTTGTCTTAGACCTTCCCCGAGGTGGTTGGTGGGGTGACCCACCCAGCACGTGACCTCTACGATGAGCTCCCACCCACTAAAGTGCCATAGGAGGACACGGATTAAATAGTATGGCTTGTCCACCAGAAGGCTGTATTTTGGTGTACATAATATAAAACTTCTGCCCAGTTCTGCTTGTATTGCAATGGTTGGTGTTCCTGAAGTTTCATTTTTCGTCCCTTTTTATTTTTTACATTCATGTTTGTGATGAAATAGTATTGTGAATCGCTAGCTCGCATTGCATGCTGGGAAACAGCGTCACTCAAGGAAGTTTTGGCTTCGCTGACACGGTCCTGAAGGGAAGTGGGTTTTAGTGCACTGGAACGGGATGAATGTGTTCAATCAAGCAGTACAAACCTGATTAATTGTCTTAATACTTCACTTGGAATGGCCATATTGTTTAGGATTAGAATTAGATGACAATTTCTTCACAATATTTGCAACTATTCAATTTGACCAGCAGGTGTCAGTAGAGGACGAAATTTCATGTTGACTATTTCCTAATGGAAGTGCTCTCTTTACGTTGGATTTTTCTCATAATTATTTGAAGTGTAGGCCTGTATCTGCACACAATTTGGAATTCGTCCCAGCGCCCTGAGCTGTAAATTTGGACGGTGTAAAATGAAAATGGCCATCTGCAGCAGAATGAACGTGAGATTGCATTGTCCAGGTAGGAGGACAGCAGTCAGTCATGTTTCACCTCCAGTCAACACGCAGTGGTTCACATGAAGGTCCAAGAGGCCTACAGACCTACACTGAGTCAGGACGTGGCAGTACAGTTGGATCATTGTGTTTGTTGTGTTGTTTGGTCATTGTGATCCAATGTAATGTGAGAGAAGGACGAGTGCAGTTATATTGGAGTGAGTTATTTAGAGTGTAATAGAAGTTATAATGCAGAGTCTGTTTTTATGAAATGTTCTATCACCTGGCATCCATCCATCCATCCATCCATCCATCCATCTTCTACTGCCGTATCCGGAGTCAGGTCTCGGGGGCAGCAGCCTCAGCAGAGACCCCCAGACTTCCCTGGACCCAGTCACCTCCTCCAGCTCCTCCAGTGGGACCCCAAGGCTTCCCAGTCCAGCCCAGAGACCTGGTCAGCACCACTCTGACTCCCTGAGTCCCTGCTGCTCAGGTGAGGCTTCAAAGATCTGGCTGCACCTGATTGGACGGTCGTGGAGGATCTCCTTGGTCTTCTTGGTCTTCTTGGTCTCCAGCTGTTTGACCTCATGCTCTCTGTTGACCTCCTCACTCAGTCCCTCAGTGATGTAGAGCTCAGTGTAGATGCTGTTGAGGAGAGTATGACTTCCTGCTTCTTCACCTTCAGTCACACGTTCACATCTCCTCTCCAGACTGATCTTCTGCTGCTGTAGAAGCTCCTGCAGACCACCAACCTCTGGAGCTGAGAGAAGGTTGGAGAAGAAAACATCAGTGTGACAGTGTGAGCATCATTTTCTGTCCACGACTTGAAGCTGAAAGCATCCAAACTCCATTTTTCAGCTGATGTGGTGAAGCTGCTGTTGTCTGACTGTTTGCTCTAAATGTCCTCCAGTGGATCTTCTCACTAGAGGTCCTGACCACGGTTATAATAGTTAACGAAAACGAACAAAATAACGAAAACTTCAATTGAAAAAAACAATTGTCACGTTCCCAGGGGTTAGGATTTTGGTACCTGCCTCGTTGGGGTTTTGAAGCGAGCAGAGCTGAGACCATAAGGGTGACGTAGCAACGTTCAGGACACTGATTGGCCAAAGGCAGTCTTTCACGAAAGTCCAAAACCGCCATTTTTAAATGCCTCGCGTGTGGATTTTTACATTAACACGTATTAAGAACTGAAAAGCTTATGAAACTGTACCATGGGTGAACAAAGAACTACAGACGTTTCTGTTCTCTGTGGCCGAAGAAAAAGCACAATGCAGACAGTTGTGCAGAAAGTTTAGTGTTAGCTAAAATATCGGGCACACAGACGTACTTATTATGTATACATTTCTTTCCATTGTAACAGGTCACTACAAGATCTGCAATCCATTACCTAGAATTGGTTTTCCTTAAACTGATGTACAGGATTACTAATCTGACTTTGATGGGCAAATTTGACAACAGAATACAATTATGAAGCACTAAAACACAGGACCACAAAAAAAAAAATTAAATGCATGATGAAATAATGATATGCTTTGTTAAATGAAATAAAATGGCATTTTCAACTAAGTAATAAAATAGTCGGTGGTGCAGTGGTTAGCGCTGCCGCCTCACAGCAAGAAGGTCGTGGGTTCGATTCCGGGGCCTGGACCTGGGACCTTTCTGTGTGGAGTTTGCATGTTCTCCCTGTGTCTGCGTGGGTTCTGTCCGGGTTCTCCGGCTTCCTCCCACACTCCAAAAACATGCATGTGAGGTCAATTGAACGTTCTAAATTGTCCGTAGGTGTGCATGTGAGTGTGAATGGTTGTTTGTCTCTATGTGGCCCTGCGATGAACTGGCGACTTGTCCAGGGTGTCACCCTGCCTTCGCCCTAAGACAGCTGGAATAGGCTCCAGCAGACCCCCGTGACCCTGAATAGGAATAAGCGGGTATAGAAGATGAATGAATGAAATCTTTATTGAATGAATGACACATTTTATTTCACTCGTGGTTTATGTAATTATTATTTTTTGCTCCATAGCTTTCATGATTCAGCATTACATGTTAAGCGTGATGAATTGCATGAAAAGAGAGAGCACTCGCTGATAAATTAACATGGTGTGCTGTTTAATTCCACGAGGACGACAAAATATTTGCAAATTTGTGTTAGCTACACACATCGACAGGTGCAAGAGAAAGGGAGGAACTTTCAAGATCGTTGAGTTTTTTTTTATTTTTTTTTTAGTTCTGATGAAATAAATAGACCAATCATTTCATTACTTTGTCTGCTTTCCAAAGAGGTTATTCATTAAAAAAATATGTGTGGCAGTGCTGTTATGGTCCATAGAGAGTTGCTTCAAAGAATTATCATTTATTATTCAGTGGCACATTGCTCACTTGTTTAATACACAAATAATAGTATATTATTATAATAATACTATTTTATTAATATAATAATAATAATAATAATAATAATAATAATAATAATAATAATAATGATCATTATTATTTATAAAATTTCCAAACAACAATCGTCAGTTGTTCCGTAAAAAATAAATTGATATCCATGTTGAATTTTGTACGGTTCGTGAGCGCGCACGTCTGTCAGTGACGGTCTCCACACTGACACAACTGCGCATGCTCTATTATCCCATCAATGCGGAAGTCAAAAAGTTTTTGGGCGCCATGCGCTGGGTGAGCAACTTCATTGAAAGGAATGGGACGCCGTCTTGGACTCTGGGGGCTTGCCGCACTGTCACGCAGGTTGTGACGTTGCGGGCCTTCGACGCACAGGTATGACGTGAATGATTGACAGCTACCATTCGTTCCCGTTAGCGAGAGGATTAAAAACAAACAGACGCCATAATGGCATCAAAAAGGACTTCCAGCGGTGCGGAAAAACGGAAGGAAAAGAAAACTGATCAAGAAAAACTTGCAAAGGGGAAAGGTAAGTTATTTGTTTGTGATGTGGGCTGGAGAGGTGGAGGGGAAACGCCGTTGTCCCCCCCCAAGTTTGTTTATTTGTCCTGCTAGCCAGCTAGCTAGCTAGCGTCGGATAAATGTTAGCTGGCTGGCTAATATTTGTTCGTCATGAATCAGCGTTTTTGTTTGTTTTATGAAAGTTGACCATGTCCTGCCATGTTGGCCTATCCTGCCATGGGAATGACTGATTGACTCCACACCCGTTTATTCACATTCTAACAGGGAGGGAGGGACGGAGGGCATGTTGTAGTTGTTGTTGTAGTCAGTCCCCTGTTATTGTTCAGTTCACATATTTGACTCTTAATGTTATTTTAGCCTTAACTTGATGAATTTACTAAGCTTAGTTTGTATTTTGTAGGCCCTTAATTAGAAATGTGCTACTGTTTTATAATTCAAAGAAATATTTTATGGAAATACTTTATTTGGCATGGTGTTGACTATTTTAGACTGTTGTGGCAGTGGGTCATTTATCTTAGTTTTATTACTTTAACTAGTACAGTGTGTAAAGTAATGCCAAAAACTCTTAAAAATGACAGTTTTGTAATTGGGTAAAAGCTTTAAAGGGACACTGCAACCATAATGTTTAATTTAAAAACAAATGAATTTTTAATTTTCCTATATTACTGCAACATCACTGTAATAATAAAATAGGAAAATGCGCTTCTGATCTATTTTGCTTGATGATCTAATGAGCTTTGTCTCTGCAGGAGCAATTCTAAAATATGTTGGCGCTCCAGACATTGAGCCAGAGGGATCTCCCGAACATCCTGACCAGGAAGCTCCAGGACCAACACGTTCCTCAGAACCTCCTTCTGTCCAGGTGAATAATGTGTGTTATTCTTAGTAGCTAAGCTGATAAGTGTGGGACAAAACTAAGGCAATTAAGCATTATTTTGATTGTTGTTTTGCTTTTTAGTGTTGCACTTGTTGGTTTGTTGGATTTTCTTATTTAAAGTAAGCATTTTTTTTTTTATGAATACTCAATCTGTTGTATTTATTGACATATAGAGGATTCTTTTCCTAGTATTATAGTGTTTGTTTGTTTTTAAATCAGTTTAACTTGCCTGAGTTGCTCAACTGAAGATGTTTAATTTTACCTGTAGCCTGTTTTGCTCACGAGGTGTAATAGATTGTGGAATCTTAGTAGACCTTAGTAGACGCACGCTGCTGAGAGTGGCAGCGATCAGCTCCGATGACCATGGTGCTTGTAAATAAGGCAAATGCGCCATCTAGTGGGATGCAGCATGTTTATTCGTGTTGGAGCAATGACAAGTACGACTAACAAAACAAAAGATGCACAGGGTAAAAAAAAAAATAATCATAAACTCAAGCCCAGCAAAGATAACAGATGGGCATAACTGTAACATTACATAGTAATGATTACTAGTACTACCAAAATTTCTCTATTTTACTTTTCAACTCGAACTATTCATCCCCCTTTTTCAGCAGCCATTAAGACAAAAGGATGACACTTATGCATTGCATCAAACTGTGATGCACAAAATCAATTAAATTAAATCAAAACAATAAATAAAGTGTGCATTAAACAGGGGGCAGTGCAATACAGTACAGGACTCAACTGATATAGTGCAGTTAGGCAGTATAGCCTATAACAGCTGTTCAGCATCCATAGTAATCCACAGTCAGTGCCATAATCATCCAGTCAGTGTCATATTCATCCATAGTCAGTATAATATATATGATATCGCGCAGACCCTCGTCCTCCACCACATTAATTGGCCTGCAAGCCGTAGCCACACCCATTTAGCCCCCGCTGTTGAAAGGTGGCGTGTGGTGGACGCGGCCAGTGGTCTCCGTGCCACACCATCCAACGTGGTTTGCTTTACCTCAGAAGGGGGCGGAGGGCTCTCCGCGTCAGCTGTATGCTTCGCAGACAAGTGAAACGTAAGACTGCTCCTACTCCGGTGGAAACTAAATACAGCTTTACAGTAAATGCATATCACTTTTGTCCTGTCAAGACTGCCATCTGGCAGGGTTTTGAAGTGGAACTTTCCATTTACAATTGACGCCTTATCCATGTTAGTCCTTCCTAGTGCTCATCTACGCTCAGTGTCTTTTTCTTTTTTTTGTTGTGCTTACAAGCCGGCTGCAAGCGTGTGACTGTGTGCTGTGAGTCAATTCATTTCCCGTTTCCACAATCTACGGAGCGGCCAAAGGTTCAAAAAGCACTTTAATGAATTAATTGAATTAATTAACTATGTGGCAGGTGGGTTTGCCCCCACCTTCACGTCATCAATCACACCTGCGCCGGAGTGCAATCTTTGCGTCCCTCAGTGCGTTTACATGGTACTAGAGAAATTTGAATTATTGCCTTCGTCCGATTATGATCGGAGTTTGAGAACTCCGATTGGAATCAGAGAACTCCGATTGAGACACCCAGATAATGCGATTGGAATTCAAATTTCTCGGCCATGTATACGCCTTAGTCGGATTATTAACTGGACAACGCAAGTGCGCACGCGCCACCGCAGAACTACGTCGTCTAACAAAACAGACGGCGTGAAACAACCAGCAAACGCGAATAAGAATGTTGACATTTGGAGAGAGGATGAGACCGGGGCGATGCTTTCTCTTCTAAAAGAGATGGACATATTAAAATAACACACAACAGAGACCTTTTTTAAAAGGGTAGCGCAGCAAATGCAGGGCCTCGGCTTTGCGCAGCCCTGAACAAATACGTATTCCTTCGTATTTATATTTCTACCTTTTCGTTCACATTTTTTGTAAGTTAGAAGAATTTCAACTTTGTAAATAAAAGCACAGCAAAGAGATGTTTTTCTGATTTGTTTTTATTTCGATAATTTCGCGGTTATTCTGCTGGAAACGGCGTGCAGCGGCACAAGCTTCCTCCACGGTCGGCACTTTAATGAGCGTGTATAACTGAAGACACCGTTCCTTTGCAAAACCTGTACACAAACTCTCCCACCAGTCTGCGCAGAACCCGCATCCAACAAGAACGAGAGTTTGGGGTCCGTGGCGACGGCACAAAGCGTAGCATTGAAGACATTGTGTTGTTGTAGCCCTCCAACAGCAAACAACGTTCTTGTCTCATGGTTATCTTTTAAGATAACCATGAGACAAGAAATAGGGTACAGCTTATTTGCAAAGTAAGTAACACGTACATTATGAACTATCATTCTATATCATAATGATGTAATATGTCAACCGAAAGCAGCTGACCAGCTGAAAAGGCTCACTCCACCCCCTACTGTTGGGAGGAGGACACGTTCCCGTCAGTAATTCAAATTTCTCAGCTGCATGTATAGGGGGACAAGGTGAGAACTCCGATTGGACGAGAAAACCGAATTATTGCTTAGTCCGATTAAGCTCTTCCTGCAACTCCCCAGGTGGCATTGTCAGGCAACCCCCCCCCAATTTTCCTTTATACCCAGCATCTGAATTGTCTCCACATCCGCCAGACCCTCCCCCTCGCCACATCTAGTCTTTTTTTGATAGGCTGCCCTCGCTATTAACCTCCCTCTCATCACAGCTTTAATTGTGTCCCACAGTATGGTAGTGTCTACTGGACTATCTATGTTCTCCTCCATAGAGCATTTAATCTCTTTCTTAACCTCCTCCAGTGTTTTTGGATTATTTAGCATACCCACATTTAATCTCCAAAGTGTGTTTTTCTTCCTCTTATTTAGACAAATAATAAGGTAATTAATACTGTGTCAGTACAAGTCAGTCGTTCCTATTTTACATTCCTCTATTCTGTATCTGTCTGTAATGTTAATAAAAAAAATAGTCCTCTGTAACGGGTGGAGGTCTCTCCAAACATCAAACGTCCCGAGTTCTGCTAGAGAGACGTTGACAAGTTTCGACAGGCGGGTCTGACTTCTGTTGCCATTAGTTGTGTCGAGTTTAGCTTTTAAATCATGTTGATTTAGCTCTTGCTGAGAGAGATGTGTTTCCTGTAGATCAGGCATGGCCAAACTACGGCGTGTCTCTGTCCGGCCCGCGTGAAGGCAGTCAAAAATCTAACCTAACTTAGAAATGACACTTGAACCTGCAATGAGTATTTTAGTCGTTCTAAATGAGTCCAACGTTAGAAAAAAAGGAGCGACCCGGACTTCCCACAGTCTCTTTTCTATTAACATGGGAATTCAATTTTAATAGTTTGTCAACTAAAAACACTGGTCATACTAGAACATCCCTACCAGCTTTCTTCATTTTATTCTCTGAATTTAATCAAAGAATCTTTGAAACTCTTGTAGCTTTTCTCTGGCTCGTGTCGCTGCTGATGCGTAGCCCCTCCAGGATCCCTCCTTGCACTGCCACTCCGTCGTAGTGCGGGGCACCAAGTGCCGCAGGCCCCTCCGCACCCGTCGCCACCGCCGTCTTCTCCGCCAGGCCGCGTCTCGCCAATTCCTCCTTTACCTCCTCTGCGCTGTTGTAGGTTCGAGTTCCCGTATCCCAGTGGGTCCTCATCTTGGTGAATGGCGTCTGGAACCGGATGCCCTTCTCCTTCAGGATTCTTTTAGCAGTGTTGTACTCCTTTCTCTTTTGGACCCTCTCTGTCGCGTAATCGTGATGGAATGACGGTACTTTCTTCCCCAGTTCTATTTTCTTTGTCCATAGCTCTCTCAGGACCCTCTCTTTGGTAGTAAATTCCAGAAAGTTAACAATGATGGGTCTCGGTTGGGCACCGTCCGCTGGCTTCTGTGCAAATGAGCGGTGTGCTCTCTGAATTTGGAAATTAAAATCTGCTGGCAGGTGCAGTTTGCTTTTCAGCAGGTCTTCCACAAACTTGGCCACAGATTCTCCCTCCTCTCCTTCAGTGACTCCATAGATACGTAGGTTGTTTCTCCTCGGCCTGGACTCCAGGTCAGTTAACTTGTCCTGAAGAGCTTTTTGTTCTCTCAGTGATATGACCAGAGCGTCATTAGCTTCCTGTGCCCAACGTTCTAGCTTTTCAATCCGCGACTCAGCCTGGTTGATCTTGCCGGTCTGGAGCTCCTGTTCAGTGATGACTTTCGCAAGTTGTTGATTTATTTCGTCTTTGAAGTCGTCCAAGTCTTTTTCCACGTCGTTCCTCAGTGTTTCTCCAAACGTGCGAAGGACTTCTTTTGATTCCGTTTTTAAATCCCGTATCTCCTTGCTAATAATTTCTATGTCCGAGCCCTTTTTCGCGTCGTTAGTCACGAGGAGTTCGTTTCGCCATCTCTCTCTGTTTCAGAGCAAGCTGGTAGTTCCGCCATATTGTCTGTTACCGTGTTTCTGTTTTGGTTGAATGGAGTTTTCCTTCCCATTCCAACGTTCCCCTGATCACTTTGTAGTTAATATGATATCTGACAATAGTTATTCAAGTTTTCGGGGAGTTTTTACCCTGGACGGTCGAGAGCCCTGGTGTCGCGCAGTCTACCGCTTTATGGCCAAACCAGAAGTCCCTTCCCTCTAGCCTTTTCAAGGGGGAGGTGGCTAGACTCGGCTCTTGTGGGACGAGAAGCAGAAGGCCTGTCCGATCGGGGGGGAAGATGAGATGACATTTTTGTGGGTCAACACAAACTCATCTGCGAGGACAGCAGCCTTGGACAATGACGACACTTTCTGTTCATTCAAGAACATTACCACCTTCTCTGGCAAAGAGTCTTTAAAATCTTCTAAAAGAACGAGCTCACGGAGTGACTCAAAGTCATTTTTGACATCATTAGCTGCACACCATTTATCAAAGAGGTTGCTTTTCTCCCATGCAAACTCGACAAAGGTTTGACCACTAGATTTTCTATGGTTCCTAAATTTTTGCCGGTAGGGCTCAGGAACAAGCTCATAAGCAGGAAAAATTGCTTCCTTTACAACATCATATTGCAGGCTGTCTTCTAAGAAAAGAGCAGACACCAACTCCTGTGCTTTTCCCACCCGCTTGCATTGGAGAAGGACAGGCCTCGTGTCTCTTGGCCAGTTGAGTGGCGAAGCTATTCGCTCCAAGGCACTGAAGTATGAATCAACTTCTGCCTCACGAAATGCTGGCACCAGAAAAATGTTTTTACTGGGGCTGGGCAACGATTAAAAATTTTAATCGCAATTAATCGCATGATTTACCTGATCAATCACGATTAATCACGTCGTATACGCAAAAGCCAATAATGAATTTAAAAGAAGTCTTTCATACACTTTAATTTAAATGTTCTGCCATATAAACAAAAGCACCATAACATTTATCGTGCAAACACTTAACATCAGCACTTTACACAGAAACATTTTTAATGTAAATCTAAAGTTAAAAAAAATGCAAATACAAAATTAAAGCTTATTGCCAATGCCAGGGCATTACTGTTATCCTGTTCCTTATGAAAAATAAAAAAAATCTACCTACAAAATCCTGAGCCACAATAATAACAGGCAATTTCTGAGGTAACAGCAGAAACATTTTTCTTTTATCAGGGAGCAGCATAACCAGTCTGCGTTCCCTTGCAAATGTCCCAGTTAGAAAGGGTGAGGCACAAAAACGTTCACTTTTGGGTTTTTCTTCACAGGGGACTAGAATGTAAAGTCCACATTTATACTGGAGTTCCTTTGGAGAATCTCACTCAACTCAGTGCAGTTTGTCAGTTCCTGGAACTTGACGGCCAGTTATTTTAAATGTACTGCCATATGAATTAAAGTGCCATAACATTTACTGTGCAAACACACTTTTAACATCAGCGTTTTTGAACAATTAGCAGCTAAGAAAAAAAAAAATAGTGTAAATTTAAACTCAACTTAAACAATGTTATCAAAGCAATACAAAATTAAAGCTGTAAGCAGCGTTTGCGGGACTGAGCCCACCTGGCCACTGCCTGCTGTGACGTCCGCCACCTGGCCACGAGCCCCCGACACCCGCCAACGCTTCCCAACGCCTGGCGATTCCGCCCTGAAACCCGCCGATGCCCCATTATTGACGCCGACGCCTGCTGATGACACATCAAGCACTGACTTGACATTACTGACTTCACATTTAGAAACATTTGATTTCTAAATTTGATTGATTACTATATCATTTTGGAGATAATAAGCCTTAAAGTTGGCTTTTTGTTTTGTTTTGCGACAGCTCCAATATTCCATTTTTACTGTACAATAACATCAAATTGCTCCATAAGCTCTGGCAATGGTTGGTACAGTTGACCTCAGGACAACCTTGAATATATCTTCTCTTAATATTCTTGAATATTCTCACTTAATGTACCAGCTCCTTCCTGTAGACATGATATGTACAGTTAGTTATTCTTTGTTTGACGCATGTGTTATATTAAGTTCCTACTATCTGTACCGGTACTTCTTGTTAATTTGAAATAAACACTAACAGCATAATGTCAAAACAAAAACCGAACAAGTCAAACAGGAGCAGATCAGAAAACAAGGAGGCTTTGTACTAAAATATGGATAAAATATAAACAGGGAGTTGTCTAATGTCGTCAAGGAAGCCAACATTACGTTACCTGATGATCAGCATGTTGACTCAGAAAATCCTCAGGCTCCTGCTGCGACATTTCATTTGGGGCGACGATTGTGACTTCACTGCTGGTCCCGTGAGAAACTCAAATCGGTCCTTCACGTTTGTGTTGCGTGGCACGGGTTAGGACATTGAGAGGCATTATAGTGTGGTTATGTGCACCAAATCGGACTCGGCTTCTAGCTCGATAGCCGCGCATAATTTATGCAAACGCAATGCTCTGTTTATGTGAACTCACGGAGTCCGACTCCGTGCACGTGCTCATCTCGACTCGATGGATTTATGAGCTTGATGACAAGTGTCACAAGTGTGTATTTTGTATTGGATTGATGTACTGCAATTCTAGTCATGTGAACAAGCAATTAGCATTCCTAGTTATATGTGGCATGACGAAATACTGTACTACCAAGTTTGTATTGCAGTATCTTCAGTTTATGGGGTAGAGGGTGCTCAAATTGGATTGATTGAAGATGTAGTTTAGGTACAATTTGCTTGTTTTTATCAAAATTTAAGTTGATTGCAGTTCAAGGTGGCACAATCCTATCAGATGTTGTCATTTGGTCACGAAGAACACTGGTATTTGATGATTATTACCATAAGTACCACCATGTTGCAGGCATTGTGGTTACAAGTTTCACTCCAATTTTGATTGTTGTCTGTATGACTAGCAATCCGTTGAGCTGTCTAGGGTTATCATTCAGATAAGGTGTCACAACTTTTAATTGCATGGGAACTTTGGGATCCATGGCAGATGGGCATTGTAAAAAAACGGATCTTGAGTCGGAAGGCTAGCTTGTCCTAATTGTGACCTTAATATGATGATTTTTTTTTCCCTGCCAGATTGAGGAGAAATGAAATGGACATCCAAACCGGGGCCAATAATGGATGAGCTGGATGATGTCACAGTATCAATTTTAAATGGTATGTCATGTGTAGGTATGAAAAAAATTCCATTACTGTGATTTGTCCGCTAAGTAATTAAAATAACTGTATGCTGACACTGATTTCAAAAATAAGTATTTTACAAATTTGAGACAAAATGTCTAAACTAAATTGCATTTACAATTAATTCTGATAACAGAAATTGGCACAAAACAAACTTGGTTTGACTTGTCAAGTTGAATTAAATTCATTAGTGAAAAAATGTATGAGTTGTTAAGTGTAAAAGGTTTGTTAATGATTGGACTGTCTTTATAGCTGCCAACATCGATGAAGTCTTGCTCCACACCCTCAGTCGTGATGATTTGAGAGACCTTTTTCCTGGACCAGAACACTTTCTCAGGAGGAAACGGATTTGGGCCCTTATTAGTGTAGATGTGATTGGTTACCTACTTTGCTCTGAAAACATCGAGCATAACACTTTTTTTTTTTTTTTTTTTTCCTAATTGGGTCTATTGTTTCTCTCTTGTTCATAATGTTTTGGATCTGGTTTCCTCTCGGCTGAGAATTCCACCGTACCAGACAAGACTGCACCGAATGAAGCCAGGAACTGTGTCTTCATTCTGCATCCATTTGACTGATTTACTGATTTGTCTCCTCCATTTCATCAGCCAAAGATGGTCTGACAGCACAGGCCAGACATTATCAGACCCTGCAGGAGCTGTACAAGAAACCAAAACCCAACCAAGATGCTGTCTCCCAAATTCTTGACCTGCAGTTTCAAGCAAGAAGATCCTTCATTGATAGTGATGTTCTGAAAGAACAGGACAAGGCCAACAAAGATCCTGGATGCATATCCATGTGTCAAGGATCTTTATCGTGTAAGTGATTAACTTGTTTTGGTTTATGATGAAAAGCAAGCATTTTTGCAGATTTTAACATTGACTTGCATTATAGGCGATGAATGAGCTGCGGCGCATTCTGGATAAGGGCAACAGAAAATTCATTGATGAACTAAAAAAAGAGATGGGAAGACTTCTGCACCAATGTGTAATTTTATGGTGTTTGGAAAAAAAATGAAGTGATGAAGCCACGCATAACGCTGGATGTAGGTGAGTGGGACATGCCAGTGAGGCACTGCTTCATGTCATTCAGGTGAAAGTTTGTTCGCATTTTCTCACATTCAACACTTCATAGTTCCATGCATGGATGTGGCGTTTCCTTCTTCTTTTTCTTTAGCCAACAGAAGATCCCACAATGTACTCGCAGAAGAGGTCTTTCTGCACCCCTGTGTTGCTGTTTGATGGGACCCGCTGTCTCATCTGTCTTGGAGCCACTCCCGCCACCACGCTTGCCAAGGAAGACTTGAGTGACGGTCTGCTTCATCTGATGGGTTACTACTATGCCCTGCACCTCACATATTCAAAAGTGTGTGGCAACCCTTCTCTCTGTCATTCAGACAGAAGTGCTACAGGACACTATCCATGAGTGAGACACCACAGCCTCATACAAAAAAGACCATGGCAGAATGGAAAGATTTTATTGGGGAGTAGAGCTGTGTACTAGGCATAGGTAGTGATACACTCTCCTGGTAGTTGTAACTTGAGGGTGGGTGGAGTCTGTTGGAACAAACATGTTATCAGTATATATCAACACTATATGCTGTCCCCATGCTGTTTTTTTGTTTTTTTTTTGTGTAACTGAGTGTCAGGGAATCTGAATCAATATTCAATAATGATGACGGTGAATATTGTAACAATTGTTACTTGCGTTCTAGAAATGATTGCTTGAGATTGTTTTAAGATGCAATGCCTTAGTGACGTTTTTATTACAAGGCAGTGAAGGCACTGTCAGCAATTTAAGTGAATAAATAGTTGTTGACAATATTAATTCTGTTTGCTGAATTATTTTTTTTTGGGGGGGAGTGGGCGTAGGGGGGGTGGATGCTTTGTCTCATTTTGAGAAAAAAAAAGCTAATATTGTGAACACTTAAATTAAGAAGAATTGCACTGTTAGTAGGTCTGGTTTTAAGATCTTTTCATTCAAATTAAGAAAGAAGCAAACGTGAAAAAAGAATTGAGAAGCTAGTATCAAGTTTATTTGACTTAGTACAGTCCTTGGAATGAGTGCTTTACTGTTTATTTCAAGAGTTTTTCCATTCTTCAAATGCCTAGATATATCGTCTTATTTTAAGAAATCTTACCAAGTCTAAATATCTTACTGCATTGGCAGATAATTTGACCTGTTTCTAGCCTGTTCTTTCTCAAATTAAGTGTTTGTTTCTTAGATATATTTTGCAGTGTGTGGACACTGAGGGGAGCTCTAGAATTGGCTCATTCAACCGACCAACAAGCCAATCAGCAGCGGCGTCACAGGCCCTCCTCCTTCTTTGTTCTCTCTCTCACTTTGACTTCTGCACTGGACAGCCAGGTTTGTGGAGGGAAGGTTGGAACAAGGTAAGGACGGGGTACCCCATATATTCATGTACGTAGAGTCACTAAGTCTTAAACTCACCAGGTTTGGATCGCTTATCGATAACCCTAATGCCATACAAGTCTATGAGGGTCAAAGGTCAACTTTGTCCTAAGGGACATGGGGCTACTTTCAGGTTCATCAGGATCCTCCTGGACACACCCACACCAAATTTGGGGCTTCTAGCCCATGAGGAACCCCAAAACCCTCACTCTAATTCCAGCCTCATCGCTAAACCCTAATGCAGTGCAAGTCTATGAAGGTCAAAGCTCAACTTTGTCCGAGAGACATCAAGTGTTTTTTCATGAATCATTCATAAATGTTAAGAGTTTGCTTTGTGGAGAATTCACAATAAAAATACATTGACACTGTCAAGATGGACTCAAGCACTATTATTGAACTATACTGTATTTTTTGAGTGATGTGAAGCTTTTGGCAAGCGCTGCGCAAAGGAGGCCCATTTGTTTTTGTTTTTTTGAAGGGGGCCCAAAATTCCTGGCGGCGCCCCTGAGCGGGCATCTCCAGCACCAAGGCAGTGGAGCTGCCGGCCACGAGAGAAGAATTAACCAGTCCATTGAAACCATTTGTTTGGTCTAGTTAGTGGCAACAGTCCTTTGAGGATCTTAAGTGCCTTCTCAGCTGTAACCCTTTCGTGTCTGCTCCAAATTTTTCCTCATTGGCTAGAAGCCCCAAATCTAGCGTGGGCGCTTCTTGGGGGCTCCTGATGAAAAAGCAAGTGGCCCCATGTCTCTAGGACAAAGTTGAAAATTCACCCCATAGACTTGCATTGAATTAGGGTTAACAATAAGGCTGAAACTAGGGTTAGGGTTAGGGTTAGCTGAAATTAGGGTTAGGGTTTCGGGGTTCCTCAAGTACTAGAAGCCCCAAATTTGGCGTGGGCGCTTCTTGGGGGCTCCTGATGAAAAAGCAAGTGGCCCCATGTCTCTAGGACAAAGTTGAAAATTCACCCCATAGACTTGCATTGAATTAGGGTTAACAATAAGGCTGAAACTAGGGTTAGGGTTAGGGTTAGCTGAAATTAGGGTTAGGGTTTCAGGGTTCCTCAAGTACTAGAAGCCCCAAATTTGGCGTGGGTGCTTCTTGGGGGCTCCTGATGAAAAAGCAAGTGGCCCCATATCTGTAGGACAAAGTTGAAAATTCACCCCATAGACTTGTATGGCATTAGGGTTAGGGTCCAAGAGTACACATACACATTTTCTTTTGCTTTATTGATTTAAGCTCATCGTCTCCAGCTGCAAAGGTACAGAAACCTTTCTGTGTTTTGATGTCGTGTGTGAGAAAACATCACTTTTTTCTGTAAACTTGTGTTATCATTGTCCTTCATTGGAAATGACACAATCTTTCATTTCATTGTTCAGATGCCGAACACCAAGTATTCCGTCGCTCTCTGGCCATGAAACGACGCCTGGAGCAAAAACGGGATTGGACACCTTTTCCACCTCGGAAGGACTTTGAACGTCGTGAGTACTTCCACGTTCATGATTTCATGTTCTGCCTGTGTTGTTATGTTGTATTCCAAATAAATCTTACAAAAACATATTTAGATTTTTCTTTTTTGTCAATTTACACAGGGCGCGGTACTGGTCAGCGACCTGGGTGTGAAGATGGCCCGTTTTGCTCCTGACTGACAAAACAGTGCAAGTTCGTTCTTAAGGCCCAGCAACCAGACAAGAAGGTATGGGTCGTGATTTTGTCAAGCCACGAGTTTCTTTCTGTTTTTGTTCCGGTGGTGGGAGACTCACATCTCTGTCCACTTGTGGATGGTTTTGTGTTCTCGCCCCGGGCAACAACCTTGAACACGGGCTTGTAACAGACTCCGCCCAGGATTTTGCTGCGCTACTGGCAACTGTGTTGGACCGCTGGCCCAAGGTTTGTTTATCTGCTGTGACAAACAAATTTGAACACATGAACGTCATCGCCACTTTGTTTTATCAATATCAAGTAATTCCATGATCCATAGTTCAATAACAAGAATATTCATGAATTTATTTTGCATTTTTATGTTTGTTTGGGGTTTTTTATATACAACTATTTTGTAGGTGTTTGTGCTTGACTTTCCACATCGCCTGACTGTCAAGCTAGAACTACAAACAGCGCTACGTCAAGTATATCATCGTGTTGCTGCACGCATGGGTGTGTAAAATACATATTTTTGTTGTATTTTTTTCTCTTCAGTGACACTGTGCTAACAGATATTTCTTAGAATTGTGTGATTACACAATTGATTATGTGACACTTCTTCCAGGTTTAACATTTGTGTATATGGCCGATCACCTCCCCCTTCGTCAGCTGTACATGGTGGTGTTATGATGGTGTAAGTTTTGCCTTCTTCAGCCTTACTTGCTCTTCATTTGATATGACAAATATGTGTTAACATGTTGTTTTCTGTTCAGGTGCACCTCAGGACTGATTTTGGTGGAGCGTCTGCATGCTGCATGCTCCATCAGCTCGCACCCCCTTCACCTAGGCCAGGGGTGTTGTGCCACAACCAATCATCGCCCAGGGTGTCTCCCAGAGTGGTTGTGACAGGTCCTGTCCACATGCCAGTGTATGGACCCGCTCCTGAATGGACTCTTGTTGGACAGGAGGTTGAGGTAACCTGTTCATCCCTCTTTTTTTTTTTTCTTCCCCCAATCGTGTATTTGTCAAACAGTGCAACTTTTTATTTTAAAAATGAACACTTATCCTAAGTTGACTCTGATTTCCTCTCCTCTTTTTTTTTATAGACAGTACCAACAGCTGTTGAGACTGCATTTCACACAGACATCCCGTCCAATCCCGTGTGGTTCAGTGAGGCTGTGCTGCTGGACCACATGGAGACCGTCGTGGAGTCATCTGGCAGGGTTTCCCCAGCTGCCACGGTAACATTCACACAATTATTCATACACTTATCAACTAGGGGTGGGTGAAAAAAAAAATCAATATTGCAATATATTGTTGTGCTTTCTGTCGCAATAAATAATCGATACACTGACGGCAAATATCAATATTTTTTTTCAAACACCACCTGTCCACCTGTCCCGGGAAAGATAAAATCTCTCCCGGGACACAATTTGTCCCGTTTTTTAGGGAAATTGACAAAACCTCACTTAATTTCCGTCTGTGGTCTAGATAGGGTTGCCAACCCTCCCGTAAAATACGCGATTGTCCCATATTTGCAAATAAAAAGCCTGTCCCGTAATGAACTGATGGGGGACGCACTTCACTTTGTCCCGTATATTTTGGGGACGCGGTTATTTATTTATTTATTTTGTCTGCATCATTTTTTATTGATTTTCAGAATCGGGGCAGTGAAAGTATTTTTTTCCCTCTCTCATCTTCCCGTCGGTTTGTATATCCCAAGTCCCCAAGTTGAGATAAGACAAGTTGCTACTGACTTTACATTACCAGAAAGCACTGTCCTTGTTTACATGAAAGTTATTAATGTTCATGCACTTTAATATGTTTGCTTGTGCAGTGCACGTTTGTTTGTACATTATACAAAGTTTTGGAATAAATGCAAGATCACAGGCATTTTCCTTTTTATGGGTATTTTTTTCTTTTTCAGTCACATATCGTCTGCAAAATTTCAAAGATATCGAAGATATCGTGTGTCGTGATGTTGTCATTATCGTGGGCCAAATATCGTCACAGTATCGAATCGTGGGTTAGCCGTATCGCCCCACCCCTATTATCAACACAAGATCACATATGTACAGTACATGTACAGTTTAATTAGTGTGTTACTTTGTTTATGAATTCATTTCTTTATGTTCTTCCAGATGTCCAGCCTGAGACGTCGATCAGCACGCGTTGCCTCAAAAACCAAAACAAACAAGTGACATGTTGGTATTTGGGATATGTGTATTTCATTGTGTGCATCTTTGTGATAGGACAATAAATGCAGTTCTTTAAACGTTACTTTGTGTCCTTGTATTTGCAGGTGTGGGCAACACGTTCAACTGTCCACATGACTGAGTCTGCCTCCAGCAATGTCACAGCAGTGCAGCAGGTTTGTACTTATTCATTTCCACTTCATCACCTGTGTGTGTTTTCTAGGCTTTACACCGATCTTATTGGCTGTATCGGATCGGCCGATATTTGGCATTTTTAGAAACGTTCATGATCGGGCGTCATGTCATGAATCACCGATCAATGACGTCATGGTCGTGTTGAAACTTTTTTAATCTGTCTCATTTCCTCCAAAGTAGTTTCACAGCATCGACATGTTTATTTGTTTGTATCCGAGAGCTAATGATTCATGATTCAAAAACCTTCATTTTCGTCTTCGTGCCTCTTCCTGTTTTGAGTACTGTCGCTATGTGACGGACAATAAAGTTTCTTTGAATCTTCACGACAGCAACATCCATGGGCGACACAAACAAACGTGTCGGAGGTGTGGAAGTTTTTCAAAGTGAGACAAACAGACATAGCACAAGCTATCTGCAATATATGCAACACTACAGTACCTAGCGGGGGAACTTTGGTAAAAAATTTCAACACCACAAATTTAATCAGGCACTTGGAAAAGATACACACAGAGGAGCATGTCGAGTTTAAGAAACGCAGCGCGGAGAAAGAAAAAGAAAAGCAAACTCTGAAACGGATGCTAAAGCAAACAACTTTAGACGGTGCTCGTGAGAAGGCAAGGGGTGTACAGAAACAAGTATTTATTGCCCCTAACGTGATCGGATCGGTGATCGGTGATCGGTTTATTTAAACTCACTGATAGGTGATCGGCACAAAAATCGTGATCGTGTAAAGCCTAGTGTTTTCCTTTCTATGTTTATTGGCATAAAATCACATCTTTCTTATTTTAATCAGGTGGAGGCGACGCCGCAGATGACCAGAGCTGTGCCCGTGGTTCCTGTGGCTCCCGTGGTTTCCAGCACCAAGCCAGAGGAGGCCAGCACCGTCCAGGAGGCAACACAGAAGATCAACTAAGCTAAGGAGGCTTTTCTTTCTTCTTCTGTTGCCTCTGACTGCTCCGCTCGTTCTACGCCTCGCACATGTGATTTGTGATCCATCATCAGTTCGTACTAGTGAAGATGCAGTGGCAGATCATGGCACTGGTATTAGATTAGCCAAGGTTCTGCATGGTTCTTTTCATCAAGGCGAAACCGGTCACGGTTTAAAATTCCAGCACCTGCTGGCAACAGTGAGTCACTTCAGAAGAGCAAAACTCCTCACTTTGACATGGATAATTCTGATGTAGAGTTTGTCAGTGCTGTGACCAATGAAGAGTGTAACTTCTCTCCCCTTGATGTTGATGTTTGTTTAGACCTTTGCAAAAAACTTGAAGATTCATTTGGACCGTGCGAGTTTTCCAATTTCTGATTGCAAAGGCCCATTAGGTTCGCCGTGTACAAATGAGAATGTAGAGGCTGATGGAAACTGCTTCTTCAGAGCCATCAGTCAAGCTGTGACTGGTTTATAGACACAGAAGTGGAAATTCAGGTTGCAGCAGATTGTTTACGATTAGATGTGTACACTTTTATCGATGGTCATGGGTTGAAGTACAGCTCTTGCAAGAAACAATTCTCACATTGTATATATTTATGGATGTATTTGTTTTATATAGAAGCAGTTACCATAATCCAAATTAAAATAAGAATATAATAACAGAAATGCTTTTTCATTTTAAGAACAAAGCTGCATTATTTGACTCATAATTAAAATCATTAATAAATATTCCTATATGCATTTTCATTTTCTTATTCGTGTCGCACCTTTTATGACACAATCAAAAAGAAAACTGAGGGCATTGCTTTTTAATTTTCGTGGTCCTGCCCTGCACAAGAGTTACCACAACTCGAAAACGAAATCGCAATCTCAAAGTAAGCGCGCGGCGCAGGAAAGTGACGTCAGCAGCTCTCCACCTCCGCTGTGGGTATGGCGGTATGACGCCAAGTGTCATTTGCCTCCTGTTATGTGTAAATTCTAATGTTTGTGAATTTAATAAATGTATATATATACTGTATATTTAAAAAAACAAAAAACAAAACAAAAAAAAGGTATAGCGGTATGACACTACTTTGCCATCGTTACTTTTCACGTCATTGAAGTTGCCGGTAATCGAGATTTAAATCGCCGAAAAACGTGGACCACTGACGGATCTCGTTGGTCGGACAGATTTGAGCATGGCGCACATTGACACAATTGTTCAAACCCTGCTGGATTTAGCTTCCCAGGTGGAGTTGAATAGTGTATCTGAATCTGATGCTCGGGACCGAGTTGAGCAGGTATTCTGCCGTCCCAGATACGGACGCAAACAAGGTTGCCCTAGCCAACCTGTTGTCAGTTATGGAACACCTTGATGCACCAGCACAACATCAAAGCTAAAGCTATTTGTTACATGGGTGGAGTAACAGCTGTTCGGCGTCGGCCACCAGTCCATCCGTCGCAGGATGCGATGTAACGGATCATTGCTTCCGTTCGGCGTCGGCCACCAGTCCATCCGACGAAGGATGCGAAGCAACAGATCAATCCGTCGACTGGTGGCAGATGCTGGTGCGAGATCTGTCAGTGGTCCACGTTTTTCGCCGATTTAAATCTCGATTACCGGCAACTTCAATGACGTGAAAGAAGTAACGATGGCAAAGTGGTGTCATACCGCCATACCTTTTTTTTCTTTTCTTTTCTTTTCTTTTTAAATAAAAAGATATATATATATATATATATATATATATATATATATATATATATATATATATACATATATATGTATGTATATATATAAATATATATATATATATCTTTATTAAATTCACAAACATTAGAATTTACACATAACAGGAGGCAAATGACACTTGGCGTCATACCGCCATACCCACAGGTGGAGAGCTCACTTTCCTGCGCCGCGCGCTTACTTTGAGATTGCGATTTCGTTTTCGAGTTGTGGTAACTCTTGTGCAGGGCAGGACCACGAAAATTAAAAAGCAATGCCCTCAGTTTTCTTTTTGATTGTGTCATAAAAGGTGCGACACGAATAAAAAAATGAAAATGCATATAGGAATATTTATTAATGATTTTAATTATGAGTCAACTAATGCAGTTTTGTTCTTAAAATGAAAAAGCATTCTGCTATTGCTTTTTCATTTTTGAATTTTACATTTCATATTGAATTTTGGTAACTCTTTGCTGGTGCATGTTTTGAAAATTAAATCTCAAATGTGTTTTCCTTTTTCATTTGAATTAAGTACAAGAATGAGCAGTCTTGCAGAAGAAAATGAAAATGCAGATTGAATGACTTATTAACCATTTTAATTATGAGTCAAATAATGCAGCTTCGTTCTTAAAATTTAAAAGCATTTCTGCTATTGCATTTTTATTTGGATTATGGTAACTATCTGCTTCCATAGTTACACTTGTGTTACAGAATAGTAAATGCTTCAGCAGAGTTTTATGAGGGTGTTTTTCTTTTTTTGTTGAAAGTGAAAATGTTGTTTTGAAAATGACTGCTTACAGGTCCATCTGTTTACTCTAACCAAGCATTCAGAACGAGGTGTCCAACACCGGTTTAATTTTTCAGGAATTGTTGACTTTAAAGAATCACGTTAATGTTCATTAATTCATGGAAGTGAAGAATAATTAAAGTAAATCTTAAAGTAACCTTGTGCTTCTGTGTTTCTCAATGTTTCAACAACATAGTTAAGTTCTTTCACATGGCTACTTTTATTTAACAGCTCTTTGCACACACGACCTTCAGGTCAAAAAGTAAATTCAGTAAATAGCATCACCGTAAGGATTGCGTAATAATAGAAACAAAGGAGTGCAGTAAATAACCGATATCCCTGTGTATTTTTAAAAGGAACACTAGAGATTTAACAAGACACAAAATAACAGGAGGTTCACAACAATTTAGTGTCCATTCTCTGGATAGGGTCAGGGGGAGGCGCACTGCAGTGGAATAAGTGTCCATCCTGTGGAGAGGGTCGGGTGGTTTAGAGAGATGCAGTGATGGCCTCTCTTAGGTGCAAATACAAGTTCACAGCCTGATACGGATCTGTTGGTGGAGCAAGATGGGACTCAGCCATAAAGATGATACAGAGTTCATAAATATCTGGATTACATGGTACAGCCAGCCGAAAGACACATTCATTTTTGCACAGTTGAATGTGTTCATCTTCAACAGGGGAGAGAAAATCTGTTGTTCGGTAAAGTTCAGGAACAGCATGCATCACATTAGGCCGACCGCTGGGGACGTTCAGGTTTCTTGATGGCCTGATGTTGTGTGCATTCCACACCTGTGCAGTGTCATCCAACTCATCCTGTAGAAAATGTATACATTTAGGAAGAGCTGTGCCAGCAGAACAGAAATAAAACACTAAATTACAGCATTCACACATGAGCAACCCCACCCTCTCCCTCCCTCCCTGTCTCTGTTCATCCCTCCCTCCCCCCTCTTTCTCCCCATCTCTTATCCTCTCTATTTCTACCCTTCTGTTCCATCTCTCTCCCCTTCCATCTCTGTTCCTTTCCCTTTTCTACCCCTTCTCTTTAGCATTCTTTTTCCTTTCCTCCCGTCTCTGTCTGTCTGTCTTCCCAACACCCACTTTCCCGTTTCTGTCCTCCCTCCCCTCTCTCTCACTCACATACACATGCGCACAAAATGAAAATAAAACATTATTCATGAACTCACCTGTATGGAAGCCCATACAACAAAACTGGAGGAGACTTTTGTCCAGAAACTCGCCATCAAAATGCCTGTTGTCTCTGAGGTCTGATAACAAGGCTAACCAGAACTCCATGCGCTGGCCACGCAGGAAACCCCACCAATATTCAGTTCTTTGATTGGCGGTGCTGGCCCCCTCCAAGTAACTATCGAGGGTGTCGTCTGGTTGAACAGGGACGAGGAAACGCTGGAAGCCTCTAAAATGGCCATTTTCGGTTCCAAGGTCGCCTCGAACAACTCTAGGGCACCCCCCAAAACGCTGTACCGCTTCTATGTAGCACCCTCCAATTACTTTTGGGTCACTACTTGTTGTGCAAGCATTGAGCCAGATTATTTTTCTTGAAAAGCCATCGATACATCCATTCACACAAATACCATATGGCTTCAGTTCATCATATGAGTCCAGGTGCCAGATGAAGTTGAGAAGTTTGAGAAGTAATTCCTCCGTCTGAGACGCCCCGCTTGCCTTAATGACACTCCTCTTGGATCCAGCTCCTTCAAAACCAAACGCACAGACTCTTTTCTCACACGCAGTCCATTTTCTCTGCATTTAGCATACATCCACCTGTACCCGTGAAGCTGCCCGGGGTAATGTAGCTGGTTGCTAATGGATTCAAAGAGGATCGCCAGGTCGGAATAGGCTTTGCGTGGCACGAGTCCCCTTGGAATGTACAGCTGCATCCCACTCTAGACTGATCAAACCCGACAAAGAAAACAAATCCTGAGTCACTAAATATTAAGAAGATGATTAAAAGGATTGGTATGTTTGATGTATGGAGGGATTTTCATCCATCCACTAAACAATTGACTTTTTACTCTCACCCTCATTCAGTTTACTCGAGGATCGATTATTTCTTTATGTTCTGAACAGACAGACACAGGGTTTTAGATTGTAGAATTGGTGTTAGCGACATATCAGATCACTCAGGTGTATATGTGAAAATAAATGTAGGTGTCCCACACAAAAACACTATTTGGAGACTCAACACCTCCCTATTAAATTACACCTGATTTGAAGATTACATTAGGAAAGAAATTAAGGAATATACAGACCTTAACGGTAGCACAGTGACGTCACAGAGTATTTTATGGGATGCTGGAAAAGCAGTATTGCGTGGGAAGATTACAAGTTGGGCATCACAAAGGAAAAAAGAAAAACTTAAACACCTTAACGACTTGACAAGTAAATTAGACTCACTGGAACGGAAGCATGTAGAGACTAACGACCCCACCTTATTGGAACAAATAACCGTAGTAAAATCAGTACTAAATAAGAAACTGAACGACCAGGAGGAACTTACACTTAAGTATATCAAACAAACCCACTATGAAAATGGACCCCGTGCTAAAAAACTCTTAGCCTGGAGACTTAAAAAACAACAGTCTGGAAGATCCATATATAAAGTAAAGGACCCGGTCACCAACCAGATGTGTTATAAGCCAGAAGCATTACAGTCTTTTGAATCATACTTCAGGAATTTATACACTCAACCCAAATTAGCAGAAGCAGTAACAGTCAATCAATTTTTTGAAATCCCTAGACCTGCCATCTGTTGTCACAGAACAAAATAAGTGCTTAACTACAGAGATTACAAATGCAGAGGTCGACAAGGCAATTTCTAAACTGAAAACAAGCAAAGCAGCCGGGGGAGATGGACTACCAGCAGAATGGTATAAGACTTTTAGGGACTCTGTGACCCCACTGCTATTTATTAAATTGTTTTAACTATGTCTTAAAAGGTGGCGAGACCCCACCATCTTGGAAACAGGCCATATTATCTGTAATACTGAAACCAGGGAAAGATAGGACAGATTGCAGCTCATACAGACCTATCTCAGTTTTAAACACTGATTATAAAAGTTTCACTTCAATTATTGTCAACACACTAGAAAATATTATCCCTGACCTAATTGACACGGACCAGACAGGTTTTGTTAAAACTAGACAAACACAAGACAATGTTAGGCGAGCTATACATCTGTTCCATATAATGAGCAAAGGAAACACAATGTCCTTAGCAATTAGCTTTGACACAGAAAAAACTTTTGACTCTGTTCTATGGGAATTTTTATACCTGGTCCTGCAACGTTTTGGCTTTAACAATACAGTTATAAAATGTTTAAAATTCACCTGTGGCCCGGATCAGAATAAATGGCAGTCTTTCAGGTACAATCCGTTTGGAGAGGGGTTGCTGACAGGGCTGCCCACTGAGCCCCATCTTGTTTGCTCTATTTATAGAGCTACTTGTTCAAAAGATTAGGGAAGACCCAGAAATCATGGGAATACTATTCAAGGGGAAAGAATATAAGACATGTTTATATGCAGATGACATCCTGGCGACTTTATCCGACCCGGATACCAGTCTCCCTAAATGAATGCCCTCCTTCGACCAATGTGGTTCATATTCGGGATACAAATTGAACATATAGAAAACTCAAACTCTTACTTTTAATTACATACCTCAAGAAAACATACGTAAGTCCTTTAAATTTAAATGGAAAACCAGAATTTTCAAATACCTAGGTCTTCATATTCCCAAGACCCCCAAAGATTTATATAGTGTAAACTACGGTAGCATCACAACCAAAATTAAAAATGATCTGGACAGTTGGACCCCCCTAGTACTTGATTTTTACAACCGAATAGATACTTAAAAAATGGTTATTTTACCACAATTGTTATTTCTACTCCAATCGCTACCTGTAGAAATACCCAATAAGAAATTCAGTGAATGGAATCGGATCATTTCTAGATTCATATGGCAGAACAAGAAACCAAGGGTACGCTACAAAACATTACACTTAACAGGGATGGATGTCACTCCCATGCTTGGAGGACTACTATAAAGCAGCACAACTGCAGTATATAGTCTACTGGTGCAGGGCGGGTTACGATGCAAAATGGAAGGAGCTAGAATTTGACCAACTAGATATCCCACTTCAATCTCTGCTGGGTGACAAAGCTTTCAAGACTATATACTCTAATAACCTATGTGATGTTATAAAAACTCCCCTAAATATTTGGTACAAAGTGATGAGCAAAGCGCACCTGGAAAAAAAAATCTCGGTTATTAAGATGGGTCGAACATGATAGAGTATTCTTGTGTTATTCTTTATCTTGGTTTATATTGTATGATCACTAGTAGCACGTGTAAACTGTTAGAATCCTAGGCTAACATATACGCATCGTATTTCACTTTGTTTTATGGCCTGCCACTGATGTGCTCGTCCTCTCCCTGTACAGGATATGAGCTGTGAAATCGGTCAACTATCGTATAGTCGTTGGTTTGTCTCTCTCTGTTCTCCTCCCTGTTCTTTCCTTATCTTATCCCCTCCCAGTCCTGTGTATAAGAGACCTTCTTCCTCCTTCCCACCTTGCACTCGCACTCCCATTTTACTGTGTTTTGTGCCTCGGAGCTCCGATCCCTTTTTTTATTGTTTGTTCATTAAATTACTTATTATCCCAGTATTCCTGCATCGGCATCTTCGCTCTTTTCCACAACAATTTGGCGTCACGAACAGGATTGCTGGAGACCTGTCAGTGGAACTCTGGGACGTTGAGGGCCCGGGACCAGGAACGGAGGAAACTCCTCGTTCCCCCTCTACCTTGAACCAAGCATTCAGAGATGAGAGGATCGGCGTCTAAGAGTGGATCTGATCGGCTTCACGTCTATCCAAGCGAACCT
Organism: Nelusetta ayraudi; assembly: GCF_046127955.1. Lineage (NCBI taxonomy): Eukaryota > Metazoa > Chordata > Actinopteri > Tetraodontiformes > Monacanthidae > Nelusetta > Nelusetta ayraudi. The sequence goes on from NW_027466094.1 coordinate 1,252,418, forward strand.
GGAAGGGAAGTGCTGATTCAGAGATCGGGTGAGAAGTAATTGTTCTTGTCTCAGACATATCAGTGACCAGTGGGTTGTTTTCCTTGTCGTCTACGAACGGTCCCGGGGCAGGACGGAGCGCATACGTTAACCGTGCCTGTCAGGTCGGTGTTGATTCTGAATCAACACTGAAATTCCCGCTCCACAAGTGAGCCGGAAGCTTCTGGTAGGTAAACTACCAGAGGGGTGAGTTTTTTCTCCACCTTTTTGCTCCAGAGTAAGAAAAAGGGGTGCACGGGGACGCCTGTGTATTTTCTGACTTGGAATTTTGTGAAAACTTAGTGAAAAGTCAGAGTAATAAGTCTAGCTAGACAGTGCTGGGGAAGAACCAGAGCAAAGTGGCTGCTGCTGTTCCCCAGGGGGGACCAATTGTGGACGACATGAGGAAAAAATATGGTCCAGATTGTCTTGACATGTTGGGAATTTGGGTTGAAAAGTATGATTTCCCAGCAGGGGGATCACTGAGTTTGGAGGAATTGAGAAACCTCCGGGATAAATTGAAGATAGCAGAGGGAAAGGTTACAAAAAAGAAAAAAACAAACAAATATGCAATTCAGATCATCAAAGATCATGAAAGGTGTTTTTCATTCTGGAAACCTGAAGCAGAAGTCAGGGACAGGAAACAAGTAAAGAAAACAAAAACAAACGTGTGAACAGCGCTGGGCGCTGGAGCACAGGGGTGACAGAGATAACGGCAGAGGGTGCACACACTCACACACACTCCCCAGAGGAGGGAGAAAAGGAGCCGCTCACACACGAGCATTCAAATGCACCAAATCGTCTGTATCCTTCTCTTACAGGCCCGAGGGACCCTCTCCTGGACATGCCTGTCTTCCCTCCTCCCGCCTGCCCTCATCCAACGCTACCACCGTACAACCCTGCGCACTCCAGCACCGACGCCGCAGCGTCGCCACGTTCATCAGGACTGCCGTCAACCAAACGGCCAGCCTCATCACTGCTTTCAGACAAGGGCTGCTCCCCCAGATCGCCAAAGCAGTTAACACAAGCTGCTGCGTGGGGATTGAAGATGCCCGGCTGACAGAGGTCCGACGTCATGCAGTGCACGCTGAGAGGCTTCTGCAGGAGGCCAGCGATGCAGAGGACAAGAAGATAAAGCGTGCCTCCCTCACCATGATGAAGCACCTCAGTGACACGGCGAGACGGCCCTACAGGAATAACGACAACCGACGAAGGGCGACTAGCGGAGACAGAGGCGAAAAGGGGGCGTGCCACATCTGCGGCCGAATGGGTCACTGGGCCAGAGAATGCTCTGACAAAGGAAGACACCGCGGGCAGAACCATGCCCACCGCAGCCAAGAGAGTGATCGCGAGGGCCGGAAAAGAGGATCCAACTCAGAGCAGCTGAGGGGGGAGGGTGGAGTGCGGGACACGGCATGGACCCGGCGAGACGGAACCCCGGCCTACAGCGTTTTCGCAGGGAAGTGATGCACACACACACATGCAACACGCTTCTTGCAATGAAGAAATGCTTGCTGTCCCCTCTAACTTCCCTTCCCCTGCTGACAAATACACTGATTCATATTCTGATGTGGATTATTCGGAAACGTATACTGATTTACATGTTGATGCTGATTTTTGTTCTGACAATGATTTAGGTTCGACTGATTGCTCTCAGCCTGACGGTGAGACATGCATTGACACTGACACAGAGTTCGAGGTTGATTTATGTGACCAAATTTTGAGCACCATTGACAGGTTTAGAGCGTCATCACGTGCCGCCTCCTCCCACATACACGTTGTATAAAGAAGCTGCTTTTGAGAAACTGCCGCGGGTCACTTTTAGAATTATATGTAATATATGTTTATTCTGTCGGGGCAGCTGGAACGAAGAAGGGAGAGCCTCTCACCACTCCACTTACTTGTATTGACTACGGCGACGAGACATGCACATCACAAAAATAAATTAAACACAGCTTCGTATTGTAAGAAGTCTGTCAGATGAATTTGTTGGGAAGAGATTTGCTTCTAGCCCTGGGCATGAATCTCATCTCCACCCCCGACGGGTTGATTGTTGCCAGGTCATTATCTTCCTCGACCTTGGCTCAAATTCCTAAGCCTCTCTTGCATGTCTACCAGTGGTTGCTTCCCCTCGAGGCCTCAGAAGAATTGATAGTGGCGGCTAACGATAAGGTGCCGGGTGATGCTCACTTCATGAAAGCTCCTAATTTGCACTGCACAGCCAGTGTGATGAATGAAACAAACAGTGTGTTTGAGAGTCAGTTTTTATTTTTTATTTTATTTTTTTTTTCAAGCGTGAATGATGGCCTTTTTGTTTCTATGTTGTTTTGGGGCCCCCAACGATGCGTTGCGTCTGTTTCACTCACACCAGAGCAGAGTGCATTTCTTTTTTTTCTGTCCGTGGGTCTACCCCACACATTTCACTTTCCAAGGGTCCAGGCGATGAGTGGAAGGACCTAGGTCCGTTTTTGACAAAATGCCTGTCGACCAAAGACTGGCACCGAAAGGAGCGGGGACATTTTTACTCCCCCACCCTGAATGTGCATAAGACTGATTTTCCACTGGAAACACAGGCTCTTCGCTGTCTGCACCTGACAGAGACACGTGACAGCGAGCGCCACAACACGAGTTTTGCATGTTTCACTGACACATCGCAGCTGCCCGAGGAACTGAGTGAGGTTCCCTCCTCACTGTGGGCTGCTCACAAATACGATGTGGGTCTGATCAAAGGTGCCGAACCGGTGAAGATCACACCCAAAAGTGATATTTGGCCCAACCCGCCGCAATATCCTCTGAAGCCAGAAGCTGTTGAAGGGATCACTCCTGTTTTTGATTCTCTTCTCGAAGCAGGTGTCATTGTCCCATGCCCCGACTCGCCAGTGCGCACGCCCATGTTCCCTGTAAAAAAAGGCCAGAGTTCCTCCTCAACGTGATGACTGGAGGTTTGTTCAAGATTTGAGAGCAGTTAACGCTGCTGTCCACGCCAGGGCACCGAACGTGCCCCACCCACACACAACTGCATAGCAGAGCTAGACACAATTTTCTCCCCCCGACCTGACCTGACTGACGAACCCCTTGCTAATGCTGATTTTGTTTTCTACACAGATGGTTCAGCGTTCCGGGACGACAAAGGCGCCAACAGAGTTGGTTACGCAGTTGTCTCCGACTCGGAGGTCATCTGTTCTGACTCCCTTCCATGTCACCTCTCAGCACAAGGGGCAGAGCTGGTCGCGCTAACTGAAGCATGCAAATGTGCTGCGGGCAAGTCTGTCACAATCTACATAGACTCCCGTTATGTGTTTGGTGTCGTTCATGACTTCAGGGCACTGTGGAAATGCAGGAACTTCCTCAAGTCAGACGGGAAGCCGGTGTTTAAATCATGTGCTTATTGCTGACCTCTTGCGAGCCATACTTTTGCCCTCCCAAATAGCAGTGTGTAAATGTTCTGCTCACACTAACCTTCGTGACCCTGTTTCCCAAGGCAATGCCAGAGCTGACGCGGCAGCAAAGTCCGCTGCAAGGCAGCCTGCACCCTCGTCGGCCCCGATGATGACAGCCTCATTTGAGGAGGCTGATGCATCACTGGCTGAGATGCAGTCCCTTGCCACAGCGAAGGAGAAGGCGGCTTGGCGCTCCGCCGGCGCATGCTGGAACCACGTTACTGACATTTGGGTAGGACCAAACGGTAACCCGTGTCTGCCAAAACATTTATTTTCACATTTCGCTAAATTGACGCATGGGTTAGACCATGTGTCAAAAGGGGGGATGTTGGAATTAATTAATCAATTTTGGTTCACTAGAGGGTTTTCAGTCGTAGCACAAAAGCATTGTGAAGCGTGTTTAATCTGCCTCTCACAAAATGCAGGACGACCAGTCAAGATGGCAGCAATAGCAGCACACCCGGCTCCAACCAGACCGTTTGAACATGTCATGATGGACTTTATCGAATTGACACCGTCAGCAGGGAAAAAGTATTGTCTGGTCATGGTTGATATGTGGTCGAAATGGGTCGAAGCGTTTCCCAGCACCACACAATCAGCCAACGACGTGGCCAAGGCCTTGCTGACTGAGATAATTCCCAGATGGGGAATTCCAAACAAAATATCCAGTGATAATGGGACACATTTCACAAACGAGGCGCTTAATTAAATCAGGAAACTGTTTGGCATTGACCTCAGGAAACATTGTGCTTATCACCCTGCCAGTGGTGGGGCGGTAGAGCGTGAGAACGGGACGTTAAAAAGCAAATTAGCCAAATGTTGTGCCGACACTGGCCTGCCGTGGCCAAAAGCTCTTCCCATTGTCCTGATGTACATGAGAATGAGGAGACGCGCACGCGTTAATCTCAGTCCTTTTGAAGTTTTGTTTGCAGCTCCTCCCCAGATTGGGATGACTACCGGAGGAAAGGCACTCCCCTCCACGGCCTTGTGTGAAGATACAATACTAACCTATTGTTCCAACCTTGCATCCGCTCTAGCAGACGTAAGGCGCCAAGTGTCTGCTGTTTTGCCTCAGGCTGCGACGGGACCGCTGCACTGCCTGAAGCCTGGCGACTACGTCCGGTTGAAGGACCTCCGGAGAAAGAGCTGGAGAGCAAGTCGCTGGCTGGGGCCGTTCCAAGTGCTCCTGGTGACGCAAACCGCCGTCAAGGTTGCCGAGAGGGCCACCTGGATCCACGCGAGCCGAGGCAAGCGAGTCGTCGCCGGGGAGCGGACGAGGGCACTTCAGAGGGAGGAGGAGAGCCACGGGCCGGATCATCCCCCTTTCGCTGTAGGACGCCGAGGACGCCAAGGACGCCGGGAGCTGACGAGTGAAAGGTGAATCAAAACGTTTCACTCCAACGAAAGCAGCAAGATGGAACGTCCAGTGTCATGGCACCTTTTCCGCCAGCCAGGCTTTTGCGGCCTACGGGGCACGCTGGCCTACCTGGCCCTCATCAGCTGGATCATCGTTTTCACAATCTGGTGCTTCGAACGCACGGAGAGTTTCCGAGGAGAAGGTGGCAACGCCACCATCACTGCCTCCGGCACTCCTGTTCCAGCACACCCTGCTGTTTCACCTGCCTTTTCACCTCGCACAACACCTTACAGTACACCTCACATGAACATCAGTGTTGGGCAGCCAGGACGGGCTGACCGACCCAAAAGATGGGCCACAACTGACATGCTCACTCATTCCCTGAAGACTCCTGCACACCCGTACGCAACCAATCTCTGGTGGCATTACGCAAACTCTGCAGCACGAGCTCAAGGACATGTGAACTGTTTTGTTTGTTCCCGCATGACGCGATGTGGGGAAGTAATGTTCCTGACGATTTCAAAGTGTTTCCAGAATCTGCCAAAGTTGCTCTTTTACTGTTCCCCTGGACAGGGGTGGGAAAACTTATTTTATTCGCCGATACACTTCACTACCGTTTATTGCAGTTGACAAACTTGACACTGAATGCTACCTCGTCCATTAGCCAGGAGCTAAATGCTATTCGTCTAATGGTCCTTCAGAATTGTATGGTGCTAGACCTACTCACTGCACCCCAGGGTGGTGTTTGTCACATTGTAGGCACGTCTTGCTGTACGTACATTCCAGATAATGCTGCAGATGGCGGAGCAATCTCCAAGGCTTTAGATAGCCTCAAGAAACTTTCTGCTGCCGAGATGTCTGACCAAGGCGCCCCAGACGGGGATTGGTGGTCATGGCTCTCTCTAGGTCAATGGAAAGTGTGGTTAATAAAGCTGCTCGTTCCCGTAATCGCTATTCTCATTGTCATTTCGGTTATCACCTGCTGTTTTGTTCCTCTGATCAAGCGTTGTGTCAACAAGGTGCTCACTTCTGATCTGACTGGCTGATAGACAGCCAACACGCACAATCAGTTTGACATGTCAGAAAGGATGTTTGTGAATGTTAACGGATTGCCAGATGCGTGGGGCTTCAGCTGCCCTTATCCTGGTTGTGATTTCAACAACACCTACAACGATGTGTTTGCAGAGTACCCAGAACTTCCAGATCTCATCATTGAGGATGACGATGTCGATGACATTGACTCTGTGTAAAATACAGCACAGACGCAATGTCAGAGTTTTAGTAGTGGTTTTTAGCATACATAACAATAGCTTATAGGTTAATGTTTAAAGAGAGTTATTTTTAGTACAACTGTAAGTTCGTATTACCATGTGCCTTGCAGATTCCTGCCTTTGTGATCACGGGAAGTGTAACAGGCCAAGTTATGATGTTTGTGTCTAAAGCCAATGGTGGACATGAATTGATGTCTGTGTGGATGTTTTCACTCTTGTGTCCTGTGATCAAGAATGATCAAAAGGGGGGAATGTAATGGGAAATATGTATTCTTGGGTTATTCTTTATTATGTTGTATTCTGTGTCATATGATCACTAGTAGCACGTGTAATCTGTTCGTTTCATAGTATAACCTTCTCGAGACATTCTCCTCGTGGTCCACCAGAGGAGGCTGTAAATGTGTCAGCTTGTGCTGATTCTCTGTGCTTTGTTTTCCTCTTCTTCCCTTCCTTATCTCTTCCCCTCCCAGTCCAGTGTATAAGAGACCTTCTTCCTCCTTTCCTCCTCGCACTCGCACTCCCATTTTACTGTGTTTTGTGCCTCGGAGCTCCGATCCCCTTTTTATTGTTTGTTCATTAAATTACTTATTATCCCAGTATTCCTGCATCGGCATCTTCGCTCTTTTCCACAACAGCGGGTGATTCATAAATATGTCATTTCTTATTAATTAGCCCATAAGTGTTGTACACCAGTGTGACACCAAATGCTTGTTGCTGACAGCAGTGAAGAAATTACACTCTAGTGGTTCTGCACATTAGTATAAATAGAGTGATTCTCTATCATTACATCACAGGATGGCGGCACTCTGACAGATTCCATGAACCTGGACACTGATGATCCAGACTCCGGTCCAGATGACACAACAGGCCACAGTGGAAACGGGTCAGAGCATGGACTGGCTGCTGAAAGGATACAGGTAGGTGGCGCTGTCATCCCAAGTTGTGTGGTGTGGAGGATCAGGGCCAAAGTTCCAGATGCTCACAGATGTGACTGTGGATTCAGGAGGAGTGTTTGAAGGCTGGACTCCCAACAGTGATTGGCTGCTGAGGACCTCTCAATCACAATCAGGTTTTTTAGTGGCTGTGAGATTGAAAGTGAGTGAACATCATTAAATAAAGAGCTCCTGCAGGGTCCCAATTTGACAAGTACACTGCTAGGTGTGCTGCTTCGTTTTCGCCAAGGCCCTGTAGCATTCATGACTGACATTGAGGGAACGTTTCATCAAGTAAGAGTTTCCAACCAGGATGTAAACTTCTTACGCTTCCTCTGGTGGCCAGATGGGGACATTACAAAGGACCTACAAGAGCACAGGATGCTGGTCCACATCTTTGGGGCAGTGTCATCCCCAAGCTGTGCTTCATTCGACGACAATCAGCATGACTTCCCAGCCGAGGTTATAAACACTGTTTGTCAAAATTTCTACGTGGATGATTGTCTAAAGGCCGTCAGCACGGTGGAACAAGCAATACATCTGTACCAGCAACTAACAGACCTGTGCGGTAGAGGTGGATTTAAGCTCAATAAGTGGGTGAGCAATCATCGCTCGGTGCTGGCCGCCGAACTCCAACAAAGGAACTCATCTATAACAAATCTACAACCTTGTAAGGGCAAAACCTACTTGTTTTAATTCTGATTAATAAACTAAAGCTTATTCGATTATCATGATGTTGTTTTTTTAAACGCTCATACAAAACAAAAAAAGTGGAGGGAGAGTAGTCTGAATCGGGTTCTGGAGCATTGCTCTACCTCATACATCGTACTCATGAGCGTCACATCCACTTGTAGTGCATTATTTCTGCCAGCAAGCTTCTCCTGTTACGACTGCCCACGTTGACCTATATTTTCTGTTCACTCGCTCACCCGTATCAGGTGATACCCTGCAAGTGTAACAATTGGCTCTTGTCTTAGACCTTCCCCGAGGTGGTTGGTGGGGTGACCCACCCAGCACGTGACCTCTACGACAAGCTTCCACCCACGGAAGTGCCATAGGAAGACACGGATTAAATAGCTTGTCCACCAGAAGGCTGTATTATGGTGTACATAATATAAAACTTCTGCCCAGTTCTGCTTGTATTGCAATGGATGGTGTTCCTGAAGTTTCATTTTTCGTCCCTTTTCATTTTTTACATCCATGTTTGTGATGAAATAGTATTGTGAATCGCTAGCTCGCATTGCATGCTGGGAAACAGCGTCACTCAAGGAAGTTTTGGCTTCGCTGACACGGTCCTGAAGGGAAGTGGGTTTTAGTGCACTGGAACGGGATGAATGTGTTCAATCAAGCAGTACAAACCTGATTAATTGTCTTAATACTTCACTTGGAATGGCCATATTGTTTAGGATTAGAATTAGATGACAACTTCTTCATAATATTTGCAACTATTCAATTTGACCAGCAGGTGTCAGTAGAAGACGAAATTTCATGTTGACTATTTCCTAATGGAAGTGCTCTCTTTACGTTGGATTTTTCTCATAATTATTGGAAGTGTAGGCCTGTATCTGCACACAATTTGGAATTCGTCCCAGCGCCCTGAGCTGTAAATTTGGATTGTGTAAAATGAAAATGGCCATCTGCAGCAGAATGAAAGTGAGATTGCATTGTCCAGGTAGGAGGACAACAGTCAGTCATGTTTCACCTCCAGTCAACACCCAGTGGTTCACATGAAGGTCCAAGAGGCCTACAGACCTACACTGAGTCTGGACGTGGCAGTACAGTTGGATCATTGTCTTTGTTGTGTTGTTTGGTCATTGTGATCCAATGTAATGTGAGAGAAGGACGAGTGCAGTTATATTGGAGTGAGTTTTTTAGAGTGTAATAGAAGTTATAATGCAGAGTCTGTTTTTATGAAATGTTCTATCACCTGGCATCCATCCATCCATCCATCCATCCATCCATCTTCTACTGCCGTATCCGGAGTCAGGTCTCGGGGGCAGCAGCCTCAGCAGAGACCCCCAGACTTCCCTGGACCCAGTCACCTCCTCCAGCTCCTCCAGTGGGACCCCAAGGCTTCCCAGTCCAGCCCAGAGACCTGGTCAGCACCACTCTGACTCCCTGAGTCCCTGCTGCTCAGGTGAGGCTTCAAAGATCTGGCTGCACCTGATTGGACGGTCGTGGAGGATCTCCTTGGTCTTCTTGGTCTTCTTGGTCTCCAGCTGTTTGACCTCATGCTCTCTGTTGACCTCCTCACTCAGTCCCTCAGTGATGTAGAGCTCAGTGTAGATGCTGTTGAGGAGAGTTTGACTTCCTGCTTCTTCACCTTCAGTCACACGTTCACTTCTCCTCTCCAGACTGATCTTCTGCTGCTGTAGAAGCTCCTGCAGACCACCAACCTCTGGAGCTGAGAGAAGGTTGGAGAAGAAAACATCAGTGTGACAGTGTGAGCATCATTTTCTGTCCACGACTTGAAGCTGAAAGCATCCAAACTCCATTTTTCAGCTGATGTGGTGAAGCTGCTGTTGTCTGACTGTTTGCTCTAAATGTCCTCCAGTGGATCTTCTGACTGGAGGTCCTGACCACGGTTATAATAGTTAACGAAAACGAACAAAATAACGAAAACTTCAATTGAAAAAAACAATTGTCACGTTCCCAGGGGTTAGGATTTTGGTACCTGCCTCGTTGGGGTTTTGAAGCGAGCAGAGCTGAGACCATAAGGGTGACGTAGCAACGTTCAGGACACTGATTGGCCAAAGGCAGTCTTTCACGAAAGACCAAAACAGCCATTTTTAAATGCCTCGCGTGTGGATTTTTACATTAACACGTATTAAAAACTGAAAAGCTTATGAAACTGTACCATGGGTGAACAAAGAACTACAGACGTTTCTGTTCTCTGTGGCCGAAGAAAAAGCACAATGCAGACAGTTGTGCAGAAAGTTTAGTGTTAGCTAAAATATCGGGCACACAGACGTACTTATTATGTATATATTTCTTTCCATTGTAACAGGTCACTACAAGATCTGCAATCCATTACCTAGAATTGGTTTTCCTTAAACTGATGTACAGGATTACTAATCTGACTTTGATGGGCAAATTTGACAACAGAATACAATTATGAAGCACTAAAACACAGGACCACAAAACAATTAAATAGGTGTGCATGTGAGTGTGAATGGTTGTTTGTCTCTATGTGGCCCTGCGATGAACTGGCGACTTGTCCAGGGTGTCACCCTGCCTTCGCCCTAAGACAGCTGGGATAGGCTCCAGCAGACCCCCGTGACCCTGAATAGGAATAAGCGGGTATAGAAGATGAATGAATGAAATCTTTATTGAATGAATGACACATTTTATTTCACTCGTGGTTTATGTAATTATTATTTTTTGCTCCATAGCTTTCATGATTCAGCATTACATGTTAAGCGTGATGAATTGCATGAAAAGAGAGAGCACTCGCTGATAAATTAACATGGTGTGCTGTTTAATTCCATGAGGACGACAAAATATTTGCAAATTTGTGTTAGCTACACGCATCGACAGGTGCAAGAGGTGCAAGAGAGGAACTTTCAGGGAGGAACTTTCAAGATTGTTCAGTTTTTGTTTTTTATTTTTTTTTTTTAGTTCTGATGAAATAAATAGACCAATCATTTCATTACTTTGTCTGCTTTCCAAAGAGGTTATTAATTAAAAAAATATGTGTGGCAGTGCTGTTATGGTCCATAGAGAGTTGCTTCAAAGAATTATCATTTATTATTCAGTGGCACATTGCTCACTTGTTTAATACACAAATAATAGTATATTATTATAATAATACTATTTTATTGTTATTATAATAATAATAATAATAATAATAATAATAATAATAATAATAATAATAATAATAATAATAATAACAATAATAATAATAATAATAATAATAAAGGGTTTGGGAGCCATGCGCTGGGTGAGCAACTTCATTGAAAGGAATGGGACGCCATCTTGAACTCTGGGGGCTTGCCGCACTGTCACGCAGGTTGTGACGTAGCGGGCCAGCGACGCACAGGTATGATGTGAATGATTGACAGCTACCATTCGTTCCCGTTAGCGAGAGGATTAAAAACAAACAGACACCATAATGGCATCAAAAAGGAGTTATCCCAGCGGTGCGGAAAAACGGAAGGAAAAGAAAACCGATCAAGAAAAACTTGCAAAGGGGAAAGATAAGATATTTGTTTGTGATGTGGGCTGGAGAGGTGGAGGTGAAACGCTGTTCCCCGCCCCCCCCAAGTTTGTTTATTTGTCCTGCTAGCCAGCTAGCTAGCTTGCGTCGGATAAATGTTAGCTGGCTGGCTAATATCTGTTCGTCATGAATCAGCGTTTTTGTTTGTTTTATGAAAGTTGACCATATCCTGCCATGTTGGCCTATCCTGCCATGGGAATGAGTGATTGACTCCACACCCGTTTATTCACATTCTAACAGGGAGGGCGGGAGGGAGGGCATGTTGTAGTTGTTGTTGTAGTCAGTCCCCTGTTATTGTTCAGTGGAAGTTGTCTCTCACATATTTGACTCTTAATGTTATTTTAGCCTTAACTTAGGATGAATTTACTAAGCTTAGTTTGTATTTTGTAGGCCCTTCATTAGAAATGTGGTACTGTTTTCGAATTCAAAGAAATATTTTATGGAAATACTTTATTTGGCATGGTGTTGACTATTTTAGACTGTTGTGGCAGTGGGTCATTTGTCTTAGTTTTATTACTTTAACTAGTACAGTGTGTAAAGTAATTCCAAAAACTCTTAAAAATGACAGTTATGTAATTGGGTAAAAGCTTTAAAGGGACACTGCAACCATAATGTTTAATTTAAAAACAAATGAATTTTTAATTTTCCTATATTACTGCAACATCACTGTAATAATAAAATAGGAAAATGCGCTTCTGATCTGTTTTGCTTGATGGTCTAATGAGCTTTGTCTCTGTAGGAGCAATTCTAAAATATGTTGGCGCTCCAGACATCGAGCCAGAGGGATCTCCCGAACATCCTGACCAGGAAGCTCCAGGACCAACACGTTCCTCAGAACCTCCTTCTGTCCAGGTGAATAATGTGTGTTATTCTTAGTAGCTAAGCTGATAAGTGTGGGACGAAACTAAGGCAATTAAGCATTATTTTGATTGTTGGTTTGCTTTTTAGTGTTGCACTTGTTGGTTTGTTGGATTTTCTTATTTAAAGTAAGCATTTTTTTTGATGAATACTCAATATGTTGTATTTATTGACATATAGAGGATTCTTTTCCTAGTATTATAGCGTTTGTTTGTTTTTAAATCAGTTTAACTTGCCTGAGTTGCTCAACTGAAGATGTTTAATTTTACCTGTAGCCTGTTTTGCTTACGAGGTGTAATAGATTGTGGAATCTTAGTAGACCTTAGGAGACGCACGCTGCTGAGAGTGGCAGCAATCAGCTCCGTAAATAAGGCAAATGCGCCATCTAGTGGGATGCAGCATGTTTATTCGTGTTGGAGCAATGGCAAGTACTACTAACAAAACAAAAGATGCACAGGGTAAGAAAAATAATCATAAACTCAAGCCCAACAAAGATAACAGATGGGCATAACTGTAACATTACATAGTAATGATTACTAGTACTACCAAAATTTCTACTACTACAGAGTACTACTACTACTCGAACTTGAACTATTCATCCCCTTTTTTCAGCAGCCATTAAGACAAAAGGATGACACTTATGCATTGCATCAAACTGTGATGCACAAAATAAATTCGATTAAATCAAAACAATAAATAAAGTGTGCATTAAACAGGGGGCAGTGCAATACAGTACAGGACTCAACTGATATAGTGCAGTTAGGCAGTATAGCCTATAACAGCTGTTCAGCATCCATAGTAATCCACAGTCAGTGCCATAATCATCCAGTCAGTGTCATATTCATCCATAGTCAGTATAATATATATGATATCGCGCAGACCCTCAACCTCCACTACATTGCCACACCCATTTAGCCCCCGCTGTTGAAAGTTGGCGTGTGGTGGACGCGGCCAGTGGTCTCCGTGCCACACCATCCAACGTGGTTTGCTTTACCTCAGAAGGGGGCGGAGGGCTCTCCGCGTCAGCTGTATGCTTCGCAGACAAGTGAAACGTAAGACTGCTCCTACTCCGGTGGAAACTAAATACAGCTTTACAGTAAATGCATATCACTTTTGTCCTGTCAAGACTGCCATCTGGCAGGGTTTTGAAGTGGAACTTTCCATTTACAATTGACGCCTTATCCATGTTAGTCCTTCCTAGTGCTCATCTACGCTCAGTGTCTTTTTCTTTTTTTTGTTGTGCTTACAAGCTGGCTGCAAGCGTGTGACTGTGTGCTGTGAGTCAATTCATTTCCCGTTTCCACAATCTACGGAGCGGCCAAAGGTTCAAAAAGCACCGTGTGCGTTAATCGCGCGATAAAAAAAGTTGTCGGCGATAAAGCGCCGTTGACACCCTTACTTTTTATATGAAGAAACGGATCAAATTTTTCCCACCAATTGTTCACCACTTCTTTGAACTTGTGGATGAATGCTGTGCATCCCACATGGAACGCCAACCTTCCTCTGATATTTCCATGCTTAGTTCTTTCTGCCATTTGGCTTTGATGTATCCTGCGTTTGTTGCTGTTCTGTTTCTGAAGGCCCTGATAGATTTTAGAAATGATTTTTCTCTTCATCTTTTTACAGGCTTCGATCAGAATATCTATCACTATATTGTCCTCTCCAGATGATGTTGGTTTGATTCTTTTATCATAGTAATCTCTTAATTGCATGTATCGAAAGAAATCTTTGTTTCCTCGTCCAAATTCCTTTTTCAACTCTCCAAAACTTTTTAAAACCCCCTTGTGAACGAGTGTGCATACTGCAGTTATACCCCTATCTCACTATCGTCTGTATTCAATGTCTGTGGTTCCCGGTTGAAATCTGGGATCAAGAGAAGGCCACATTAGTAGATTCCCTCCATATGGTTTTCTTTTAACATCTTACTCCAGATAGTCGGTGTGTGCTTAATAATTTCATTTTGGCTTTGTTGAGCTGATTTAGTTCTTATGTCTCCTACTAATGCCAGTGTGAGAGTCGTTTCTCCGCCGGCCTCTATCTATTTCCATCGTGCCTGATATTGAGGGCAGCATGTACACACCAAGAACTTTACCTGAGCTGCGGAAAAGTATTGTTTGAGATCAGGCAAGGACGACCCTCCCTCTTCCTTTTGCAGCTGGAGTGTCTTATATCTGATCCTCGGTCTCTTTCCGGCCCAAATAAATCTAGATATGAGTTTGTCCCAGTGTCTGAATTGTGATTCTGGAATCATATGTGGGATGGATTGGAAAAGGTACAGCAGTCTCGGTAGTACATTTATTTTTATCACTTCAATTTGTGTCTCAAAATCCATATTAAAGGCTGACCATCTTCCCAAATCTGTCTTAATATTATTGATAATAGCATTCTAATTGATTTCAAACCTTTTCAAAAGATCTTTTGCCAATAGCACACCCAAATATTTGATAACCTTGGAATTCCATTTGATTTTATATTTTCCTCTAATTTCTCGGCCTGGATGATAATTCAGCGTGAGAATTTGAGTGTTTGCTATGTTTAACTTGTTGCCTGTGTATTTAGCATAGGTTTCTATTATCAACATCAAATGAGGTAAGGTTCTGTCCGGGTCTTGGAGAACCAAAATAATATCATCAGCAAAAAGCCCTGTTAGATGTCCCTGCTCTTACTTGCTCTTACACTTACTTGCTTTACTTGCTTGGTGCTGGCGCTGGCAGCGGATTCCTCCTCCGACGTGGAGCCGCTGGGTCTGTGTTTGCGATTGGTTGGAGGAAGAAATGACCGTAATATTAAGCTACATGATTGGCTATGATGAAAAAGGAAGTGAAACTTTTTCTATCAAACTTTTTATCCACCCCTTTTTTTCCTATCGCAGCACACGTCTATCGATCGATATATATCGTTATCGAATTATCGTCCAGCCCTAGACGGTCCCGTCTAATGTTAGCTTGAGTCTGCCTACCTGTTATAAAACCTGACTGATCCTCATCTATCAAGTCCGGCATAAAACTTTCAAGTCTTTTTGAGATGATTGAAGTAAAGATCTTCTAGTCAACATTTAAGATTGAAATGGGCCTATACGATTCACAAAGTTCCTTATTTTTCCCTTCTTTTGGAATAACTGGAATGACAGCCTCTTTCCATGAGGGAGGCCGTTTGCCCTCTGTCAGAGTCAGATTAAAAGAATTTAGGAGTATCGGGGTTAATTCTTCTCCAAATGTTTTATACCACTCACTAGGAAACCCATCACGACCTGGCGCTTTGGTTGATTTTAAGCCTGCTAATGGCAGCATCTATTTTTTTTTTTGGTTATACTGGAAATTAGTTTTCTATTTTGCACATCTCCAATGGCTGGTAGGTCCAATAAGTCAAGGAAGTCTTTCATCTCACAATCTTCTTTAGCCGTGGGTTGGGTATATAGATTTTCATAGTAATCTTAAAAAACCCTCTCTATTTCTTCAGGTTCAAGTAGTAGCTGTTTCGTTAATGGGTCTCTAATTTTACATATTGCATGAGAAGCTTGCTGGGCCTTTATTCCTCTTGCTAAATATTTGGTTGATTTACAGCCTGATTCATAGTGGGTCTGTTTAATGAATTTCAGCTTTTTCTCAACATCTAGCCTCAAGACATTGTCTATTTCCCTTCTGACACCGATTATTTGTTGTGACACTGTATCGTCCTTATTGCTTTTGTGTTGCTGTTCCAGAGTTGTTAATTGGTTTACCAGCTTCTTGTGACCTTCTTCTCAATGTGGCAGGTGGGTTTGCCCCCACCTTCGCGTCATCAATCACACCTGCGCCAGAGTGCAATCTTTGCGTCCCTCAGTGCGTTTACATGGTACTAGAGAAATTTGAATTATTGCCTTCGTCCGATTATGATCGGAGTTTGAGAACGCCGATTGGAATCGGAGAACTCCGATTGAGACACCCAGATAATGTGATTGGAATTCTAATTTCTCGGCCATGTATACGCCTTAGTCGGACTATTAACTGGACAACGCAAGTGCGCACGCGCCACCGCACAACTACGTCGTCTAACAAAACAGACGGCGTGAAACAACCAGCAAACGCGAATAAGAATGTTGACATTTGGAGAGAGGATGAGACCGGGGCGGTGCTTTCTCTTCCAAAAGAGATGGACATATTAAAATTACACACAACAGAGACCTTTTTTAAAAGGGTAGCGCAGCAAATGCAGGGCTCCGGCTTTGCGCAGCCCTGAACAAATACGTATTCGTTCATATTTATATTTCTACCTTTTCGTTCACATTTTTTGTAAGTTAGAAGAATTTCAACTTGTAAATAAAAGCACAGCAAAGAGATGTTTTTCTGATTTGTTTTTATTTCGATAATTTTGCTGTTATTCTGCTGGAAACGGCGTGCAGCGGCACAAGCTTCCCCCACGGTCGGCACTTTAATGAGCATGTGTATAACTGAAGACACCGTTCCTTTGCAAAACCTGTACACAAACTCTCCCACCAGTCTGCGCAGAACCCGCATCCAACAAGAACGAGAGTTTGGGGTCCGTGGCGACGGCACAAAGCGTAGCATCGAAGACATTGTGTTGTTGTAGCCCTCCAACAGCAAACAACGTTCTTGTCTCATGGTTATCTTTTAAGATAACCATGAGCACAAGAAATAGGGTACAGCTTATCTGCAAAGTAAGTAACACGTACATTATGAACTATCATTCTATATCATAATGATGTAATATGTCAACCGAAAGCAGCTGACCAGCTGAAAAGGCTCACTCCACCCCCTACTGTTGGGAGGAGGACACGTTCCCGTCAGTAATTCAAATTTCTCAGCTGCATGTATAGGGGGACAAGGTGAGAACTCCGATTGGACGAGAAAACCGAATTATTGCTTAGTCCGATTAAGCTCTGCATGTAAACGCACTGATTACACCTGCGCCAGAGTGCAGAGTGAAAGCAGCTCTTTTAAAAAGAAGCGCAGGCTGGAGTCAGCACTCTGTCCTCTGGCGTGTCCACGCTGAGAACTCTGTCCTTCGCAGTTCTTAGCATTTCGGCTAGCAATCCCAGAGCGGGCTGGGCCATAAGCACAGTCGGAGGAGGAACCCTGGCGGGTGCCCGTTCATCGGGAGGTGGCGCTGTGTGTGCGTGATCGTTGTGCATTCACCACTTGGCTGTTAAAGCCGCAGACCCCCCACCCCCTCCTCTTGCGCTACTGGAAGGACGCTGGTCTCAACCCCCTGCCTGGGTGCAGTCGCTCCGTCTTCCTCTGTTTTCGCCATACCCCTCTGTTACTGTTGCAGCGGCGATGTCCTCGCAATCAATTGCCGCACCAGTCTAGCCGGGTAACAGCGGTGTCACCACCACAATGCGGACACTTTTCCTTTGATTTTGGTTTATTTGGTTTAGACAATTCAGTTTGTCTGTTTCTTTTGTTAGCGTAACTACTTTCTTTGGTTGGTTTTCTTTTCTTTGTTTTGTTGTGAAATTTTGGTGAAACTTTGGGTTTTCTGTTGAGTAGCGATTTTGTTATAGTTTGATTTCCTTTTTTAGTTCATTAATATCTTGTTCCCCAGTGATCGTTACCTTTTTGTTTTGGGTTTTGGTCCTGTGTGTGTGTGTGTGTGTGTGTGTGTGTGTGTGTGTGTGTGTGTGTTAATTGTAACCCCCATTGCACGTCTACCCATCCTAGGGAGAAGGATCCCTCCTCTGCGTCTCTCTCAGAGGTTTCTTCTTTTTTGCTTTTAAGGGTGTTTTTTTTTTTTTTTCAAAGTTTTTCCTCACCCGATGCGAGCGTTTAGGGGTAGAGGGGGGCTGCACTTACATGTATATAGTTCATTGACGTGTATATAGTTCTTTTCACGTCAACATTTTAGATTAGACATTCTTTGTTGTTCAAAATTTCAATGAGTTTTATACATTTCTTTGTGTTCTATTAAAATTCTTTGTGTTCTGCTAATCACTGTCTCAGTTCGTCATTTAAAATTTTGAAAAATTCACTACAATGCAAATACAATATTGTTCAGTATTCATATTATTTAAAAGTTCTTTTATTAAACTTGGATACTGGTTTATACATCTCATGTGAAAATGCGAACACTTTCTCAGTCGCGAGTCCATGAGATGGTGTTACAGTGAAAACACCATCCTGGATGGAAATAAACATCCTTGTCAAATTTACCAAAACTATTTTAGTAAAATAAAAATGTCAAAACTAACTGTACTGTACCATCAAGAAAAAAACAAATGCTGATCTAAATAAACAAAAAAGGTAAGCAGGTGTCACAGTTCATCGTTGGCATCGGCGGGTGTCGGGGGACATCATCAAGTGTCGGGAGCATTGGAGGTCATCACAGGCATCACAGCAGGCGACAGCCAGTCCTGAGCTCAGAGATAATACCAATGTTTCCACATTAATGAAAACCAATCACATCGCTCATGCAATTACATATGTGAGCTCAAAGTAAGCACAGTCAACTGTTTGTCTCCTCTTTTTTTTCTCTTTCTCTGTCTCCATCCTCTCTGCCTCTCTCTCTCTCTCCATCCTCCCTCTCTCTCTCCATCCTCTGTCTCTCTCTCTCCATCCTCTGTCTCTCCACCCTCTATCTCGCTCTCTCTCCATCCTCTCTCTCTCTCTCCATCCTCTGTCTCTCCATCCTCTGTCTCTCTCTCCCTCTCCATCCTCCCTCTCTCTCTCCATCCTCTGTCTCTCTCTCTCCATCCTCTGTCTCTCCACCCTCTATCTCGCTCTCTCTCCATCCTCTATCTCTCTCTCTCTCCATCCTCTGTCTCTCCATCCTCTGTCTCTCTCTCTCTCTCTCCATCCTCTGCCTCTCTCTCTCTCCATCCACTCCCTCCTTCAAGTCGATTCTTCCACTGCCACGGATGAAAGCATGTCGTATTAAACTTGCCACTGGGTCGTTGTGATTGTGGAGGAACTGGCCGCTGCGGTTCAAGATAACCACTTCATTATGCCAGTTTTTTCTCTGCCCAGTTTGTCTGTGAGAAGTTCATAGTGTTGCTCCCAGTTTGGGACGGGTAATTGCACTCACAGTGGCTCTCTCTCACTCCATCCTCTGTCTGTCTCTCTCCATCCTCTGTCTCTCTCTCTCTCTCCATCCTCTGTCTATCTCTCTCCATCCTCTGTCTCTCTCTCTCTCTCTCCATCCTCTTTCTCTCTCTCCATCCTCTGTCTCTCTCTCTGTCTCTCTCCATCCTCTGTCTCTCTCTCACTCTCTCTCTCTCTCAATTCCATGTCTTGAGTTTATTCTCCATATTGTCCCTGGGATGATCTTTGGCTGACATAATCTTTCTCCACAACTACAAGCCCTCACGAGCCTTTGTCTCCAGCACCGCACCCAGGGCTCCACCACTGCAACCCGGTCCCCCACTCGCACCAGGGGGGCCCAGTCTGAGGCCGTTGTTGTCATTGCAGTGTGCCGCCCCACATTGGATGAGCTGTCACCAGGCCTCCCTGTTGGTTGCATTTGCCTCCCTTGTCTGAAGGTAAACTTTAAATTCCATTTCTTGAGTTTATTCTCCATGTTGTCCCTGGGATGATCGACAGCTGACTAAATCTTGTTCCAGAACTACAAGCCCTCACCAGCATGTGACTCCAGGCCACCGCGGGACTCCATCCAGGGCTCTACCACTGCAACCCGGACCCCCACTCCCACCAGGGGTGCCCAGCCATAGGCAGTGGTTGTCATTGCAGTGGGCGGCGCCCTCTCGATCAAGCTTTCCCCAGGCCACCCTGTCGGTTGCATTTACCTCCCATGTCTTAAGGTAAACTTTAAATTACATTTCTTGACTTTATTCTCCATATTGGCCCTGACATAATCTTTGGCTGACATAATCTTTCTCCAGAACTACAAGCCCTCACGAGCCTTTGTCTCCAGCACCGCACCCAGGGCTCCAGCACTGCAACTCGGTCCCCCACTCGCACCAGGGGGGCCCAGCCTGAGGGCGATTTTGTCATTGCAGTGTGCCACCCCACATCGGACGAGCTGTCACCAGGCCTCCCTGTTGGTTGCCTTTGCCTCCCTTGTCTGAAGGTAAACTTTAAATTCCCTTTCTTGAGTTTATTCTCCATATTGTCCCTGGGATGATCTACGGCTGACTTAATCTTCCTCCAGAAATACAAACCCTCACCAGCATGTGACACCAGGCAACCCGGGGACTCCAGCCAGGGCTCCAGCACTGCAGCCCAGTCCCCGACTCGCACCAGGGGTACCCACCCTTCAGCGGTGGTTGTCGTTGCAGTGGGCGGCGCCCTCTCGATCAAGCTTTCCCCAGGCCACCCTGTTGGTTGCATTTGCCTCCCTTGTCTGAAGGTAAACTTTAAATTCCATTTCTGGAGTTTATTCTCCATATTGTCCCTGGGATGATCTTCAGCTGACTTAATCTTGCTCCAGAACTACAAGCCCTCACCAGCATTTGTCTTCACCACCGCACCCAGAGCTCTGTCCTGCAACCCGGTCACCCACTCGCACCAGGGGGGCCCAGCCTGAGGCCGAGTTTGTCATTGCAGTGTGCCGTCCCATGTCGGACGACCTGTCATCAGGTCTCCCTGTTGGTTGCATTTACCTCCCTTGTCTGAAGGTAAACTTTAAATTACATTTCTTGAGTTTATTCTCCATATTGTCCCTGGGATGATCTTTGGCTGAAATAATCTTTCTCCAGAACTACAAGCCCTCACCAGCCTTTGTCTTCAGCACCGCACCAGGAGTTCCGCCAGTGCAACCTCGGTCCCCCACTCGCACCAGGGGGGCCCAGCCTGAGGCCGAGGTTGTCATTGCAGTGTGCCGTCCCACATTGGACGCTTTCACCAGGCCTCCCTGTTGGTTGCATTTGCCTCCCTTGTCTGAAGGTAAACTTTAAATTACATTTCTTGAGTTTATTCTCCATATTGTCCCTGGGATGATCTACGGCTGACTTAATCTTGCTCCAGAACTACAAGCCCTCACCAGCATGTGACTCCAGGCCACCCCGGGACTCCAGCCAGGGCTCCAATACTACTGCCAGGTCCCCCACTCGCACCAGGGGTGCCCAGCCTTAGGCGGTGGTTGTCGTTGCAGTGGGCGGCGCCCTCTCAATCAATCTTTCCCCAGGCCACCCTGTTGGTTGCATTTACCTCCCATGTCTTAAGGTAAACTTTAATTACATTTCTTGAGTTTATTCTCCATATTGTCCCTGGGATGATCTTTGGCTGACATAATCTTTCTCCAGAACTACAAGCCCTCACCAGCCTTTGTCTTCAGCGCCGCACCAGGAGTTCCGCCAGTGCAACCCGGTCCCCCACTCAAACTAGGGGGGCCCAGTGGGAGGGGGATTTTGTCATTGCAGTGTGCCGTCCCACATCGGACGCGCTGTCACCAGGCCTCCCTGTTGGTTGCATTTCCCTCCCTTGTCTGAAGGTAAACGTTAAATTCCATTTCTTGAGTTTATTCTCCATATTGTCCCTGGGATGATCTACGGCTGACATAATCTTTCTCCAGAACTACAAGCCCTCACGAGCCTTTGTCTCCAGCACCGCACCCAGGGCTCCAGCACTGCAACTCGGTCCCCCACTCGCACCAGGGGGGCCCAGCCTGAGGGCGATTTTGTCATTGCAGTGTGCCGCCCCACATCGGACAAGCTGTCACCAGGCCTCCCTGTTGGTTGCCTTTGCCTCCCTTGTCTGAAGGTAAACTTTGGTGAAACAACAGAGAAGCATTTATAGAGCGTCGTTGCCACCTACTGGCATCTTTCGGTAGTGTTTCTGTTGTAATTTTGAAGCGAACTTTATAGCGGAAGTAAGACACGGAAAACACACTGCCAGCGTTTTCTTATGTGCACTCGTTCCTGTAAACATCACGTGTTTTTGGTTGCATCGTCGGTACGTGTTTTTGTTTTGTATTTGCTTGTCTTTTGTGTGCAGTTGTCAAATATTTGTAAGTATATATATTTTGTATGTATGCAAATTTTGATTATATATTTTCTTGTACCTTTTAGTTTTACACTTTTCTTCGACAATAAACCTGTGGACAACGCATCGCAAGTCTCCAGAGTCTTGACCGGGGAGAAGGGTTATCTAAACTGTCATGAGGACAGCGCAATAATCTTTCTCCAGAACTACAAGCCCTCACCAGCCTTTGTCTTCAGCACCGCACCAGGAGTTCCGGCAGTGCAACCCGGTCCCCCACTCTCACCAGGGGTGCCCAGCCATAGGCAGTGGTTGTCGTTGCAGTGGACGGCACCCTCTCGATCAAGCTTTCCCCAGGCCTCCTTGTTGGTTGCATTTGCCTCCCCTGTCTTAAGGTAAACTTTAAATTACATTTCTTGACTTTTTTCTCCATATTGTCCCTGGGATGATCTACGGCTGACTTAATCTTGCTCCAGAAATACAAACCCTCACCAGCTTGTGACACCAGGCAACCCCGGGACTCCAGCCAGGGCTCCAGGACTGCTGCCCGGTCCCCCACTCTCACCAGGGGTGCCCAACCTTCGGCGATGGTTGTCGTTGCAGTGGGCGGCGCCCTCTCGATCAAGCTTTCCCCAGGCCTCCCTGTTGGTTGCATTTGCCTCCCTTGTCTGAAGGTAAACTTTAAATTCCCTTTCTTGAGTTTATTCTCCATATTGTTCCTGGGATGATCTACAGCTGACTTAATCTTGCTCCAGAAATACAAAGCCTCACCAGCATGTGACACCAGGCAACCCCGGGACTCCAGCCAGGGCTCCAGCACTGCTGCCCGGTCCCCCACTCTCACCAGGGGGGCCCAGCCTGAGGCCGAGGTTGTCATTGCAGTGTGCCGCCCCACATCGGACGCGCTGTCACCAGGCCTCCCTGTTGGTTGCCTTTGCCTCCCTTGTCTGAAGGTAAACTTTGGTGCAACAACAGAGAAGCATTTATAGAGCGTCGTTGCCACCTACTGGCATCTTTCGGTAGTGTTTCTGTTGTAATTTTGAAGCGAACTTTATAGCGGAAGTAAGACACGGAAAACACACTGCCAGCGTTTTCTTATGTGCACTCGTTCCTGTAAACATCACGTGTTTTTGGTTGCATCGTCGGTACGTGTTTTTGTTTTGTATTTGCTTGTCTTTTGTGTGCAGTTGTCAAATATTTGTAAGTATATATATTTTGTATGTATGCAAATTTTGATTATATATTTTCTTGTACCTTTTAGTTTTACACTTTTCTTCGACAATAAACCTGTGGACAACGCATCGCAAGTCTCCAGAGTCTTGACCGGGAAGAAGGGTTATCTAAACTGTCATGAGGACAGCGCAATAATCTTTATCCAGAACTACAAGCCCTCACCAGCCTTTGTCTTCAGCACCGCACCAGGAGTTCTGGCAGTGCAACCCGGTCCCCCACTCTCACCAGGGGTGCCCAGCCATAGGCGGTGGTTGTCGTTGCAGTGGACGGCACCCTCTCGATCAAGCTTTCCCCAGGCCTCCTTGTTGGTTGCATTTGCCTCCCTTGTCTGAAGGTAAACTTTAAATTCCCTTTCTTGAGTTTATTCTCCATATTGTTCCTGGGATGATCTACGGCTGACTTAATCTTGCTCCAGAAATACAAAGCCTCACCAGCATGTGACACCAGTCAACCCCGGGACTCCAGCCAGGGCTCCAGGACTGCTGCCCGGTCCCCCACTCTCACCAGGGGTGCCCAACCTTCGGCGATGGTTGTCGTTGCAGTGGGCGGCGCCCTCTCGATCAAGCTTTCCCCAGGCCTCCCTGTTGGTTGCATTTGCCTCCCTTGTCTGAAGGTAAACTTTAAATTCCCTTTCTTGAGTTTATTCTCCATATTGTTCCTGGGATGATCTACGGCTGACTTAATCTTGCTCCAGAAATACAAAGCCTCACCAGCATGTGACACCAGGCAACCCCGGGACTCCAGCCAGGGCTCCAGCACTGCTGCCCGGTCCCCCACTCTCACCAGGGGTGCCCAACCTTCGGCGGTGGTTGTCGTTGCAGTGGGCGTCGCCCTCTCGATCAAGCTTTCCCCATGCCTCCCTGTTGGTTGCATTTGCCTCCCTTGTCTGAAGGTAAACTTTAAATTACATTTCTTGAGTTTATTCTCCATATTGTCCTTGGGATGATCCTTGGCTGACATAATCTTTCTCCAGAACTACAAGCCCTCACCAGCCTTTATCTTCACCATCGCACCCAGAGCTCTGTCCTGCAACCCGGTGAGCCACTCGCACCAGGGGGGCCCAGCCTGAGGCCGAGTTTGTCATTGCATTGTGCCGTCCCATGTCGGACGACCTGTCATCAGGCCTCCCTGTTGGTTGCATTTGACTCCCTTGTCTGAAGGTAAACTTTAAATTCCATTTCTTGAGTTTATTCTCCATATTGTCCCTGGGATGATCTTTGGCTGACATAATCTTTCTCCAGAACTACAAGCCCTCACCAGCATGTGACTCCAGGCCACCCTGGGGCTCCAGCCAGGGCTCCAGCACTGCTGCCCGGTCCCCCACTCTCACCAGGGGTGCCCAACCTTCGGCGGTGGTTGTCGTTGCAGTGGGCGTCGCCCTCTCGATCAAGCTTTCCCCAGGCCTCCCTGTTGGTTGCATTTGCCTCCCTTGTCTGAAGGTAAACTTTAAATTCCATTTCTTGAGTTTATTGTCCATATTGTCCCTGGGATGATCTTTGGCTGACATAATCTTTCTCCAGAACTAAAAGCCCTCACCAGCCTTTGTCTTCACCATCGCACCCAGAGCTCTGGCCTGCACCCCGGTCACCCACTCGCACCAGGGGGGCCCAGCCTGAGGCCGAGTTTGTCATTGCAGTGTGCCGTCCCATGTCGGACGACCTGTCATCAGGCCTCCCTGTTGGTTGCATTTGCCTCCCTTGTCTGAAGGTAAACTTTAAATTATATTTCTTGACTTTATTCTCCATATTGTCCCTGGGATGATCTTTGGCTGACATAATCTTTCTCCAGAACTACAAGCCCTCACCAGCCTTTGTCTTCACCACCGCACCAGGAGTTCCGGCAGTGCAACCTCGGTCCCCCACTCGCACCAGGGGGGCCCGGCCTGAGGCCGAGGTTGTCATTGCAGTGTGCCGTCTCACATCGGACACGCTGTCACCAGGCCTCCCTGTTGGTTGCATTTGCCTCCCTTGTCTGAAGGTAAACTTTAAATTCCCTTTCTTGAGTTTATTCTCCATATTGTCCCTGGGATGATCTACGGCTGACTTAATCTTGCTCCAGAAATACAAACCCTCACCAGCATGTGACACCAGGCAACCCTGGGACTCCAGCCAGGGCTCCAGCACTGCTGCCCGGTCCCCCACTCTCACCAGGGGTGCCCAGCCTTAGGCGGTGGTTGTCGTTGCAGTGGGCGGCGCCCTCTCAATCAATCTTTCCCCAGGCCACCCTGTTGGTTGCATTTACCTCCCATGTCTTAAGGTAAACTTTAATTACATTTCTTGAGTTTATTCTCCATATTGTCCCTGGGATGATCTTTGGCTGACATAATCTTTCTCCAGAACTACAAGCCCTCACCAGCCTTTGTCTTCAGCGCCGCACCAGTAGTTCCGCCAGTGCAACCCGGTCCCCCACTCAAACTAGGGGGGCCCAGTGGGAGGGGGATTTTGTCATTGCAGTGTGCCGTCCCACATCGGACGCGCTGTCACCAGGCCTCCCTGTTGGTTGCATTTCCCTCCCTTGTCTGAAGGTAAACGTTAAATTCCATTTCTTGAGTTTATTCTCCATATTGTCCCTGGGATGATCTTTGGCTGACATAATCTTTCTCCAGAACTACAAGCCCTCACGAGCCTTTGTCTCCAGCACCGCACCCAGGGCTCCAGCACTGCAACTCGGTCCCCCACTCGCACCAGGGGGGCCCAGCCTGAGGGCGATTTTGTCATTGCAGTGTGCCGCCCCACATCGGACAAGCTGTCACCAGGCCTCCCTGTTGGTTGCCTTTGCCTCCCTTGTCTGAAGGTAAACTTTGGTGCAACAACAGAGAAGCATTTATAGAGCGTCGTTGCCACCTACTGGCATCTTTCGGTAGTGTTTCTGTTGTAATTTTGAAGCGAACTTTATAGTGGAAGTAAGACACGGAAAACACACTGCCAGCGTTTTCTTATGTGCACTCGTTCCTGTAAACATCACGTGTTTTTGGTTGCATCGTCGGTACGTGTTTTTGTTTTGTATTTGCTTGTCTTTTGTGTGCAGTTGTCAAATATTTGTAAGTATATATATTTTGTATGTATGCAAATTTTGATTATATATTTTCTTGTACCTTTTAGTTTTACACTTTCTTCGACAATAAACCTGTGGACAACGCATCGCAAGTCTCCAGAGTCTTGACCGGGAAGAAGGGTTATCTAAACTGTCATGAGGACAGCGCAATAATCTTTATCCAGAACTACAAGCCCTCACCAGCCTTTGTCTTCAGCACCGCACCAGGAGTTCCGGCAGTGCAACCCGGTCCCCCACTCTCACCAGGGGTGCCCAGCCATAGGCGGTGGTTGTCGTTGCAGTGGACGGCACCCTCTCGATCAAGCTTTCCCCAGGCCTCCTTGTTGGTTGCATTTGCCTCCCTTGTCTGAAGGTAAACTTTAAATTCCCTTTCTTGAGTTTATTCTCCATATTGTTCCTGGGATGATCTACGGCTGACTTAATCTTGCTCCAGAAATACAAAGCCTCACCAGCATGTGACACCAGTCAACCCCGGGACTCCAGCCAGGGCTCCAGGACTGCTGCCCGGTCCCCCACTCTCACCAGGGGTGCCCAACCTTCGGCGATGGTTGTCGTTGCAGTGGGCGGCGCCCTCTCGATCAAGCTTTCCCCAGGCCTCCCTGTTGGTTGCATTTGCCTCCCTTGTCTGAAGGTAAACTTTAAATTCCCTTTCTTGAGTTTATTCTCCATATTGTTCCTGGGATGATCTACGGCTGACTTAATCTTGCTCCAGAAATACAAAGCCTCACCAGCATGTGACACCAGGCAACCCCGGGACTCCAGCCAGGGCTCCAGCACTGCTGCCCGGTCCCCCACTCTCACCAGGGGTGCCCAACCTTCGGCGGTGGTTGTCGTTGCAGTGGGCGTCGCCCTCTCGATCAAGCTTTCCCCATGCCTCCCTGTTGGTTGCATTTGCCTCCCTTGTCTGAAGGTAAACTTTAAATTACATTTCTTGAGTTTATTCTCCATATTGTCCTTGGGATGATCCTTGGCTGACATAATCTTTCTCCAGAACTACAAGCCCTCACCAGCCTTTATCTTCACCATCGCACCCAGAGCTCTGTCCTGCAACCCGGTGAGCCACTCGCACCAGGGGGGCCCAGCCTGAGGCCGAGTTTGTCATTGCATTGTGCCGTCCCATGTCGGACGACCTGTCATCAGGCCTCCCTGTTGGTTGCATTTGACTCCCTTGTCTGAAGGTAAACTTTAAATTCCATTTCTTGAGTTTATTCTCCATATTGTCCCTGGGATGATCTTTGGCTGACATAATCTTTCTCCAGAACTACAAGCCCTCACCAGCATGTGACTCCAGGCCACCCTGGGGCTCCAGCCAGGGCTCCAGCACTGCTGCCCGGTCCCCCACTCTCACCAGGGGTGCCCAACCTTCGGCGGTGGTTGTCGTTGCAGTGGGCGTCGCCCTCTCGATCAAGCTTTCCCCAGGCCTCCCTGTTGGTTGCATTTGCCTCCCTTGTCTGAAGGTAAACTTTAAATTCCATTTCTTGAGTTTATTGTCCATATTGTCCCTGGGATGATCTTTGGCTGACATAATCTTTCTCCAGAACTAAAAGCCCTCACCAGCCTTTGTCTTCACCATCGCACCCAGAGCTCTGGCCTGCACCCCGGTCACCCACTCGCACCAGGGGGGCCCAGCCTGAGGCCGAGTTTGTCATTGCAGTGTGCCGTCCCATGTCGGACGACCTGTCATCAGGCCTCCCTGTTGGTTGCATTTGCCTCCCTTGTCTGAAGGTAAACTTTAAATTATATTTCTTGACTTTATTCTCCATATTGTCCCTGGGATGATCTTTGGCTGACATAATCTTGCTCCAGAACTACAAGCCCTCACCAGCCTTTGTCTTCACCACCGCACCAGGAGTTCCGGCAGTGCAACCTCGGTCCCCCACTCGCACCAGGGGGGCCCGGCCTGAGGCCGAGGTTGTCATTGCAGTGTGCCGTCTCACATCGGACGCGCTGTCACCAGGCCTCCCTGTTGGTTGCATTTGCCTCCCTTGTCTGAAGGTAAACTTTAAATTCCCTTTCTTGAGTTTATTCTCCATATTGTCCCTGGGATGATCTACGGCTGACTTAATCTTGCTCCAGAAATACAAACCCTCACCAGCATGTGACACCAGGCAACCCTGGGACTCCAGCCAGGGCTCCAGCACTGCTGCCCGGTCCCCCACTCTCACCAGGGGTGCCCAGCCTTAGGCGGTGGTTGTCGTTGCAGTGGGCGGCGCCCTCTCAATCAAGCTTTCCCCAGGCCACCCTGTTGGTTGCATTTACCTCCCATGTCTTAAGGTAAACTTTAATTACATTTCTTGAGTTTAGTCTCCATATTGTCCCTGGGATGATCTTTGGCTGACATAATCTTTCTCCAGAACTACAAGCCCTCACCAGCCTTTGTCTTCAGCGCCGCACCAGGAGTTCCGCCAGTGCAACCCGGTCCCCCACTCAAACTAGGGGGGCCCAGTGGGAGGGGGATTTTGTCATTGCAGTGTGCCGTCCCACATCGGACGCGCTGTCACCAGGCCTCCCTGTTGGTTGCATTTCCCTCCCTTGTCTGAAGGTAAACGTTAAATTCCATTTCTTGACTTTATTCTCCATATTGTCCCTGGGATGATTTTTGGCTGACATAATCTTTCTCCAGAACTACAAGCCCTCACGAGCCTTTGTCTCCAGCACCGCACCCAGGGCTCCAGCACTGCAACTCGGTCCCCCACTCGCACCAGGGGGGCCCAGCCTGAGGGCGATTTTGTCATTGCAGTGTGCCGCCCCACATCGGACGAGCTGTCACCCGGCCTCCCTGTTGGTTGCCTTTGCCTCCCTTGTCTGAAGGTAAACTTTGGTGAAACAACAGAGAAGCATTTATAGAGCGTCGTTGCCACCTACTGGCATCTTTCGGTAGTGTTTCTGTTGTAATTTTGAAGCGAACTTTATAGCGGAAGTAAGACACGGAAAACACACTGCCAGCGTTTTCTTATGTGCACTCGTTCCTGTAAACATCACGTGTTTTTGGTTGCATCGTCGGTACGTGTTTTTGTTTTGTATTTGCTTGTCTTTTGTGTGCAGTTGTCAAATATTTGTAAGTATATATATTTTGTATGTATGCAAATTTTGATTATATATTTTCTTGTACCTTTTAGTTTTACACTTTTCTTCGACAATAAACCTGTGGACAACGCATCGCAAGTCTCCAGAGTCTTGACCGGGGAGAAGGGTTATCTAAACTGTCATGAGGACAGCGCAATAATCTTTCTCCAGAACTACAAGCCCTCACCAGCCTTTGTCTTCAGCACCGCACCAGGAGTTCCGGCAGTGCAACCCGGTCCCCCACTCTCACCAGGGGTGCCCAGCCATAGGCGGTGGTTGTCGTTGCAGTGGGCGGCGCCCTCTCGATCAAGCTTTCCCCAGGCCTCCCTGTTGGTTGCATTTGCCTCCCTTGTCTGAAGGTAAACTTTAAATTCCCTTTCTTGAGTTTATTCTCCATATTGTTCCTGGGATGATCTACGGCTGACTTAATCTTGCTCCAGAAATACAAAGCCTCACCAGCATGTGACACCAGTCAACCCCGGGACTCCAGCCAGGGCTCCAGCACTGCTGCCCGGTCCCCCACTCTCACCAGGGGTGCCCAACCTTCGGCGGTGGTTGTCGTTGCAGTGGGCGTCGCCCTCTCGATCAAGCTTTCCCCATGCCTCCCTGTTGGTTGCATTTGCCTCCCTTGTCTGAAGGTAAACTTTAAATTCCATTTCTTGAGTTTATTGTCCATATTGTCCCTGGGATGATTTTTGGCTGACATAATCTTTCTCCAGAACTACAAGCCCTCACCAGCCTTTGTCTTCAGCACCGCACCAGGAGTTCCGCCAGTGCAACCTCGGTCCCCCACTCGCACCAGGGGGGCCTAGTCTGAGGCCGAGGTTGTCATTGCAGTGTGCCGTCCCACATCGGACGCGCTGTCACCAGGCCACCCTGTTGGTTGCATTTGCCTCCCTTGTCTGAAGGTAAACTTTAAATTCCCTTTCTTGAGTTTATTCTCCATATTGTCCCTGGGATTATCTACGGCTGACTTAATCTTGCTCCAGAACTACAAGCCCTCACCAGCATGTGACTCCAGGCCACCCTGGGGCTCCAGCCAGGGCTCCAGCACTGCTGTCCGGTCCCCCACTCTCACCAGTGGTGCCCAGCCTTAGGCGGTGGTTGTCGTTGCAGTGGGCGTCGCCCTCTCGATCAAGCTTTCCCCAGGCCTCCCTGTTGGTTGCATTTGCCTCCCTTGTCTGAAGGTAAACTTTAAATTACATTTCTTGGTTTCCGGTTCCGGTTTTGAGGGAATGGCTGCTTAATTCGATAGCTCCCGACGAGAGTATTTAAAATAGCCTCAAAGTGAATTAACAAACCAGCGAAGTGCACAACAACGAGTGTCAAGGGGAACAAATGACGTCCAAAAAATCCCGAAAAGGTAAAAAGTCAACTGCCGAGCGGCTCGAAGAGTATGATTTGCAGTTAGCAGAAGAAGCTAGCGCCGCTAGCTCCCCAGGGCTCGGCCGCGACGCTCCCGCCGCGCCTAGCTACGAGGAAGCTGGATTGGACTCCGAGGACGACCATGTAAACTTGACGTTGATACTAAAGGAGCTGAGAGCCGTCGGAAGAGAGGTTAAAGAATTCAGAAAGGACACCAAACAACAACTGCAGGACATTCGAGGCGAATTGGACAAGACCAATCTGAGGCTCTGCGAGGTGGAAACAAGGGTCGCTAACCACGAAGATAAGCTACAAAACTCCGATGATTTACTCGCTGAGATGATAACAATGCAGGAAAAACTTCAAAATAAACTATTGTCCTTGGATTCCTATTCGAGGAGAGAGACTCTCAGACTATACGGTGTTCCGGAGGGAGTTGAGACTGGAGCCACATCTATGATTCAATTTGTGGAGAAGATGCTCAGGGAGAATCTCAACATCCCTCCAACAACAGCGTTACAGATCCAGACAGCATATCGGGCGTTATCGTCTCCCCCACCGAACGGCTCTCAGCCCAGATCAATCGTAGTCAAATTTCTGTGTTTTACAGTAAAGGAAGAAGTGCTTAGACTGGCTTGGCAGAAAAAGTTTTTTTTGTGGAACAACAACAGGATAAATCTCGACCACGATCACCCTCCGGAGATCATGGCCATGCGAAAGGAGTACGCGGAGGTGCGGAGGATTCTAAAAGAGAAGAATCTGCGGTTCCGGACCATCTACCCTGCCCGCTTGAAGGTGTTCTTTGAAGAAGGGACAAAAATCTACAACACGGTGGAGGATGCGACGGCGGACCTGGCCACTCGGGGGCTTCAGGTGGAAATCATCGAACCGCCGGCGACCCTCAGAGAGAAACTACAGCGGTGGTCGTCGTGGCGGAGCGCGGGGAGGCGGCGCGTGCGGGGGAGCGGAGGACCGGCAGGATACAAAGAGAGGCTGCAAGTATTCAGACGGGAAGAAAACTAGAGTGATTTAAAATCAAATGTTGTAGAAGTGGACTGTACGTTGAAATATAATTCATGTCGGGTAAAAATGGGTGGGAATTTTCTTTTGTTGGGGTGGATCACGGTTGAAGGCCCCCTAGCTCAGGGAGTTAATAGGGGTTCTCCTTCAGAGACTAAGGGAAGTGGTGGATTTATTTCACTGCTGGAGCTGTGGCTGGGAGCATTCATGCTTCAGTTCTGTTTGTTTCCTTTTCCTTTTTTCCTACTTTTTTCATGGGGGGTTACCTGCTGTTGCTATCTTTTTGTTGAGTGTGTAATTTGTTCATCCACATGTTTGAGGATCCAGTGAAGATTATTTCTTTTAATGTCAATGGGGTTCTGAATGTGATTAAGTTGAGTAAGATATTGTCCAAACTGAAAAAAGAAAGGGCCCAAATAGCTCTACTTCAGGAGACACACATGAACCAAACTGATAATTTACGGTTGAAAAGAAAGGGTTTTAAACACGTCTTCTCTTCCTCTGTCAAACATAAGCATAAAAGAGGAGTGGCTATACTAATCTCTGGTTCACTCAACTATGAACATATCTCGGAAACCAGCGACGACGAAGGCAGATTTGTCAGGATTACAGGGAGGATAGAGGGATCGGAAATTACAATACTCAATGTATACGCTCCTCCTGGGAGTGACTGGGTATTTTACAGGAAAATGTTCGATTTAATGGTTGGCTCCCAGGGTACAGTCATCTGTGGTGGGGACTTTAATCTCAGACTTAATCCCAAAATAGATTCCTCTAATTCAACTAATCAAGATACTCCACTTACAAAAAAGGTTAACCTGTATTTGGAAGAATTGGGAATAATTGATGTATGGAGAGAGCTGCACTCATTAACTAGAGACTATACACACTATTCAGGCTCATTCAAAGTCTATGCTAGGCTTGATTATTTTTTTATGTTTAAGGTGGATACATTTAAGGTTAGAGAATGTGAAATTTTAACAAGGGACATATCAGACCACAGCCCTATCTCTCTCTCCCTTCAGGTGACTAGGAAAAAACGTAACACCCTATGGAAATTTAACTCGTATATATTTAATGACACTGACGTGGTATCTAAAATTAAGGAAAACTTAAAAGAATTTCTGAAAATTAACAACACTGGGGAGGTGTCACCAGCCATTGTATGGGATACACTTAAAGCTGTAATGAGGGGTAAACTGATTTCCCTCACCTCTTATTTAAAGAAAATGAAAGGCCAGAAACTAACAGAATTGCAGGCCAAACTAAAGGTAAAACAATGTGAAGATGTAAACAATCCAATTTCTACGATAAAACAGGAAATTAGGAAAATTCAAGGTGAAATTAATGATATCTACACACAGGAGGCCCAGAAGAACTTAATCTTCTTAAAGCAGAGATATTATGAGATAGGAGGAAAATCAACAAAATACTTGGCGTACAAATTGCGTAAACAACAGGAAGATAGTACAATATATAGGATTGAGAATCCTAAAACAAACAAAATTGAAACTAAAATGGAAAAGATTCAGGAATGTTTTGAGGCTTTCTATAGAGGCCTTTATTCGGAATCTAGCGTTTCTGAGGAGAAAGACATCAATGCTTTCCTTAACACACTGGATCTACCGTCATTATTGGACTCTCAAAATGTGCTTCTAATAAAACCTATTACAGTAGAGGAAGTCAATGCCTCTATCACCAGACTGAAGGTTGGAAAGGCAGTGGGACCAGATGGCTACAACGCCCAGTGGTATCGAAACCTCAGGTCAGAACGAGTCCCACTTCTCCAGCAGACATTCAACTACATTTTACAAGAGGGAGTAATCCCGCCCTCCTGGAGAGAGGCAACTATCTCAGTCATCCCGAAAGAGGGCAAAGATAAAACAAAATGCGGGAATTACCGTCCAATCAGTGTCCTCAATTTAGATTATAAATTATTCACCTCTATTCTCGCCCGCAGATTGGAGAAGCTTCTGCCTGAACTCATCAATTTAGACCAGACTGGTTTTATTCAGCGTAGACAAACAACCGATAACATCAGAAGAATACTACACACTATAGGACAAATACAAAAAGATAAAATTCCAGCAATTATTGAGAGTCTAGATGTGGAGAAAGCTTTTGATTCTGTCAGATGGTCTTTCTTATACAAGGTGTTGGGGAAGTTTGGCTTCCAAGAAAAATTCATTAGGGTGATCCAAGCGCTCTATGATAGACCCTCAGCCCGTATCAAGGTTAACGGTGACCTTTCTGGGTCCTTTAACTTAAGTCGTGGGTGCAGACAGGGTTGTCCAATTTCACCACTCCTTTTCAACCTATTCATTGAAACCCTGGGCCAATCAATAAGACAAAATGAAAACATCAGAGGTATTGTAATGTCAGGAGTCGAACACAAGGTGGCGATGTTTGCAGATGATGTGTTGGTTTGCTTGGGGGAGCCGGAGGGATCATTTAACGAACTGATGTCTACATTGACTGACTTTGGCTACCTTTCGGGATACAAAGTTAATATCTCGAAGACCCAGGTGATGACGTTAAATTTCACAGCTCCGTCTTCCCTACTAAACAAATATAAGGTAAACTGGGAAAATGAGAGCATAAAATATTTAGGGATATATTTGACCAGGGATCTTTCCGAACTCTTCCGGGCAAATTACCTACCAATATCTTCAACGATAAAAGCAGACCTGCACAGATGGAATCTGGTGCCTTTTCTAAGCTTTAGTTCAAGAATAATTGCCATCAAAATGAATGTACTTCCTCGACTACTCTATTTATTTAGGAATTTACCTGTTGAAGTAAGTGAGGAACAATTCCGTGATTGGGACAAATGGATTTCCAGGTTTGTTTGGCAGGGTCAGAAACCAAGAATCAAATATTCTACGCTGCAACTAGCTAAGGAAGCTGGGGGGATGGGTCTCCCCTGTCTCAAAAACTATTACTATGCCGCTCAGATCATCCCCCTCCTATACTGGAGCAACGAACCTTATACAGCCATCTGGAAGGAGTTGGAGTCCAAACTGTCTGACTCTTTTCCAATTCAAGCCGTAATTGCAGATGTGGGCCTAATGCGTAAGCTGCAGGAGCTTGGGAACCCATGGCTGTCCCACACTCCACTAACCTGGCAGAAGGTGATTAATAAATGCGACTTACACCGAATGTTGAGGGTGTTTAGATGGTTTGCTTTTGACTCTGATTTTACTCCCAACAGACAAGACTCTAGCTTTAAATCGTGGTCAAGGCATGGTCTTACAACTTTCTTGTCACTCACCAAAAACAACATTGTTCACAGCTTTGATGTTCTGCATGAGAAACACGGATTGCAATGAATTGATTTTCATAGATATCTGCAGCTACGCTCCTACATCAATTGCGAATGTAAAATGACAGGCCTCTCAGATGTTGAATCAGAATTTTTCCACATCCTGAAAAATGCCTTGACAATGACCCCACCAACCTCCATTTCTAAATTGTACACAGCCATATGCCATGCCTCCAAGAACAATACTCTTTACATAAAAGTTAAATGGGAAAAGGAGACTGGGATGAAGATCTCTGAGGAGACTTGGGGTAACATATGGACATTTCAATGGTCAACATCCAATTCCATGGCCTGGAGAGAACATTGCTGGAAGAACATCATCAGATATTTTAGGACACCACAACAGGAAAAATATAAAGGCACCAACTTGTCATGTTGGAGGCAATGTGGAACGACGGTAGCGAACCACTACCATATCTTTTGGGACTGCCCCAAACTTAAAGGGTTCTGGAAGGATATTCAATCTTCATTAAGCACAGTCTTTAATACCCAAATAACTCTCAATTTTGAAGCCTTATACCTAGGTCATGTTACTTTTTTGAAATACAGGCAAGAGATTAAGCTATTGCAATTGCTTTTGATGGCAAGTAAAAAGACCATTACTAGGAGATGGCTAACCCAGACACTACCTACTCTAGATGACTGGTTTGGAACCATCCTGGAGGTTTTTAGGATGGAAAAATTGACCTTTCAATTGAGAATTCAGCAAGACAGGTTCTACCAAATCTGGAATAAATGGATTTTGTTTATTACCCCAATGAGAGCAGATTTTTTGTGATCTTACTGGTTTTTGTTTGTGTGGTTAATTACTATTATTATTTTTCTACTTTTTGCGGCAGCAGCTGTGGGTTGACCCTCCGGTTCTTGTTGTTGTTCACCGTTCTTGTGAACTATTCATCTCATAAAATTTAAGT
Source organism: Nelusetta ayraudi (assembly GCF_046127955.1). Taxonomy (NCBI): domain Eukaryota; kingdom Metazoa; phylum Chordata; class Actinopteri; order Tetraodontiformes; family Monacanthidae; genus Nelusetta; species Nelusetta ayraudi. Next base: position 1,288,356 of record NW_027466094.1, read on the forward strand.
TGTATCAAAATTTTGTTACAAAGCTGTATTTGCCATTCCACCGGTACAGGTTTTAAGAATAAGTTTGATGTTTCCCAGGAATGCAAGTTACCAGGACTTAAACAAAAAATGGAAAGACTTTAATCTGTATCATCTTTTATCTTGTTGTAATGTGCAATTTCTCTGTCTTTTCCAAATAAAGAAAGAATCTAAAAAAAAAAAAAAAAATGACATTTCTTGAGTTTATTCTCCATATTGTCCCTGGGATGATCTTTCACCCTCACCAGTGGTGCCCAGCCTTAGGCGGTGGTTGTCGTTTGCAGTGGGCGTCGCCCTCTCGATCAAGCTTTCCCCAGGCCTCCCTGTTGGTTGCATTTGCCTCCCTTGTCTGAAGGTAAACTTTAAATTACATTTCTTGAGTTTATTTTCCATATTGTGCCTGGGATGATCTTTGGCTGACATAATCTTTCTCCAGAACTACAAGCCCTCACCAGCCTCTGTCTTCAGCACCGCACCCAGGGCTCTAGCACTGCAACCCGGTCCCCCACTCACACTAGGGGTGCCCAGCCTGAGGGCAATTTTGTCATTGCAGTGTGCCGTCCCATGTCGGACGACCTGTCATTAGGCCTCCCTGTTGGTTGCATTTGCCTCCCTTGTCTGAAGGTAAACTTTAAATTACATTTCTTGAGTTTATTCTCCATATTGTCCCTGGGATGATCTTTGGCTGACTTAATCTTGCTCCAGAACTACAAGCCCTCACCAGCATGTGACTCCAGGCCACCCTGGGGCTCCAGCCAGGGCTCCAGCACTGCTGCCCGGTCCCCCACTCTCACCAGGGGTGCCCAGCCTTAGGCGGTGGTTGTCGTTGCAGTGGGCGTCGCCCTCTCGATCAAGCTTTCCCCAGGCCTCCCTGTTGGTTGCATTTGCCTCCCTTGTCTGAAGGTAAACTTTAAATTACATTTCTTGAGTTTATTGTCCATATTGTCCCTGGGATGATCTTTGGCTGACATAATCTTACTCCAGAACTACAAGCCCTCACCTGCCTTTGTCTTCACCATCGCACCCAGAGCTCTGTCCTGCAACCCGGTGAGTCACTCGCACCAGGGGGGCCCAGCCTGAGGCCGAGTTTGTCATTGCAGTGTGCCGTCCCATGTCGGACGCGCTGTCATCAGGCCTCCCTGTTGGTTGCATTTGCCACCCTTGTCTGAAGGTAAACTTTAAATTCCATTTCTTGACTTTATTCTCCATATTTTCCCAGGGATGATCTTTGGCTGACATAATCTTTCTCCAGAACTACAAGCCCTCACCAGCCTTTGTCTTCAGCACCGCACCAGGAGTTCCGCCAGTGCAACCTCGGTCACCCACTCGCACCAGGGGGGCCCAGCCTGAGGCCGAGGTTGTCATTGCAGTGTGCCGTCCCACATCGGACGCGCTGTCACCTGGCCTCCCTGTTGGTTGCATTTGCCTCCCTTGTCTGAAGGTAAACTTTAAATTCCATTTCTTGAGTTTATTCTCCATATTGTCCCTGGGATGATCTTTGGCTGACATAATCTTTCTCCAGAACTACAAGCCCTCACCAGCCTCTGTCTTCAGCACCGCACCCAGAGCTCCAGCACTTTAACCCGGTCCCCCACTCACACCAGGGGGGCCCAGCCTGAGGGCGAGTTTGTCATTGCAGTGTGCCGTTCCATGTCGGACGCGCTGTCACCAGGCCTCCCTGTTGGTTGCATTTGCCTCCCTTGTCTGAGGGTAAACTTTAAATTCCCTTTCTTGAGTTTATTGTCCATATTGTCCCTGGGATGATCTTTGGCTGACATAATCTTACTCCAGAACTACAAGCCCTCACCTGCCTTTGTCTTCACCATCGCACCCAGAGCTCTGTCCTGCAACCCGGTGAGTCACTCGCACCAGGGGGGCCCAGCCTGAGGCCGAGTTTGTCATTGCAGTGTGCCGTTCCATGTCGGACGCGCTGTCACCAGGCCTCCCTGTTGGTTGCATTTGCCTCCCTTGTCTGAAGGTAAACTTTAAATTACATTTCTTGAGTTTATTGTCCATATTGTCCCTGGGATGATCTTTGGCTGACATAATCTTACTCCAGAACTACAAGCCCTCACCTGCCTTTGTCTTCACCATCGCACCCAGAGCTCTGTCCTGCAACCCGGTGAGTCACTCGCACCAGGGGGGCCCAGCCTGAGGCCGAGTTTGTCATTGCAGTGTGCCGTCCCATGTCGGACGCGCTGTCATCAGGCCTCCCTGTTGGTTGCATTTGCCACCCTTGTCTGAAGGTAAACTTTAAATTCCATTTCTTGACTTTATTCTCCATATTTTCCCAGGGATGATCTTTGGCTGACATAATCTTTCTCCAGAACTACAAGCCCTCACCAGCCTTTGTCTTCAGCACCGCACCAGGAGTTCCGCCAGTGCAACCTCGGTCACCCACTCGCACCAGGGGGGCCCAGCCTGAGGCCGAGGTTGTCATTGCAGTGTGCCGTCCCACATCGGACGCGCTGTCACCTGGCCTCCCTGTTGGTTGCATTTGCCTCCCTTGTCTGAAGGTAAACTTTAAATTCCATTTCTTGAGTTTATTCTCCATATTGTCCCTGGGATGATCTTTGGCTGACATAATCTTTCTCCAGAACTACAAGCCCTCACCAGCCTCTGTCTTCAGCACCGCACCCAGAGCTCCAGCACTTTAACCCGGTCCCCCACTCACACCAGGGGGGCCCAGCCTGAGGGCGAGTTTGTCATTGCAGTGTGCCGTTCCATGTCGGACGCGCTGTCACCAGGCCTCCCTGTTGGTTGCATTTGCCTCCCTTGTCTGAGGGTAAACTTTAAATTACATTTCTAGAGTTTATTCTCCATGTTGTCCCTGGGATGATCTTTGGCTGACCTAATCTTTCTCCAGAACTACAAGCCCTCACAAGCCTTTGTCTCCAGCACCACACCCAGGGCTCCAGCACTGCAACCCGGTCCCCCACTCACACCAGGGGGGCCCAGCCTGAGGCTGATTTTGTCTTTGCAGTGTGCCTTCCCACATCGGACGCGCTATCACCAGGCCTCCCTGTTTTTTTTTTATTTAAGTTAAGTTATTTAAGTTATTTAAGTTATTTAAGTTCAATTTAAGTTGTATCAAAATTTTGTTACAAAGCTGTATTTGCCATTCCACCGGTACAGGTTTTAAGAATAAGTTTGATGTTTCCCAGGAATGCAAGTTACCAGGACTTAAACAAAAAATGGAAAGACTTTAATCTGTATCATCTTTTATCTTGTTGTAATGTGCAATTTCTCTGTCTTTTCCAAATAAAGAAAGAATCTAAAAAAAAAAAAAAAAATGACATTTCTTGAGTTTATTCTCCATATTGTCCCTGGGATGATCTTTCACCCTCACCAGTGGTGCCCAGCCTTAGGCGGTGGTTGTCGTTTGCAGTGGGCGTCGCCCTCTCGATCAAGCTTTCCCCAGGCCTCCCTGTTGGTTGCATTTGCCTCCCTTGTCTGAAGGTAAACTTTAAATTACATTTCTTGAGTTTATTTTCCATATTGTGCCTGGGATGATCTTTGGCTGACATAATCTTTCTCCAGAACTACAAGCCCTCACCAGCCTCTGTCTTCAGCACCGCACCCAGGGCTCTAGCACTGCAACCCGGTCCCCCACTCACACTAGGGGGGCCCAGCCTGAGGGCAATTTTGTCATTGCAGTGTGCCGTCCCATGTCGGACGACCTGTCATTAGGCCTCCCTGTTGGTTGCATTTGCCTCCCTTGTCTGAAGGTAAACTTTAAATTACATTTCTTGAGTTTATTCTCCATATTGTCCCTGGGATGATCTTTGGCTGACTTAATCTTGCTCCAGAACTACAAGCCCTCACCAGCATGTGACTCCAGGCCACCCTGGGGCTCCAGCCAGGGCTCCAGCACTGCTGCCCGGTCCCCCACTCTCACCAGGGGTGCCCAGCCTTAGGCGGTGGTTGTCGTTGCAGTGGGCGGCGCCCTCTTGATCAAGCTTTCCCCAGGCCTCCCTGTTGGTTGCATTTGCCTCCCTTGTCTGAAGGTAAACTTTAAATTACATTTCTTGAGTTTATTGTCCATATTGTCCCTGGGATGATCTTTGGCTGACATAATCTTTCTCCAGAACTACAAGCCCTCACCAGCCTTTGTCTTCAGCACCGCACCCAGAGCTCCAGCACTGCAACCCGGTCCCCCACTCACACTAGGGGGGCCCAGCCGGAGGGCGATTTCGTCATTGCAGTGTGCCGCCCCACATCGGACGAGCTGTCACCATGCCTCCCTGTTGGGTGCATTTGCCTCCCTTGTCTGAAGGTAAACTTTAAATTCCATTTCTTGATTTTATTCTCCATATTGTCCCTGTGCTGATCTTTGGCTGACATAATCTTGCTCCAGAACTACAAGCTCTCACCAGCATGTGACTCCAGGCCACCCCGGGACTCCAGCCATGGGTCCAGCACTGCTGCCCAGTCCCCCACTCGCACCAGGGGTGCCCAGCAATAGGCGGTGGTTGTCGTTGCAGTGTGCGGCACTCTCTCGATCAAGCTTTCCCCAGGCCTCCTTGTTAGTTGCATTTGCCTCCCTTGTCTGAAGGTAAACTTTAAATTACATTTCTTGAGTTTATTCTCCATATTGTCCCTGGGATGATCTTTGGCTGACTTAATCTTGCTCCAGAACTACAAGCCCTCACCAGCATGTGACTCCAGGCCACCCCGGGGCTCCAGCCAGGGCTCCAGCTCTTTAACCCGGTCCCCCACTCACACCAGGGGGGCCCAGCCTGAGGGCAATTTTGTCATTGCAGTGTGCCGTCCCACATCGGACGTGCTGTCACCAGGCCTCCCTGTTGGTTGCATTTGCCTCCCTTGTCTGAAGGTAAACTTTAAATTCCCTTTCTTGAGTTTATTCTCCATCTTGTCCCTGGGATGATCTACGACTTACTTAATCTTGCTCCAGAAATACAAGCCCTCACCAGCATGTGACTCCAGGCCAGACCGGGGCTCCAGCCAGGGCTCCAGCACTGCTGCCCGGTCCCCCACCCTCACCAGGGGTGCCCAGCCTTAGGGGGTGGTTGTCGTTGCAGTGGGCGTCGCCCTCTCGATCAAGCTTTCCCCAGGCCTTCCTGTTGGTTGCATTTGCCTCCCTTGTCTGAAGGTAAACTTTAAATTCCATTTCTTGAGTTTATTGTCCATATTGTCCCTGGGATGATCTTTGGCTGACATAATCTTTCTCCAGAACTACAAGCCCTCACCAGCCTTTGTCTTCAGCACCGCACCAGGAGTTCCGCCAGTGCAACTTCGGTCCCCCACTCGCACCAGGGGGGCCCAGCTTGAGGCCGAGGTTGTCATTGCAGTGTGCCGTCCCACATCGGACGAGCTGTCACCAGGCCTCCCTGTTGGTTGGATTTGCCTCCCTTGTCTGAAGGTAAACTTTAAATTACATTTCTTGAGTTTATTCTCCATATTGTCCCTGGGATGATCTTTGGCTGACTTAATCTTGCTCCAGAACTACATGCCCTCACCAGCATGTGACTCCAGGCCACCCCGGGGCTCCAGCCAGGGCTCCAGCACTGCTGTCCGTTCCCCACTCTCACCAGGGGTGCCCAGCCTTCGGCGGTGGTTGTCGTTACAGTGGGCGTCGCCCTCTCGATCAAGCTTTCCCCAGGCCTCCCTGTTGGTTGCATTTGCCTCCCTTGTCTGAAGGTAAACTTTAAATTCCATTTCTTGAGTTTATTGTCCATATTGTCCCTGGGATGATCTTTGGCTGACATAATCTTACTCCAGAACTACAAGCCCTCACCTGCCTTTGTCTTCACCATCGCACCCAGAGCTCTGTCCTGCAACCCGGTGAGCCACTCGCACCAGGGGGGCCCAGCCTGAGGCCGAGTTTGTCATTGCAGTGTGCCGTCCCATGTCGGACGCGCTGTCATCAGGCCTCCCTGTTGGTTGCATTTGCCACCCTTGTCTGAAGGTAAACTTTAAATTCCATTTCTTGACTTTATTCTCCATATTTTCCCAGGGATGATCTTTGGCTGACATAATCTTTCTCCAGAACTACAAGCCCTCACCAGCCTTTGTCTTCAGCACCGCACCAGGAGTTCCGCCAGTGCAACCTCGGTCCCCCACTCGCACCAGGGGGGCCCAGCCTGAGGCCGAGGTTGTCATTGCAGTGTGCCGTCCCACATCGGACGCGCTGTCACCTGGCCTCCCTGTTGGTTGCATTTGCCTCCCTTGTCTGAAGGTAAACTTTAAATTCCATTTCTTGAGTTTATTCTCCATATTGTCCCTGGGATGATCTTTGGCTGACATAATCTTTCTCCAGAACTACAAGCCCTCACCAGCCTCTGTCTTCAGCACCGCACCCAGAGCTCCAGCACTTTAACCCGGTCCCCCACTCACACCAGGGGGGCCCAGCCTGAGGGCGAGTTTGTCATTGCAGTGTGCCGTTCCATGTCGGACGCGCTGTCACCAGGCCTCCCTGTTGGTTGCATTTGCCTCCCTTGTCTGAGGGTAAACTTTAAATTACATTTCTAGAGTTTATTCTCCATGTTGTCCCTGGGATGATCTTTGGCTGACCTAATCTTTCTCCAGAACTACAAGCCCTCACAAGCCTTTGTCTCCAGCACCACACCCAGGGCTCCAGCACTGCAACCCGGTCCCCCACTCACACCAGGGGGGCCCAGCCTGAGGCTGATTTTGTCTTTGCAGTGTGCCTTCCCACATCGGACGCGCTATCACCAGGCCTCCCTGTTTTTTTTTTATTTAAGTTAAGTTATTTAAGTTATTTAAGTTATTTAAGTTCAATTTAAGTTGTATCAAAATTTTGTTACAAAGCTGTATTTGCCATTCCACCGGTACAGGTTTTAAGAATAAGTTTGATGTTTCCCAGGAATGCAAGTTACCAGGACTTAAACAAAAAATGGAAAGACTTTAATCTGTATCATCTTTTATCTTGTTGTAATGTGCAATTTCTCTGTCTTTTCCAAATAAAGAAAGAATCTAAAAAAAAAAAAAAAAAATGACATTTCTTGAGTTTATTCTCCATATTGTCCCTGGGATGATCTTTCACCCTCACCAGTGGTGCCCAGCCTTAGGCGGTGGTTGTCGTTTGCAGTGGGCGTCGCCCTCTCGATCAAGCTTTCCCCAGGCCTCCCTGTTGGTTGCATTTGCCTCCCTTGTCTGAAGGTAAACTTTAAATTACATTTCTTGAGTTTATTTTCCATATTGTGCCTGGGATGATCTTTGGCTGACATAATCTTTCTCCAGAACTACAAGCCCTCACCAGCCTCTGTCTTCAGCACCGCACCCAGGGCTCTAGCACTGCAACCCGGTCCCCCACTCACACTAGGGGGGCCCAGCCGGAGGGCGATTTCGTCATTGCAGTGTGCCGCCCCACATCGGACGAGCTGTCACCAGGCCTCCCTGTTGGGTGCATTTGCCTCCCTTGTCTGAAGGTAAACTTTAAATTACATTTCTTGAGTTTATTCTCCATATTGTCCCTGGGATGATCTACGGCTTACTTAATCTTGCTCCAGAACTACAAGCCCTCACCAGCATGTTACTCCAGGCCACCCTGGGCCTCCAGCCAGGGCTCCAGCACTGCTGCCCGGTCCCCCACTCTCACCAGGGGTGCCCAGCCTTAGGCGGTTGTTGTCGTTGCAGTTGACGTCGCCCTCTCGATCAAGCTTTCCCCAGGCCTCCCTGTTGGTTGCATTTGCCTCCCTTGTCTGAAGGTAAACTTTATATTCCATTTCTTGAGTTTATTTTCCATATTGTCCCTGGGATGATCTTTGGCTGACATAATCTTGCTCCAGAACTACAAGCCCTCACAAGCCTTTGTCTCCAGCACCACACCCAGGGCTCCAGCACTGCAACCCGGTCCCCCACTCACACCAGGGGGGCCCAGCCTGAGGCTGATTTTGTCATTGCAGTGTGCCGTCCCACATCGGACGCGCTATCACCAGGCCTACCTGTTGGTTGCATTTGCCTCCCTTGTCTGAAGGTAAACTTTAAATTCCCTTTCTTGAGTTTATACTCCATATTGTCCCTGGGATGATCTACGGCTGACTTAATCTTGCTCCAGAACTACAAGCCCTCACCAGCCTCTGTCTTCAGCACCGCACCCAGAGTTCCAGCACTGCAACCCGGTCTCCCACTCACACTAGGGGTGCCCAGCCTGAGGGCGATTTTGTCATTGCAGTGTGCCGTCCCATGTCGGACGACCTGTCATCAGGCCTCCCTGTTGGTTGCATTTGCCTCCCTTGTCTGAAGGTAAACTTTAAATTCCATTTCTTGAGTTTATTCTCCATATTGTCCCTGGGATGATCTTTGGCTGACATAATCTTGCTCCAGAACTACAAGCCCTCACAAGCCTTTGTCTTCAGCACCGCACCAGGAGTTCCGCCAGTGCAACCTCGGTCCCCCACTCGCACCAGGGGGGCCCAGCCTGAGGCCGAGGTTTTCATTGCAGTGTGCCGTCCCACATCGGACGCGCTGTCACCAGGCCTCCCTGTTGGTTGCATTTGCCTCCCTTGTCTGAAGGTAAACTTTAAATTCCCTTTCTTGAGTTTATTCTCCATATTGTCCCTGGGATGATCTACGGCTTACTTAATCTTGCTCCAGAACTACAAGCCCTCACCAGCATGTGACTCCAAGCCACCCTGGGGCTCCAACCAGGGCTCCAGCACTGCTGCCCGGTCCCCCACTCTCACCAGGGGTGCCCAGCCTTAGGCGGTGGTTGTCGTTGCAGTGGGCGTCGCCCTCTCGATCAAGCTTTCCCCAGGCCTCCCTGTTGGTTGCATTTGCCTCCCTTGTCTGAAGGTAAACTTTAAATTCCCTTTCTTGAGTTTATTCTCCATATTGTCCCTGGGATGATCTACGGCTGACATAATCTTGCTCCAGAACTACAAGCCCTCACCAGCATGTGACTCCAGGCCACCCTGGGGCTCCAGCCAGGGCTCCAGCACTGCTGCCCGGTCCCCCACTCTCACCAGGGGTGCTCAGCCTTAGGCGGTGGTTGTCGTTGTAGTGGGCGTCGCCCTCTCGATCAAGCTTTCCCCAGGCCTCCCTGTTGGTTGCATTTGCCTCCCTTGTCTGAAGGTAAACTTTAAATTCCATTTCTTGAGTTTATTCTCCATATTGTCCCTGGGATGATCTTTGGCTGACATAATCTTTCTCCAGAACTACAAGCCCTCACCAGCCTCTGTCTTCAGCACCGCACCCAGAGCTCCAGCACTTTAACCCGGTCCCCCACTCACACCAGGGGGGCCCGGCCTGAGGGCGATTTTGTCATTGCGGTGTGCCGTCCCACATCGGACGTGCTGTCACCAGGACTCCCTGTTGGTTGCATTTGCCTCCCTTGTCTGAAGGTAAACTTTAAATTCCCTTTCTTGAGTTTATTCTCCATATTGTCCCTGGGATGATCTACGGCTCACTTAATCTTGCTCCAGAACTACAAGCCCTCACCAGCATGTGACTCCAGGCCAGACCGGGGCTCCAGCCAGGGCTCCAGCACTGCTGCCCGGTCCCCCACTCTCACCAGGGGTGCCCAGCCTTAGGCGGTGGTTGTCGTTGCAGTGGGCATCGCCCTCTCGATCAAGCTTTCCCCAGGCCTCCCTGTTGGTTGCATTTGCCTCCCTTGTCTGAAGGTAAACTTTAAATTCCCTTTCTTGAGTTTATTCTCCATATTGTCCCTGGGATGATCTACGGCTTACTTAATCTTGCTCCAGAACTACAAGCCCTCACCAGCATGTTACTCCAGGCCACCCTGGGCCTCCAGCCAGGGCTCCAGCACTGCTGCCCGGTCCCCCACTCTCACCAGGGGTGCCCAGCCTTAGGCGGTTGTTGTCGTTGCAGTTGACGTCGCCCTCTCGATCAAGCTTTCCCCAGGCCTCCCTGTTGGTTGCATTTGCCTCCCTTGTCTGAAGGTAAACTTTATATTCCATTTCTTGAGTTTATTTTCCATATTGTCCCTGGGATGATCTTTGGCTGACATAATCTTGCTCCAGAACTACAAGCCCTCACAAGCCTTTGTCTCCAGCACCACACCCAGGGCTCCAGCACTGCAACCCGGTCCCCCACTCACACCAGGGGGGCCCAGCCTGAGGCTGATTTTGTCATTGCAGTGTGCCGTCCCACATCGGACGCGCTATCACCAGGCCTACCTGTTGGTTGCATTTGCCTCCCTTGTCTGAAGGTAAACTTTAAATTCCCTTTCTTGAGTTTATACTCCATATTGTCCCTGGGATGATCTACGGCTGACTTAATCTTGCTCCAGAACTACAAGCCCTCACCAGCCTCTGTCTTCAGCACCGCACCCAGAGTTCCAGCACTGCAACCCGGTCTCCCACTCACACTAGGGGTGCCCAGCCTGAGGGCGATTTTGTCATTGCAGTGTGCCGTCCCATGTCGGACGACCTGTCATCAGGCCTCCCTGTTGGTTGCATTTGCCTCCCTTGTCTGAAGGTAAACTTTAAATTCCATTTCTTGAGTTTATTCTCCATATTGTCCCTGGGATGATCTTTGGCTGACATAATCTTGCTCCAGAACTACAAGCCCTCACAAGCCTTTGTCTTCAGCACCGCACCAGGAGTTCCGCCAGTGCAACCTCGGTCCCCCACTCGCACCAGGGGGGCCCAGCCTGAGGCCGAGGTTTTCATTGCAGTGTGCCGTCCCACATCGGACGCGCTGTCACCAGGCCTCCCTGTTGGTTGCATTTGCCTCCCTTGTCTGAAGGTAAACTTTAAATTCCCTTTCTTGAGTTTATTCTCCATATTGTCCCTGGGATGATCTACGGCTTACTTAATCTTGCTCCAGAACTACAAGCCCTCACCAGCATGTGACTCCAAGCCACCCTGGGGCTCCAACCAGGGCTCCAGCACTGCTGCCCGGTCCCCCACTCTCACCAGGGGTGCCCAGCCTTAGGCGGTGGTTGTCGTTGCAGTGGGCGTCGCCCTCTCGATCAAGCTTTCCCCAGGCCTCCCTGTTGGTTGCATTTGCCTCCCTTGTCTGAAGGTAAACTTTAAATTCCCTTTCTTGAGTTTATTCTCCATATTGTCCCTGGGATGATCTACGGCTGACATAATCTTGCTCCAGAACTACAAGCCCTCACCAGCATGTGACTCCAGGCCACCCTGGGGCTCCAGCCAGGGCTCCAGCACTGCTGCCCGGTCCCCCACTCTCACCAGGGGTGCTCAGCCTTAGGCGGTGGTTGTCGTTGTAGTGGGCGTCGCCCTCTCGATCAAGCTTTCCCCAGGCCTCCCTGTTGGTTGCATTTGCCTCCCTTGTCTGAAGGTAAACTTTAAATTCCATTTCTTGAGTTTATTCTCCATATTGTCCCTGGGATGATCTTTGGCTGACATAATCTTTCTCCAGAACTACAAGCCCTCACCAGCCTCTGTCTTCAGCACCGCACCCAGAGCTCCAGCACTTTAACCCGGTCCCCCACTCACACCAGGGGGGCCCGGCCTGAGGGCGATTTTGTCATTGCGGTGTGCCGTCCCACATCGGACGTGCTGTCACCAGGACTCCCTGTTGGTTGCATTTGCCTCCCTTGTCTGAAGGTAAACTTTAAATTCCCTTTCTTGAGTTTATTCTCCATATTGTCCCTGGGATGATCTACGGCTCACTTAATCTTGCTCCAGAACTACAAGCCCTCACCAGCATGTGACTCCAGGCCAGACCGGGGCTCCAGCCAGGGCTCCAGCACTGCTGCCCGGTCCCCCACTCTCACCAGGGGTGCCCAGCCTTAGGCGGTGGTTGTCGTTGCAGTGGGCATCGCCCTCTCGATCAAGCTTTCCCCAGGCCTCCCTGTTGGTTGCATTTGCCTCCCTTGTCTGAAGGTAAACTTTAAATTCCCTTTCTTGAGTTTATTCTCCATATTGTCCCTGGGATGATCTACGGCTTACTTAATCTTGCTCCAGAACTACAAGCCCTCACCAGCATGTTACTCCAGGCCACCCTGGGCCTCCAGCCAGGGCTCCAGCACTGCTGCCCGGTCCCCCACTCTCACCAGGGGTGCCCAGCCTTAGGCGGTTGTTGTCGTTGCAGTTGACGTCGCCCTCTCGATCAAGCTTTCCCCAGGCCTCCCTGTTGGTTGCATTTGCCTCCCTTGTCTGAAGGTAAACTTTATATTCCATTTCTTGAGTTTATTTTCCATATTGTCCCTGGGATGATCTTTGGCTGACATAATCTTGCTCCAGAACTACAAGCCCTCACAAGCCTTTGTCTCCAGCACCACACCCAGGGCTCCAGCACTGCAACCCGGTCCCCCACTCACACCAGGGGGGCCCAGCCTGAGGCTGATTTTGTCATTGCAGTGTGCCGTCCCACATCGGACGCGCTATCACCAGGCCTACCTGTTGGTTGCATTTGCCTCCCTTGTCTGAAGGTAAACTTTAAATTCCCTTTCTTGAGTTTATACTCCATATTGTCCCTGGGATGATCTACGGCTGACTTAATCTTGCTCCAGAACTACAAGCCCTCACCAGCCTCTGTCTTCAGCACCGCACCCAGAGTTCCAGCACTGCAACCCGGTCCCCCACTCACACTAGGGGTGCCCAGCCTGAGGGCGATTTTGTCATTGCAGTGTGCCGTCCCATGTCGGACGACCTGTCATCAGGCCTCCCTGTTGGTTGCATTTGCCTCCCTTGTCTAAAGGTAAACTTTAAATTCCATTTCTTGAGTTTATTCTCCATATTGTCCCTGGGATGATCTTTGGCTGACATAATCTTGCTCCAGAACTACAAGCCCTCACAAGCCTTTGTCTTCAGCACCGCACCAGGAGTTCCGCCAGTGCAACCTCGGTCCCCCACTCGCACCAGGGGGGCCCAGCCTGAGGCCGAGGTTTTCATTGCAGTGTGCCGTCCCACATCGGACGCGCTGTCACCAGGCCTCCCTGTTGGTTGCATTTGCCTCCCTTGTCTGAAGGTAAACTTTAAATTCCCTTTCTTGAGTTTATTCTCCATATTGTCCCTGGGATGATCTACGGCTCACTTAATCTTGCTCCAGAACTACAAGCCCTCACCAGCATGTTACTCCAGGCCACCCTGGGGCTCCAGCCAGGGCTCCAGCACTGCTGCCTGGTCCCCCACTCTCACCAGGGGTGCCCAGCCTTAGGCGGTTGTTGTCGTTGCAGTGGGCGTCGCCCTCTCGATCAAGCTTTCCCCAGGCCTCCCTGTTGGTTGCATTTGCCTACCTTGTCTGAAGGTAAACTTTAAATTCCATTTCTTGAGTTTATTCTCCATATTGTCCCTGGGATGATCTTTGGCTGACATAATCTTGCTCCAGAACTACAAGCCCTCACAAGCCTTTGTCTCCAGCACCACACCCAGGGCTCCAGCACTGCAACCCGGTCCCCCACTCACACCAGGGGGGCCCAGCCTGAGGCTGATTTTGTCATTGCAGTGTGCCGTCCCACATCGGACGCGCTATCACCAGGCCTCCCTGTTGGATGCATTTGCCTCCCTTGTCTGAAGGTAAACTTTAAATTCCATTTCTTGAGTTTATTTTCCATATTTTCCCTGGGATGATCTTTGGCTGACATAATCTTTCTCCAGAACTACAAGCCCTCACCAGCCTTTGTCTTCACCATCGCACCCAGAGCTCTGGCCTGCAACCCGGTCAGCCACTCGCACCAGGGGGGCCCAGCCTGAGGCTGATTTTGTCATTGCAGTGTGCTGTCCCATGTCGGACGCGCTGTCACCAGGCCTCCCTGTTGGTTGCATTTGCCTCCCTTGTCTGAAGGTAAACTTTAAATTCCATTTCTTGAGTTTATTCTCCATATTGTGCCTTGGATGATCTACGGCTGACTTAATCTTGCTCCAGAACTACAAGCCCTCACCAGCATGTGACTCCAGGCCACACCGGGGCTCCAGCCAGGGCTCCAGCCAGGGCTCCAGCACTGCTGCCCAGTCCCCCACGGTGCCCAGCCTTAGGCGGTGGTTGTCGTTGCAGTGGGCGACGCCCTCTCGATCAAGCTTTCCCCAGGCCTCCCTGTTGGTTGCATTTGCCTCCCTTGTCTGAAGGTAAACTTTAAATTCCCTTTCTTGAGTTTATTCTCCATATTGTGCCTGGGATGATCTTCGGCTGACTTAATCTTGCTCCAGAACTATAAGCCCTCACTAGCATGTGACTCCAGTCCACTTCGAGGCTCCAGCCAGGGCTCCAGCCAGGGCTCCAGCACTGCTGCCCAGTCCCCCACCCTCACCAGGGGTGCCCAGCCTTAGGCGGTGGTTGTCGTTGCAGTGGGCGACGCCCTCTCGATCAAGCTTTCCCCAGGCCTCCCTGTTGGTTGCATTTGCCTCCCTTGTCTGAAGGTAAACTTTAAATTCCATTTCTTGAGTTTATTCTCCATATTGTGCCTGGGATGATCTTTGGCTGACATAATCTTTCTCCAGAACTACAAGCCCTCACCAGCCTCTGTCTTCAGCACCGCACCCAGAGCTCCAGCACTTTAACCCGGTCCCCCACTCACACCAGGGGGGCCCAGCCTGAGGCTGAGTTTGTCATTGCAGTGTGCTGTCCCATGTCGGACGCGCTGTCACCAGGCCTCCCTGTTGGTTGCATTTGCCTCCCTTGTCTGAAGGTAAACTTTAAATTCCCTTTCTTGAGTTTATACTCCATATTGTCCCTGGGATGATCTACGGCTGACTTAATCTTGCTCCAGAACTACAAGCCCTCACCAGCATGTGACTCCATGCCACCCTGGGGCTCCAACCAGGGCTCCAGCACTGCTGCCCGGTCCCCCACTCTCACCAGGGGTGCCCAGCCTTAGGCGGTGGTTGTCGTTGCAGTGGGCGTCGCCCTCTCGATCAAGCTTTCCCCAGGCCTCCCTGTTGGTTGCATTTGCCTCCCTTGTCTGAAGGTAAACTTTAAATTCCCTTTCTTGAGTTTATTCTCCATATTGTCCCTGGGATGATCTACGGCTGACATAATCTTGCTCCAGAACTACAAGCCCTCACCAGCATGTGACTCCAGGCCACCCTGGGGCTCCAGCCAGGGCTCCAGCACTGCTGCCCGGTCCCCCACTCTCACCAGGGGTGCTCAGCCTTAGGCGGTGGTTGTCGTTGTAGTGGGCGTTGCCCTCTCGATCAAGCTTTCCCCAGGCCTCCCTGTTGGTTGCATTTGCCTCCCTTGTCTGAAGGTAAACTTTAAATTCCATTTCTTGAGTTTATTCTCCATATTGTCCCTGGGATGATCTTTGGCTGACATAATCTTTCTCCAGAACTACAAGCCCTCACCAGCCTCTGTCTTCAGCACCGCACCCAGAGCTCCAGCACTTTAACCCGGTCCCCCACTCACACCAGGGGGGCCCAGCTTGAGGGCGATTTTGTCATTGCGGTGTACTGTCCCACATCGGACGTGCTGTCACCAGGCCTCCCTGTTGGTTGCATTTGCCTCCCTTGTCTGAAGGTAAACTTTAAATTCCCTTTCTTGAGTTTATTCTCCATATTGTCCCTGGGATGATCTACGGCTCACTTAATCTTGCTCCAGAACTACAAGCCCTCACCAGCATGTGACTCCAGGCCAGACCGGGGCTCCAGCCAGGGCTCCAGCACTGCTGCCCGGTCCCCCACCCTCACCAGGGGTGTCCAGCCTTAGGGGGTGGTTGTCGTTGCAGTGGGCGTCGCCCTCTCGATCAAGTTTTCCCCAGGCCTCCCTGTTGGTTGCATTTGCCTCCCTTGTCTGAAGGTAAACTTTAAATTACATTTCTTGAGTTTATTCTCCATATTGTCCCTGGGATGATCTTTGGCTGACATAATCTTTCTCCAGAACTACAAGCCCTCACCAGCCTTTGTCTTCACCATCGCACCCAGAGCTCTGGCCTGCTACCCGGTGAGCCACTCGCACCAGGGGGGCCCAGCCTGAGGCCGAGTTTGTCATTGCAGTGTGCCGTCCTATGTCGGACGACCTGTCATCAGGCCTCCCTGTTTGTTGCATTTACCACCCTTGTCTGAAGGTAAACTTTAAATTCCATTTCTTCACTTTATTCTCCATATTTTCCCTGGGATGATCTTTGGCTGTCTTAATCTTTCTCCAGAACTACAAGCCCTCTCCAGCCTTTGTCTCCAGCACCGCACCAGGAGTTCCGCCAGTGCAACCTCGGTCCCCCACTCGCACCAGGGGGGCCCAGCCTGAGGCCGAGGTTGTCATTGCAGTGTGCCGTCCCACATCGGACGCGCTGTCACCTGGCCTCCCTGTTTGTTGCATTTGCCTCCCTTGTCTGAAGGTAAACTTTAAATTACATTTCTTGAGTTTTTTCTCCATATTGTCCCTGGGATGATCTTTGGCTGACATAATCTTTCTCCAGAACTACAAGCCCTCACCAGCCTCCTTCTTCAGCATCGCACCCAGAGTTCCAGCACTGCAACCCGGTCACCCACTCGCACCAGGGGTGCCCAGCCTGAGGCCGAGTTTGTCATTGCAGTCTGCCGTCCCACATCGGACGCGCTGTCACCAGGCCTCCCTGTTGGTTGCATTTGCCTCCCTTGTCTGAAGGTAAACTTTAAATTACATTTCTTGAGTTTATTCTCCATATTGTCCCTGGGGTGATCTACGGCTGACTTAATCTTTCTCCAGAACTACAAGCCCTCACCAGCATGTTACTCCAGGCCACCCTGGGGCTCCAGCACTGCTGCCTGGTCCCCCACCCTCACCAGGGGTTTCCAGCCTTAGGGGGTGGTTGTCGTTGCAGTGGGCGTCGCCCTCTCGATCAAGCTTTCCCCAGGCCTCCCTGTTGGTTGCATTTGCCTCCCTTGTCTGAAGGTAAACTTTAAATTACATTTCTTGAGTTTATTTTCTAGATTGTCCCTGGGATGATCTTTGGCTGACATAATCTTGCTCCAGAACTACAAGCCCTCACCATTCTTTGTCTTCACCATCGCACCCAGAGTTCTGGCCTGCAACCCGGTCCCCCACTCGCACCAGGGGGGCCCAGCCTTAGGCCGAGGTTGTCATTGCAGTGTGCCGTCCCTCATCGGACGCGCTGTCTCCAGGCCTCCCTGTTGGTTGCATTTGCCTCCCTTGTCTGAAGGTAAACTTTAAATTCCATTTCTTGAGTTTATTCTCCATATTGTCCCTGGGATGATCTACGGCTGACTTAATCTTGCTCCAGAACTACAAGCCCTCACCAGCCTTTGTCTCCAGCACCACACCCAGAGCTCTGGCCTGCAACCCGGTCAGTCACTCGCACCAGGGGCACCCAGCTTGAGGCCGAGTTTGTCATTGCAGTGTGCCCAGAACTACAAGCCCTCACCAGCCTTTGTCTTCACCATCGCACCCAGAGCTCTGGCCTGCAACCCGGTTAGCCACTCGCACCAGGGGTTCCAGCCTGAGGCCGAGGTTGTCATTGCAGTGTGCCGTCCCATGTCGGACGACCTGTCACCAGGCCTCCCTGTTGGTTGCATTTGCCTCCCTTGTCTGAAGGTAAACTTTAAATTACATTTCTTGAGTTTATTCTCCATATTGTCCCTGGGATGATCTTTGGCTGACTTAATCTTGCTCCAGAACTACTAGCTTTCACCAGCCTTTGTCTTCACCATCGCACCCAGAGCTCTGGCCTGCAACCCGGTCCCCCACCCTCACCAGGGGGGCCCAGCCTGATGCCGAGTTTGTCATTGCAGTGTGCCGTCCCATGTCGGACGCGCTGTCACCAGGCCTCCCTGTTGGTTGCATTTGCCTCCCTTGTCTTAAGGTAAACTTTAAATTCCATTTCTTGAGTTTATTCTCCATATTGTCCCTGGGATGATCTTTGGCTGACATAATCTTTCTCCAGAACTACAAGCCCTCACCAGCCTTTGTCTTCACCATCGCACCCAGAGCTCTGGCCTGCAACCCAGTTAGCCACTCGCACCAGGGGTTCCAGTCTGAGGCCGAGGTTGTCATTGCAGTGTGCCGTCCCATGTCGGACGCGCTGTCACCAGGCCTCCCTGTTGGTTGCATTTGCCTCCCTTGTCTGAAGGTAAACTTTAAATTCCATTTCTTGAGTTTATTCTCCATATTGTCCCTGGGATGATCTTTGGCTGACTTAATCTTGTTCCAGAACTACAAGCCCTCACCAGCCTTTGTCTTCACCATCGCACCCAGAGCTCTGGCCTGCAACCCGGTCACCCACTTGCACCAGGGGGGCCCAGCCTGAGGCCGAGTTTGTCATTGCAGTGTGCCGTCCCATGTCGGACGCGCTGTCACCAGGCCTCCCTGTTGGTTGCATTTGCCTCCCTTGTCTGAAGGTAAACTTTAAATTACATTTCTTGAGTTTATTCTCCATATTGTCCCTGGGATGATCTTTGGCTGACATAATCTTTCTCCAGAACTACAAGCCCTCACCAGCCTTTGTCTTCACCATCGCACCCAGAGCTCTAGCCTGCAACCTTGTCACCCACTCGCACCAAGGGGGCCCAGCCTGAGGCCGAGTTTGTCATTGCAATGTGCTGTCCCATGTCGGACGCGCTCTCACCAGGCCTCCCTGTTGGTTGCATTTGCCTCCCTTGTCTGAAGGTAAACTTTAAATTCCCTTTCTTGAGTTTATTCTCCATATTGTCCCTGGGATGATCTACGGCTGACTTAATCTTGCTCCAGAACTACAAGCCCTCACCAGCCTTTGACTTCAGCACCGCACCAGGATTTCTGCCAGTGCAACCTCGGTCCCCCACTCGCACCAGGGGTTCCAGTCTGAGGCCGAGGTTGTCATTGCAGTGTGCCGTCCCATGTCGGACGCGCTGTCACCAGGCCTCCCTGTTGGTTGCATTTGCCTCCCTTGTCTGAAGGTAAACTTTAAATTCCATTTCTTGAGTTTATTCTCCATATTGTCCCTGGGATGATCTACGGCTGACTTAATCTTGCTCCAGAACTACAAGCCCTCACCAGCCTTTGTCTTCACCATCGCACCCAGAGCTCTGGCCTGCAACCCGGTCACCCACTTGCACCAGGGGGGCCCAGCCTGAGGCCGAGTTTGTCATTGCAGTGTGCCGTCCCATGTCGGACGCGCTCTCACCAGGCCTCCCTGTTGGTTGCATTTGCCTCCCTTGTCTGAAGGTAAACTTTAAATTACATTTCTTGAGTTTATTCTCCATATTGTCCCTGGGATGATCTTTGGCTGACATAATCTTTCTCCAGAACTACAAGCCCTCACCAGCCTTTGTCTTCACCATCGCACCCAGAGCTCTAGCCTGCAACCTTGTCACCCACTCGCACCAAGGGGGCCCAGCCTGAGGCCGAGTTTGTCTTTGCAATGTGCTGTCCCATGTCGGACGCGCTGTCACCAGGCCTCCCTGTTGGTTGCATTTGCCTCCCTTGTCTGAAGGTAAACTTTAAATTCCCTTTCTTGAGTTTATTCTCCATATTGTCCCTGGAATGATCTACGGCTGATTTAATCTTGCTCCAGAACTACAAGCCCTCACCAGCCTTTGACTTCAGCACCGTACCAGGATTTCTGCCAGTGCAACCTCAGTCCCCCACTCGCACCAAGGGGGCCCAGCCTGAGGCCGAGTTTGTCATTGCAATGTGCTGTCCCATGTCGGACGCGCTGTCACCAGGCCTCCCTGTTGGTTGCATTTGCCTCCCTTGTCTGAAGGTAAACTTTAAATTCCCTTTCTTGAGTTTATTCTCCATATTGTCCCTGGGATGATCTACGGCTGACATAATCTTTCTCCAGAACTACAAGCCCTCACAAGCCTTTGTCTCCAGCACCACACCCAGGGCTCCAGCACTGCAACCCGGTCCCCCACTCTCACCAGGGGGGCCCAGCCTGAGGCTGATTTTGTCATTGCACTGTGCCGTCCCACATCGGACGCGCTATCACCAGGCCTCCCTGTTGGTTGCATTTGCCTCCCTTGTCTGAAGGTAAACTTTAAATTCCATTTCTTGAGTTTATTCTCCATATTGTCCATGGGATGATCTTTGGCTGACTTAATCTTTCGCCAGAACTACAAGCCCTCACCAGCCTTTGTCTTCATCACCGTACCAGGATTTGTGCCAGTGCAACCTCGGTCCCCCACTCGCACCAGGGGGGCCCAGCCTGAGGCCGAGGTTGTCATTGCAGTGTGCCGTCCCACATCGGACGCGCTGTCACCAGGCCTCCCTGTTGGTTGCATTTGCCTCCCTTGTCTGAAGGTAAACTTTAAATTACATTTCTTGAGTTTATTCTCCATATTGTCCCTGGGATGATCTTTGGCTGACATAATCTTTCTCCAGAACTACAAGCCCTCACCAGCCTTTGTCTTCACCATCGCACCCAGAGCTCTGGCCTGCAACCTTGTCACCCACTCGCACCAAGGGGGCCCAGCCTGAGGCCGAGTTTGTCATTGCAATGTGCTGTCCCATGTCGGACGCGCTGTCACCAGGCCTCCCTGTTGGTTGCATTTGCCTCTTTTGTCTGAAGGTAAACTTTAAATTCCATTTCTTGAGTTTATTCTCCATATGGTCCATGGGATGAACTTTGGCTGACATAATCTTTCTCCAGAACTACAAGCCCTCACCAGCCTTTGACTTCAGCACCGTACCAGGATTTCTGCCAGTGCAACCTCGGTCCCCCACTCGCACCAGGGGGGCCCAGCCTGAGGCCGAGGTTGTCATTGCAGTGTGCCGTCCCACATCGGACGCGCTGTCACCAGGCCTCCCTGTTGGTTGCATTTGCCTCCTTTTTCTGAAGGTAAACTTTAAATTCCCTTTCTTGTGTTTATTCTCCATATTGTCCCTGGGATGATCTACGGCTGACTTAATCTTACTCCAGAACTACAAGCCCTCACCAGCATGTGACTCCAGGCCACCCTGGGGCTCCAGCCAGGGCTCCAGCACTGCTGCCCGGTCCCCCACTTTCACCAGGGGTTCCCAGACTTAGGCGGTGGTTGTCGTTGCAGTGGGCGTCGCCCTCTCGATCAAGCTTTCCCCAGGCCTCCCTGTTGGTTGCATTTGCCTCCCTTGTCTGAAGGTAAACTTTAAATTCCATTTCTTGAGTTTATTCTCCATATTGTCCCTGGGATGATCTTTGGCTGACATAATCTTTCTCCAGAACTACAAGCCCTCACCAGCCTTTGTCTTCACCATCGCACCCAGAGCTCTGGCCTGCAACCTTGTCACCCACTCGCACCAAGGGGGCCCAGCTTGAGGCCGAGTTTGTCATTGCAATGTGCTGTCCCATGTCGGACGCGCTGTCACCAGGCCTCCCAGTTGGTTGCATTTGCCTCCCTTGTCTGAAGGTAAACTTTAAATTCCATTTCTTGAGTTTATTCTCCATATTGTCCCTGGGATGATCTTTGGCTGACATAATCTTTCTCCAGAACTACAAGCCCTCACCAGCCTTTGTCTTCAGCACCGCACCAGGAGTTCCGCCAGTGCAACCTCGGTCCCCCACTCACACCAGGGGGGCCCAGCCTGAGGCCGAGGTTGTCATTGCAGTGTGCCGTCCCATGTCGGACGCGCTGTCACCAGGCCTCCCTGTTGGTTGCATTTGCCTCCCTTGTGTGAAGGTAAACTTTAAATTCCATTTCTTGAGTTTATTCTCCATATTGTCCCTGGGATGATCTTTGGCTGACATAATCTTTCTCCAGAACTACAAGCCCTCACCAGCCTTTGTCTTCAGCACCGTACCAGGATTTCTGCCAGTGCAACCTCGGTCCCCCACTCGCACCAGGGGGGCCCAGCCTGAGGCCGAGGTTGTCATTGCAGTGTGCCGTCCCATGTCGGACGACCTGTCATCTAGCCTCCCTGTTGGTTGCATTTGCCTTGTTTGTCTGAAGGTAAACTTTAAATTCCCTTTCTTGTGTTTATTCTCCATATTGTCCCTGGGATGATCTACGGCTGACTTAATCTTACTCCAGAACTACAAGCCCTCACCAGCATGTGACTCCAGGCCACCCTGGGGCTCCAGCCAGGGCTCCAGCACTGCTGCCCGGTCCCCCACTTTCACCAGGGGTTCCCAGACTTAGGCGGTGGTTGTCGTTGCAGTGGGCGTCGCCCTCTCGATCAAGCTTTCCCCAGGCCTCCCTGTTGGTTGCATTTGCCTCCCTTGTCTGAAGGTAAACTTTAAATTCCATTTCTTGAGTTTATTCTCCATATTGTCCCTGGGATGATCTTTGGCTGACATAATCTTTCTCCAGAACTACAAGCCCTCACCAGCCTTTGTCTTCACCATCGCACCCAGAGCTCTGGCCTGCAACCTTGTCACCCACTCGCACCAAGGGGGCCCAGCTTGAGGCCGAGTTTGTCATTGCAATGTGCTGTCCCATGTCGGACGCGCTGTCACCAGGCCTCCCAGTTGGTTGCATTTGCCTCCCTTGTCTGAAGGTAAACTTTAAATTCCATTTCTTGAGTTTATTCTCCATATTGTCCCTGGGATGATCTTTGGCTGACATAATCTTTCTCCAGAACTACAAGCCCTCACCAGCCTTTGTCTTCAGCACCGCACCAGGAGTTCCGCCAGTGCAACCTCGGTCCCCCACTCACACCAGGGGGGCCCAGCCTGAGGCCGAGGTTGTCATTGCAGTGTGCCGTCCCATGTCGGACGCGCTGTCACCAGGCCTCCCTGTTGGTTGCATTTGCCTCCCTTGTGTGAAGGTAAACTTTAAATTCCATTTCTTGAGTTTATTCTCCATATTGTCCCTGGGATGATCTTTGGCTGACATAATCTTTCTCCAGAACTACAAGCCCTCACCAGCCTTTGTCTTCAGCACCGTACCAGGATTTCTGCCAGTGCAACCTCGGTCCCCCACTCGCACCAGGGGGGCCCAGCCTGAGGCCGAGGTTGTCATTGCAGTGTGCCGTCCCATGTCGGACGACCTGTCATCTAGCCTCCCTGTTGGTTGCATTTGCCTTGTTTGTCTGAAGGTAAACTTTAAATTCCCTTTCTTGTGTTTATTCTCCATATTGTCCCTGGGATGATCTACGGCTGACTTAATCTTACTCCAGAACTACAAGCCCTCACCAGCATGTGACTCCAGGCCACCCTGGGGCTCCAGCCAGGCCTCCAGCACTGCTGCCCGGTCCCCCACTCTCACCAGGGGTTCCCAGAGTTAGGCGGTGGTTGTCGTTGCAGTGGGCGTCGCCCTCTCGATCAAGTTTTCCCCAGGCCTCCCTGTTGGTTGCATTTGCCTCCCTTGTCTGAAGGTAAACTTTAAATTACATTTCTTGAGTTTAGTCTCCATATTGTCCATGGGATGATCTTTGGCTGACATAATCTTTCTCCAGAACTACAAGCCCTCACCAGCCTTTGTCTTCACCATCGCACCCAGAGCTCTGGCCTGCAACCCGGTCAGCCACTCGCACCAGGGGGGCCCAGCCTGTCGCGCTCCTTTGTCTTCAGCACCGCACCAGGAGTTCCGCCAGTGCAACCTCGGTCCCCCACTCACACCAGGGGGGCCCAGCCTGAGGCCGAGGTTGTCATTGCAGTGTGCCGTCCCATGTCGGACGCGCTGTCACCAGGCCTCCCTGTTGGTTGCATTTGCCTCCCTTGTCTGAAGGTAAACTTTAAATTCCATTTCTTGAGTTTATTCTCCATATTGTCCCTGGGATGATCTTTGGCTGACATAATCTTTCTCCAGAACTACAAGCCCTCACCAGCCTTTGTCTTCAGCACCGCACCAGGAGTTCTGCCAGTGCAACCTCGGTCCCCCACTCACACCAGGGGGGCCCAGCCTGAGGCCGAGGTTGTCATTGCAGTGTGCCGTCCCATGTTGGACGCGCTGTCACCAGGCCTCCCTGTTGGTTGCATTTGCCTCCCTTGTCTGAAGGTAAACTTTAAATTCCATTTCTTGAGTTTATTCTCCATATTGTCCCTGGGATGATCTTTGGCTGACATAATCTTTCTCCAGAACTACAAGCCCTCACCAGCCTTTGTCTTCAGCACCGTACCAGGATTTCTGCCAGTGCAACCTCGGTCCCCCACTCGCACCAGGGGGGCCCAGCCTGAGGCCGAGGTTGTCATTGCAGTGTGCCGTCCCATGTCGGACGACCTGTCATCTAGCCTCCCTGTTGGTTGCATTTGCCTTGTTTGTCTGAAGGTAAACTTTAAATTCCCTTTCTTGTGTTTATTCTCCATATTGTCCCTGGGATGATCTACGGCTGACTTAATCTTACTCCAGAACTACAAGCCCTCACCAGCATGTGACTCCAGGCCACCCTGGGGCTCCAGCCAGGCCTCCAGCACTGCTGCCCGGTCCCCCACTTTCACCAGGGGTTCCCAGAGTTAGGCGGTGGTTGTCGTTGCAGTGGGCGTTGCCCTCTCGATCAAGCTTTCCCCAGGCCTCCCTGTTGGTTGCATTTGCCTCCCTTGTCTGAAGGTAAACTTTAAATTACATTTCTTGAGTTTAGTCTCCATATTGTCCATGGGATGATCTTTGGCTGACATAATCTTTCTCCAGAACTACAAGCCCTCACCAGCCTTTGTCTTCACCATCGCACCCAGAGCTCTGGCCTGCAACCCGGTCAGCCACTCGCACCAGGGGGGCCCAGCCTGAGGCCGAGTTTGTCATTGCAGTGTGCTGTCCCATGTCGGACGCGCTGTCACCAGGCCTCCCTGTTGGTTGCATTTGCCTCCCTTGTCTGAAGGTAAACTTTAAATTCCATTTCTTGAGTTTATTCTCCATATTGTCCATGGGATGATCTTTGGCTGACATAATCTTTCTCCAGAACTACAAGCCCTCACCAGCCTTTTTCTTCAGCACCGCACCAGGATTTCTTCCAGTGCAACCTCAGTCCCCCACTCACACCAGGGGGGCCCAGCCTGAGGCCGAGGTTGTCATTGCAGTGGGCGTCGCCCTCTCGATCAAGCTTTCCCCAGGCCTCCCTGTTGGTTGCATTTGCCTCCCTTGTCTGAAGGTAAACTTTAAATTCCATTTCTTGAGTTTAGTCTCCACATTGTCCCTGGGATGATCTTTGGCTGACATAATTTTTCTCCAGAACTACAAGCCCTCACAAGCCTTTGTCTCCAGCACCACACCCAGGGCTCCAGCACTGCAACCTGGTCCCCCACTCAACCCAGGGGGGCCCAGCCTGAGGCTGATTTTGTCATTGCACTGTGCCGTCCCACATCGGACGCGCTATCACCAGGCCTCCCTGTTGGTTGCATTTGCCTCCCTTGTCTGAAGGTAAACTTTAAATTACATTTCTTGAGTTTATTCTCCATATTGTGCCTGGGATGATCTACGGCTGACTTAATCTTGCTCCAGAACTACAAGCCCTCACCAGCATGTGACTCCAGGCCAGAACATGGCTCCAGCCAGGGCTCCAGCACTGCTGCCCGGTCCCCCACCCTCACCAGGTGTGTCCAGCCATAGGGGGTGGTTGTCGTTGCAGTGGGCGTCGCCCTCTCGATCAAGCTTTCCCCAGGCCTCCCTGTTGGTTGCATTTGCCTCCCTTGTCTGAAGGTAAACTTTAAATTCCATTTCTTGAGTTTATTCTCCATATTGTCCCTGGGATGATCTTTGGCTGACATAATCTTTCTCCAGAACTACAAGCCCTCACCAGCCTTTGTCTTCACCATCGCACCCAGAGCTCTGGCCTGCAACCTTGTCACCCACTCGCACCAAGGGGGCCCAGCCTGAGGCCGAGTTTGTCATTGCAATGTGCTGTCCCATGTCGGACGCGCTGTCACCAGGCCTCCCAGTTGGTTGCATTTGCCTCCCTTGTCTGAAGGTAAACTTTAAATTCCATTTCTTGAGTTTATTCTCCATATTGTGCCTGGGATGATCTACGGCTGACTTAATCTTGCTCCAGAACTACAAGCCCTCACCAGCATGTGACTCCAGGCCAGACCAGGGCTCCAGCCAGGGCTCCAGCACTGCTGCCCGGTCCCCCACCCTCACCAGGTGTGTCCAGCCATAGGGGGTGGTTGTCGTTGCAGTGGGCGTCGCCCTCTCGATCAAGCTTTCCCCAGTCCTCCCTGTTGGTTGCATTTGCCTCCCTTGTCTGAAGGTAAACTTTAAATTACATTTCTTGAGTTTATTCTCCATATTGTCCCTGGGATGATCTTTGGCTGACATAATCTTTCTCCAGAACTACAAGCCCTCACCAGCCTTTGTCTTCACCATCGCACCCAGAGCTCTGGCCTGCAACCTTGTCACCCACTCGCACCAAGGGGGCCCAGCCTGAGGCCGAGTTTGTCATTGCAATGTGCTGTCCCATGTCGGACGCGCTGTCACCAGGCCTCCCAGTTGG
This sequence comes from Nelusetta ayraudi, assembly GCF_046127955.1. Lineage (NCBI taxonomy): Eukaryota > Metazoa > Chordata > Actinopteri > Tetraodontiformes > Monacanthidae > Nelusetta > Nelusetta ayraudi. The sequence goes on from NW_027466094.1 coordinate 1,314,480, forward strand.
TTGCATTTGCCTCCCTTGTCTGAAGGTAAACTTTAAATTCCATTTCTTGAGTTTATTCTCCATATTGTCCCTGGGATGATCTTTGGCTGACATAATCTTTCTCCAGAACTACAAGCCCTCACCAGCCTTTGTCTTCAGCACCGCACCAGGATTTCTGCCAGTGCAACCTCGGTCCCCCACTCGCACCAGGGGGGCCCAGCCTGAGGCCGAGGTTGTCGTTGCAGTGTGCCGTCCCACATCGGACGCGCTGTCACCAGTCCTCCCTGTTGGTTGCATTTGCCTCCCTTGTCTGAAGGTATACTTTAAATTCCCTTTCTTGAGTTTATTCTCCATATTGTCCCTGGGATGATCTTTGGCTGACATAATCTTTCTCCAGAACTACAAGCCCTCACCAGCCTTTGTCTTCACCATCGCACCCAGAGCTTTGGCCTGCAACCCGGTCAGCCACTCGCACCAGGGGGGCCCAGCCTGAGGCCGAGGTTGTCATTGCAGTGTGCCGTCCCATGTCGAACGACCTGTCATCTAGCCTCCCTGTTGGTTGCATTTGCCTCCCTTGTCTGAAGGTAAACTTTAAATTCCATTTCTTGAGTTTATTCTCCATATTGTCCCTGGGATGATCTTTGGCTGACATAATCTTTCTCCAGAACTACAAGCCCTCACCAGCCTTTGTCTTCAGCACCGCACCAGGATTTCTGCCAGTGCAACCTCGGTCCCCCACTCGCACCAGGGGGGCCCAGCCTGAGGCCGCGGTTGTCATTGCAGTGTGCCGTCCCACATCGGACGCGCTGTCACCAGTCCTCCCTGTTGGTTGCATTTGCCTCCCTTGTCTGAAGGTAAACTTTAAATTCCCTTTCTTGAGTTTATTCTCCATATTGTCCCTGGGATGATCTTTGGCTGACATAATCTTTCTCCAGAACTACAAGCCCTCACCAGCCTTTGTCTCCAGCACCACACCCAGGGCTCCAGCACTGCAACTCGGTCCCCCACTCACACCAGGGGTGCCCAGCCTGAGGCTGATTTTGTCATTGCAGTGTGCCGTCCCATGTCGGACGCGCTGTCACCAGGCCTCCCTGTTGGTTGCATTTGCCTCCCTTGTCTGAAGGTAAACTTTAAATTACATTTCTTGAGTTTATTCTCCATATTGTGCCTGGGATGATCTCCGGCTGACTTAATCTTGCTCCAGAACTACAAGCCCTCACCAGCCTTTGTCTTTAGCACCGCATCAGGAGTTCCGCCAGTGCAACCTTGGTCCCCCACTCGCACCAGGGGGGCCCAGCTTGAGGCAGAGGTTGTCATTGCAGTGTGCCGTCCCACATCGGACGCGCTGTCACCAGGCCTCCCTGTTGGTTGCATTTGCCTCCCTTGTCTGAAGGTAAACTTTAAATTCCATTTCTTGAGTTTATTCTCCATATTGTCCCTGGGATGATCTACGGCTGACTTAATCTTGCTCCAGAACTACAAGCCCTCACCAGCCTTTGTCTTCAGCACCGCACCAGGAGTTCTGTCAGTGCAACCTCGGTCCCCCACTCACACCAGGGGGGCCCAGCCTGAGGCCGAGGTTGTCATTGCAGTGTGCCGTTCCACATCGGACGCGCTGTCACCAGGCCTCCCTGTTGGTTGCATTTGCCTCCCTTGTCTGAAGGTAAACTTTAAATTCCATTTCTTGAGTTTATTCTCCATATTGTCCCTGGGATGATCTTTGGCTGACATAATCTTTCTCCAGAACTACAAGCCCTCACCAGCTTCTGTCTTCACCATCGCACCCAGAGCTATAGCACTGCAACCCGGTCCCCCACTCACACTAGGGGGGCCCAGCCTGAGGCCGAGTTTGTCATTGCAGTGTGCCGTCCCATGTCGGACGACCTGTCTTCTAGCCTCCCTGTTGGTTGCATTTGCCTCCCTTGTCTGAGGGTAAACTTCAAATTCCATTTCTTGAGTTTATTCTCCATATTGTCCCTGGGATTATCTTTGGCTGACATAATCTTTCTCCAGAACTACAAGCCCTCACAAGCCTTTGTCTTCAGCACCGCACCAGGAGTTCCGCCAGTGCAACCTCGGTCCCCCACTCGCACCAGGGGGGCCCAGCCTGAGGCCGAGGTTGTCATTGCAGTGTGCCGTCCCATGTCGGACGCGCTGTCACCAGGCCTCCCTTTTGGTTGCATTTGCCTCCCTTGTCTGAAGGTAAACTTTAAATTACATTTCTTGAGTTTATTCTCCATATTGTGCCTGGGATGATCTTTGGCTGACATAATCTTGCTCCAGAACTACAAACCCTCACAAGCCTTTGTCTCCAGCACCACACCCAGGGCTCCAGCACTGCTGCCCGGTCACCCACTCACACCAGGGGGGCCCAGCCTGAGGCTGATTTTGTCATTGCAGTGTGCCGTCCCACATCGGACGCGCTGTCACCAGGCCTCCCTGTTGGTTGCATTTGCCTCCCTTGTCTGAAGGTAAACTTTAAATTCCCTTTCTTGAGTTTATACTCCATATTGTCCCTGGGATGATCTACGGCTGACTTAATCTTGCTCCAGAACTACAAGCCCTCACCAGCCTCTGTCTTCAGCACCGCACCCAGAGATCCAGCACTGCAACCCGGTCCCCCACTCACACTAGGGGTGCCCAGCCTGAGGGCGATTTTGTCATTGCAGTGTGCCGTCCCATGTCGGACGACCTGTCATCAGGCCTCCCTGTTGGTTGCATTTGCCTCCCTTGTCTGAAGGTAAACTTTAAATTACATTTCTTGAGTTTATTCTCCATATTGTGCCTGGGATGATCTACGGCTGACTTAATCTTGCTCCAGAACTACAAGCCCTCACCAGCATGTGACTCCAGGCCAGACCGGGGCTCCAGCCAGGGCTCCAGTACTGCTGCCCGGTCCCCCACTCTCACCAGGGGTGCCTAGCCTTAGGCGGTGGTTGTCGTTGCAGTGGGCGTCGCCCTCTCGATCAAGCTTTCCCCAGGCCTCCCTGTTGGTTGCATTTGCCTACCTTGTCTGAATGTAAACTTTAAATTACATTTCTTGAGTTTATTCTCCATATTTTCCCCTGGGATGATCTTTGACTGACATAATCTTTCCCCAGAACTACAAGCCCTCACCAGCCTTTGTTTTCAGCACTGCACCCAGAGCTCTAGCACTGCAACCCGGTCCCCTACTCACACTAGGGGGGCCCACCCTAAGGGCGATTTTGTCATTGCAGTGTGCCGCCCCACATCGGACGAGCTGTCCCCAGGCCTCCCTGTTGGTTGCATTTGCCTCCCTTGTCTGAAGGTAAACTTTAAATTCCATTTCTTGAGTTTATTCTCCATATTGTCCCTGGGATGATCTACGGCTGACTTTATCTTGCTCCAGAACTACAAGCCCTCACCAGCATGTGACTCCAGGCCAGACCGGGGTTCCAGCCAGGGCTCTACCACTGCTGCCCGGTCCCCCACCCTCACCATGGGTGTCCAGCCTTAGGGGTTGGTTGTCGTTGCAGTGGGCGTCGCCCTCTCGATCAAGCTTTCCCCAGGCCTCCCTGTTGGTTGCATTTGCCTCTCTTGTCTGAAGGTAAACTTTAAATTCCATTTCTTGAGTTTAGTCTCCATGTTGTCCCTGGGATGATCTTTGGCTGACTTAATCTTGCTCCAGAACTACAAGCCCTTACAAGTCTTTGTCTCCAGCACCACACCCAGGGCTCCAGCACTGCAACCCGGTCCCCCACTCAAACCGGGGGGGCCCAACCTTAGGCTGATTTTGTCATTGCAGTGTGCCGTCCCATGTCGGACGCGCTGTCACCAGGCCTCCCTGTTGGTTGCATTTGCCTCCCTTGTCTGAAGGTAAACTTTAAATTCCATTTCTTGAGTTTATTCTCCATATTGTCCCTGGGATGATCTTTGGCTGACATAATCTTTCTCCAGAACTACAAGCCCTCACCAGCATGTGACTCCAGGCCACCCTGGGGCACCAGCCAGGGCTCCAGCACTGCTGCCCGGTCCCCCACTCTCACCAGGGGTGCCCAGCCTTAGGCGGTGGTTGTCGTTGCAGTGGGCGTCTCCCTCTCGATCAAGCTTTCCCCAGGCCTCCCTGTTGGTTGCATTTGCCTCCCTTGTCTGAAGGTAAACTTTAAATTCCATTTCTTGAGTTTATTCTCCATATTGTCCCTGGGATGATCTTTGGCTGACATAATCTTTCTCCAGAACTACAAGCCCTCACCAGCTTCTGTCTTCACCATCGCACCCAGAGCTACAGCACTGCAACCTGGTCCCCCACTCACACTAGGGGGGCCCAGCCTGAGGCCGAGTTTGTCATTGCAGTGTGCCGTCCCATGTCGGACGACCTGTCATCTAGCCTCCCTGTTGGTTGCATTTGCCTCCCTCGTCTGAAGGTAAACTTTAAATTACATTTCTTGAGTTTATTCTCCATATTGTCCCTGGGATGATCTTTGGCTGACATAATCTTTCTCCAGAACTACAAGCCCTCACAAGCCTTTGTCTTCAGCAACGCACCAGGAGTTCCGCCTGTGCAACCTCGGTCCCCCCCTCGCACCAGGGGGGCCCAGCCTGAGGCCGAGGTTGTCATTGCAGTGTGCCGCCTCACGTCGGACGAGCTGTCACCAGGCCTCCCTGTTGGTTGCATTTGCCTCCCTTGTCTGAAGGTAAACTTTAAATTCCATTTCTTGAGTTTATTCTCCATATTGTCCCTGGGATGATCTTTGGCTGACTTAATCTTGCTCCAGAACTACACGCCATCACAAGTCTTTGTCTCCAGCACCACACCCAGGGCTCCAGCACTGCAACCCGGTCCCCCACTCGCACCGGGGGGGCCCAACCTGAGGCGGATTTTGTCATTGCAGTCTGCCGTCCCATGTCGGACGCGCTGTCACCAGGCCTCCCTGTTGGTTGCATTTGCCTCCCTTGTCTGAAGGTAAACTTTAAATTACATTTCTTGAGTTTATTCTCCATATTGTCCCTGGGATGATCTTTGGCTGACATAATCTTTCTCCAGAACTACAAGCCTTCACCAGCCTTTGTCTTCACCATCGCACCCAGAGCTCTGGCCTGCAACCCGGTCAGCCACTCGCACCAGGGGGTCTAGCCTGAGGCCTAGTTTTTCATTGCAGTGTGCCGTCCCATGTCGGACGTGCTGTCACCAGGCCTCCCTGTTGGTTGCATTTGCCTCCCTTGTCTGAAGGTAAACTTTAAATTCCATTTCTTGAGTTTATTCTCCATATTGTCCCTGGGATGATCTTTGGCTGACATAATCTTTCTCCAGAACTACAAGCCTTCACCAGCCTTTGTCTTCACCATCGCACCCAGAGCTCCAGCACTGCAACCCGGTCCCCCACTCTCACTAGGGGGGCCCAGCCTGAGGGCGATTTTGTCATTGCAGTGTGCCGCCCGACATCGGACGAGCTGTCACCAGGCCTCCCTGTTGGTTGCATTTGCCTCCCTTGTCTGAAGGTAAACTTTAAATTCCCTTTCTTCAGTTTATTCTCCATATTGTCCCTGGGATGATCTTTGGCTGACTTAATCTTGCTCCAGAACTACAAGCCCTCACCAGGATGTGACTCCAGGACACCCCGGGGCTCCGGCCAGGGCTCCAGCACTGCTGCCCGGTCCCCCACTCTCACCAGGGGTGCCCAGCCTTAGGCGGTGGTTGTCGTTGCAGTGGGCGTCGCCCTCTCGATCAAGCTTTCCCCAGGCCTCCCTGTTGGTTGCATTTGCCTCCCTTGTCTGTAGGTAAACTTTAAATTCCATTTCTTGAGTTTATTCTCCATATTGTCCCTGGGATGATCTTTGGCTGACATAATCTTTCTCCAGAACTACAAGCCCTCACCAGCCTTTGTCTTCACCATCGCACCCAGAGCTCTGGCCTGCAACCCGGTCACCCACTCGCACCAGGGGGGCCCAGCCTGAGGCCGAGTTTGTCATTGCAGTGTGCCGTCCCATGTCGGACGCGCTGTCACCAGGCCTCCCTGTTAGTTGCATTTGCCTCCCTTGTCTGAAGGTAAACTTTCAATTCCCTTTCTTGAGTTTATACTCCATATTGTCCCTGGGATGATCTACGGCTGACTTAATCTTGCTCCAGAACTACAAGCCCTCACCAGCATGTGACTCCAAGCCACCCTGGGGCTCCAACCAGGGCTCCAGCACTGCTGCCCGGTCCCCCACTCTCACCAGGGGTGCCCAGCCTTAGGCGGTGGTTGTCGTTGCAGTGGGCGTCGCCCTCTCGATCAAGCTTTCCCCAGGCCTCCCTGTTGGTTGCATTTGCCTCCCTTGTCTGAAGGTAAACTTTAAATTCCCTTTCTTGAGTTTATTCTCCATATTGTCCCTGGGATGATCTACGGCTGACTTAATCTTGCTCCAGAACTACAAGCCCTCACCAGCATGTTACTCCAGGCCACCCTGGGCCTCCAGCCAGGGCTCCAGCACTGCTGCCCGGTCCCCCACTCTCACCAGGGGTGCCCAGCCTTAGGCGGTTGTTGTCGTTGCAGTGGACGTCGCCCTCTCGATCAAGCTTTCCCCAGGCCTCCCTGTTGGTTGCATTTGCCTCCCTTGTCTGAAGGTAAACTTTATATTCCATTTCTTGAGTTTATTTTCCATATTGTCCCTGGGATGATCTTTGGCTGACATAATCTTGCTCCAGAACTACAAGCCCTCACAAGCCTTTGTCTCCAGCACCACACCCAGGGCTCCAGCACTGCAACCCGGTCCCCCACTCACACCAGGGGGGCCCAGCCTGAGGCTAATTTCTTCATTGCAGTGTGCCGTCCCACATCGGACGCGCTATCACCAGGCCTACCTGTTGGTTGCATTTGCCTCCCTTGTCTGAAGGTAAACTTTAAATTCCCTTTCTTGAGTTTATACTCCATATTGTCCCTGGGATGATCTACGGCTGACTTAATCTTGCTCCAGAACTACAAGCCCACACCAGCATGTGACTCCAAGCCACCCTGGGGCTCCAACCAGGGCTCCAGGACTGCTGCCCGGTCCCCCACTCTCACCAGGGGTGCCCAGCCTTAGGCGGTGGTTGTCGTTGCAGTGGGCGTCTCCCTCTCGATCAAGCTTTCCCCAGGCCTCCCTGTTGGTTGCATTTGCCTCCCTTGTCTGAAGGTAAACTTTAAATTACATTTCTTGAGTTTATTCTCCATATTGTCCCTGGGATGATCTTTGGCTGACATAATCTTTCTCCAGAACTACAAGCCCTCACCAGCCTCTGTCTTCAGCACCGCACCCAGAGCTCCAGCACTGCAACCCGGTCCCCCATCACACTAGATGTGCCCAGCCTGAGGGCGATTTTGTCATTGCAGTGTGCCGTCCCATGTCGGACGACCTGTCATCAGGCCTCCCTGTTGGTTGCATTTGCCTCCCTTGTCTGAAGGTAAACTTTAAATTCCATTTCTTGAGTTTATCCTCCATATTGTCCCTGGGATGATCTTTGGCTGACATAATCTTGCTCCAGATCTACAAGCCCTCACAAGCCTTTGTCTTCAGCACCGCACCAGGAGTTCCGCCAGTGCAACCTCGGTCCCCCACTCGCACCAGGGGTGCCCAGCCTGAGGCCGAGGTTGTCGTTGCAGTGGACGTCGCCCTCTCGATCAAGCTTTCCCCAGGCCTCCCTTTTGGTTGCATTTGCCTCCCTTGTCTGAAGGTAAACTTTAAATTACATTTCTTGAGTTTATTCTCCATATTGTCCCTGGGATGATCTTTGGCTGACTTAATCTTGCTCCAGAACTACAAGCCCTCACCAGCCTCTGTCTTCAGCACCGCACCCAGAGCTCCAGCACTGCAACCCGGTCCCCCACTCACACTAGGGGTGCCCAGCCTGAGGGCGATTTTGTCATTGCAGTGTGCCGTCCCATGTCGGAAGACCTGTCATCAGGCCTCCCTGTTGGTTGCATTCGCCTCCCTTGTTTGAAGGTAAACTTTAAATTCCATTTCTTGAGTTTATTCTCCATATTGTCCCTGGGATGATCTTTGGCTCACATAATCTTGCTCCAGAACTACAAGCCCTCACAAGCCTTTGTCTTCAGCACCGCACCAGGAGTTCCGCCAGTGCAACCTCGGTCCCCCACTCGCACCAGGGGGGCCCAGCCTGAGGCCGAGGTTTTCATTGCAGTGTGCCGTCCCACATCGGACGCGCTGTCACCAGGCCTCCCTGTTGGTTGCATTTGCCTCCCTTGTCTGAAGGTAAACTTTAAATTCCCTTTCTTGAGTTTATTCTCCATATTGTCCCTGGGATGATCTACGGCTGACTTAATCTTGCTCCAGAACTACAAGCCCTCACCAGCATGTTACTCCAGGCCACCCTGGGGCTCCAGCCAGGGTTCCAGCACTGCTGCCTGGTCCCCCACTCTCACCAGGGGTGCCCAGCCTTAGGCGGTTGTTGTCGTTGCAGTGGGCGTCGCCCTCTCGATCAAGCTTTCCCCAGGCCTCCCTGTTGGTTGCATTTGCCTACCTTGTCTGAAGGTAAACTTTAAATTCCATTTCTTGAGTTTATTCTCCATATTGTCCCTGGGATGATCTTTGGCTGACATAATCTTGCTCCAGAACTACAAGCCCTCACAAGCCTTTGTCTCCAGCACCACACCCAGGGCTCCAGCACTGCAACCCGGTCCCCCACTCACACCAGGGGGGCCCAGCCTGAGGCTGATTTTGTCATTGTAGTGTGCCGTCCCACATCGGACGCGCTATCACCAGGCCTCCCTGTTGGTTGTATTTGCCTCCCTTGTCTGAAGGTAAACTTTAAATTCCATTTCTTGAGTTTATTTTCCATATTTTCCCTGGGATGATCTTTGGCTGACATAATCTTTCTCCAGAACTACAAGCCCTCACCAGCCTTTGTCTTCACCATCGCACCCAGAGCTCTGGCCTGCAACCCGGTCACCCACTCGCACCAGGGGGGCCCAGCCTGAGGCTGATTTTGTCATTGCAGTGTGCTGTCCCATGTCGGACGCGCTGTCACCAGGCCTCCCTGTTGGTTGCATTTGCCTCCCTTGTCTGAAGGTAAACTTTAAATTCCATTTCTTGAGTTTATTCTCCATATTGTGCCTTGGATGATCTACGGCTGACTTAATCTTGCTCCAGAACTACAAGCACTCACCAGCATGTGACTCCAGGCCACACCGGGGCTCCAGCCAGGGCTCCAGCACTGCTGCCCGGTCCCCCACCCTCACCAGGGGTGCCCATCCTTAGGCGGTGGTTGTCGTTGCAGTGGGTGTCGCCCTCTCGATCAAGCTTTCCCCAGGCCTCCCTGTTGGTTGCATTTGCCTCCATTGTCTGAAGGTAAACTTTAAATTACATTTCTTGAGTTTATTCTCCATATTGTGCCTGGGATGATCTACGGCTGACTTAATCTTGCTCCAGAACTATAAGCCCTCACCAGCATGTGACTCCAGGCCACACCGGGGCTCCAGCCAGGGCTCCAGCCAGGGCTCCAGCACTGCTGCCCAGTCCCCCACTCTCACCAGGGGGGCCCAGCCTTAGGCGGTGGTTGTCGTTGCAGTGGGCGACGCCCTCTCGATCAAGCTTTCCCCAGGCCTCCCTGTTGGTTGCATTTGCCTCCCTTGTCTGAAGGTAAACTTTATATTCCATTTCTTGAGTTTATTTTCCATATTGTCCCTGGGATGATCTTTGGCTGACATAATCTTGCTCCAGAACTACAAGCCCTCACAAGCCTTTGTCTCCAGCACCACACCCAGGGCTCCAGCACTGCAACCCGGTCCCCCACTCACACCAGGGGGGCCCAGCCTGAGGCTAATTTCTTCATTGCAGTGTGCCGTCCCACATCGGACGCGCTATCACCAGGCCTACCTGTTGGTTGCATTTGCCTCCCTTGTCTGAAGGTAAACTTTAAATTCCCTTTCTTGAGTTTATACTCCATATTGTCCCTGGGATGATCTACGGCTGACTTAATCTTGCTCCAGAACTACAAGCCCACACCAGCATGTGACTCCAAGCCACCCTGGGGCTCCAACCAGGGCTCCAGGACTGCTGCCCGGTCCCCCACTCTCACCAGGGGTGCCCAGCCTTAGGCGGTGGTTGTCGTTGCAGTGGGCGTCTCCCTCTCGATCAAGCTTTCCCCAGGCCTCCCTGTTGGTTGCATTTGCCTCCCTTGTCTGAAGGTAAACTTTAAATTACATTTCTTGAGTTTATTCTCCATATTGTCCCTGGGATGATCTTTGGCTGACATAATCTTTCTCCAGAACTACAAGCCCTCACCAGCCTCTGTCTTCAGCACCGCACCCAGAGCTCCAGCACTGCAACCCGGTCCCCCATCACACTAGATGTGCCCAGCCTGAGGGCGATTTTGTCATTGCAGTGTGCCGTCCCATGTCGGACGACCTGTCATCAGGCCTCCCTGTTGGTTGCATTTGCCTCCCTTGTCTGAAGGTAAACTTTAAATTCCATTTCTTGAGTTTATCCTCCATATTGTCCCTGGGATGATCTTTGGCTGACATAATCTTGCTCCAGATCTACAAGCCCTCACAAGCCTTTGTCTTCAGCACCGCACCAGGAGTTCCGCCAGTGCAACCTCGGTCCCCCACTCGCACCAGGGGTGCCCAGCCTGAGGCCGAGGTTGTCGTTGCAGTGGACGTCGCCCTCTCGATCAAGCTTTCCCCAGGCCTCCCTTTTGGTTGCATTTGCCTCCCTTGTCTGAAGGTAAACTTTAAATTACATTTCTTGAGTTTATTCTCCATATTGTCCCTGGGATGATCTTTGGCTGACTTAATCTTGCTCCAGAACTACAAGCCCTCACCAGCCTCTGTCTTCAGCACCGCACCCAGAGCTCCAGCACTGCAACCCGGTCCCCCACTCACACTAGGGGTGCCCAGCCTGAGGGCGATTTTGTCATTGCAGTGTGCCGTCCCATGTCGGAAGACCTGTCATCAGGCCTCCCTGTTGGTTGCATTCGCCTCCCTTGTTTGAAGGTAAACTTTAAATTCCATTTCTTGAGTTTATTCTCCATATTGTCCCTGGGATGATCTTTGGCTGACATAATCTTGCTCCAGAACTACAAGCCCTCACAAGCCTTTATCTTCAGCACCGCACCAGGAGTTCCGCCAGTGCAACCTCGGTCCCCCACTCGCACCAGGGGGGCCCAGCCTGAGGCCGAGGTTTTCATTGCAGTGTGCCGTCCCACATCGGACGCGCTGTCACCAGGCCTCCCTGTTGGTTGCATTTGCCTCCCTTGTCTGAAGGTAAACTTTAAATTCCCTTTCTTGAGTTTATTCTCCATATTGTCCCTGGGATGATCTACGGCTGACTTAATCTTGCTCCAGAACTACAAGCCCTCACCAGCATGTTACTCCAGGCCACCCTGGGGCTCCAGCCAGGGTTCCAGCACTGCTGCCTGGTCCCCCACTCTCACCAGGGGTGCCCAGCCTTAGGCGGTTGTTGTCGTTGCAGTGGGCGTCGCCCTCTCGATCAAGCTTTCCCCAGGCCTCCCTGTTGGTTGCATTTGCCTACCTTGTCTGAAGGTAAACTTTAAATTCCATTTCTTGAGTTTATTCTCCATATTGTCCCTGGGATGATCTTTGGCTGACATAATCTTGCTCAAGAACTACAAGCCCTCACAAGCCTTTGTCTCCAGCACCACACCCAGGGCTCCAGCACTGCAACCCAGTCCCCCACTCACACCAGGGGGGCCCAGCCTGAGGCTGATTTTGTCATTGTAGTGTGCCGTCCCACATCGGACGCGCTATCACCAGGCCTCCCTGTTGGTTGTATTTGCCTCCCTTGTCTGAAGGTAAACTTTAAATTCCATTTCTTGAGTTTATTTTCCATATTTTCCCTGGGATGATCTTTGGCTGACATAATCTTTCTCCAGAACTACAAGCCCTCACCAGCCTTTGTCTTCACCATCGCACCCAGAGCTCTGGCCTGCAACCCGGTCACCCACTCGCACCAGGGGGGCCCAGCCTGAGGCTGATTTTGTCATTGCAGTGTGCTGTCCCATGTCGGACGCGCTGTCACCAGGCCTCCCTGTTGGTTGCATTTGCCTCCCTTGTCTGAAGGTAAACTTTAAATTACATTTCTTGAGTTTATTCTCCATATTGTGCCTTGGATGATCTACGGCTGACTTAATCTTGCTCCAGAACTACAAGCACTCACCAGCATGTGACTCCAGGCCACACCGGGGCTCCAGCCAGGGCTCCAGCACTGCTGCCCGGTCCCCCACCCTCACCAGGGGTGCCCATCCTTAGGCGGTGGTTGTCGTTGCAGTGGGTGTCGCCCTCTCGATCAAGCTTTCCCCAGGCCTCCCTGTTGGTTGCATTTGCCTCCATTGTCTGAAGGTAAACTTTAAATTACATTTCTTGAGTTTATTCTCCATATTGTGCCTGGGATGATCTACGGCTGACTTAATCTTGCTCCAGAACTATAAGCCCTCACCAGCATGTGACTCCAGGCCACACCGGGGCTCCAGCCAGGGCTCCAGCCAGGGCTCCAGCACTGCTGCCCAGTCCCCCACTCTCACCAGGGGGGCCCAGCCTTAGGCGGTGGTTGTCGTTGCAGTGGGCGACGCCCTCTCGATCAAGCTTTCCCCAGGCCTCCCTGTTGGTTGCATTTGCCTCCCTTGTCTGAAGGTAAACTTTAAATTCCCTTTCTTGAGTTTATTCTCCATATTGTTCCTGGGATGATCTACGGCTGACTTAATCTTGCTCCAGAACTATAAGCCCTCACCAGCATGTGACTCCAGGCCACACCGGGGCTCCAGCCAGGGCTCCAGCCAGGGCTCCAGCACTGCTGCCCAGTCCCCCACTCTCACCAGGGGGGCCCAGCCTTAGGCGGTGGTTGTCGTTGCAGTGGGCGACGCCCTCTCGATCAAGCTTTCCCCAGGCCTCCCTGTTGGTTGCATTTGCCTCCCTTGTCTGAAGGTAAACTTTAAATTCCCTTTCTTGAGTTTATTCTCCATATTGTGCCTGGGATGATCTACGGCTGACATAATCTTGCTCCAGAACTATAAGCCCTCACTAGCATGTGACTCCAGGCTACTTCGGGGCTCCAGCCAGGGCTCCAGCCAGGGCTCCAGCACTGCTGCCCAGTCCCCCACCCTCACCAGGGGTGCCCAGCCTTAGGCGGTGGTTGTCGTTTCAGTGGGCGACGCCCTCTCGATCAAGCTTTCCCCAGGCCTCCCTGTTGGTTGCATTTGCCTCCCTTGTCTGAAGGTAAACTTTAAATTCCCTTTCTTGAGTTTATTCTCCATATTGTGCCTGGGATGATCTACGGCTGACATAATCTTGCTCCAGAACTATAAGCCCTCACTAGCATGTGACTCCAGGCTACTTCGGGGCTCCAGCCAGGGCTCCAGCCAGGGCTCCAGCACTGCTGCCCAGTCCCCCACCCTCACCAGGGGTGCCCAGCCTTAGGCGGTGGTTGTCGTTTCAGTGGGCGACGCCCTCTCGATCAAGCTTTCCCCAGGCCTCCCTGTTGGTTGCATTTGCCTCCCTTGTCTGAAGGTAAACTTTAAATTCCATTTCTTGAGTTTATTCTCCATATTGTCCCTGGGATGATCTTTGGCTGACATAATCTTTTTCCAGAACTACAAGCCCTCACCAGCCTTTGTCTTCACCATTGCACCCAGAGCTCTGGCCTTTGTTGTGATTCTATATTTAGTTTAATGCATTATAGCAGTGAGAGTTAGTATATTAGCAAATATTGTATGTATGTGTTAGAAGTATTATAGTTAGTTAAATGTTTAAATGTAATGAATGTCAATACATGTAGTCCTCTTATAATCATTTGCCCATTCTTATCAATACCATTCAGAACCTCGGAGTAAAGACAGATACTGTTTGACTGATTAAGCCTCAGGAACAGTGACTTGGGGTGATCAAAGTGGGGGTGAGCACAGAAACTGCATTTGTTACCCCCCATAAAGTTTGTGACCCTTTCAGGCACGGGAACACAAACTTTTCACCTCAGGGTTTTATGGCAGGAAAGTTTCCAGCAGACCAGATCGAGAGGAGGATGGACTATTTGGCTCCCGGCCAAATAAGGACTTGTTTCCTGCCACAGATTAGCTTAAAACGGGGAAGGCTACACCATCGGACAGCCAATAGGAGGACGACATGGAAGAAGACATCTACATATTTTATTACTGTTTGTTTCTGTATTTAAGATGGCGTAAGGGACAGATAGATCAGACTTGGCATCTGATAACACATTGTTGTTGTTAGGGTTAAGCCTCCGGAGCTCTGTACCAAGTATCTTGTTTTTTCTGTTACTAAAACTTCTTAAGATTTCATTTGTCTACTATTCTCTTCATTCAACGAACACGCGGTTTGGTAGCATAAGATTGGATAAAAGAACCAAACCAACACAGTGGGCGTCGCCCTCTCGATCAAGCTTTCCCCAGGCCTCCCTGTTGGTTGCATTTGCCTCCCTTGTCTGAAGGTAAACTTTATATTCCATTTCTTGAGTTTATTTTCCATATTGTCCCTGGGATGATCTTTGGCTGACATAATCTTGCTCCAGAACTACAAGCCCTCACCAGCCTTTGTCTTCACCATCGCACCCAGAGCTCTGGCCTGCAACCCAGTTAGCCACTCGCACCAGGGGTTCCAGTCTGAGGCCGAGGTTGTCATTGCAGTGTGCCGTCCCATGTCGGACGCGCTGTCACCTGGCCTCCCTGTTGGTTGCATTTGCCTCCCTTGTCTGAAGGTAAACTTTAAATTACATTTCTTGAGTTTATTCTCCATGTTGTCCCTGGGATGATCTTTGGCTGACTTAATCTTGCTCCAGAACTACAAGCCCTCACCAGCCTTTGTCTTCACCATCGCACCCAGAGCTCTGGCCTGCAACCCGGTCACCCACTTGCACCAGGGGGGCCCAGCCTGAGGCCGAGTTTGTCATTGCAGTGTGCCGTCCCATGTCGGACGCGCTGTCACCAGGCCTCCCTGTTGGTTGCATTTGCCTCCCTTGTCTGAAGGTAAACTTTAAATTCCATTTCTTGAGTTTATTCTCCATATTGTCCCTGGGATGATCTTTGGCTGACATAATCTTTCTCCAGAACTACAAGCCCTCACCAGCCTTTGTCTTCAGCACCGCACCAGGATTTCTGCCAGTGCAACCTCGGTCCCCCACTCGCACCAGGGGGGCCCAGCCTGAGGCCGAGGTTGTCGTTGCAGTGTGCCGTCCCACATCGGACGCGCTGTCACCAGTCCTCCCTGTTGGTTGCATTTGCCTCCCTTGTCTGAAGGTATACTTTAAATTCCCTTTCTTGAGTTTATTCTCCATAATGTCCCTGGGATGATCTTTGGCTGACATAATCTTTCTCCAGAACTACAAGCCCTCACCAGCCTTTGTCTTCACCATCGCACCCAGAGCTTTGGCCTGCAACCCGGTCAGCCACTCGCACTAGGGGGGCCCAGCCTGAGGCCGAGGTTGTCATTGCAGTGTGCCGTCCCATGTCGAACGACCTGTCATCTAGCCTCCCTGTTGGTTGCATTTGCCTCCCTTGTCTGAAGGTAAACTTTAAATTCCATTTCTTGAGTTTATTCTCCATATTGTCCCTGGGATGATTTTTGGCTGACATAATCTTTCTCCAGAACTACAAGCCCTCACCAGCCTTTGTCTTCAGCACCGCACCAGGATTTCTGCCAGTGCAACCTCGGTCCCCCACTCACACCAGGGGGGCCCAGCCTGAGGCCGCGGTTGTCATTGCAGTGTGCCGTCCCACATCGGACGCGCTGTCACCAGTCCTCCCTGTTGGTTGCATTTGCCTCCCTTGTCTGAAGGTAAACTTTAAATTCCCTTTCTTGAGTTTATTCTCCATATTGTCCCTGGGATGATCTTTGGCTGACATAATCTTTCTCCAGAACTACAAGCCCTCACCAGCCTTTGTCTCCAGCACCACACCCAGGGCTCCAGCACTGCAACTCGGTCCCCCACTCACACCAGGGGTGCCCAGCCTGAGGCTGATTTTGTCATTGCAGTGTGCCGTCCCATGTCGGACGCGCTGTCACCAGGCCTCCCTGTTGGTTGCATTTGCCTCCCTTGTCTGAAGGTAAACTTTAAATTACATTTCTTGAGTTTATTCTCCATATTGTGCCTGGGATGATCTCCGGCTGACTTAATCTTGCTCCAGAACTACAAGCCCTCACCAGCCTTTGTCTTTAGCACCGCATCAGGAGTTCCGCCAGTGCAACCTTGGTCCCCCACTCGCACCAGGGGGGCCCAGCTTGAGGCAGAGGTTGTCATTGCAGTGTGCCGTCCCACATCGGACGCGCTGTCACCAGGCCTCCCTGTTGGTTGCATTTGCCTCCCTTGTCTGAAGGTAAACTTTAAATTCCATTTCTTGAGTTTATTCTCCATATTGTCCCTGGGATGATCTACGGCTGACTTAATCTTGCTCCAGAACTACAAGCCCTCACCAGCCTTTGTCTTCAGCACCGCACCAGGAGTTCCGTCAGTGAAACCTCGGTCCCCCACTCACACCAGGGGGGCCCAGCCTGAGGCCGAGGTTGTCATTTCAGTGTGCCGTTCCACATCGGACGCGCTGTCACCAGGCCTCCCTGTTGGTTGCATTTGCCTCCCTTGTCTGAAGGTAAACTTTAAATTCCATTTCTTGAGTTTATTCTCCATATTGTCCCTGGGATGATCTTTGGCTGACATAATCTTTCTCCAGAACTACAAGCCCTCACCAGCTTCTGTCTTCACCATCGCACCCAGAGCTACAGCACTGCAACCCGGTCCCCCACTCACACTAGGGGGGCCCAGCCTGAGGCCGAGTTTGTCATTGCAGTGTGCCGTCCCATGTCGGACGACCTGTCTTCTAGCCTCCCTGTTGGTTGCATTTGCCTCCCTTGTCTGAGGGTAAACTTCAAATTCCATTTCTTGAGTTTATTCTCCATATTGTCCCTGGGATTATCTTTGGCTGACATAATCTTTCTCCAGAACTACAAGCCCTCACAAGCCTTTGTCTTCAGCACCGCACCAGGAGTTCCGCCAGTGCAACCTCAGTCCCCCACTCGCACCAGGGGGGCCCAGCCTGAGGCCGAGGTTGTCATTGCAGTGTGCCGTCCCATGTCGGACGCACTGTCACCAGGCCTCCCTTTTGGTTGCATTTGCCTCCCTTGTCTGAAGGTAAACTTTAAATTACATTTCTTGAGTTTATTCTCCATATTGTGCCTGGGATGATCTTTGGCTGACATAATCTTGCTCCAGAACTACAAACCCTCACAAGCCTTTGTCTCCAGCACCACACCCAGGGCTCCAGCACTGCTGCCTGGTCACCCACTCACACCAGGGGGGCCCAGCCTGAGGCTGATTTTGTCATTGCAGTGTGCCGTCCCACATCGGACGCGCTGTCACCAGGCCTCCCTGTTGGTTGCATTTGCCTCCCTTGTCTGAAGGTAAACTTTAAATTCTATTTCTTGAGTTTATTCTCCATATTGTGCCTGGGATGATCTACGGCTGACTTAATCTTGCTCCAGAACTACAAGCCCTCACCAGCATGTGACTCCAGGCCAGACCGGGGCTCCAGCCAGGGCTCCAGTACTGCTGCCCGGTCCCCCACTCTCACCAGGGGTGCCCAGCCTTAGGCGGTGGTTGTCGTTGCAGTGGGCGTCGCCCTCTCGATCAAGCTTTCCCCAGGCCTCCCTGTTGGTTGCATTTGCCTACCTTGTCTGAATGTAAACTTTAAATTACATTTCTTGAGTTTATTCTCCATATTTTCCCCTGGGATGATCTTTGGCTGACATAATCTTTCCCCAGAACTACAAGCCCTCACCAGCCTTTGTCTTCAGCACCGCACCCAGAGCTCCAGCACTGCAACCCGGTCCCCTACTCACACTAGGGGGGCCCACCCTAAGGGCGATTTTGTCATTGCAGTGTGCCGCCCCACATCGGACGAGCTGTCCCCAGGCCTCCCTGTTGGTTGCATTTGCCTCCCTTGTCTGAAGGTAAACTTTAAATTCCCTTTCTTGAGTTTATTCTCCATATTTTCCCTGGGATGATCTACGGCTGACTTTATCTTGCTCCAGAACTACAAGCCCTCACCAGCATGTGACTCCAGGCCAGACCGGGGTTCCAGCCAGGGCTCTAGTACTGCTGCCCGGTCCCCCACTCTCACCAGGGGTGCCCAGCCTTAGGCGGTGGTTGTCGTTGCAGTGGGCGTCGCCCTCTCGATCAAGCTTTCCCCAGGCCTCCCTGTTGGTTGCATTTGCCTACCTTGTCTGAAGGTAAACTTTAAATTACATTTCTTGAGTTTATTCTCCATATTTTCCCCTGGGATGATCTTTGGCTGACATAATCTTTCCCCAGAACTACAAGCCCTCACCAGCCTTTGTTTTCAGCACCGCACCCAGAGCTCTAGCACTGCAACCCGGTCTCCTACTCACACTAGGGGGGCCCACCCTAAGGGCGATTTTGTCATTGCAGTGTGCCGCCCCACATCGGACGAGCTGTCCCCAGGCCTCCCTGTTGGTTGCATTTGCCTCCCTTGTCTGAAGGTAAACTTTAAATTCCATTTCTTGAGTTTATTCTCCATATTGTCCCTGGGATGATCTACGGCTGACTTTATCTTGCTCCAGAACTACAAGCCCTCACCAGCATGTGACTCCAGGCCAGACCGGGGTTCCAGCCAGGGCTCTAGCACTGCTGCCCGGTCCCCCACCCTCACCATGGGTGTCCAGCCTTAGGGGTTGGTTGTCGTTGCAGTGGGCGTCGCCCTCTCGATCAAGCTGTCCCCAGGCCTCCCTGTTGGTTGCATTTGCCTCCCTTGTCTGAAGGTAAACTTTAAATTCCATTTCTTGAGTTTAGTCTCCATATTGTCCCTGGGATGATCTTTGGCTGACTTAATCTTGCTCCAGAACTACAAGCCCTCACAAGTCTTTGTCTCCAGCACCACACCCAGGGCTCCAGCACTGCAACCCGGTCCCCCACTCACACCGGGGGGGCCCAACCTGAGGCTGATTTTGTCATTGCAGTGTGCCGTCCCATGTCGGACGCGCTGTCACCAGGCCTCCCTGTTGGTTGCATTTGCCTCCCTTGTCTGAAGGTAAACTTTAAATTCCATTTCTTGAGTTTATTCTCCATATTGTCCCTGGGATGATCTTTGGCTGACATAATCTTTCTCCAGAACTACAAGCCCTCACCAGCATGTGACTCCAGGCCACCCTGGGGCACCAGCCAGGGCTCCAGCACTGCTGCCCGGTCCCCCACTCTCACCAGGGGTGCCCAGCCTTAGGCGGTGGTTGTCGTTGCAGTGGGCGTCGCCCTCTCGATCAAGCTTTCCCCAGGCCTCCCTGTTGGTTGCATTTGCCTCCCTTGTCTGAAGGTAAACTTTAAATTACATTTCTTGAGTTTATTCTCCATATTGTCCCTGGGATGATCTTTGGCTGACATAATCTTTCTCCAGAACTACAAGCCCTCACCAGCTTCTGTCTTCACCATCGCACCCAGAGCTACAGCACTGCAACCTGGTCCCCCACTCACACTAGGGGGGCCCAGCCTGAGGCCGAGTTTGTCATTGCAGTGTGCCGTCCCATGTCGGACGACCTGTCATCTAGCCTCCCTGTTGGTTGCATTTGCCTCCCTCGTCTGAAGGTAAACTTTAAATTCCATTTCTTGAGTTTATTTTCCATATTGTCCCTGGGATGATCTTTGGCTGACATAATCTTGCTCCAGAACTACAAGCCCTCACCATTCTTTGTCTTCACCATCGCACCCAGAGCTCTGGCCTGCAACCCGGTCACCCACTCGCACCAAGGGGGCCCAGCCTGAGGCCGAGTTTGTCATTGCAGTGTGCCGTCCCATGTCGGACGCGCTGTCACCAGGCCTCCCTTTTGGTTGCATTTGCCTCCCTTGTCTGAAGGTAAACTTTAAATTACATTTCTTGAGTTTATTCTCCATATTGTGCCTGGGATGATCTTTGGCTGACATAATCTTGCTCCAGAACTACAAACCCTCACAAGCCTTTGTCTCCAGCACCACACCCAGGGCTCCAGCACTGCTGCCCGGTCACCCACTCACACCAGGGGGGCCCAGCCTGAGGCTGATTTTGTCATTGCAGTGTGCCGTCCCACATCGGACGCGCTGTCACCAGGCCTCCCTGTTGGTTGCATTTGCCTCCCTTGTCTGAAGGTAAACTTTAAATTCCATTTCTTGAGTTTATTCTCCATATTGTGCCTGGGATGATCTACGGCTGACTTAATCTTGCTCCAGAACTACAAGCCCTCACCAGCATGTGACTCCAGGCCAGACCGGGGCTCCAGCCAGGGCTCCAGTACTGCTGCCCGGTCCCCCACTCTCACCAGGGGTGCCCAGCCTTAGGCGGTGGTTGTCGTTGCAGTGGGCGTCGCCCTCTCGATCAAGCTTTCCCCAGGCCTCCCTGTTGGTTGCATTTGCCTACCTTGTCTGAATGTAAACTTTAAATTACATTTCTTGAGTTTATTCTCCATATTTTCCCCTGGGATGATCTTTGGCTGACATAATCTTTCCCCAGAACTACAAGCCCTCACCAGCCTTTGTCTTCAGCACCGCACCCAGAGCTCCAGCACTGCAACCCGGTCCCCTACTCACACTAGGGGGGCCCACCCTAAGGGCGATTTTGT
Source organism: Nelusetta ayraudi (assembly GCF_046127955.1). Lineage (NCBI taxonomy): Eukaryota > Metazoa > Chordata > Actinopteri > Tetraodontiformes > Monacanthidae > Nelusetta > Nelusetta ayraudi. The sequence continues at coordinate 1,335,017 of NW_027466094.1, forward strand.
CATTGCAGTGTGCCGCCCCACATCGGACGAGCTGTCCCCAGGCCTCCCTGTTGGTTGCATTTGCCTCCCTTGTCTGAAGGTAAACTTTAAATTCCCTTTCTTGAGTTTATTCTCCATATTGTCCCTGGGATGATCTACGGCTGACTTTATCTTGCTCCAGAACTACAAGCCCTCACCAGCATGTGACTCCAGGCCAGACCGGGGTTCCAGCCAGGGCTCTAGCACTGCTGCCCGGTCCCCCACTCTCACCAGGGGTGCCCAGCCTTAGGCGGTGGTTGTCGTTGCAGTGGGCGTCGCCCTCTCGATCAAGCTTTCCCCAGGCCTCCCTGTTGGTTGCATTTGCCTCCCTTGTCTGAAGGTAAACTTTAAATTCCATTTCTTGAGTTTATTCTCCATATTTTCCCCTGGGATGATCTTTGGCTGACATAATCTTTCCCCAGAACTACAAGCCCTCACCAGCCTTTGTTTTCAGCACCGCACCCAGAGCTCTAGCACTGCAACCCGGTCCCCTACTCACACTAGGGGGGCCCACCCTAAGGGCGATTTTGTCATTGCAGTGTGCCGCCCCACATCGGACGAGCTGTCCCCAGGCCTCCCTGTTGGTTGCATTTGCCTCCCTTGTCTGAAGGTAAACTTTAAATTCCATTTCTTGAGTTTATTCTCCATATTGTCCCTGGGATGATCTTTGGCTGACTTAATCTTGCTCCAGAACTACAAGCCCTCACAAGTCTTTGTCTCCAGCACCACACCCAGGGCTCCAGCACTGCAACCCGGTCCCCCACTCACACCGGGGGGGCCCAACCTGAGGCGGATTTTGTCATTGCAGTCTGCCGTCCCATGTCGGACGCGCTGTCACCAGGCCTCCCTGTTGGTTGCATTTGCCTCCCTTGTCTGAAGGTAAACTTTAAATTACATTTCTTGAGTTTATTCTCCATATTGTCCCTGGGATGATCTTTGGCTGACATAATCTTTCTCCAGAACTACAAGTCCTCACCAGCCTTTGTCTTCACCATCGCACCCAGAGCTCTGGCCTGCAACCCGGTCAGCCACTCGCACCAGGGGGTCTAGCCTGAGGCCTAGTTTTTCATTGCAGTGTGCCGTCCCATGTCGGACGTGCTGTCACCAGGCCTCCCTGTTGGTTGCATTTGCCTCCCTTGTCTGAAGGTAAACTTTAAATTCCATTTCTTGAGTTTATTCTCCATATTGTCCCTGGGATGATCTTTGGCTGACATAATCTTTCTCCTGAACTACAAGCCCTCACCAGCATGTGACTCCAGGCCACCTTGGGGCTCCAGCCAGGGCTCCAGCACTGCTGCCCGGTACCCCACTCTCACCAGGGGGGCCCAGCCTGAGGCCGAGGTTGACATTGCAGTGTGCCGTCCCACATCGGACGCGCTGTCACCATGCCTCCCTGTTGGTTGCATTTGCCTCCCTTGTCTGAAGGTAAACTTTAAATTCCATTTCTTGAGTTTATTCTCCATATTGTCCCTGGGATGATCTTTGACTGACATAATCTTTCTCCAGAACTACAAGCCCTCACCATCCTCTGTCTTCACCATCGCACCCAGAGCTCCAGCACTGCAACCCGGTCCCCCACTCTCACTAGGGGGGCCCAGCCTGAGGGCGATTTTGTCATTGCAGTGTGCCGCCCCACATCGGACGAGCTGTCACCAGGCCTCCCTGTTGGTTGCATTTGCCTCCCTTGTCTGAAGGTAAACTTTAAATTCCCTTTCTTCAGTTTATTCTCCATATTGTCCCTGGGATGATCTTTGGCTGACTTAATCTTGCTCCAGAACTACAAGCCCTCACCAGGATGTGACTCCAGGCCACCCCGGGGCTCCGGCCAGGGCTCCAGCACTGCTGCCCGGTCCCCCACTCTCACCAGGGGTGCCCAGCCTTAGGCGGTGGTTGTCGTTGCAGTGGGCGTCGCCCTCTCGATCAAGCTTTCCCCAGGCCTCCCTGTTGGTTGCATTTGCCTCCCTTGTCTGTAGGTAAACTTTAAATTCCATTTCTTGAGTTTATTCTCCAAATTGTCCCTGGGATGATCTTTGGCTGACAGAATCTTTCTCCAGAACTACAAGCCCTCACCAGCCTTTGTCTTCACCATCGCACCCAGAGCTCTGTCCTGCAACCCGGTCACCCACTCGCACCAGGGGGGCCCAGCCTGAGGCCGAGTTTGTCATTGCAGTGTGCCGTCCCATGTCGGACGCGCTGTCACCAGGCCTCCCTATTAGTTGCATTTGCCTCCCTTGTCTGAAGGTAAACTTTAAATTCCCTTTCTTGAGTTTATACTCCATATTGTCCCTGGGATGATCTACGGCTGACTTAATCTTGCTCCAGAACTACAAGCCCTCACCAGCATGTGACTCCAAGCCACCCTGGGGCTCCAACCAGGGCTCCAGCACTGCTGCCCGGTCCCCCACTCTCACCAGGGGTGCCCAGCCTTAGGCGATGGTTGTCGTTGCAGTGGGCGTCGCCCTCTCGATCAAGCTTTCCCCAGGCCTCCCTGTTGGTTGCATTTGCCTCCCTTGTCTGAAGGTAAACTTTAAATTCCCTTTCTTGAGTTTATTCTCCATATTGTCCCTGGGATGATCTACGGCTGACTTAATCTTGCTCCAGAACTACAAGCCCTCACCAGCATGTTACTCCAGGCCACCCTGGGCCTCCAGCCAGGGCTCCAGCACTGCTGCCCGGTCCCCCACTCTCACCAGGGGTGCCCAGCCTTAGGCGGTTGTTGTCGTTGCAGTGGACGTCGCCCTCTCGATCAAGCTTTCCCCAGGCCTCCCTGTATGTTGCATTTGCCTCCCTTGTCTGAAGGTAAACTTTATATTCCATTTCTTGAGTTTATTTTCCATATTGTCCCTGGGATGATCTTTGGCTGACATAATCTTGCTCCAGAACTACAAGCCCTCACAAGCCTTTGTCTCCAGCACCACACCCAGGGCTCCAGCACTGCAACCCGGTCCCCCACTCACACCAGGGGGGCCCAGCCTGAGGCTAATTTCTTCATTGCAGTGTGCCGTCCCACATCGGACGCGCTATCACCAGGCCTACCTGTTGGTTGCATTTGCCTCCCTTGTCTGAAGGTAAACTTTAAATTCCCTTTCTTGAGTTTATACTCCATATTGTCCCTGGGATGATCTACGGCTGACTTAATCTTGCTCCAGAACTACAAGCCCACACCAGCATGTGACTCCAAGCCACCCTGGGGCTCCAACCAGGGCTCCAGGACTGCTGCCCGGTCCCCCACTCTCACCAGGGGTGCCCAGCCTTAGGCGGTGGTTGTCGTTGCAGTGGGCGTCTCCCTCTCGATCAAGCTTTCCCCAGGCCTCCCTGTTGGTTGCATTTGCCTCCCTTGTCTGAAGGTAAACTTTAAATTCCATTTCTTGAGTTTATTCTCCATATTGTCCCTGGGATGATCTTTGGCTGACATAATCTTTCTCCAGAACTACAAGCCCTCACCAGCCTCTGTCTTCAGCACCGCACCCAGAGCTCCAGCACTGCAACCCGGTCCCCCATCACACTAGATGTGCCCAGCCTGAGGGCGATTTTGTCATTGCAGTGTGCCGTCCCATGTCGGACGACCTGTCATCAGGCCTCCCTGTTGGTTGCATTTGCCTCCCTTGTCTGAAGGTAAACTTTAAATTCCATTTCTTGAGTTTATCCTCCATATTGTCCCTGGGATGATCTTTGGCTGACATAATCTTGCTCCAGAACTACAAGCCCTCACAAGCCTTTGTCTTCAGCACCGCACCAGGAGTTCCGCCAGTGCAACCTCGGTCCCCCACTCGCACCAGGGGTGCCCAGCCTGAGGCCGAGGTTGTCGTTGCAGTGGACGTCGCCCTCTCGATCAAGCTTTCCCCAGGCCTCCCTGTTGGTTGCATTTGCCTCCCTTGTCTGAAGGTAAACTTTAAATTCCATTTCTTGAGTTTATTCTCCATATTGTCCCTGGGATGATCTTTGGCTGACATAATCTTTCTCCTGAACTACAAGCCCTCACCAGCATGTGACTCCAGGCCACCTTGGGGCTCCAGCCAGGTCTCCAGCACTGCTGCCCGGTACCCCACTCTCACCAGGGGGGCCCAGCCTGAGGCCGAGGTTGACATTGCAGTGTGCCGTCCCACATCGGACGCGCTGTCACCATGCCTCCCTGTTGGTTGCATTTGCCTCCCTTGTCTGAAGGTAAACTTTAAATTCCATTTCTTGAGTTTATTCTCCATATTGTCCCTGGGATGATCTTTGACTGACATAATCTTTCTCCAGAACTACAAGCCCTCACCATCCTCTGTCTTCACCATCGCACCCAGAGCTCCAGCACTGCAACCCGGTCCCCCACTCTCACTAGGGGGGCCCAGCCTGAGGGCGATTTTGTCATTGCAGTGTGCCGCCCCACATCGGACGAGCTGTCACCAGGCCTCCCTGTTGGTTGCATTTGCCTCCCTTGTCTGAAGGTAAACTTTAAATTCCCTTTCTTCAGTTTATTCTCCATATTGTCCCTGGGATGATCTTTGGCTGACTTAATCTTGCTCCAGAACTACAAGCCCTCACCAGGATGTGACTCCAGGCCACCCCGGGGCTCCGGCCAGGGCTCCAGCACTGCTGCCCGGTCCCCCACTCTCACCAGGGGTGCCCAGCCTTAGGCGGTGGTTGTCGTTGCAGTGGGCGTCGCCCTCTCGATCAAGCTTTCCCCAGGCCTCCCTGTTGGTTGCATTTGCCTCCCTTGTCTGTAGGTAAACTTTAAATTCCATTTCTTGAGTTTATTCTCCATATTGTCCCTGGGATGATCTTTGGCTGACAGAATCTTTCTCCAGAACTACAAGCCCTCACCAGCCTTTGTCTTCACCATCGCACCCAGAGCTCTGTCCTGCAACCCGGTCACCCACTCGCACCAGGGGGGCCCAGCCTGAGGCCGAGTTTGTCATTGCAGTGTGCCGTCCCATGTCGGACGCGCTGTCACCAGGCCTCCCTATTAGTTGCATTTGCCTCCCTTGTCTGAAGGTAAACTTTAAATTCCCTTTCTTGAGTTTATACTCCATATTGTCCCTGGGATGATCTACGGCTGACTTAATCTTGCTCCAGAACTACAAGCCCTCACCAGCATGTGACTCCAAGCCACCCTGGGGCTCCAACCAGGGCTCCAGCACTGCTGCCCGGTCCCCCACTCTCACCAGGGGTGCCCAGCCTTAGGCGATGGTTGTCGTTGCAGTGGGCGTCGCCCTCTCGATCAAGCTTTCCCCAGGCCTCCCTGTTGGTTGCATTTGCCTCCCTTGTCTGAAGGTAAACTTTAAATTCCCTTTCTTGAGTTTATTCTCCATATTGTGCCTGGGATGATCTTCGGCTGACTTAATCTTGCTCCAGAACTATAAGCCCTCACTAGCATGTGACTCCAGGCTACTTCGGGGCTCCAGCCAGGGCTCCAGCCAGGGCTCCAGCACTGCTGCCCAGTCCCCCACCCTCACCAGGGGTGCCCAGCCTTAGGCGGTGGTTGTCGTTTCAGTGGGCGACGCCCTCTCGATCAAGCTTTCCCCAGGCCTCCCTGTTGGTTGCATTTGCCTCCCTTGTCTGAAGGTAAACTTTAAATTACATTTCTTGAGTTTATTCTCCATATTGTCCCTGGGATGATCTTTGGCTGACATAATCTTTTTCCAGAACTACAAGCCCTCACCAGCCTTTTTCTTCACCATTGCACCCAGAGCTCTGGCCTTTGTTGTGATTCTATATTTAGTTTAATGCATTATAGCAGTGAGAGTTAGTATATTAGCAAATATTGTATGTATGTGTTAGAAGTATTATAGTTAGTTAAATGTTTAAATGTAATGAATGTCAATACATGTAGTCCTCTTATAATCATTTGCCCATTCTTATCAGTACCATTCAGAACCTCGGAGTAAAGACAGATACTGTTTGACTGATTAAGCCTCAGGAACAGTGACTTGGGGTGATCAAAGTGGGGGTGAGCACAGAAACTGCATTTGTTACCCCCCATAAAGTTTGTGACCCTTTCAGGCACGGGAACACAAACTTTTCACCTCAGGGTTTTATGGCAGGAAAGTTTCCAGCAGACCAGATCGAGAGGAGGATGGACTATTTGGCTCCCGGCCAAATAAGGACTTGTTTCCTGCCACAGATTAGCCTAAAACGGGGAAGGCTACACCATCGGACAGCCAATAGGAGGACGACATGGAAGAAGACATCTACATATTTTATTACTGTTTGTTTCTGTATTTAAGATGGCGTAAGGGACAGATAGATCAGACTTGGCATCTGATAACACATTGTTGTTGTTAGGGTTAAGCCTCCGGAGCTCTGTACCAAGTATCTTGTTTTTTCTGTTACTAAAACTTCTTAAGATTTCATTTGTCTACTATTCTCTTCATTCAACGAACACGCGGTTTGGTAGCATAAGATTGGATAAAAGAACCAAACCAACACAGTGGGCGTCGCCCTCTCGATCAAGCTTTCCCCAGGCCTCCCTGTTGGTTGCATTTGCCTCCCTTGTCTGAAGGTAAACTTTAAATTCCATTTCTTGAGTTTATTCTCCGTATTGTCCCTGGGATGATCTTTGGCTGACATAATCTTTCTCCTGAACTACAAGCCCTCACCAGCCTTTGTCTTCAGCACCGCACCAGGAGTTCCGCCAGTGCAACCTCGGTCCCCCACTCGCACCAGGGGGGCCCAGCCTGAGGCTGATTTTGTCATTGCAGTGTGCCGTCCCACATCGGACGCGCTATCACCTGGCCTCCCTGTTGGTTGCATTTGCTTCCCTTGTCTGAAGGTAAACTTTAAATTCCATTTCTTGAGTTTATTCTCCATATTGTCCCTGGGATGATCTACGGCTGACTTAATCTTGCTCCAGAACTACAAGCCCTCACCAGCCTTTGTCTCCAGCACCACACCCAGAGCTCTGGCCTGCAACCCGGTCAGTCACTCGCACCAGGGGGGCCCAGCCTGAGGCCGAGTTTGTCATTGCAGTGTGCCCAGAACTACAAGCCCTAACCAGCCTTTGTCTTCACCATCGCACCGAGAGCTCTGGCCTGCAACCCGTTCAGCCACTCGCACCAGGGGGGCCCAGCCTGAGGCCGAGTTTGTCATTGCATTGTGCCGTCCCTTTTCGGACGACCTGTCATCAGGACTCCCTGTTGGTTGCATTTGCCTCCCTTGTCTGAAGGTAAACTTTAAATTCCATTTCTTGAGTTTATTCTCCATATTGTTCCTGGGATGATCTTTGGCTGACTTAATCTTTCTCCAGAACTACAAGCCCTCACCAGCCTTTGTCTTCAGCACCGCACCAGGATTTCTGCCAGTGCAACCTCTGTCCCCCACTCGCACCAGGGGGGCCCAGCCTGAGGCCGAGGTTGTCATTGCAGTGTGCCGTCCCACATCGGACGCGCTGTAACCTGGCCTCCCTGTTGGTTGCATTTGCCTCCCTTGTCTGAAGGTAAACTTTAAATTCCATTTCTTGAGTTTATTCTCCATATTGTCCCTGGGATGATCTTTTGCTGACATAATCTTTCTCCAGAACTACAAGCCCTCACAAGACTTTGTTTCCAGCACCACAACCAGGGCTCCAGCACTGCAACCCGGTCTCCCACTCACACCAGGGGGGCCCAGCCTGAGGCTGATTTTGTCATTGCAGTGTACCGTCCCACATCGGACGCGCTATCACCAGGCCTCCCTGTTGGTTGCATTTGCCTCCCTTGTCTGAAGGTAAACTTTAAATTAAATTTCTTGAGTTCATTCTCCATATTGTCCCTGGGATGATCTTTGGCTGACATAATCTTTCTCAAGAACTACAAGCCCTCACCAGCCTTTGTCTTCACCATCGCACCCAGAGTTCTGGCTTGCAACCTTGTCACCCACTCGCACCAAGGGGGCCCAGCCTGAGGCCGAGTTTGTCATTGCAATGTGCTGTCCCATGTCGGACGCGCTGTCACCAGGCCTCCCTGTTGGTTGCATTTGCCTCCCTTGTCTGAAGGTAAACTTTAAATTCCCTTTCTTGAGTTTATTCTCCATATTGTCCCTGGGATGATCTACGGCTGACTTAATCTGGCTCCAGAACTACAAGCCCTCACCAACCTTTGTCTTCAGCACCGCACCAGGAGTTCCGCCAGTGCAACCTTGGTCCCCCACCCTCACCAGGGGTGTCCAGCCTTAGGGGGTGGTTGTCGTTGCAGTGGGCGTCGCCCTCTTGATCAAGCGTTCACCAGGCCTCCCTGTTGGTTGCATTTGCCACCCTTGTCTGAAGGTAAACTTTAAATTCCCTTTCTTGAGTTTATTCTCCATATTGTCCCTGGGATGATCTACGGCTGACTTAATCTGGCTCCAGAACTAAAAGCCCTCACCAGCATGTGACTCCAGGCTACCCTGGGGCTCCAGCCAGGGCTCCAGCACTGCTGCCCGGTCCCCCACTCTCACCAGGGGGGCCCAGCCTTAGGCGGTGGTTGTCGTTGCAGTGGGCGTCGCCCTCTCGATCAAGCTTTCCCCAGGCTTCCCTGTTGGTTGCATTTGCCTCCCTTGTCTGAAGGTAAACTTTAAATTACATTTCTTGAGTTTATTTTCCATATTGTCCCTGGGATGATCTTTGGCTGACATAATCTTTCTCCAGAACTACAAGCGCTCACCAGCCTTTGTCTTCACCATCACACCCAGAGCTCTGGCCTGCAACCCGGTCACCCACTCGCACCAAGGGGGCCCAGCCTGAGGCCACGTTTGTCATTGCAGTGTGCCGTTCCATGTCGTACGCGCTGTCACCAGGCCTCCCTGTTGGTTGCATTTGCCTCCCTTGTCTGAAGGTAAACTTTAAATTACATTTCTAGAGTTTATTCTCCATATTGTCCCTGGGATGATCTTTGGCTGACCTAATCTTTCTCCAGAACTACAAGCCCTCACCAGCATGTGACTCCAGGCCACACCGGGGCTCCAGCCAGGGCTCCAGCACTGCTGCCCGGTCTCCCACCCTCACCAGGGGTGTCCAGCCTTAGGGGGTGGTTGTCGTTGCAGTGGGCGTCGCCCTCTCGATCAAGCTTTCCCCAGGCCTCCCTGTTGGTTGCATTTGCCTCCCTTGTCTGAAGGTAAACTTTAAATTACATTTCTTGACTTTATTCTCCATATTGTCCCTGGGATGATCTTTGGCTGACATAATCTTTCTCCAGAACTAAAAGCCCTCACAAGCCTTTGTCTCCAGCACCACACCCAGGGATCCAGCACTGCAACTCGGTCCCCCACTCACACCAGGGGTGCCCAGCCTGAGGCTAATTTTGTCATTGCAGTGTGCCGTCCCATGTCGGACGCGTTGTCACCAGGCCTCCCTGTTGGTTGCATTTGCCTCCCTTGTCTGAAGGTAAACTTTAAATTAAATTTCTTGAGTTCATTCTCCATATTGTCCCTGGGATGATCTTTGGCTGACATAATCTTTCTCAAGAACTACAAGCCCTCACCAGCCTTTGTCTTCACCATCGCACCCAGAGTTCTGGCTTGCAACCTTGTCACCCACTCGCACCAAGGGGGCCCAGCCTGAGGCCGAGTTTGTCATTGCAATGTGCTGTCCCATGTCGGACGCGCTGTCACCAGGCCTCCCTGTTGGTTGCATTTGCCTCCCTTGTCTGAAGGTAAACTTTAAATTCCCTTTCTTGAGTTTATTCTCCATATTGTCCCTGGGATGATCTACGGCTGACTTAATCTGGCTCCAGAACTAAAAGCCCTCACCAGCATGTGAATCCAGGCTACCCTGGGGCTCCAGCCAGGGCTCCAGCACTGCTGCCCGGTCCCCCACTCTCACCAGGGGGGCCCAGCCTTAGGCGGTGGTTGTCGTTGCAGTGGGCGTCGCCCTCTCGATCAAGCTTTCCCCAGGCTTCCCTGTTGGTTGCATTTGCCTCCCTTGTCTGAAGGTAAACTTTAAATTACATTTCTTGAGTTTATTTTCCATATTGTCCCTGGGATGATCTTTGGCTGACATAATCTTTCTCCAGAACTACAAGCGCTCACCAGCCTTTGTCTTCACCATCACACCCAGAGCTCTGGCCTGCAACCCGGTCACCCACTCGCACCAAGGGGGCCCAGCCTGAGGCCACGTTTGTCATTGCAGTGTGCCGTTCCATGTCGTACGCGCTGTCACCAGGCCTCCCTGTTGGTTGCATTTGCCTCCCTTGTCTGAAGGTAAACTTTAAATTACATTTCTAGAGTTTATTCTCCATATTGTCCCTGGGATGATCTTTGGCTGACCTAATCTTTCTCCAGAACTACAAGCCCTCACCAGCATGTGACTCCAGGCCACACCGGGGCTCCAGCCAGGGCTCCAGCACTGCTGCCCGGTCTCCCACCCTCACCAGGGGTGTCCAGCCTTAGGGGGTGGTTGTCGTTGCAGTGGGCGTCGCCCTCTCGATCAAGCTTTCCCCAGGCCTCCCTGTTGGTTGCATTTGCCTCCCTTGTCTGAAGGTAAACTTTAAATTACATTTCTTGACTTTATTCTCCATATTGTCCCTGGGATGATCTTTGGCTGACATAATCTTTCTCCAGAACTAAAAGCCCTCACAAGCCTTTGTCTCCAGCACCACACCCAGGGATCCAGCACTGCAACTCGGTCCCCCACTCACACCAGGGGTGCCCAGCCTGAGGCTAATTTTGTCATTGCAGTGTGCCGTCCCATGTCGGACGCGTTGTCACCAGGCCTCCCTGTTGGTTGCATTTGCCTCCCTTGTCTGAAGGTAAACTTTAAATTCCATTTCTTGAGTTTATTCTCCATATTGTCCCTGGGATGATCTTTGGCTGACATAATCTTTCTCCAGAACGACAAGCCCTCACCAGCCTTTGTCTTCACCATCGCACCCAGAGCTTTGGCCTGCAACCCGGTCAGCCACTCGCACCAGGGGGGCCCAGCCTGAGGCCGGGTTTGTCATTGCAGTGTGCCCAGAACTACAAGCCCTCACCAGCCTTTGTCTTCACCATCGCACCCAGAGCTCTGGCCTGCAACCCGGTCACCCACTCACACCAGGGGGGCCCTGCCTGAGGCCGAGTTTGTCATTGCAGTTTGCCGTCCCTTGTCGGACGCGCTGTCACCAGGCTTCCCTGTTGGTTGCATTTGCCTCCCTTGTCTGAAGGTAAACTTTAAATTCCATTTCTTGAGTTTATTCTCCATATTGTCCCTGGGATGATCTTTGGCTGACATAATCTTTCTCCAGAACTACAAGCCCTCACCAGCCTTTGTCTTCACCATCGCACCGAGAGCTCTGGCCTGCAACCCGGTCAGCCACTCGCACCAGGGGGGCCCAGCCTAAGGCCGAGTTTGTCATTGGTGTGTGCTCTCCCATGTCGGACGCGCTGTCACCAGGCCTCCCTGTTGGTTGCATTTGCCTCCCTTGTCTGAAGGTAAACTTTAAATTCCATTTCTTGAGTTTATTCTCCATATTGTCCCTGGGATGATCTACGGCTGTCTTAATCTTGCTCCAGAACTACAAGCCCTCACCAGCATGTGACTCCAGGCCACCCTGGGGCTCCAGCCAGGGCTCCAGCACTGCTGCCCGGTCCCCCACTCTCACCAGGGGTGCCCAGCCTTAGGGGGTGGTTGTCGTTCCAGTGGGCGTCGCCCTCTCGATCAAGCTTTCCCCAGGCCTCCCTGTTGGTTGCATTTGCCTCCCTTGTCTGAAGGTAAACTTTAAATTCCATTTCTTGAGTTTATTCTCCATATTGTCCCTGGGATGATCTTTGGCTGACATAATCTTTCTCCAGAACGACAAGCCCTCACCAGCCTTTGTCTTCACCATCGCACCCAGAGCTTTGTCCTGCAACCCGGTCAGCCACTCGCACCAGGGGGGCCCAGACTGAGGCCGGGTTTGTCATTGCAGTGTGCCGTCCCATGTCGGACGCGCTGTCACCAGGCCTCCCTGTTTGTTGCATTTGCCTCCCTTGTCTGAAGGTAAACTTTAAATTCCATTTCTTGAGTTTATTCTCCATATTGTCCCTGGGATGATCTTTGGCTGACTTAATCTTGCTCCAGAACTACAAGCCCTCACAAGTCTTTGTCTCCAGCACCACACCCAGGGCTCCAGCACTGCAACCCGGTCCCCCACTCACACCGGGGGGGCCCAACCTGAGGCTGATTTTGTCTTTGCTGTCTGCCGTCCCATGTCTGACGCGCTGTCACCAGGCCTCCCTGTTGGTTGCATTTGCCTCCCTTGTCTGAAGGTAAACTTTAAATTCCATTTCTTGAGTTTATTCTCCATATTGTGCCTGGGATGATCTTTGGCTGACATAATCTTTCTCCAGAACTACAAGCCCTCACCAGCATGTGACTCCAGGCCACCCTGGGGCTCCAGCCAGGGCTCCAGCACTGCTGCCCGGTACCCCACTCTCACCAGGGGGGCCCAGCCTGAGGCCGAGGTTGTCATTGCAGTGTGCCGTCCCACATCGGACGCGCTGTCACCATGCCTCCCTGTTGGTTGCATTTGCCTCCCTTGTCTGAAGGTAAACTTTAAATTCCATTTCTTGAGTTTATTCTCCATATTGTCCCTGGGATGATCTTTGGCTGACATAATCTTTCTCCAGAACTACAAGCCCTCACCAGCCTTTGTCTTCACCATCGCACCCAGAGCTCTTGCCTGCTACCCGGTCAGCCACTGGCACCAGGGGGGCCCAGCCTAAGGCCGAGTTTGTCATTGCAGTGTGCCGTCCCATGTCGGACGCGCTGTCATCAGGCCTCCTTTTTGGTTGCATTTGCCTCCCTTGTCTGAAGGTAAACTTTAAATTCCATTTCTTGAGTTTATTCTCCATATTGTCCCTGGGATGATCTTTGGCTGACATAATCTTTCTCCAGAACTACAAGCCCTCACCAGCCTTTGTCTTCAGCACCGCACCAGGATTTCTGCCAGTGCAACCTCGGTCCCCCACTCGCACCAGGGGGGCCCAGCCTGAGGCCGAGGTTGTCATTGCAGCTTGCCGTTCCACGTCGGACGAGCTGTCACCAGGCCTCCCTGTTGGTTGCATTTGCCTCCCTTGTCTGAAGGTAAACTTTAAATTCCATTTCTTGTGTTTATTCTCCATATTGTCCCAGGGATGATCTTTGGCTGACTTAATCTTGCTCCAGAACTACAAGCCCTCACAAGTCTTTGTCTCCAGCACCACACCCAGGGCTCCAGCACTGCAACCCGGTTCCCCACTCACACCAGGGGGGCCCAGCCTGAGGCTGATTTTGTCATTGCAGTCTGCCGTCCCATGTCGGACGCGCTGTCCCCAGGCTTCCCTGTTGGTTGCATTTGCCTCCCTTGTCTGAAGGTAAACTTTAAATTCCATTTCTTGAGTTTATTCTCCATATTGTCCCTGGGATGATCTTTGGCTGACATAATCTTTCTCCAGAACTACAAGCCCTCACCAGCCTTTGTCTTCACCATCGCACCCAGAGCTCTGGCCTGCAACCCGGTCAGCCACTCGCACCAGGGGGGCCCAGCCTGAGGCTGAGTTTGTCATTGCAGTGTGCCCAGAACCACAAGCCCTCACCAGCCTTTGTCTTCACCATCGCACCCAGAGCTCTGGCCTGCAACCCGGTCAGCCACTCGCACCAGGGGGGCCCAGCCTGAGGCCGAGTTTGTCATTGCAGTGTGCTCTCCCATGTCGGACGCGCTGTCACCAGGCCTCCCTGTTGGTTGCATTTGCCTCCCTTGTCTGAAGGTAAACTTTAAATTCCATTTCTTGAGTTTATTCTCCATATTGTCCCTGGGATGATCTACGGCTGACTTAATCTTTCTCCAGAACTACAAGCCCTCACCAGCATGTGACTCCAGGCCACCCTGGGGCTCCAGCCAGGGCTCCAGCACTGCTGCCCGGTCCCCCACTCTCACCAGGGGTGCCCAGCCTTACGGGGTGGTTGTCGTTGCAGTGGGCGTCGCCCTCTCGATCAAGCTTTCCCCAGGCCTCCCTGTTGGTTGCATTTGCCTCCCTTGTCTGAAGGTAAACTTTAAATTACATTTCTTGAGTTTATTCTCCATATTGTCCCTGGGATGATCTTTGGCTGACATAATCTTTCTCCAGAACGACAAGCCCTCACCAGCCTTTGTCTTCACCATCGCACCCAGAGCTTTGGCCTGCAACCCGGTCAGCCACTCGCACCAGGGGGGCCCAGCCTGAGGCCGGGTTTGTCATTGCAGTGTGCCCAGAACTACAAGCCCTCACCAGCCTTTGTCTTCACCATCGCACCCAGAGCTCTGGCCTGCAACCCGGTCACCCACTCGCACCAGGGGGGCCCTGCCTGAGGCCGAGTTTGTCATTGCAGTTTGCCGTCCCTTGTCGGACGCGTTGTCACCAGGCTTCCCTGTTGGTTGCATTTGCCTCCCTTGTCTGAAGGTAAACTTTAAATTCCATTTCTTTTCCATTTGATCTTTGGCTGACATAATCTTTCTCCAGAACTACAAGCCCTCACCAGCCTTTGTCTTCACCATCGCACCCAGAGCTCTGGCCTGCAACCCGGTCAGCCACTCGCACAAGGGGGGCCCAGCCTGAGGCTGAGTTTGTCATTGCAGTGTGCCCAGAACTACAAGCCCTCACCAGCCTTTGTCTTCACCATCGCACCCAGAGCTCTGGCCTGCAACCCGGTCAGCCACTGGCACCAGGGGGGCCCAGCCTAAGGCCGAGTTTGTCATTGCAGTGTGCCGTCCCATGTCGGACGCGCTGTCATCAGGCCTCCTTTTTGGTTGCATTTGCCTCCCTTGTCTGAAGGTAAACTTTAAATTCCATTTCTTGAGTTTATTCTCCATATTGTCCCTGGGATGATCTTTGGCTGACTTAATCTTGCTCCAGAACTACAAGCCCTCACAAGTCTTTGTCTCCAGCACCACACCCAGGGCTCCAGCACTGCAACCCGGTCCCCCACTCACACCGGGGGGGCCCAACCTGAGGCTGATTTTGTCTTTGCAGTGTGCCGTCCCATGTCTGACGCGCTGTCACCAGGCCTCCCTGTTGGTTGCATTTGCCTCCCTTGTCTGAAGGTAAACTTTAAATTCCATTTCTTGAGGTTATTCTCCATATTGTGCCTGGGATGATCTTTGGCTGACATAATCTTTCTCCTGAACTACAAGCCCTCACCAGCATGTGACTCCAGGCCACCCTGGGGCTCCAGCCAGGGCTCCAGCACTGCTGCCCGGTACCCCACTCTCACCAGGGGGGCCCAGCCTGAGGCCGAGGTTGTCATTGCAGTGTGCCGTCCCACATCGGACGCGCTGTCACCATGCCTCCCTGTTGGTTGCATTTGCCTCCCTTGTCTGAAGGTAAACTTTAAATTCCATTTCTTGAGTTTATTCTCCATATTGTCCCTGGGATGATCTTTGGCTGACATAATCTTTCTCCAGAACTACAAGCCCTCACCAGCCTTTGTCTTCACCATCGCACCCAGAGCTCTTGCCTGCTACCCGGTCAGCCACTGGCACCAGGGGGGCCCAGCCTAAGGCCGAGTTTGTCATTGCAGTGTGCCGTCCCATGTCGGACGCGCTGTCATCAGGCCTCCTTTTTGGTTGCATTTGCCTCCCTTGTCTGAAGGTAAACTTTAAATTCCATTGCTTGAGTTTATTCTCCATATTGTCCCTGGGATGATCTTTGGCTGACATAATCTTTCTCCAGAACTACAAGCCCTCACCAGCTTTTGTCTTCAGCACCGCACCAGGATTTCTGCCAGTGCAACCTCGGTCCCCCACTCGCACCAGGGGGGCCCAGCCTGAGGCCGAGGTTGTCATTGCAGCTTGCCGTTCCACGTCGGACGAGCTGTCACCAGGCCTCCCTGTTGGTTGCATTTGCCTCCCTTGTCTGAAGGTAAACTTTAAATTCCATTTCTTGTGTTTATTCTCCATATTGTCCCAGGGATGATCTTTGGCTGACTTAATCTTGCTCCAGAACTACAAGCCCTCACAAGTCTTTGTCTCCAGCACCACACCCAGGGCTCCAGCACTGCAACCCGGTTCCCCACTCACACCAGGGGGGCCCAGCCTGAGGCTGATTTTGTCATTGCAGTCTGCCGTCCCATGTCGGACGCGCTGTCCCCAGGCTTCCCTGTTGGTTGCATTTGCCTCCCTTGTCTGGAGGTAAACTTTAAATTCCATTTCTTGAGTTTATTCTCCATATTGTCCCTGGGATGATCTTTGGCTGACATAATCTTTCTCCAGAACTACAAGCCCTCACCAGCCTTTGTCTTCACCATCGCACCCAGAGCTCTGGCCTGCAACCCGGTCAGCCACTCGCACCAGGGGGGCCCAGCCTGAGGCTGAGTTTGTCATTGCAGTGTGCCCAGAACCACAAGCCCTCACCAGCCTTTGTCTTCACCATCGCACCCAGAGCTCTGGCCTGCAACCCGGTCAGCCACTCGCACCAGGGGGGCCCAGCCTGAGGCCGAGTTTGTCATTGCAGTGTGCTCTCCCATGTCGGACGCGCTGTCACCAGGCCTCCCTGTTGGTTGCATTTGCCTCCCTTGTCTGAAGGTAAACTTTAAATTCCATTTCTTGAGTTTATTCTCCATATTGTCCCTGGGATGATCTACGGCTGACTTAATCTTGCTCCAGAACTACAAGCCCTCACCAGCATGTGACTCCAGGCCACCCTGGGGCTCCAGCCAGGGCTCCAGCACTGCTGCCCGGTCCCCCACTCTCACCAGGGGTGCCCAGCCTTACGGGGTGGTTGTCGTTGCAGTGGGCGTCGCCCTCTCGATCAAGCTTTCCCCAGGCCTCCCTGTTGGTTGCATTTGCCTCCCTTGTCTGAAGGTAAACTTTAAATTACATTTCTTGAGTTTATTCTCCATATTGTCCCTGGGATGATCTTTGGCTGACATAATCTTTCTCCAGAACGACAAGCCCTCACCAGCCTTTGTCTTCACCATCGCACCCAGAGCTCTTGCCTGCAACCCGGTCAGCCACTCGCACCAGGGGGGCCCAGCCTGAGGCCGGGTTTGTCATTGCAGTGTGCCCAGAACTACAAGCCCTCACCAGCCTTTGTCTTCACCATCGCACCCAGAGCTCTGGCCTGCAACCCGGTCACCCACTCGCACCAGGGGGGCCCTGCCTGAGGCCGAGTTTGTCATTGCAGTTTGCCGTCCCTTGTCGGACGCGTTGTCACCAGGCTTCCCTGTTGGTTGCATTTGCCTCCCTTGTCTGAAGGTAAACTTTAAATTCCATTTCTTTTCCATTTGATCTTTGGCTGACATAATCTTTCTCCAGAACTACAAGCCCTCACCAGCCTTTGTCTTCACCATCGCACCCAGAGCTCTGGCCTGCAACCCGGTCAGCCACTCGCACAAGGGGGGCCCAGCCTGAGGCTGAGTTTGTCATTG
The DNA here is from genome assembly GCF_046127955.1 of Nelusetta ayraudi. Taxonomy (NCBI): domain Eukaryota; kingdom Metazoa; phylum Chordata; class Actinopteri; order Tetraodontiformes; family Monacanthidae; genus Nelusetta; species Nelusetta ayraudi. The sequence goes on from NW_027466094.1 coordinate 1,352,313, forward strand.
CAGTGTGCCCAGAACTACAAGCCCTCACCAGCCTTTGTCTTCACCATCGCACCCAGAGCTCTGGCCTGCAACCCGGTCAGCCACTCGCACCAGGGGGGCCCAGCCTGAGGCCGAGTTTGTCATTGCAGTGTGCTCTCCCATGTCGGACGCGCTGTCACCAGGCCTCCCTGTTGGTTGCATTTGCCTCCCTTGTCTGAAGGTAAACTTTAAATTCCATTTCTTGAGTTTATTCTCCATATTGTCCCTGGGATGATCTACGGCTGACTTAATCTTGCTCCAGAACTACAAGCCTTCACCAGCATGTGACTCCAGGCCACCCTGGGGCTCCAGCCAGGGCTCCAGCACTGCTGCCCGGTCCCCCACTCTCACCAGGGGTGCCCAGCCTTAGGGGGTGGTTGTCGTTGCAGTGGGCGTCGCCCTCTCGATCAAGCTTTCCCCAGGCCTCCCTGTTGGTTGCATTTGCCTCCCTTGTCTGAAGGTAAACTTTAAATTACATTTCTTGAGTTTATTCTCCATATTGTCCCTGGGATGATCTTTGGCTGACATAATCTTTCTCCAGAACGACAAGCCCTCACCAGCCTTTGTCTTCACCATCGCACCCAGAGCTTTGTCCTGCAACCCGGTCAGCCACTCGCACCAGGGGGGCCCAGCCTGAGGCCGGGTTTGTCATTGCAGTGTGCCCAGAACTACAAGCCCTCACCAGCCTTTGTCTTCACCATCGCACCCAGAGCTCTGGCCGCAACCCGGTCACCCACTCGCACCAGGGGGGCCCTGCCTGAGGCCGAGTTTGTCATTGCAGTTTGCCGTCCCTTGTCGGACGCGCTGTCACCAGGCCTCCCTGTTGGTTGCATTTGCCTCCCTTGTCTGAAGGTAAACTTTAAATTCCATTTCTTGAGTTGATTCTACATATTGTTCCTGGGATGATCTTTGGCTGACATAATCTTTCTCCAGAACTACAAGCCCTCACCAGCCTTTGTCTTCAGCACCGCACCAGGATTTCTGCCAGTGCAAACTCGGTCCCCCACTCGCACCAGGGGGGCCCAGCCTGAGGCCGAGGTTGTCATTGCAGTGTGCCGTCCCACATCGGACGCGCTGTCACCAGGCCTCCCTGTTGGTTGCATTTGCCTCCCTTGTCTGAAGGTAAACTTTAAATTCCATTTCTTGAGTTTATTCTCCATATTGTCCCTGGGATGATCTTTGGCTGACATAATCTTTCTCCAGAACTACAAGCCCTCACAAGCCTTTGTCTCCAGCACCACACCCAGGGCTCCAGCACTGCAACCCGGTCCCCCACTCACACCAGGGGGGCCCAGCCTGAGGCTGATTTTGTCATTGCAGTGTGCCGTCCCACATCGGACGCGCTATCACCAGGCCTCCCTTTCGGTTGCATTTGCCTCCCTTGTCTGAAGGTAAACTTTAAATTCCATTTCTTGAGTTTATTCTCCATATTGTGCCTGGGATGATCTACGGCTGACTTAATCTTGCTCCAGAACTATAAGCCCTCACCAGCCTTTGTCTTCACCATCGCACCCAGAGCTCTGGCCTGCTACCCGGTCAGCCACTGGCACCAGGGGGGCCCAGCCTAAGGCCGAGTTTGTCATTGCAGTGTGCCGTCCCATGTCGGACGCGCTGTCATCAGGCCTCCTTTTTGGTTGCATTTGCCTCCCTTGTCTGATGGTAAACTTTAAATTCCATTTCTTGAGTTTATTCTCCATATTGTCCCTGGGATGATCTTTGGCTGACATAATCTTTTTCCAGAACTACAAGCCCTCACCTGCCTTTGTCTTCAGCACCGCACCAGGATTTCTGCCAGTGCAACCTCGGTCCCCCACTCGCACCAGGGGGGCCCAGCCTGAGGCCGAGGTTGTCATTGCAGCTTGCCGTTCCACGTCGGACGAGCTGTCACCAGGCCTCCCTGTTGGTTGCATTTGCCTCCCTTGTCTGAAGGTAAACTTTAAATTCCATTTCTTGTGTTTATTCTCCATATTGTCCCAGGGATGATCTTTGGCTGACTTAATCTTGCTCCAGAATTACAAGCCCTCACAAGTCTTTGTCTCCAGCACCACACCCAGGGCTCCAGCACTGCAACCCGGTTCCCCACTCACACCAGGGGGGCCCAGCCTGAGGCTGATTTTGTCATTGCAGTCTGCCGTCCCATGTCGGACGCGCTGTCCCCAGGCTTCCCTGTTGGTTGCATTTGCCTCCCTTGTCTGAAGGTAAACTTTAAATTCCATTTCTTGAGTTTATTCTCCATATTGTCCCTGGGATGATCTTTGGCTGACATAATCTTTCTCCAGAACTACAAGCCCTCACCAGCCTTTGTCTTCACCATCGCACCCAGAGCTCTGGCCTGCAACCCGGTCAGCCACTCGCATCAGGGGGGCCCAGCCTGAGGCTGAGTTTGTCATTGCAGTGTGCCCAGAACTACAAGCCCTCACCAGCCTTTGTCTTCACCATCGCACCCAGAGCTCTGGCCTGCAACCTGGTCAGCCACTCGCACCAGGGGGGCCCAGCCTGAGGCCGAGTTTGTCATTGCAGTGTGCTCTCCCATGTCGGACGCGCTGTCACCAGGCCTCCCTGTTGGTTGCATTTGCCTCCCTTGTCTGAAGGTAAACTTTAAATTCCATTACTTGAGTTTATTCTCCATATTGTCCCTGGGATGATCTACGGCTGACTTAATCTTGCTCCAGAACTACAAGCCCTCACCAGCATGTGACTCCAGGCCACCCTGGGGCTCCAGCCAGGGCTCCAGCACTGCTGCCCGGTACCCCACCCTCACCAGGGGTGCCCAGCCTTAGGGGGTGGTTGTCGTTGCAGTGGGCGTCGCCCTCTCGATCAAGCTTTCCCCAGGCCTCCCTGTTGGTTGCATTTGCCTCCCTTGTCTGAAGGTAAACTTTAAATTCCATTTCTTGAGTTTATTCTCCATATTGTCCCTGGGATGATCTTTGGCTGACATAATCTTTCTCCAGAACGACAAGCCCTCACCAGCCTTTGTCTTCACCATCGCACCCAGAGCTCTGGCCTGCAATCCGGTCACCCTCTCGCACCAGGGGGGCCCTGCCTGAGGCCGAGTTTGTCATTGCAGTTTGCCGTCCCTTGTCGGACGCGCTGTCACCAGGCCTCCCTGTTGGTTGCATTTGCCTCCCTTGTCTGAAGGTAAACTTTAAATTACATTTCTTGAGTTTATTCTCCATATTGTCCCTGCGATGATCTTTGGCTGACATAATCTTTCTCCAGAACTACAAGCCCTCACCAGCCTTTGTCTTCAGCACCGCACCAGGAGTTCCGCCAGTGCAACCTTGGTCCCCCACCCTCACCAGGGGTGTCCAGCCTTAGGGGGTGGTTATCGTTGCAGTGGGCGTCGCCCTCTTGATCAAGCTTTCACCAGGCCTCCCTGTTGGTTGCATTTGCCTCCCTTGTCTGAAGGTAAACTTTAAATTCCATTTCTTGAGTTTAATCTCCATATTGTCCCTGGGATGATCTTTGGCTGACATAATCTTTCTCCAGAACGACAAGCCCTCACCAGCCTTTGTCTTCACCATCGCACCCAGAGCTTTGGCCTGCAACCCGGTCAGCCACTCGCACCAGGGGGGCCCAGCCTGAGGTCGGGTTTGTCATTGCAGTGTGCCCAGAACTACAAGCCCTCACCAGCCTTTGTCTTCACCATCGCACCCAGAGCTCTGGCCTGCAACCCGGTCACCCACTCGCACCAGGGGGGCCCTGCCTGAGGCCGAGTTTGTCATTGCAGTTTGCCGTCCCTTGTCGGACGCGCTGTCACCAGGCTTCCCTGTTGGTTGCATTTGCCTCCCTTGTCTGAAGGTAAACTTTAAATTCCATTTCTTGAGTTTATTCTCCATATTGTCCCTGGGATGATCTTTGGCTGACATAATCTTTCTCCAGAACTACAAGCCCTCACCAGCCTTTGTCTTCACCATCGCACCCAGAGCTCTGGCCTGCAACCCGGTCAGCCACTCGCACCAGGGGGGCCCAGCCTGAGGCTGAGTTTGTCATTGCAGTGTGCCCAGAACTACAAGCCCTCACCAGCCTTTGTCTTCACCATCGCACCCAGAGCTCTGGCCTGCAACCCGGTCAGCCACTCGCACCAGGGGGGCCCAGCCTGAGGCTGAGTTTGTCATTGCAGTGTGCCCAGAACTACAAGCCCTCACCAGCCTTTGTCTTCACCATCGCACCCAGAGCTCTGGCCTGCAACCCGGTCAGCCACTCGCACCAGGGGGGCCCAGCCTGAGGCCGAGTTTGTCATTGCAGTGTGCTCTCCCATGTCGGACGCGCTGTCACCAGGCCTCCCTGTTGGTTGCATTTGCCTCCCTTGTCTGAAGGTAAACTTTAAATTCTATTTCTTGAGTTTATTCTCCATATTGTCCCTGGGATGATCTACGGCTGACTTAATCTTGCTCCAGAACTACAAGCCTTCACCAGCATGTGACTCCAGGCCACCCTGGGGCTCCAGCCAGGGCTCCAGCACTGCTGCCCGGTCCCCCACTCGCACCAGGGGTGCCCAGCCTTAGGGGGTGGTTGTCGTTGCAGTGGGCGTCGCCCTCTCGATCAAGCTTTCCCCAGGCCTCCCTGTTGGTTGCATTTGCCTCCCTTGTCTGAAGGTAAACTTTAAATTCCATTTCTTGAGTTTATTCTCCATATTGTCCCTGGGATGATCTTTGGCTGACATAATCTTTCTCCAGAACGACAAGCCCTCACCAGCCTTTGTCTTCACCATCGCACCCAGAGCTTTGTCCTGCAACCCGGTCAGCCACTCGCACCAGGGGGGCCCAGCCTGAGGCCGGGTTTGTCATTGCAGTGTGCCCAGAACTACAAGCCCTCACCAGCCTTTGTCTTCACCATCGCACCCAGAGCTCTGGCCGCAACCCGGTCAGCCACTCGCACCAGGGGGGCCCTGCCTGAGGCCAAGTTTGTCATTGCAGTTTGCCGTCCCTTGTCGGACGCGCTGTCACCAGGCCTCCCTGTTGGTTGCATTTGCCTCCCTTGTCTGAAGGTAAACTTTAAATTCCATTTCTTGAGTTGATTCTACATATTGTCCCTGGGATGATCTTTGGCTGACATAATCTTTCTCCAGAACTACAAGCCCTCACCAGCCTTTGTCTTCAGCACCGCACCAGGATTTCTGCCAGTGCAAACTCGGTCCCCCACTCGCACCAGGGGGGCCCAGCCTGAGGCCGAGGTTGTCATTGCAGTGTGCCGTCCCACATCGGACGCGCTGTCACCAGGCCTCCCTGTTGGTTGCATTTGCCTCCCTTGTCTGAAAGTAAACTTTAAATTCCATTTCTTGAGTTTAGTCTCCATATTGTCCCTGGGATGATCTTTGGCTGACATAATCTTTCTCCAGAACTACAAGCCCTCACAAGCCTTTGTCTCCAGCACCACACCCAGGGCTCCAGCACTGCAACCCGGTCCCCCACTCACACCAGGGGGGCCCAGCCTGAGGCTGATTTTGTCATTGCAGTGTGCCGTCCCTCATCGGACGCGCTATCACCAGGCCTCCCTTTCGGTTGCATTTGCCTCCCTTGTCTGAAGGTAAACTTTAAATTCCATTTCTTGAGTTTATTCTCCATATTGTGCCTGGGATGATCTACGGCTGACTTAATCTTGCTCCATAACTATAAGCCCTCACCAGCATGTGACTCCAGGCCAGACCGGGGCTCCAGCCAGCGCTGCAGCACTGTTTCCCGGTCCCCCACCCTCACCATGGGTGTCCAGCCTTAGGGGGTGGTTGTCGTTGCAGTGGGCGTCACCCTCTCGATCAAGCTTTCCCCTGGCCTCCCTGTTTGTTGCATTTGCCTCCCTTGTCTGAAGGTAAACTTTAAATTACATTTCTTGAGTTTATTCTCCATATTGTCCCTGGGATGATCTTTGGCTGACATAATCTTTCTCCAGAACTACAAGCCCTCACCAGCCTTTGTCTTCACCATCGCACCCAGAGCTCTGGCCTGCAACCTTGTCACCCACTCGCACCAAGGGGGCCCAGCCTGAGGCCGAGTTTGTCAGTGCAATGTGCTGTCCCATGTCGGACGCGCTGTCACCAGGCCTCCCTGTTGGTTGCATTTGCCTCCCTTGTCTGAAGGTAAACTTTAAATTCCATTTCTTGAGTTTATTCTCCATATTGTCCCTGGGATGATCTTTGGCTGACATAATCTTGCTCCAGAACTACAAACCCTCACCAGCCTTTGTCTTCAGCACCGCACCAGGAGTTCCGTCAGTGCAACCTCGGTCACCCACTCACACCAGGGGGGCCCAGCCTGAGGCCGAGGTTGTCATTGCAGTGTGCCGTTCCACATCAGACGCGCTGTCACCAGGCCTCCCTGTTGGTTGCATTTGCCTCCCTTGTCTGAAGGTAAACTTTAAATTCCATTTCTTGAGTTTAATCTCCATATTGTCCCTGGGATGATCTTTGGCTGACATAATCTTTCTCCAGAACTACAAGCCCTCACCAGCTTCTGTCTTCACCATCGCACCCAGAGCTACAGCACTCCAACCCGGTCCCCCACTCACACTAGGGGGGCCCAGCCTGAGGCCGAGTTTGTCATTGCAGTGTGCCGTCCCATGTCGGACGAGTTGTCACCAGGCCTCCCTGTTGGTTGCATTTGCCTCCCTTGTCTGAAGGTAAACTTTAAATTACATTTCTTGAGTTTATTCTCCATATTGTGCCTGGGATGATCTTTGGCTGACATAATCTTTCTCCAGAACTACAAGCCCTCACCAGCCTTTGTCTTCACCATCGCACCCAGAGCTCTGGCCTGCAACCTTGTCACCCACTCGCACCAAGGGGGCCCAGCCTGAGGCCGAGTTTGTCAGTGCAATGTGCTGTCCCATGTCGGACGCGCTGACACCAGGCCTCCCTGTTGGTTGCATTTGCCTCCCTTGTCTGAAGGTAAACTTTAAATTCCATTTCTTGAGTTTATTCTCCATATTGTCCTTGGGATGATCTTTGGCTGACTTAATCTTGCTCCAGAACTACAAACCCTCACCAGCCTTTGTCTTCAGCACCGCACCAGGAGTTCCGTCAGTGCAACCTCGGTCCCCCACTCACACCAGGGGGGCCCAGCCTGAGGCCGAGGTTGTCATTGCAGTGTGCCGTCCCACATCGGACGCGCTGTCACTATGCCTCCCTGTTGGTTGCATTTGCCTCCCTTGTCTGAAGGTAAACTTTAAATTCCATTTCTTGAGTTTATTCTCCATATTGTCCCTGGGATGATCTACGGCTGACTTTATCTTGCTCCAGAACTACAAGCCCTCACCAGCATGTGACTCCAGGCCAGACCGGGGTTCCAGCCAGGCTTCCAGCACTGCTGCCCGGTCCGCCACCCTCACCAGGGGTGTCCAGCCTTAGGGGGTGGTTGTCGTTGCATTGGGCGTCGCCCTCTCTATCAAGCTTTCCCCAGGCCTCCCTGTTGGTTGCATTTGCCTCCCTTGTCTGAAGGTAAACTTTAAATTCCATTTCTTGAGTTTATTCTCCATATTGTCCCTGGGATGATCTTTGGCTGTCATAATCTTTGTCCAGAACTACAAGCCCTCACCAGCCTTTGTCTTCACCATCGCACCCAGAGCTCTGGCCTGCAACCCGGTCAGCCACTCGCACCAGGGGGGCCCAGCCTGAGGCCTAGTTTTTCATTGCAGTGTGCCGTCCCATGTCGGACGTGCTGTCACCAGGCCTCCCTGTTGGTTGCATTTGCCTCCCTTGTCTGAAGGTAAACTTTAAATTCCATTTCTTGAGTTTATTCTCCATATTGTCCCTGGGATGATCTTTGGCTGACATAATCTTTCTCCTTAACTACAAGCCCTCACCAGCATGTGACTCCAGGCCACCCTGGGGCTCCAGCCAGGGCTCCAGCACTGCTGCCCGGTACCCCACTCTCACCAGGGGGGCCCAGCCTGAGGCCGAGGTTGTCATTGCAGTGTGCCGTCCCACATCGGACGCGCTGTCACCATGCCTCCCTGTTGGTTGCATTTGCCTCCCTTGTCTGAAGGTAAACTTTAAATTCCATTTCTTGAGTTTATTCTCCATATTGTCCCTGGGATGATCTTTGGCTGACATAATCTTTCTCCAGAACTACAAGCCCTCACCAGCCTTTGTCTTCACCATCGCACCCAGAGCTCTGGCCTGCTACCCGGTCAGCCACTGGCACCAGGGTGGCCCAGCCTAAGGCCGAGTTTGTCATTGCAGTGTGCCGTCCCATGTCGGACGCGCTGTCATCAGGCCTCCTTTTTGGTTGCATTTGCCTCCCTTGTCTGAAGGTAAACTTTAAATTCCATTTCTTGAGTTTATTCTCCATATTGTCCCTGGGATGATCTTTGGCTGACATAATCTTTTTCCAGAAATACAAGCCCTCACCAGCCTTTGTCTTCAGCACCGCACCAGGATTTCTGCCAGTGCAACCTCGGTCCCCCACTCGCCCCAGGGGCGCCCAGCCTGAGGCCGAGGTTGTCATTGCAGCTTGCCGTTCCACGTCGGACGAGCTGTCACCAGGCCTCCCTGTTGGTTGCATTTGCCTCCCTTGTCTGAAGGTAAACTTTAAATTCCATTTCTTGAGTTTATTCTCCATATTGTCCCTGGGATGATCTTTGGCTGACATAATCTTGCTCCAGAACTACAAACCCTCACCAGCCTTTGTCTTCAGCACCGCACCAGGAGTTCCGTCAGTGCAACCTCGGTCACCCACTCACACCAGGGGGGCCCAGCCTGAGGCCGAGGTTGTCATTGCAGTGTGCCGTTCCACATCAGACGCGCTGTCACCAGGCCTCCCTGTTGGTTGCATTTGCCTCCCTTGTCTGAAGGTAAACTTTAAATTCCATTTCTTGAGTTTAATCTCCATATTGTCCCTGGGATGATCTTTGGCTGACATAATCTTTCTCCAGAACTACAAGCCCTCACCAGCTTCTGTCTTCACCATCGCACCCAGAGCTACAGCACTCCAACCCGGTCCCCCACTCACACTAGGGGGGCCCAGCCTGAGGCCGAGTTTGTCATTGCAGTGTGCCGTCCCATGTCGGACGAGTTGTCACCAGGCCTCCCTGTTGGTTGCATTTGCCTCCCTTGTCTGAAGGTAAACTTTAAATTACATTTCTTGAGTTTATTCTCCATATTGTGCCTGGGATGATCTTTGGCTGACATAATCTTTCTCCAGAACTACAAGCCCTCACCAGCCTTTGTCTTCACCATCGCACCCAGAGCTCTGGCCTGCAACCTTGTCACCCACTCGCACCAAGGGGGCCCAGCCTGAGGCCGAGTTTGTCAGTGCAATGTGCTGTCCCATGTCGGACGCGCTGACACCAGGCCTCCCTGTTGGTTGCATTTGCCTCCCTTGTCTGAAGGTAAACTTTAAATTCCATTTCTTGAGTTTATTCTCCATATTGTCCTTGGGATGATCTTTGGCTGACTTAATCTTGCTCCAGAACTACAAACCCTCACCAGCCTTTGTCTTCAGCACCGCACCAGGAGTTCCGTCAGTGCAACCTCGGTCCCCCACTCACACCAGGGGGGCCCAGCCTGAGGCCGAGGTTGTCATTGCAGTGTGCCGTCCCACATCGGACGCGCTGTCACTATGCCTCCCTGTTGGTTGCATTTGCCTCCCTTGTCTGAAGGTAAACTTTAAATTCCATTTCTTGAGTTTATTCTCCATATTGTCCCTGGGATGATCTACGGCTGACTTTATCTTGCTCCAGAACTACAAGCCCTCACCAGCATGTGACTCCAGGCCAGACCGGGGTTCCAGCCAGGCTTCCAGCACTGCTGCCCGGTCCGCCACCCTCACCAGGGGTGTCCAGCCTTAGGGGGTGGTTGTCGTTGCATTGGGCGTCGCCCTCTCTATCAAGCTTTCCCCAGGCCTCCCTGTTGGTTGCATTTGCCTCCCTTGTCTGAAGGTAAACTTTAAATTCCATTTCTTGAGTTTATTCTCCATATTGTCCCTGGGATGATCTTTGGCTGTCATAATCTTTGTCCAGAACTACAAGCCCTCACCAGCCTTTGTCTTCACCATCGCACCCAGAGCTCTGGCCTGCAACCCGGTCAGCCACTCGCACCAGGGGGGCCCAGCCTGAGGCCTAGTTTTTCATTGCAGTGTGCCGTCCCATGTCGGACGTGCTGTCACCAGGCCTCCCTGTTGGTTGCATTTGCCTCCCTTGTCTGAAGGTAAACTTTAAATTCCATTTCTTGAGTTTATTCTCCATATTGTCCCTGGGATGATCTTTGGCTGACATAATCTTTCTCCTTAACTACAAGCCCTCACCAGCATGTGACTCCAGGCCACCCTGGGGCTCCAGCCAGGGCTCCAGCACTGCTGCCCGGTACCCCACTCTCACCAGGGGGGCCCAGCCTGAGGCCGAGGTTGTCATTGCAGTGTGCCGTCCCACATCGGACGCGCTGTCACCATGCCTCCCTGTTGGTTGCATTTGCCTCCCTTGTCTGAAGGTAAACTTTAAATTCCATTTCTTGAGTTTATTCTCCATATTGTCCCTGGGATGATCTTTGGCTGACATAATCTTTCTCCAGAACTACAAGCCCTCACCAGCCTTTGTCTTCACCATCGCACCCAGAGCTCTGGCCTGCTACCCGGTCAGCCACTGGCACCAGGGTGGCCCAGCCTAAGGCCGAGTTTGTCATTGCAGTGTGCCGTCCCATGTCGGACGCGCTGTCATCAGGCCTCCTTTTTGGTTGCATTTGCCTCCCTTGTCTGAAGGTAAACTTTAAATTCCATTTCTTGAGTTTATTCTCCATATTGTCCCTGGGATGATCTTTGGCTGACATAATCTTTTTCCAGAACTACAAGCCCTCACCAGCCTTTGTCTTCAGCACCGCACCAGGATTTCTGCCAGTGCAACCTCGGTCCCCCACTCGCCCCAGGGGCGCCCAGCCTGAGGCCGAGGTTGTCATTGCAGCTTGCCGTTCCACGTCGGACGAGCTGTCACCAGGCCTCCCTGTTGGTTGCATTTGCCTCCCTTGTCTGAAGGTAAACTTTAAATTCCATTTCTTGTGTTTATTCTCCATATTGTCCCAGGGATGATCTTTGGCTGACTTAATCTTGCTCCAGAACTACAAGCCCTCACAAGTCTTTGTCTCCAGCACCACACCCAGGGCTTCAGCACTGCAACCCGGTTCCCCACTCACACCAGGGGGGCCCAGCCTGAGGCTGATTTTGTCATTGCAGTCTGCCGTCCCATGTCGGACGCGCTGTCCCCAGGCTTCCCTGTTGGTTGCATTTGCCTCCCTTGTCTGAAGGTAAACTTTAAATTCCATTTCTTGAGTTTATTCTCCATATTGTCCCTGGGATGATCTTTGGCTGACATAATCTTTCTCCAGAACTACAAGCCCTCACCAGCCTTTGTCTTCACCATCGCACCCAGAGCTCTGGCCTGCAACCCGGTCAGCCACTCGCACCAGGGGGGCCCAGCCTGAGGCTGAGTTTGTCATTGCAGTGTGCCCAGAACTACAAGCCCTCACCAGCCTTTGTCTTCACCATCGCACCCAGAGCTCTGGCCTGCAACCCGGTCAGCCACTCGCACCAGGGGGGCCCAGCCTGAGGCCGAGTTTGTCATTGCAGTGTGCTCTCCCATGTCGGACGCGCTGTCACCAGGCCTCCCTGTTGGTTGCATTTGCCTCCCTTGTCTGAAGGTAAACTTTAAATTCCATTTCTTGAGTTTATTCTCCATATTGTCCCTGGGATGATCTACGGCTGACTTAATCTTGCTCCAGAACTACAAGCCCTCACCAGCTTTTGACTCCAGGCCACCCTGGGGCTCCAGCCAGGGCTCCAGCACTGCTGCCCGGTCCCCCACTCTCACCAGGGGTGCCCAGCCTTAGGGGGTGGTTGTCGTTGCAGTGGGCGTTGCCCTCTCGATCAAGCTTTCCCCAGGCCTCCCTGTTGGTTGCATTTGCCTCCCTTGTCTGAAGGTAAACTTTAAATTCCATTTCTTGAGTTTATTCTCCATATTGTCCCTGGGATGATCTTTGGCTGACATAATCTTTCTCCAGAACGACAAGCCCTCACCAGCCTTTGTCTTCACCATCGCACCCAGAGCTCTGGCCTGCAACCCGGTCAGCCACTCGCACCAGGGGGGCCCAGCCTGAGGCCAAGGTTGTCATTGCAGTGTGCCGCCTCACGTCGGACGAGCTGTCACCAGGCCTCCCTGTTAGTTGCATTTGCCTCCCTTGTCTGAAGGTAAACTTTAAATTACATTTCTTGAGTTTATACTCCATATTGTCCCTGGGATGATCTACGGCTGACTTAATCTGGCTCCAGAACTACAAGCCCTCACCAACCTTTGTCTTCAGCACCGCACCAGGAGTTCCTCCAGTGCAACCTTGGTCCCCCACCCTCACCAGGGGTGTCCAGCCTTAGGGGGTGGTTGTCGTTGCAGTGGGCGTCGCCCTCTTGATCAAGCGTTCACCAGGCCTCCCTGTTGGTTGCATTTGCCACCCTTGTCTGAAGGTAAACTTTAAATTCCCTTTCTTGAGTTTATTCTCCATATTGTCCCTGGGATGATCTACGGCTGACTTAATCTGGCTCCAGAACTAAAAGCCCTCACCAGCATGTGACTCCAGGCTACCCTGGGGCTCCAGCCAGGGCTCCAGCACTGCTGCCTGGTCCCCCACTCTCACCAGGGGGGCCCAGCCTTAGGCGGTGGTTGTCGTTGCAGTGGGCGTCGCCCTCTCGATCAAGCTTTCCCCAGGCTTCCCTGTTGGTTGCATTTGCCTCCCTTGTCTGAAGGTAAACTTTAAATTCCATTTCTTGAGTTTATTTTCCATATTGTCCCTGGGATGATCTTTGGCTGACATAATCTTTCTCCAGAACTACAAGCGCTCACCAGCCTTTGTCTTCACCATCACACCCAGAGCTCTGGCCTGCAACCCGGTCACCCACTCGCACCAAGGGGGCCCAGCCTGAGGCCACGTTTGTCATTGCAGTGTGCCGTTCCATGTCGTACGCGCTGTCACCAGGCCTCCCTGTTGGTTGCATTTGCCTCCCTTGTCTGAAGGTAAACTTTAAATTACATTTCTAGAGTTTATTCTCCATATTGTCCCTGGGATGATCTTTGGCTGACCTAATCTTTCTCCAGAACTACAAGCCCTCACCAGCCTTTGACTCCAGGCCACACCGGGGCTCCAGCCAGGGCTCCAGCACTGCTGCCCGGTCTCCCACCCTCACCAGGGGTGTCCAGCCTTAGGGGGTGGTTGTCGTTGCAGTGGGCGTCGCCCTCTCGATCAAGCTTTCCCCAGGCCTCCCTGTTGGTTGCATTTGCCTCCCTTGTCTGAAGGTAAACTTTAAATTACATTTCTTGACTTTATTCTCCATATTGTCCCTGGGATGATCTTTGGCTGACATAATCTTTCTCCAGAACTAAAAGCCCTCACAAGCCTTTGTCTCCAGCACCACACCCAGGGATCCAGCACTGCAACTCGGTCCCCCACTCACACCAGGGGTGCCCAGCCTGAGGCTAATTTTGTCATTGCAGTGTGCCGTCCCATGTCGGACGCGTTGTCACCAGGCCTCCCTGTTGGTTGCATTTGCCTCCCTTGTCTGAAGGTAAACTTTAAATTAAATTTCTTGAGTTCATTCTCCATATTGTCCCTGGGATGATCTTTGGCTGACATAATCTTTCTCAAGAACTACAAGCCCTCACCAGCCTTTGTCTTCACCATCGCACCCAGAGTTCTGGCTTGCAACCTTGTCACCCACTCGCACCAAGGGGGCCCAGCCTGAGGCCGAGTTTGTCATTGCAATGTGCTGTCCCATGTCGGACGCGCTGTCACCAGGCCTCCCTGTTGGTTGCATTTGCCTCCCTTGTCTGAAGGTAAACTTTAAATTCCCTTTCTTGAGTTTATTCTCCATATTGTCCCTGGGATGATCTACGGCTGACTTAATCTGGCTCCAGAACTACAAGCCCTCACCAACCTTTGTCTTCAGCACCGCACCAGGAGTTCCGCCAGTGCAACCTTGGTCCCCCACCCTCACCAGGGGTGTCCAGCCTTAGGGGGTGGTTGTCGTTGCAGTGGGCGTCGCCCTCTTGATCAAGCGTTCACCAGGCCTCCCTGTTGGTTGCATTTGCCACCCTTGTCTGAAGGTAAACTTTAAATTCCCTTTCTTGAGTTTATTCTCCATATTGTCCCTGGGATGATCTACGGCTGACTTAATCTGGCTCCAGAACTAAAAGCCCTCACCAGCATGTGACTCCAGGCTACCCTGGGGCTCCAGCCAGGGCTCCAGCACTGCTGCCCGGTCCCCCACTCTCACCAGGGGGGCCCAGCCTTAGGCGGTGGTTGTCGTTGCAGTGGGCGTCGCCCTCTCGATCAAGCTTTCCCCAGGCTTCCCTGTTGGTTGCATTTGCCTCCCTTGTCTGAAGGTAAACTTTAAATTACATTTCTTGAGTTTATTTTCCATATTGTCCCTGGGATGATCTTTGGCTGACATAATCTTTCTCCAGAACTACAAGCGCTCACCAGCCTTTGTCTTCACCATCACACCCAGAGCTCTGGCCTGCAACCCGGTCACCCACTCGCACCAAGGGGGCCCAGCCTGAGGCCACGTTTGTCATTGCAGTGTGCCGTTCCATGTCGTACGCGCTGTCACCAGGCCTCCCTGTTGGTTGCATTTGCCTCCCTTGTCTGAAGGTAAACTTTAAATTACATTTCTAGAGTTTATTCTCCATATTGTCCCTGGGATGATCTTTGGCTGACCTAATCTTTCTCCAGAACTACAAGCCCTCACCAGCATGTGACTCCAGGCCACACCGGGGCTCCAGCCAGGGCTCCAGCACTGCTGCCCGGTCTCCCACCCTCACCAGGGGTGTCCAGCCTTAGGGGGTGGTTGTCGTTGCAGTGGGCGTCGCCCTCTCGATCAAGCTTTCCCCAGGCCTCCCTGTTGGTTGCATTTGCCTCCCTTGTCTGAAGGTAAACTTTAAATTACATTTCTTGACTTTATTCTCCATATTGTCCCTGGGATGATCTTTGGCTGACATAATCTTTCTCCAGAACTAAAAGCCCTCACAAGCCTTTGTCTCCAGCACCACACCCAGGGATCCAGCACTGCAACTCGGTCCCCCACTCACACCAGGGGTGCCCAGCCTGAGGCTAATTTTGTCATTGCAGTGTGCCGTCCCATGTCGGACGCGTTGTCACCAGGCCTCCCTGTTGGTTGCATTTGCCTCCCTTGTCTGAAGGTAAACTTTAAATTCCATTTCTTGAGTTTATTCTCCATATTGTCCCTGGGATGATCTTTGGCTGACATAATCTTTCTCCAGAACGACAAGCCCTCACCAGCCTTTGTCTTCACCATCGCACCCAGAGCTTTGGCCTGCAACCCGGTCAGCCACTCGCACCAGGGGGGCCCAGCCTGAGGCCGGGTTTGTCATTGCAGTGTGCCCAGAACTACAAGCCCTCACCAGCCTTTGTCTTCACCATCGCACCCAGAGCTCTGGCCTGCAACCCGGTCACCCACTCACACCAGGGGGGCCCTGCCTGAGGCCGAGTTTGTCATTGCAGTTTGCCGTCCCTTGTCGGACGCGCTGTCACCAGGCTTCCCTGTTGGTTGCATTTGCCTCCCTTGTCTGAAGGTAAACTTTAAATTCCATTTCTTGAGTTTATTCTCCATATTGTCCCTGGGATGATCTTTGGCTGACATAATCTTTCTCCAGAACTACAAGCCCTCACCAGCCTTTGTCTTCACCATCGCACCGAGAGCTCTGGCCTGCAACCCGGTCAGCCACTCGCACCAGGGGGGCCCAGCCTAAGGCCGAGTTTGTCATTGGTGTGTGCTCTCCCATGTCGGACGCGCTGTCACCAGGCCTCCCTGTTGGTTGCATTTGCCTCCCTTGTCTGAAGGTAAACTTTAAATTCCATTTCTTGAGTTTATTCTCCATATTGTCCCTGGGATGATCTACGGCTGTCTTAATCTTGCTCCAGAACTACAAGCCCTCACCAGCATGTGACTCCAGGCCACCCTGGGGCTCCAGCCAGGGCTCCAGCACTGCTGCCCGGTCCCCCACTCTCACCAGGGGTGCCCAGCCTTAGGGGGTGGTTGTCGTTCCAGTGGGCGTCGCCCTCTCGATCAAGCTTTCCCCAGGCCTCCCTGTTGGTTGCATTTGCCTCCCTTGTCTGAAGGTAAACTTTAAATTCCATTTCTTGAGTTTATTCTCCATATTGTCCCTGGGATGATCTTTGGCTGACATAATCTTTCTCCAGAACGACAAGCCCTCACCAGCCTTTGTCTTCACCATCGCACCCAGAGCTTTGTCCTGCAACCCGGTCAGCCACTCGCACCAGGGGGGCCCAGACTGAGGCCGGGTTTGTCATTGCAGTGTGCCGTCCCATGTCGGACGCGCTGTCACCAGGCCTCCCTGTTTGTTGCATTTGCCTCCCTTGTCTGAAGGTAAACTTTAAATTCCATTTCTTGAGTTTATTCTCCATATTGTCCCTGGGATGATCTTTGGCTGACTTAATCTTGCTCCAGAACTACAAGCCCTCACAAGTCTTTGTCTCCAGCACCACACCCAGGGCTCCAGCACTGCAACCCGGTCCCCCACTCACACCGGGGGGGCCCAACCTGAGGCTGATTTTGTCTTTGCTGTCTGCCGTCCCATGTCTGACGCGCTGTCACCAGGCCTCCCTGTTGGTTGCATTTGCCTCCCTTGTCTGAAGGTAAACTTTAAATTCCATTTCTTGAGTTTATTCTCCATATTGTGCCTGGGATGATCTTTGGCTGACATAATCTTTCTCCAGAACTACAAGCCCTCACCAGCATGTGACTCCAGGCCACCCTGGGGCTCCAGCCAGGGCTCCAGCACTGCTGCCCGGTACCCCACTCTCACCAGGGGGGCCCAGCCTGAGGCCGAGGTTGTCATTGCAGTGTGCCGTCCCACATCGGACGCGCTGTCACCATGCCTCCCTGTTGGTTGCATTTGCCTCCCTTGTCTGAAGGTAAACTTTAAATTCCATTTCTTGAGTTTATTCTCCATATTGTCCCTGGGATGATCTTTGGCTGACATAATCTTTCTCCAGAACTACAAGCCCTCACCAGCCTTTGTCTTCACCATCGCACCCAGAGCTCTTGCCTGCTACCCGGTCAGCCACTGGCACCAGGGGGGCCCAGCCTAAGGCCGAGTTTGTCATTGCAGTGTGCCGTCCCATGTCGGACGCGCTGTCATCAGGCCTCCTTTTTGGTTGCATTTGCCTCCCTTGTCTGAAGGTAAACTTTAAATTCCATTTCTTGAGTTTATTCTCCATATTGTCCCTGGGATGATCTTTGGCTGACATAATCTTTCTCCAGAACTACAAGCCCTCACCAGCCTTTGTCTTCAGCACCGCACCAGGATTTCTGCCAGTGCAACCTCGGTCCCCCACTCGCACCAGGGGGGCCCAGCCTGAGGCCGAGGTTGTCATTGCAGCTTGCCGTTCCACGTCGGACGAGCTGTCACCAGGCCTCCCTGTTGGTTGCATTTGCCTCCCTTGTCTGAAGGTAAACTTTAAATTCCATTTCTTGTGTTTATTCTCCATATTGTCCCAGGGATGATCTTTGGCTGACTTAATCTTGCTCCAGAACTACAAGCCCTCACAAGTCTTTGTCTCCAGCACCACACCCAGGGCTCCAGCACTGCAACCCGGTTCCCCACTCACACCAGGGGGGCCCAGCCTGAGGCTGATTTTGTCATTGCAGTCTGCCGTCCCATGTCGGACGCGCTGTCCCCAGGCTTCCCTGTTGGTTGCATTTGCCTCCCTTGTCTGAAGGTAAACTTTAAATTCCATTTCTTGAGTTTATTCTCCATATTGTCCCTGGGATGATCTTTGGCTGACATAATCTTTCTCCAGAACTACAAGCCCTCACCAGCCTTTGTCTTCACCATCGCACCCAGAGCTCTGGCCTGCAACCCGGTCAGCCACTCGCACCAGGGGGGCCCAGCCTGAGGCTGAGTTTGTCATTGCAGTGTGCCCAGAACCACAAGCCCTCACCAGCCTTTGTCTTCACCATCGCACCCAGAGCTCTGGCCTGCAACCCGGTCAGCCACTCGCACCAGGGGGGCCCAGCCTGAGGCCGAGTTTGTCATTGCAGTGTGCTCTCCCATGTCGGACGCGCTGTCACCAGGCCTCCCTGTTGGTTGCATTTGCCTCCCTTGTCTGAAGGTAAACTTTAAATTCCATTTCTTGAGTTTATTCTCCATATTGTCCCTGGGATGATCTACGGCTGACTTAATCTTGCTCCAGAACTACAAGCCCTCACCAGCATGTGACTCCAGGCCACCCTGGGGCTCCAGCCAGGGCTCCAGCACTGCTGCCCGGTCCCCCACTCTCACCAGGGGTGCCCAGCCTTACGGGGTGGTTGTCGTTGCAGTGGGCGTCGCCCTCTCGATCAAGCTTTCCCCAGGCCTCCCTGTTGGTTGCATTTGCCTCCCTTGTCTGAAGGTAAACTTTAAATTACATTTCTTGAGTTTATTCTCCATATTGTCCCTGGGATGATCTTTGGCTGACATAATCTTTCTCCAGAACGACAAGCCCTCACCAGCCTTTGTCTTCACCATCGCACCCAGAGCTTTGGCCTGCAACCCGGTCAGCCACTCGCACCAGGGGGGCCCAGCCTGAGGCCGGGTTTGTCATTGCAGTGTGCCCAGAACTACAAGCCCTCACCAGCCTTTGTCTTCACCATCGCACCCAGAGCTCTGGCCTGCAACCCGGTCACCCACTCGCACCAGGGGGGCCCTGCCTGAGGCCGAGTTTGTCATTGCAGTTTGCCGTCCCTTGTCGGACGCGTTGTCACCAGGCTTCCCTGTTGGTTGCATTTGCCTCCCTTGTCTGAAGGTAAACTTTAAATTCCATTTCTTTTCCATTTGATCTTTGGCTGACATAATCTTTCTCCAGAACTACAAGCCCTCACCAGCCTTTGTCTTCACCATCGCACCCAGAGCTCTGGCCTGCAACCCGGTCAGCCACTCGCACAAGGGGGGCCCAGCCTGAGGCTGAGTTTGTCATTGCAGTGTGCCCAGAACTACAAGCCCTCACCAGCCTTTGTCTTCACCATCGCACCCAGAGCTCTGGCCTGCAACCCGGTCAGCCACTGGCACCAGGGGGGCCCAGCCTAAGGCCGAGTTTGTCATTGCAGTGTGCCGTCCCATGTCGGACGCGCTGTCATCAGGCCTCCTTTTTGGTTGCATTTGCCTCCCTTGTCTGAAGGTAAACTTTAAATTCCATTTCTTGAGTTTATTCTCCATATTGTCCCTGGGATGATCTTTGGCTGACTTAATCTTGCTCCAGAACTACAAGCCCTCACAAGTCTTTGTCTCCAGCACCACACCCAGGGCTCCAGCACTGCAACCCGGTCCCCCACTCACACCGGGGGGGCCCAACCTGAGGCTGATTTTGTCTTTGCAGTGTGCCGTCCCATGTCTGACGCGCTGTCACCAGGCCTCCCTGTTGGTTGCATTTGCCTCCCTTGTCTGAAGGTAAACTTTAAATTCCATTTCTTGAGGTTATTCTCCATATTGTGCCTGGGATGATCTTTGGCTGACATAATCTTTCTCCTGAACTACAAGCCCTCACCAGCATGTGACTCCAGGCCACCCTGGGGCTCCAGCC
Organism: Nelusetta ayraudi; assembly: GCF_046127955.1. Classification (NCBI taxonomy): domain Eukaryota; kingdom Metazoa; phylum Chordata; class Actinopteri; order Tetraodontiformes; family Monacanthidae; genus Nelusetta; species Nelusetta ayraudi. The sequence continues at coordinate 1,371,898 of NW_027466094.1, forward strand.
AGGGCTCCAGCACTGCTGCCCGGTACCCCACTCTCACCAGGGGGGCCCAGCCTGAGGCCGAGGTTGTCATTGCAGTGTGCCGTCCCACATCGGACGCGCTGTCACCATGCCTCCCTGTTGGTTGCATTTGCCTCCCTTGTCTGAAGGTAAACTTTAAATTCCATTTCTTGAGTTTATTCTCCATATTGTCCCTGGGATGATCTTTGGCTGACATAATCTTTCTCCAGAACTACAAGCCCTCACCAGCCTTTGTCTTCACCATCGCACCCAGAGCTCTTGCCTGCTACCCGGTCAGCCACTGGCACCAGGGGGGCCCAGCCTAAGGCCGAGTTTGTCATTGCAGTGTGCCGTCCCATGTCGGACGCGCTGTCATCAGGCCTCCTTTTTGGTTGCATTTGCCTCCCTTGTCTGAAGGTAAACTTTAAATTCCATTTCTTGAGTTTATTCTCCATATTGTCCCTGGGATGATCTTTGGCTGACATAATCTTTCTCCAGAACTACAAGCCCTCACCAGCCTTTGTCTTCAGCACCGCACCAGGATTTCTGCCAGTGCAACCTCGGTCCCCCACTCGCACCAGGGGGGCCCAGCCTGAGGCCGAGGTTGTCATTGCAGCTTGCCGTTCCACGTCGGACGAGCTGTCACCAGGCCTCCCTGTTGGTTGCATTTGCCTCCCTTGTCTGAAGGTAAACTTTAAATTCCATTTCTTGTGTTTATTCTCCATATTGTCCCAGGGATGATCTTTGGCTGACTTAATCTTGCTCCAGAACTACAAGCCCTCACAAGTCTTTGTCTCCAGCACCACACCCAGGGCTCCAGCACTGCAACCCGGTTCCCCACTCACACCAGGGGGGCCCAGCCTGAGGCTGATTTTGTCATTGCAGTCTGCCGTCCCATGTCGGACGCGCTGTCCCCAGGCTTCCCTGTTGGTTGCATTTGCCTCCCTTGTCTGAAGGTAAACTTTAAATTCCATTTCTTGAGTTTATTCTCCATATTGTCCCTGGGATGATCTTTGGCTGACATAATCTTTCTCCAGAACTACAAGCCCTCACCAGCCTTTGTCTTCACCATCGCACCCAGAGCTCTGGCCTGCAACCCGGTCAGCCACTCGCACCAGGGGGGCCCAGCCTGAGGCTGAGTTTGTCATTGCAGTGTGCCCAGAACCACAAGCCCTCACCAGCCTTTGTCTTCACCATCGCACCCAGAGCTCTGGCCTGCAACCCGGTCAGCCACTCGCACCAGGGGGGCCCAGCCTGAGGCCGAGTTTGTCATTGCAGTGTGCTCTCCCATGTCGGACGCGCTGTCACCAGGCCTCCCTGTTGGTTGCATTTGCCTCCCTTGTCTGAAGGTAAACTTTAAATTCCATTTCTTGAGTTTATTCTCCATATTGTCCCTGGGATGATCTACGGCTGACTTAATCTTGCTCCAGAACTACAAGCCCTCACCAGCATGTGACTCCAGGCCACCCTGGGGCTCCAGCCAGGGCTCCAGCACTGCTGCCCGGTCCCCCACTCTCACCAGGGGTGCCCAGCCTTACGGGGTGGTTGTCGTTGCAGTGGGCGTCGCCCTCTCGATCAAGCTTTCCCCAGGCCTCCCTGTTGGTTGCATTTGCCTCCCTTGTCTGAAGGTAAACTTTAAATTACATTTCTTGAGTTTATTCTCCATATTGTCCCTGGGATGATCTTTGGCTGACATAATCTTTCTCCAGAACGACAAGCCCTCACCAGCCTTTGTCTTCACCATCGCACCCAGAGCTTTGGCCTGCAACCCGGTCAGCCACTCGCACCAGGGGGGCCCAGCCTGAGGCCGGGTTTGTCATTGCAGTGTGCCCAGAACTACAAGCCCTCACCAGCCTTTGTCTTCACCATCGCACCCAGAGCTCTGGCCTGCAACCCGGTCACCCACTCGCACCAGGGGGGCCCTGCCTGAGGCCGAGTTTGTCATTGCAGTTTGCCGTCCCTTGTCGGACGCGTTGTCACCAGGCTTCCCTGTTGGTTGCATTTGCCTCCCTTGTCTGAAGGTAAACTTTAAATTCCATTTCTTTTCCATTTGATCTTTGGCTGACATAATCTTTCTCCAGAACTACAAGCCCTCACCAGCCTTTGTCTTCACCATCGCACCCAGAGCTCTGGCCTGCAACCCGGTCAGCCACTCGCACAAGGGGGGCCCAGCCTGAGGCTGAGTTTGTCATTGCAGTGTGCCCAGAACTACAAGCCCTCACCAGCCTTTGTCTTCACCATCGCACCCAGAGCTCTGGCCTGCAACCCGGTCAGCCACTCGCACCAGGGGGGCCCAGCCTGAGGCCGAGTTTGTCATTGCAGTGTGCTCTCCCATGTCGGACGCGCTGTCACCAGGCCTCCCTGTTGGTTGCATTTGCCTCCCTTGTCTGAAGGTAAACTTTAAATTCCATTTCTTGAGTTTATTCTCCATATTGTCCCTGGGATGATCTACGGCTGACTTAATCTTGCTCCAGAACTACAAGCCTTCACCAGCATGTGACTCCAGGCCACCCTGGGGCTCCAGCCAGGGCTCCAGCACTGCTGCCCGGTCCCCCACTCTCACCAGGGGTGCCCAGCCTTAGGGGGTGGTTGTCGTTGCAGTGGGCGTCGCCCTCTCGATCAAGCTTTCCCCAGGCCTCCCTGTTGGTTGCATTTGCCTCCCTTGTCTGAAGGTAAACTTTAAATTACATTTCTTGAGTTTATTCTCCATATTGTCCCTGGGATGATCTTTGGCTGACATAATCTTTCTCCAGAACGACAAGCCCTCACCAGCCTTTGTCTTCACCATCGCACCCAGAGCTTTGTCCTGCAACCCGGTCAGCCACTCGCACCAGGGGGGCCCAGCCTGAGGCCGGGTTTGTCATTGCAGTGTGCCCAGAACTACAAGCCCTCACCAGCCTTTGTCTTCACCATCGCACCCAGAGCTCTGGCCGCAACCCGGTCACCCACTCGCACCAGGGGGGCCCTGCCTGAGGCCGAGTTTGTCATTGCAGTTTGCCGTCCCTTGTCGGACGCGCTGTCACCAGGCCTCCCTGTTGGTTGCATTTGCCTCCCTTGTCTGAAGGTAAACTTTAAATTCCATTTCTTGAGTTGATTCTACATATTGTTCCTGGGATGATCTTTGGCTGACATAATCTTTCTCCAGAACTACAAGCCCTCACCAGCCTTTGTCTTCAGCACCGCACCAGGATTTCTGCCAGTGCAAACTCGGTCCCCCACTCGCACCAGGGGGGCCCAGCCTGAGGCCGAGGTTGTCATTGCAGTGTGCCGTCCCACATCGGACGCGCTGTCACCAGGCCTCCCTGTTGGTTGCATTTGCCTCCCTTGTCTGAAGGTAAACTTTAAATTCCATTTCTTGAGTTTATTCTCCATATTGTCCCTGGGATGATCTTTGGCTGACATAATCTTTCTCCAGAACTACAAGCCCTCACAAGCCTTTGTCTCCAGCACCACACCCAGGGCTCCAGCACTGCAACCCGGTCCCCCACTCACACCAGGGGGGCCCAGCCTGAGGCTGATTTTGTCATTGCAGTGTGCCGTCCCACATCGGACGCGCTATCACCAGGCCTCCCTTTCGGTTGCATTTGCCTCCCTTGTCTGAAGGTAAACTTTAAATTCCATTTCTTGAGTTTATTCTCCATATTGTGCCTGGGATGATCTACGGCTGACTTAATCTTGCTCCAGAACTATAAGCCCTCACCAGCCTTTGTCTTCACCATCGCACCCAGAGCTCTGGCCTGCTACCCGGTCAGCCACTGGCACCAGGGGGGCCCAGCCTAAGGCCGAGTTTGTCATTGCAGTGTGCCGTCCCATGTCGGACGCGCTGTCATCAGGCCTCCTTTTTGGTTGCATTTGCCTCCCTTGTCTGAAGGTAAACTTTAAATTCCATTTCTTGAGTTTATTCTCCATATTGTCCCTGGGATGATCTTTGGCTGACATAATCTTTTTCCAGAACTACAAGCCCTCACCAGCCTTTGTCTTCAGCACCGCACCAGGATTTCTGCCAGTGCAACCTCGGTCCCCCACTCGCACCAGGGGGGCCCAGCCTGAGGCCGAGGTTGTCATTGCAGCTTGCCGTTCCACGTCGGACGAGCTGTCACCAGGCCTCCCTGTTGGTTGCATTTGCCTCCCTTGTCTGAAGGTAAACTTTAAATTCCATTTCTTGTGTTTATTCTCCATATTGTCCCAGGGATGATCTTTGGCTGACTTAATCTTGCTCCAGAATTACAAGCCCTCACAAGTCTTTGTCTCCAGCACCACACCCAGGGCTCCAGCACTGCAACCCGGTTCCCCACTCACACCAGGGGGGCCCAGCCTGAGGCTGATTTTGTCATTGCAGTCTGCCGTCCCATGTCGGACGCGCTGTCCCCAGGCTTCCCTGTTGGTTGCATTTGCCTCCCTTGTCTGAAGGTAAACTTTAAATTCCATTTCTTGAGTTTATTCTCCATATTGTCCCTGGGATGATCTTTGGCTGACATAATCTTTCTCCAGAACTACAAGCCCTCACCAGCCTTTGTCTTCACCATCGCACCCAGAGCTCTGGCCTGCAACCCGGTCAGCCACTCGCATCAGGGGGGCCCAGCCTGAGGCTGAGTTTGTCATTGCAGTGTGCCCAGAACTACAAGCCCTCACCAGCCTTTGTCTTCACCATCGCACCCAGAGCTCTGGCCTGCAACCTGGTCAGCCACTCGCACCAGGGGGGCCCAGCCTGAGGCCGAGTTTGTCATTGCAGTGTGCTCTCCCATGTCGGACGCGCTGTCACCAGGCCTCCCTTTTGGTTGCATTTGCCTCCCTTGTCTGAAGGTAAACTTTAAATTCCATTTCTTGAGTTTATTCTCCATATTGTCCCTGGGATGATCTACGGCTGACTTAATCTTGCTCCAGAACTACAAGCCCTCACCAGCATGTGACTCCAGGCCACCCTGGGGCTCCAGCCAGGGCTCCAGCACTGCTGCCCGGTACCCCACCCTCACCAGGGGTGCCCAGCCTTAGGGGGTGGTTGTCGTTGCAGTGGGCGTCGCCCTCTCGATCAAGCTTTCCCCAGGCCTCCCTGTTGGTTGCATTTGCCTCCCTTGTCTGAAGGTAAACTTTAAATTCCATTTCTTGAGTTTATTCTCCATATTGTCCCTGGGATGATCTTTGGCTGACATAATCTTTCTCCAGAACGACAAGCCCTCACCAGCCTTTGTCTTCACCATCGCACCCAGAGCTCTGGCCTGCAATCCGGTCACCCTCTCGCACCAGGGGGGCCCTGCCTGAGGCCGAGTTTGTCATTGCAGTTTGCCGTCCCTTGTCGGACGCGCTGTCACCAGGCCTCCCTGTTGGTTGCATTTGCCTCCCTTGTCTGAAGGTAAACTTTAAATTACATTTCTTGAGTTTATTCTCCATATTGTCCCTGCGATGATCTTTGGCTGACATAATCTTTCTCCAGAACTACAAGCCCTCACCAGCCTTTGTCTTCAGCACCGCACCAGGAGTTCCGCCAGTGCAACCTTGGTCCCCCACCCTCACCAGGGGTGTCCAGCCTTAGGGGGTGGTTATCGTTGCAGTGGGCGTCGCCCTCTTGATCAAGCTTTCACCAGGCCTCCCTGTTGGTTGCATTTGCCTCCCTTGTCTGAAGGTAAACTTTAAATTCCATTTCTTGAGTTTATTCTCCATATTGTCCCTGGGATGATCTTTGGCTGACATAATCTTTCTCCAGAACGACAAGCCCTCACCAGCCTTTGTCTTCACCATCGCACCCAGAGCTTTGGCCTGCAACCCGGTCAGCCACTCGCACCAGGGGGGCCCAGCCTGAGGTCGGGTTTGTCATTGCAGTGTGCCCAGAACTACAAGCCCTCACCAGCCTTTGTCTTCACCATCGCACCCAGAGCTCTGGCCTGCAACCCGGTCACCCACTCGCACCAGGGGGGCCCTGCCTGAGGCCGAGTTTGTCATTGCAGTTTGCCGTCCCTTGTCGGACGCGCTGTCACCAGGCTTCCCTGTTGGTTGCATTTGCCTCCCTTGTCTGAAGGTAAACTTTAAATTCTATTTCTTGAGTTTATTCTCCATATTGTCCCTGGGATGATCTTTGGCTGACATAATCTTTCTCCAGAACTACAAGCCCTCACCAGCCTTTGTCTTCACCATCGCACCCAGAGCTCTGGCCTGCAACCCGGTCAGCCACTCGCACCAGGGGGGCCCAGCCTGAGGCTGAGTTTGTCATTGCAGTGTGCCCAGAACTACAAGCCCTCACCAGCCTTTGTCTTCACCATCGCACCCAGAGCTCTGGCCTGCAACCCGGTCAGCCACTCGCACCAGGGGGGCCCAGCCTGAGGCCGAGTTTGTCATTGCAGTGTGCTCTCCCATGTCGGACGCGCTGTCACCAGGCCTCCCTGTTGGTTGCATTTGCCTCCCTTGTCTGAAGGTAAACTTTAAATTCTATTTCTTGAGTTTATTCTCCATATTGTCCCTGGGATGATCTACGGCTGACTTAATCTTGCTCCAGAACTACAAGCCTTCACCAGCATGTGACTCCAGGCCACCCTGGGGCTCCAGCCAGGGCTCCAGCACTGCTGCCCGGTCCCCCACTCGCACCAGGGGTGCCCAGCCTTAGGGGGTGGTTGTCGTTGCAGTGGGCGTCGCCCTCTCGATCAAGCTTTCCCCAGGCCTCCCTGTTGGTTGCATTTGCCTCCCTTGTCTGAAGGTAAACTTTAAATTCCATTTCTTGAGTTTATTCTCCATATTGTCCCTGGGATGATCTTTGGCTGACATAATCTTTCTCCAGAACGACAAGCCCTCACCAGCCTTTGTCTTCACCATCGCACCCAGAGCTTTGTCCTGCAACCCGGTCAGCCACTCGCACCAGGGGGGCCCAGCCTGAGGCCGGGTTTGTCATTGCAGTGTGCCCAGAACTACAAGCCCTCACCAGCCTTTGTCTTCACCATCGCACCCAGAGCTCTGGCCGCAACCCGGTCAGCCACTCGCACCAGGGGGGCCCTGCCTGAGGCCAAGTTTGTCATTGCAGTTTGCCGTCCCTTGTCGGACGCGCTGTCACCAGGCCTCCCTGTTGGTTGCATTTGCCTCCCTTGTCTGAAGGTAAACTTTAAATTCCATTTCTTGAGTTGATTCTACATATTGTCCCTGGGATGATCTTTGGCTGACATAATCTTTCTCCAGAACTACAAGCCCTCACCAGCCTTTGTCTTCAGCACCGCACCAGGATTTCTGCCAGTGCAAACTCGGTCCCCCACTCGCACCAGGGGGGCCCAGCCTGAGGCCGAGGTTGTCATTGCAGTGTGCCGTCCCACATCGGACGCGCTGTCACCAGGCCTCCCTGTTGGTTGCATTTGCCTCCCTTGTCTGAAAGTAAACTTTAAATTCCATTTCTTGAGTTTAGTCTCCATATTGTCCCTGGGATGATCTTTGGCTGACATAATCTTTCTCCAGAACTACAAGCCCTCACAAGCCTTTGTCTCCAGCACCACACCCAGGGCTCCAGCACTGCAACCCGGTCCCCCACTCACACCAGGGGGGCCCAGCCTGAGGCTGATTTTGTCATTGCAGTGTGCCGTCCCTCATCGGACGCGCTATCACCAGGCCTCCCTTTCGGTTGCATTTGCCTCCCTTGTCTGAAGGTAAACTTTAAATTACATTTCTTGAGTTTATTCTCCATATTGTGCCTGGGATGATCTACGGCTGACTTAATCTTGCTCCAGAACTATAAGCCCTCACCAGCATGTGACTCCAGGCCAGACCGGGGCTCCAGCCAGCGCTGCAGCACTGTTTCCCGGTCCCCCACCCTCACCATGGGTGTCCAGCCTTAGGGGGTGGTTGTCGTTGCAGTGGGCGTCACCCTCTCGATCAAGCTTTCCCCTGGCCTCCCTGTTTGTTGCATTTGCCTCCCTTGTCTGAAGGTAAACTTTAAATTACATTTCTTGAGTTTATTCTCCATATTGTCCCTGGGATGATCTTTGGCTGACATAATCTTTCTCCAGAACTACAAGCCCTCACCAGCCTTTGTCTTCACCATCGCACCCAGAGCTCTGGCCTGCAACCTTGTCACCCACTCGCACCAAGGGGGCCCAGCCTGAGGCCGAGTTTGTCAGTGCAATGTGCTGTCCCATGTCGGACGCGCTGTCACCAGGCCTCCCTGTTGGTTGCATTTGCCTCCCTTGTCTGAAGGTAAACTTTAAATTCCATTTCTTGAGTTTATTCTCCATATTGTCCCTGGGATGATCTTTGGCTGACATAATCTTGCTCCAGAACTACAAACCCTCACCAGCCTTTGTCTTCAGCACCGCACCAGGAGTTCCGTCAGTGCAACCTCGGTCACCCACTCACACCAGGGGGGCCCAGCCTGAGGCCGAGGTTGTCATTGCAGTGTGCCGTTCCACATCAGACGCGCTGTCACCAGGCCTCCCTGTTGGTTGCATTTGCCTCCCTTGTCTGAAGGTAAACTTTAAATTCCATTTCTTGAGTTTATTCTCCATATTGTCCCTGGGATGATCTTTGGCTGACATAATCTTTCTCCAGAACTACAAGCCCTCACCAGCTTCTGTCTTCACCATCGCACCCAGAGCTACAGCACTCCAACCCGGTCCCCCACTCACACTAGGGGGGCCCAGCCTGAGGCCGAGTTTGTCATTGCAGTGTGCCGTCCCATGTCGGACGAGTTGTCACCAGGCCTCCCTGTTGGTTGCATTTGCCTCCCTTGTCTGAAGGTAAACTTTAAATTACATTTCTTGAGTTTATTCTCCATATTGTGCCTGGGATGATCTTTGGCTGACATAATCTTTCTCCAGAACTACAAGCCCTCACCAGCCTTTGTCTTCACCATCGCACCCAGAGCTCTGGCCTGCAACCTTGTCACCCACTCGCACCAAGGGGGCCCAGCCTGAGGCCGAGTTTGTCAGTGCAATGTGCTGTCCCATGTCGGACGCGCTGACACCAGGCCTCCCTGTTGGTTGCATTTGCCTCCCTTGTCTGAAGGTAAACTTTAAATTCCATTTCTTGAGTTTATTCTCCATATTGTCCTTGGGATGATCTTTGGCTGACTTAATCTTGCTCCAGAACTACAAACCCTCACCAGCCTTTGTCTTCAGCACCGCACCAGGAGTTCCGTCAGTGCAACCTCGGTCCCCCACTCACACCAGGGGGGCCCAGCCTGAGGCCGAGGTTGTCATTGCAGTGTGCCGTCCCACATCGGACGCGCTGTCACCATGCCTCCCTGTTGGTTGCATTTGCCTCCCTTGTCTGAAGGTAAACTTTAAATTCCATTTCTTGAGTTTATTCTCCATATTGTCCCTGGGATGATCTACGGCTGACTTTATCTTGCTCCAGAACTACAAGCCCTCACCAGCATGTGACTCCAGGCCAGACCGGGGTTCCAGCCAGGCTTCCAGCACTGCTGCCCGGTCCGCCACCCTCACCAGGGGTGTCCAGCCTTAGGGGGTGGTTGTCGTTGCATTGGGCGTCGCCCTCTCTATCAAGCTTTCCCCAGGCCTCCCTGTTGGTTGCATTTGCCTCCCTTGTCTGAAGGTAAACTTTAAATTCCATTTCTTGAGTTTATTCTCCATATTGTCCCTGGGATGATCTTTGGCTGACATAATCTTTCTCCAGAACTACAAGCCCTCACCAGCCTTTGTCTTCACCATCGCACCCAGAGCTCTGGTCTGCTACCCGGTCAGCCACTGGCACCAGGGGGGCCCAGCCTAAGGCCGAGTTTGTCATTGCAGTGTGCCGTCCCATGTCGGACGCGCTGTCATCAGGCCTCCTTTTTGGTTGCATTTGCCTCCCTTGTCTGAAGGTAAACTTTAAATTCCATTTCTTGAGTTTATTCTCCATATTGTCCCTGGGATGATCTTTGGCTGACATAATCTTTCTCCAGAACTACAAGCCCTCACCAGCTTCTGTCTTCACCATCGCACCCAGAGCTACAGCACTCCAACCCGGTCCCCCACTCACACTAGGGGGGCCCAGCCTGAGGCCGAGTTTGTCATTGCAGTGTGCCGTCCCATGTCGGACGAGTTGTCACCAGGCCTCCCTGTTGGTTGCATTTGCCTCCCTTGTCTGAAGGTAAACTTTAAATTACATTTCTTGAGTTTATTCTCCATATTGTGCCTGGGATGATCTTTGGCTGACATAATCTTTCTCCAGAACTACAAGCCCTCACCAGCCTTTGTCTTCACCATCGCACCCAGAGCTCTGGCCTGCAACCTTGTCACCCACTCGCACCAAGGGGGCCCAGCCTGAGGCCGAGTTTGTCAGTGCAATGTGCTGTCCCATGTCGGACGCGCTGACACCAGGCCTCCCTGTTGGTTGCATTTGCCTCCCTTGTCTGAAGGTAAACTTTAAATTCCATTTCTTGAGTTTATTCTCCATATTGTCCCTGGGATGATCTTTGGCTGACTTAATCTTGCTCCAGAACTACAAACCCTCACCAGCCTTTGTCTTCAGCACCGCACCAGGAGTTCCGTCAGTGCAACCTCGGTCCCCCACTCACACCAGGGGGGCCCAGCCTGAGGCCGAGGTTGTCATTGCAGTGTGCCGTTCCATGTCGGACGCGCTGTCACCAGGCCTCCCTGTTGATTGCATTTGCCTCCCTTGTTTGAAGGTAAACTTTAAATTCCATTTCTTGAGTTTATTCTCCATATTGTCCCTGGGATGATCTACGGCTGACTTTATCTTGCTCCAGAACTACAAGCCCTCACCAGCATGTGACTCCAGGCCAGACCGGGGTTCCAGCCAGGCTTCCAGCACTGCTGCCCGGTCCGCCACCCTCACCAGGGGTGTCCAGCCTTAGGGGGTGGTTGTCGTTGCATTGGGCGTCGCCCTCTCTATCAAGCTTTCCCCAGGCCTCCCTGTTGGTTGCATTTGCCTCCCTTGTCTGAAGGTAAACTTTAAATTCCATTTCTTGAGTTTATTCTCCATATTGTCCCTGGGATGATCTTTGGCTGACATAATCTTTCTCCTTAACTACAAGCCCTCACCAGCATGTGACTCCAGGCCACCCTGGGGCTCCAGCCAGGGCTCCAGCACTGCTGCCCGGTACCCCACTCTCACCAGGGGGGCCCAGCCTGAGGCCGAGGTTGTCATTGCAGTGTGCCGTCCCACATCGGACGCGCTGTCACCATGCCTCCCTGTTGGTTGCATTTGCCTCCCTTGTCTGAAGGTAAACTTTAAATTCCATTTCTTGAGTTTATTCTCCATATTGTCCCTGGGATGATCTTTGGCTGACATAATCTTTCTCCAGAACTACAAGCCCTCACCAGCCTTTGTCTTCACCATCGCACCCAGAGCTCTGGCCTGCTACCGGTCAGCCACTGGCACCAGGGGGGCCCAGCCTAAGGCCGAGTTTGTCATTGCAGTGTGCCGTCCCATGTCGGACGCGCTGTCATCAGGCCTCCTTTTTGGTTGCATTTGCCTCCCTTGTCTGAAGGTAAACTTTAAATTCCATTTCTTGAGTTTATTCTCCATATTGTCCCTGGGATGATCTTTGGCTGACATAATCTTTTTCCAGAACTACAAGCCCTCACCAGCCTTTGTCTTCAGCACCGCACCAGGCTTTCTGCCAGTGCAACCTCGGTCCCCCACTCGCCCCAGGGGGGCCCAGCCTGAGGCCGAGGTTGTCATTGCAGCTTGCCGTTCCACGTCGGACGAGCTGTCACCAGGCCTCCCTGTTGGTTGCATTTGCCTCCCTTGTCTGAAGGTAAACTTTAAATTCCATTTCTTGTGTTTATTCTCCATATTGTCCCAGGGATGATCTTTGGCTGACTTAATCTTGCTCCAGAACTACAAGCCCTCACAAGTCTTTGTCTCCAGCACCACACCCTGGGCTTCAGCACTGCAACCCGGTTCCCCACTCACACCAGGGGGGCCCAGCCTGAGGCTGATTTTGTCATTGCAGTCTGCCGTCCCATGTCGGACGCGCTGTCCCCAGGCTTCCCTGTTGGTTGCATTTGCCTCCCTTGTCTGAAGGTAAACTTTAAATTCCATTTCTTGAGTTTATTCTCCATATTGTCCCTGGGATGATCTTTGGCTGACATAATCTTTCTCCAGAACTACAAGCCCTCACCAGCCTTTGTCTTCACCATCGCACCCAGAGCTCTGGCCTGCAACCCGGTCAGCCACTCGCACCAGGGGGGCCCAGCCTGAGGCTGAGTTTGTCATTGCAGTGTGCCCAGAACTACAAGCCCTCACCAGCCTTTGTCTTCACCATCGCACCCAGAGTTCTGGCCTGCAACCTGGTCAGCCACTCGCACCAGGGGGGCCCAGCCTGAGGCCGAGTTTGTCATTGCAGTGTGCTCTCCCATGTCGGACGCGCTGTCACCAGGCCTCCCTGTTGGTTGCATTTGCCTCCCTTGTCTGAAGGTAAACTTTAAATTCCATTTCTTGAGTTTATTCTCCATATTGTCCCTGGGATGATCTACGGCTGACTTAATCTTGCTCCAGAACTACAAGCCCTCACCAGCTTTTGACTCCAGGCCACCCTGGGGCTCCAGCCAGGGCTCCAGCACTGCTGCCCGGTCCCCCACTCTCACCAGGGGTGCCCAGCCTTAGGGGGTGGTTGTCGTTGCAGTGGGCGTTGCCCTCTCGATCAAGCTTTCCCCAGGCCTCCCTGTTGGTTGCATTTGCCTCCCTTGTCTGAAGGTAAACTTTAAATTCCATTTCTTGAGTTTATTCTCCATATTGTCCCTGGGATGATCTTTGGCTGACATAATCTTTCTCCAGAACGACAAGCCCTCACCAGCCTTTGTCTTCACCATCGCACCCAGAGCTCTGGCCTGCAACCCGGTCAGCCACTCGCACCAGGGGGGCCCAGCCTGAGGCCAAGGTTGTCATTGCAGTGTGCCGCCTCACGTCGGACGAGCTGTCACCAGGCCTCCCTGTTGGTTGCATTTGCCTCCCTTGTCTGAAGGTAAACTTTAAATTACATTTCTTGAGTTTATTCTCCATATTGTCCCTGGGATGATCTTTGGCTGACCTAATCTTGCTCCAGAACTACAAGCCCTCACAAGTCTTTGTCTCCAGCACCACACCCAGGGCTCCAGCACTGCAACCCGGTCCCCCACTCACACCGGGGGGGCCCAATCTGAGGCTAATTTTGTCTTTGCAGTCTGCCGTCCCATGTCGGACGCGCTGTCACCAGGCCTCCTTGTTGGTTGCATTTGCCTCCCTTGTCTGAAGGTAAACTTTAAATTACATTTCTTGAGTTTATTCTCCATATTGTCCCTGGGATGATCTTTGGCTGACATAATCTTTCTCCAGAACTACAAGCCCTCACCAGCCTTTGTCTTCACCATCGCACCCAGAGCTCTGGCCTGCAACCCGGTCAGCCACTCGCACCAGGGGGGCCCAGCCTGAGGCCTAGTTTTTCATTGCAGTGTGCCGTCCCATGTCGGACGTGCTGTCATCAGGCCTCCTTTTTGGTTGCATTTGCCTCCCTTGTCTGAAGGTAAACTTTAAATTCCATTTCTTGAGTTTATTCTCCATATTGTCCCTGGGATGATCTTTGGCTGACATAATCTTTCTCCAGAACTACAAGCCCTCACCAGCTTCTGTCTTCACCATCGCACCCAGAGCTACAGCACTCCAACCCGGTCCCCCACTCACACTAGGGGGGCCCAGCCTGAGGCCGAGTTTGTCATTGCAGTGTGCCGTCCCATGTCGGACGAGTTGTCACCAGGCCTCCCTGTTGGTTGCATTTGCCTCCCTTGTCTGAAGGTAAACTTTAAATTACATTTCTTGAGTTTATTCTCCATATTGTGCCTGGGATGATCTTTGGCTGACATAATCTTTCTCCAGAACTACAAGCCCTCACCAGCCTTTGTCTTCACCATCGCACCCAGAGCTCTGGCCTGCAACCTTGTCACCCACTCGCACCAAGGGGGCCCAGCCTGAGGCCGAGTTTGTCAGTGCAATGTGCTGTCCCATGTCGGACGCGCTGACACCAGGCCTCCCTGTTGGTTGCATTTGCCTCCCTTGTCTGAAGGTAAACTTTAAATTCCATTTCTTGAGTTTATTCTCCATATTGTCCCTGGGATGATCTTTGGCTGACTTAATCTTGCTCCAGAACTACAAACCCTCACCAGCCTTTGTCTTCAGCACCGCACCAGGAGTTCCGTCAGTGCAACCTCGGTCCCCCACTCACACCAGGGGGGCCCAGCCTAAGGCCGAGGTTGTCATTGCAGTGTGCCGTTCCATGTCGGACGCGCTGTCACCAGGCCTCCCTGTTGATTGCATTTGCCTCCCTTGTCTGAAGGTAAACTTTAAATTCCATTTCTTGAGTTTATTCTCCATATTGTCCCTGGGATGATCTACGGCTGACTTTATCTTGCTCCAGAACTACAAGCCCTCACCAGCATGTGACTCCAGGCCAGACCGGGGTTCCAGCCAGGCTTCCAGCACTGCTGCCCGGTCCGCCACCCTCACCAGGGGTGTCCAGCCTTAGGGGGTGGTTGTCGTTGCATTGGGCGTCGCCCTCTCTATCAAGCTTTCCCCAGGCCTCCCTGTTGGTTGCATTTGCCTCCCTTGTCTGAAGGTAAACTTTAAATTCCATTTCTTGAGTTTATTCTCCATATTGTCCCTGGGATGATCTTTGGCTGACATAATCTTTCTCCAGAACTACAAGCCCTCACCAGCCTTTGTCTTCACCATCGCACCCAGAGCTCTGGCCTGCAACCCGGTCAGCCACTCGCACCAGGGGGGCCCAGCCTGAGGCCTAGTTTTTCATTGCAGTGTGCCGTCCCATGTCGGACGTGCTGTCACCAGGCCTCCCTGTTGGTTGCATTTGCCTCCCTTGTCTGAAGGTAAACTTTAAATTCCATTTCTTGAGTTTATTCTCCATATTGTCCCTGGGATGATCTTTGGCTGACTTAATCTTGCTCCAGAACTACAAACCCTCACCAGCCTTTGTCTTCAGCACCGCACCAGGAGTTCCGTCAGTGCAACCTCGGTCCCCCACTCACACCAGGGGGGCCCAGCCTGAGGCCGAGGTTGTCATTGCAGTGTGCCGTTCCATGTCGGACGCGCTGTCACCAGGCCTCCCTGTTGATTGCATTTGCCTCCCTTGTCTGAAGGTAAACTTTAAATTCCATTTCTTGAGTTTATTCTCCATATTGTCCCTGGGATGATCTACGGCTGACTTTATCTTGCTCCAGAACTACAAGCCCTCACCAGCATGTGACTCCAGGCCAGACCGGGGTTCCAGCCAGGCTTCCAGCACTGCTGCCCGGTCCGCCACCCTCACCAGGGGTGTCCAGCCTTAGGGGGTGGTTGTCGTTGCATTGGGCGTCGCCCTCTCTATCAAGCTTTCCCCAGGCCTCCCTGTTGGTTGCATTTGCCTCCCTTGTCTGAAGGTAAACTTTAAATTCCATTTCTTGAGTTTATTCTCCATATTGTCCCTGGGATGATCTTTGGCTGACATAATCTTTCTCCAGAACTACAAGCCCTCACCAGCCTTTGTCTTCACCATCGCACCCAGAGCTCTGGCCTGCAACCCGGTCAGCCACTCGCACCAGGGGGGCCCAGCCTGAGGCCTAGTTTTTCACTGCAGTGTGCCGTCCCATGTCGGACGTGCTGTCACCAGGCCTCCCTGTTGGTTGCATTTGCCTCCCTTGTCTGAAGGTAAACTTTAAATTCCATTTCTTGAGTTTATTCTCCATATTGTCCCTGGGATGATCTTTGGCTGACATAATCTTTCTCCAGAACTACAAGCCCTCACCAGCCTTTGTCTTCACCATCGCACCCAGAGCTCTGGCCTGCAACCCGGTCAGCCACTCGCACCAGGGGGGCCCAGCCTGAGGCCTAGTTTTTCATTGCAGTGTGCCGTCCCATGTCGGACGTGCTGTCACCAGGCCTCCCTGTTGGTTGCATTTGCCTCCCTTGTCTGAAGGTAAACTTTAAATTCCATTTCTTGAGATTATTCTCCATATTGTCCCTGGGATGATCTTTGGCTGACATAATCTTTCTCCTTAACTACAAGCCCTCACCAGCATGTGACTCCAGGCCACCCTGGGGCTCCAGCCAGGGCTCCAGCACTGCTGCCCGGTACCCCACTCTCACCAGGGGGGCCCAGCCTGAGGCCGAGGTTGTCATTGCAGTGTGCCGTCCCACATCGGACGCGCTGTCACCATGCCTCCCTGTTGGTTGCATTTGCCTCCCTTGTCTGAAGGTAAACTTTAAATTCCATTTCTTGAGTTTATTCTCCATATTGTCCCTGGGATGATCTTTGGCTGACATAATCTTTCTCCAGAATTACAAGCCCTCACCAGCCTTTGTCTTCACCATCGCACCCAGAGCTCTGGCCTGCTACCCGGTCAGCCACTGGCACCAGGGGGGCCCAGCCTAAGGCCGAGTTTGTCATTGCAGTGTGCCGTCCCACATCGGACGCGCTGTCACCAGGCCTCCCTGTTGGTTGCATTTGCCTCCCTTGTCTGAAAGTAAACTTTAAATTCCATTTCTTGAGTTTAGTCTCCATATTGTCCCTGGGATGATCTTTGGCTGACATAATCTTTCTCCAGAACTACAAGCCCTCACGAGCCTTTGTCTTCACCATCGCACCCAGAGCTCTGGCCTGCAACCTTGTCACCCACTCGCACCAAGGGGGCCCAGCCTGAGGCCGAGTTTGTCAGTGCAATGTGCTGTCCCATGTCGGACGCGCTGTCACCAGGCCTCCCTGTTGGTTGCATTTGCCTCCCTTGTCTGAAGGTAAACTTTAAATTCCATTTCTTGAGTTTATTCTCCATATTGTCCCTGGGATGATCTTTGGCTGACTTAATCTTGCTCCAGAACTACAAACCCTCACCAGCCTTTGTCTTCAGCACCGCACCAGGAGTTCCGTCAGTGCAACCTCGGTCCCCCACTCACACCAGGGGGGCCCAGCCTGAGGCCGAGGTTGTCATTGCAGTGTGCCGTTCCACATCAGACGCGCTGTCACCAGGCCTCCCTGTTGGTTGCATTTGCCTCCCTTGTCTGAAGGTAAACTTTAAATTCCATTTCTTGAGTTTATTCTCCATATTGTCCCTGGGATGATCTTTGGCTGACATAATCTTTCTCCAGAACTACAAGCCCTCACCAGCTTCTGTCTTCACCATCGCACCCAGAGCTACAGCACTCCAACCCGGTCCCCCACTCACACTAGGGGGGCCCAGCCTGAGGCCGAGTTTGTCATTGCAGTGTGCCGTCCCATGTCGGACGAGTTGTCACCAGGCCTCCCTGTTGGTTGCATTTGCCTCCCTTGTCTGAAGGTAAACTTTAAATTACATTTCTTGAGTTTATTCTCCATATTGTGCCTGGGATGATCTTTGGCTGACATAATCTTTCTCCAGAACTACAAGCCCTCACCAGCCTTTGTCTTCACCATCGCACCCAGAGCTCTGGCCTGCAACCTTGTCACCCACTCGCACCAAGGGGGCCCAGCCTGAGGCCGAGTTTGTCAGTGCAATGTGCTGTCCCATGTCGGACGCGCTGAAACCAAGGCCTCCCTGTTGGTTGCATTTGCCTCCCTTGTCTGAAGGTAAACTTTAAATTCCATTTCTTGAGTTTATTCTCCATATTGTCCCTGGGATGATCTTTGGCTGACTTAATCTTGCTCCAGAACTACAAATCCTCACCAGCCTTTGTCTTCAGCACCGCACCAGGAGTTCCGTCAGTGCAACCTCGGTCCCCCACTCACACCAGGGGGGCCCAGCCTGAGGCCGAGGTTTTCATTGCAGTGTGCCGTTCCATGTCGGACGCGCTGTCACCAGGCCTCCCTGTTGATTGCATTTGCCTCCCTTGTCTGAAGGTAAACTTTAAATTCCATTTCTTGAGTTTATTCTCCATATTGTCCCTGGGATGATCTACGGCTGACTTTATCTTGCTCCAGAACTACAAGCCCTCACCAGCATGTGACTCCAGGCCAGACCGGGGTTCCAGCCAGGCTTCCAGCACTGCTGCCCGGTCCGCCACCCTCACCAGGGGTGTCCAGCCTTAGGGGGTGGTTGTCGTTGCATTGGGCGTCGCCCTCTCTATCAAGCTTTCCCCAGGCCTCCCTGTTGGTTGCATTTGCCTCCCTTGTCTGAAGGTAAACTTTAAATTCCATTTCTTGAGTTTATTCTCCATATTGTCCCTGGGATGATCTTTGGCTGACATAATCTTTCTCCAGAACTACAAGCCCTCACCAGCCTTTGTCTTCACCATCGCACCCAGAGCTCTGGCCTGCAACCCGGTCAGCCACTCGCACCAGGGGGGCCCAGCCTGAGGCCTAGTTTTTCATTGCAGTGTGCCGTCCCATGTCGGACGTGCTGTCACCAGGCCTCCCTGTTGGTTGCATTTGCCTCCCTTGTCTGAAGGTAAACTTTAAATTCCATTTCTTGAGTTTATTCTCCATATTGTCCCTGGGATGATCTTTGGCTGACATAATCTTTCTCCAGAACTACAAGCCCTCACCAGCCTTTGTCTTCACCATCGCACCCAGAGCTCTGGCCTGCAACCCGGTCAGCCACTCGCACCAGGGGCGCCCAGCCTGAGGCCTAGTTTTTCATTGCAGTGTGCCGTCCCATGTCGGACGTGCTGTCACCAGGCCTCCCTGTTGGTTGCATTTGCCTCCCTTGTCTGAAGGTAAACTTTAAATTCCATTTCTTGAGTTTATTCTCCATATTGTCCCTGGGATGATCTTTGGCTGACATAATCTTTCTCCTTAACTACAAGCCCTCATCAGCATGTGACTCCAGGCCACCCTGGGGCTCAGGCCAGGGCTCCAGCACTGCTGCCCGGTACCCCACTCTCACCAGGGGGGCCCAGCCTGAGGCCGAGGTTGTCATTGCAGTGTGCCGTCCCACATCGGACGCGCTGTCACCATGCCTCCCTGTTGGTTGCATTTGCCTCCCTTGTCTGAAGGTAAACTTTAAATTCCATTTCTTGAGTTTATTCTCCATATTGTCCCTGGGATGATCTTTGGCTGACATAATCTTTCTCCAGAACTACAAGCCCTCACCAGCCTTTGTCTTCACCATCGCACCAAGAGCTCTGGCCTGCTACCCGGTCAGCCACTGGCACCAGGGGGGCCCAGCCTAAGGCCGAGTTTGTCATTGCAGTGTGCCGTCCCACATCGGACGCGCTGTCACCAGGCCTCCCTGTTGGTTGCATTTGCCTCCCTTGTCTGAAAGTAAACTTTAAATTCCATTTCTTGAGTTTAGTCTCCATATTGTCCCTGGGATGATCTTTGGCTGACATAATCTTTCTCCAGAACTACAAGCCCTCACGAGCCTTTGTCTTCACCATCGCACCCAGAGCTCTGGCCTGCAACCTTGTCACCCACTCGCACCAAGGGGGCCCAGCCTGAGGCCGAGTTTGTCAGTGCAATGTGCTGTCCCATGTCGGACGCGCTGTCACCAGGCCTCCCTGTTGGTTGCATTTGCCTCCCTTGTCTGAAGGTAAACTTTAAATTCCATTTCTTGAGTTTATTCTCCATATTGTCCCTGGGATGATCTTTGGCTGACTTAATCTTGCTCCAGAACTACAAGCCCTCACCAGCCTTTGTCTTCAGCACCGCACCAGGAGTTCCGTCAGTGCAACCTCGGTCCCCCACTCACACCAGGGGGGCCCAGCCTGAGGCCGAGGTTGTCATTGCAGTGTGCCGTTCCACATCAGACGCGCTGTCACCAGGCCTCCCTGTTGGTTGCATTTGCCTCCCTTGTCTGAAGGTAAACTTTAAATTCCATTTCTTGAGTTTATTCTCCATATTGTCCCTGGGATGATCTTTGGCTGACATAATCTTTCTCCAGAACTACAAGCCCTCACCAGCTTCTGTCTTCACCATCGCACCCAGAGCTACAGCACTCCAACCCGGTCCCCCACTCACACTAGGGGGGCCCAGCCTGAGGCCGAGTTTGTCATTGCAGTGTGCCGTCCCATGTCGGACAAGTTGTCACCAGGCCTCCCTGTTGGTTGCATTTGCCTCCCTTGTCTGAAGGTAAACTTTAAATTACATTTCTTGAGTTTATTCTCCATATTGTGCCTGGGATGATCTTTGGCTGACATAATCTTTCTCCAGAACTACAAGCCCTCACCAGCCTTTGTCTTCACCATCGCACCCAGAGCTCTGGCCTGCAACCTTGTCACCCACTCGCACCAAGGGGGCCCAGCCTGAGGCCGAGTTTGTCAGTGCAATGTGCTGTCCCATGTCGGACGCGCTGACACCAGGCCTCCCTGTTGGTTGCATTTGCCTCCCTTGTCTGAAGGTAAACTTTAAATTCCATTTCTTGAGTTTATTCTCCATATTGCCCCTGGGATGATCTTTGGCTGACTTAATCTTGCTCCAGAACTACAAATCCTCACCAGCCTTTGTCTTCAGCACCGCACCAGGAGTTCCGTCAGTGCAACCTCGGTCCCCCACTCACACCAGGGGGGCCCAGCCTGAGGCCGAGGTTGTCATTGCAGTGTGCCGTTCCATGTCGGACGCGCTGTCACCAGGCCTCCCTGTTGATTGCATTTGCCTCCCTTGTCTGAAGGTAAACTTTAAATTCCATTTCTTGAGTTTATTCTCCATATTGTCCCTGGGATGATCTACGGCTGACTTTATCTTGCTCCAGAACTACAAGCCCTCACCAGCATGTGACTCCAGGCCAGACCGGGGTTCCAGCCAGGCTTCTAGCACTGCTGCACGGTCCGCCACCCTCACCAGGGGTGTCCAGCCTTAGGGGGTGGTTGTCGTTGCATTGGGCGTCGCCCTCTCTATCAAGCTTTCCCCAGGCCTCCCTGTTGGTTGCATTTGCCTCCCTTGTCTGAAGGTAAACTTTAAATTCCATTTCTTGAGTTTATTCTCCATATTGTCCCTGGGATGATCTTTGGCTGACATAATCTTTCTCCAGAACGACAAGCCCTCACCAGCCTTTGTCTTCACCATCGCACCCAGAGCTTTGTCCTGCAACCCGGTCAGCCACTCGCACCAGGGGGGCCCAGCCTGAGGCCGAGTTTGTCATTGCAGTGTGCCGTCCCACATCGGACGCGCTGTCACCAGGCCTCCCTGTTGGTTGCATTTGCCTCCCTTGTCTGAAAGTAAACTTTAAATTCCATTTCTTGAGTTTAGTCTCCATATTGTCCCTGGGATGATCTTTGGCTGACATAATGTTTCTCCAGAACTACAAGCCCTCACAAGCCTTTGTCTCCAGCACCACACCCAGGGCTCCAGCACTGCAACCCGGTCCCCCACTCACACCAGGGGGGCCCAGCCTGAGGCTGATTTTGTCATTGCAGTGTGCCGTCCCACATCGGACGCGCTATCACCAGGCCTCCCTTTCGGTTGCATTTGCCTCCCTTGTCTGAAGGTAAACTTTAAATTCCATTTCTTGAGTTTATTCTCCATATTGTGCCTGGGATGATCTACGGCTGACTTAATCTTGCTCCAGAACTATAAGCCCTCACCAGCATGTGACTCCAGGCCAGACCGGGGCTCCAGCCAGCGCTCCAGCACTGTTTCCCGGTCCCCCACCCTCACCATGGGTGTCCAGCCTTAGGGGGTGGTTGTCGTTGCAGTGGGCGTCACCCTCTCGATCAAGCTTTCCCCAGGCCTCCCTGTTGGTTGCATTTGCCTCCCTTGTCTGAAGGTAAACTTTAAATTACATTTCTTGAGTTTATTCTCCATCTTGTCCCTGGGATGATCTTTGGCTGACATAATCTTTCTCCAGAACTACAAGCCCTCACCAGCCTTTGTCTTCACCATCGCACCCAGAGCTCTGGCCCTCAACCTTGTCACCCACTCGCACCAAGGGGGCCCAGCCTGAGGCCGAGTTTGTCATTGCAATGTGCTGTCCCATGTCGGACGCGCTGTCACCAGGCCTCCCTGTTGGTTGCATTTGCCTCCCTTGTCTGAAGGTAAACTTTAAATTCCATTTCTTGAGTTTATTCTCCATATTGTCCCTGGGATGATCTTTGGCTGACTTAATCTTGCTCCAGAACTACAAACCCTCACCAGCCTTTGTCTTCAGCACCGCACCAGGAGTTCCGTCAGTGCAACCTCGGTCCCCCACTCACACCAGGGGGCCCCAGCCTGAGGCCGAGGTTGTCATTGCAGTGTGCCGTTCCATGTCGGACGCGCTGTCACCAGGCCTTCCTGTTGGTTGCATTTGCCTCCCTTGTCTGAAGGTAAACTTTAAATTCCATTTCTTGAGTTTATTCTCCATATTGTCCCTGGGATGATCTACGGCTGACTTTATCTTGCTCCAGAACTACAAGCCCTCACCAGCATGTGACTCCAGGCCAGACCGGGGTTCCAGCCAGGCTTCCAGCACTGCTGCCCGGTCCGCCACCCTCACCAGGGGTGTCCAGCCTTTGGGGGTGGTTGTCGTTGCATTGGGCGTCGCCCTCTCTATCAAGCTTTCCCCAGGCCTCCCTGTTGGTTGCATTTGCCTCCCTTGTCTTAAGGTAAACTTTAAATTACATTTCTTGAGTTTATTCTCCATATTGTCCCTGCGATGATCTTTGGCTGACATAATCTTTCTCCAGAACTACAAGCCCTCACCAGCCTTTGTCTTCAGCACCGCACCAGGAGTTCCGCCAGTGCAACCTTGGTCCCCCACCCTCACCAGGGGTGTCCAGCCTTAGGGGGTGGTTATCGTTGCAGTGGGCGTCGCCCTCTTGATCAAGCTTTCACCAGGCCTCCCTGTTGGTTGCATTTGCCTCCCTTGTCTGAAGGTAAACTTTAAATTACATTTCTTGAGTTTATTCTCCATATTGTGCCTGGGATGATCTTTGGCTGACATAATCTTTCTCCAGAACGACAAGCCCTCACCAGCCTTTGTCTTCACCATCGCACCCAGAGCTTTGGCCTGCAACCCGGTCAGCCACTCGCACCAGGGGGGCCCAGCCTGAGGCCGGGTTTGTCATTGCAGTGTGCCCAGAACTACAAGCCCTCACCAGCCTTTGTCTTCACCATCGCACCCAGAGCTCTGGCCTGCAACCCGGTCACCCACTCGCACCAGGGGGGCCCTGCCTGAGGCCGAGTTTGTCATTGCAGTTTGCCGTCCCTTGTCGGACGCGCTGTCACCAGGCTTCCCTGTTGGTTGCATTTGCCTCCCTTGTCTGAAGGTAAACTTTAAATTCCATTTCTTGAGTTTATTCTCCATATTGTCCCTGGGATGATCTTTGGCTGACATAATCTTTCTCCAGAACTACAAGCCTTCACCAGTCTTTGTCTTCACCATCGCACCCAGAGCTCTGGCCTGCAACCCGGTCAGCCACTCGCACCAGGGGGGCCCAGCCTGAGGCTGAGTTTGTCATTGCAGTGTGCCCAGAACTACAAGCCCTCACCAGCCTTTTTTATTCACCATCGCACCCAGAGCTCTGGCCTGCAACCCGGTCAGCCACTCGCACCAGGGGGGCCCAGCCTGAGGCCGAGTTTGTCATTGCAGTGTGCTCTCCCATGTCGGACGCGCTGTCACCAGGCCTCCCTGTTGGTTGCATTTGCCTCCCTTGTCTGAAGGTAAACTTTAAATTCCATTTCTTGAGTTTATTCTCCATATTTTCCCTGGGATGATCTACGGCTGACTTAATCTTGCTCCAGAACTACAAGCCCTCACCAGCATGTGACTCCAGGCCACCCTGGGGCTCCAGCCAGGGCTCCAGCACTGCTGCCCGGTCCCCCACTCTCACCAGGGGTGCCCAGCCTTAGGGGGTGGTTGTCGTTGCAGTGGGCGTCGCCCTCTCGATCAAGCTTTCCCCAGGCCTCCCTGTTGGTTGCATTTGCCTCCCTTGTCTGAAGGTAAACTTTAAATTCCATTTCTTGAGTTTATTCTCCATATTGTCCCTGGGATGATCTTTGGCTGACATAATCTTTCTCCAGAACGACAAGCCCTCACCAGCCTTTGTCTTCACCATCGCACCCAGAGCTTTGTCCTGCAACCCGGTCAGCCACTCGCACCAGGGGGGCCCTGCCTGAGGCCGGGTTTGTCATTGCAGTGTGCCGTCCCATGTCGGACGCGCTGTCACCAGGCCTCCCTGTTTGTTGCATTTGCCTCCCTTGTCTGAAGGTAAACTTTAAATTCCATTTCTTGAGTTTATTCTCCATATTGTCCCTGGGATGATCTTTGGCTGACATAATCTTGCTCCAGAACTACAAGCCCTCACAAGCCTTTGTCTTCAGCACCGCACCAGGAGATCCGCCTGTGCAACCTCGGTCCCCCACTCGCACCAGGGGGGCCCAGCCTGAGGCCGAGGTTGTCATTGCAGTGTGCCGCCTCACGTCGGACGAGCTGTCACCAGGCCTCCCTGTTGGTTGCATTTGCCTCCCTTGTCTGAAGGTAAACTTTAAATTACATTTCTTGAGTTTATTCTCCATATTGTCCCTGGGATGATCTTTGGCTGACTTAATCTTGCTCCAGAACTACAAGCCCTCACAAGTCTTTGTCTCCAGCACCACACCCAGGGCTCCAGCACTGCAACCCGGTCCCCCACTCACACCGGGGGGGCCAAACCTGAGGCTGATTTTGTCTTTGCAGTCTGCCGTCCCATGTCGGACGCGCTGTCACCAGGCCTCCTTGTTGGTTGCATTTGCCTCCCTTGTCTGAAGGTAAACTTTAAATTCCATTTCTTGAGTTTATTCTCCATATTGTCCCTGGGATGATCTTTGGCTGACATAATCTTTCTCCAGAACTACAAGCCCTCACCAGCCTTTGTCTTCACCATCGCACCCAGAGCTCTGGCCTGCAACCCGGTCAGCCACTCGCACCAGGGGGGCCCAGCCTGAGGCCTAGTTTTTCATTGCAGTGTGCCGTCCCATGTCGGACGTGCTGTCACCAGGCCTCCCTGTTGGTTGCATTTGCCTCCATTGTCTGAAGGTAAACTTTAAATTCCATTTCTTGAGTTTATTCTCCATATTGTCCCTGGGATGATCTTTGGCTGACATAATCTTTCTCCAGAACTACAAGCCCTCACCAGCCTTTGTCTTCACCATCGCACCCAGAGCTCTGGCCTGCAACCCGGTCAGCCACTCGCACCAGGGGGGCCCAGCCTGAGGCCTAGTTTTTCATTGCAGTGTGCCGTCCCATGTCGGACGTGCTGTCACCAGGCCTCCCTGTTGGTTGCATTTGCCTCCCTTGTCTGAAGGTAAACTTTAAATTCCATTTCTTGAGTTTATTCTCCATATTGTCCCTGGGATGATCTTTGGCTGACATAATCTTTCTCCTTAACTACAAGCCCTCACCAGCATGTGACTCCAGGCCAACCTGGGGCTCCAGCCAGGGCTCCAGCACTGCTGCCCGGTACCCCACTCTCACCAGGGGGGCCCAGCCTGAGGCCGAGGTTGTCATTGCAGTGTGCCGTCCCACATCGGACGCGCTGTCACCATGCCTCCCTGTTGGTTGCATTTGCCTCCCTTGTCTGAAGGTAAACTTTAAATTCCATTTCTTGAGTTTATTCTCCATATTGTCCCTGGGATGATCTTTGGCTGACATAATCTTTCTCCAGAACGACAAGCCCTCACCAGCCTTTGTCTTCACCATCGCACCCAGAGCTCTGGCCTGCTACCCGGTCAGCCACTGGCACCAGGGGGGCCCAGCCTAAGGCCGAGTTTGTCATTGCAGTGTGCCGTCCCATGTCGGACGCGCTGTCATCAGGCCTCCTTTTTGGTTGCATTTGCCTCCCTTGTCTGAAGGTAAACTTTAAATTCCATTTCTTGAGTTTATTCTCCATATTGTCCCTGGGATGATCTTTGGCTGACATAATCTTTTTCCAGAACTACAAGCCCTCACCAGCCTTTGTCTTCAGCACCGCACCAGGATTTCTGCCAGTGCAACCTCGGTCCCCCACTCGCACCAGGGGGGCCCAGCCTGAGGCCGAGGTTGTCATTGCAGCTTGCCGTTCCACGTCGGACGAGCTGTCACCAGGCCTCCCTGTTGGTTGCATTTGCCTCCCTTGTCTGAAGGTAAACTTTAAATTCCATTTCTTGTGTTTATTCTCCATATTGTCCCAGGGATGATCTTTGGCTGACTTAATCTTGCTCCAGAACTACAAGCCCTCACAAGTCTTTGTCTCCAGCACCACACCCAGGGCTCCAGCACTGCAACCCGGTTCCCCACTCACACCAGGGGTGCCCAGCCTTAGGCGGTGGTTGTCGTTGCAGTGGGCGTCTCCCTCTCGATCAAGCTTTCCCCAGGCCTCCCTGTTGGTTGCATTTGCCTCCCTTGTCTGAAGGTAAACTTTAAATTCCATTTCTTGAGTTTATTCTCCATATTGTCCCTGGGATGATCTACGGCTGACTTAATCTTGCTCCAGAACTACAAGCCCTCACCAGCATGTGACTCCAGGCCACCCTGGGGCTCCAGCCAGGGCTCCAGCACTGCTGCCCGGTCCCCCACTCTCACCAGGGGGGCCCAGCCTTAGGGGGTGGTTGTCGTTTCAGTGGGCGTCGCCCTCTCGATCAAGCTTTCCCCAGGCCTCCCTGTTGGTTGCATTTGCCTCCCTTGTCTGAAGGTAAACTTTAAATTCCATTTCTTGAGTTTATTCTCCATATTGTCCCTGGGATGATCTTTGGCTGACATAATCTTTCTCCAGAACTACAAGCCCTCACCAGCCTTTGTCTTCACCATCGCACCCAGAGCTTTGTCCTGCAACCCGGTCAGCCACTCGCACCAGGGGGGCCCAGCCTGAGGCCGGGTTTGTCATTGCAGTGTGCCCAGAACTACAAGCCCTCACCAGCCTTTGTCTTCACCATCGCACCCAGAGCTCTGGCCGCAACCCGGTCACCCACTCGCACCAGGGGGGCCCTGCCTGAGGCCGAGTTTGTCATTGCAGTTTGCCGTCCCTTGTCGGACGCGCTGTCACCAGGCCTCCCTGTTGGTTGCATTTGCCTCCCTTGTCTGAAGGTAAACTTTAAATTCCATTTCTTGAGTTGATTCTACATATTGTCCCTGGGATGATATTTGGCTGACATAATCTTTCTCCAGAACTACAAGCCCTCACCAACCTTTGTCTTCAGCACCGCACCAGGATTTCTGCCAGTGCAAACTCGGTCCCCCACTCGCACCAGGGGGGCCCAGCCTGAGGCCGAGGTTGTCATTGCAGTGTGCCGTCCCACATCGGACGCGCTGTCACCAGGCCTCCCTGTTGATTGCATTTGCCTCCCTTGTCTGAAAGTAAACTTTAAATTCCATTTCTTGAGTGTAGTCTCCATATTGTCCCTGGGATGATCTTTGGCTGACATAATCTTTCTCCAGAACTACAAGCCCTCACAAGCCTTTGTCTCCAGCACCACACCCAGGGCTCCAGCACTGCAACCCGGTCCCCCACTCACACCAGGGGGGCCCAGCCTGAGGCTGATTTTGTCATTGCAGTGTGCCGTCCCACATCGGACGCGCTGTCCCCAGGCCTCCCTTTCGGTTGCATTTGCCTCCCTTGTCTGAAGGTAAACTTTAAATTCCATTTCTTGAGTTTATTCTCCATATTGTGCCTGGGATGATCTACGGCTGACTTAATCTTGCTCCAGAACTATAAGCCCTCACCAGCATGTGACTCCAGGCCAGACCGGGGCTCCAGCCAGCGCTCCAGCACTGTTTCCCGGTCCCCCACCCTCACCATGGGTGTCCAGCCTTAGGGGGTGGTTGTCGTTGCATTGGGCGTCACCCTCTCGATCAAGCTTTCCCCAGGCCTCCCTGTTGGTTGCATTTGCCTCCCTTGTCTGAAGGTAAACTTTAAATTACATTTCTTGAGTTTATTCTCCATATTGTCCCTGGGATGATCTTTGGCTGACATAATCTTTCTCCAGAACTACAAGCCCTCACCAGCCTTTGTCTTCACCATCGCACCCAGAGCTCTGGCCTGCAACCTTGTCCCCCACTCGCACCAAGGGGGCCCAGCCTGAGGCCGAGTTTGTCAGTGCAATGTGCTGTCCCATGTCGGACGCGCTGTCACCAGGCCTCCCTGTTGGTTGCATTTGCCTCCCTTGTCTGAAGGTAAACTTTAAATTCCGTTTCTTGAGTTTATTCTCCATATTGTGCCTGGGATGATCTTTGGCTGACATAATCTTTCTCCAGAACTACAAGCCCTCACCAGCCTTTGTCTTCACCATCACACCCAGAGCTCTGGCCTGCAACCCGGTCACCCACTCGCACCAAGGGGGCCCAGCCTGAGGCCGAGTTTGTCATTGCAGTGTGCCGTTCCATGTCGGACGCGCTGTCACCAGGCCTCCCTGTTGGTTGCATTTGCCTCCCTTGTCTGAAGGTAAACTTTAAATTCCATTTCTTGAGTTTATTCTCCATATTGTCCCTGGGATGATCTTTGGCTGACATAATCTTTCTCCAGAACTACAAGCCCTCACCAGCCTTTGTCTTCACCATCGCACCCAGAGCTCTGGCCTGCAACCCGGTCAGCCACTCGCACCAGGGGGGCCCAGCCTGAGGCCTAGTTTTTCATTGCAGTGTGCCGTCCCATGTCGGACGTGCTGTCACCAGGCCTCCCTGTTGGTTGCATTTGCCTCCCTTGTCTGAAGGTAAACTTTAAATTCCATTTCTTGAGTTTATTCTCCATATTGTCCCTGGGATGATCTTTGGCTGACATAATCTTTCTCCTTAACTACAAGCCCTCACCAGCATGTGACTCCAGGCCACCCTGGGGCTCCAGCCAGGGCTCCAGCACTGCTGCCCGGTACCCCACTCTCACCAGGGGGGCCCAGCCTGAGGCCGAGGTTGTCATTGCAGTGTGCCGTCCCACATCGGACGCGCTGTCACCATGCCTCCCTGTTGGTTGCATTTGCCTCCCTTGTCTGAAGGTAAACTTTAAATTCCATTTCTTGAGTTTATTCTCCATATTGTCCCTGGGATGATCTTTGGCTGACATAATCTTTCTCCAGAACTACAAGCCCTCACCAGCCTTTGTCTTCACCATCGCACCCAGAGCTCTGGCCTGCTACCCGGTCAGCCACTGGCACCAGGGGGGCCCAGCCTAAGGCCGAGTTTGTCATTGCAGTGTGCCGTCCCATGTCGGACGCGCTGTCATCAGGCCTCCTTTTTGGTTGCATTTGCCTCCCTTGTCTGAAGGTAAATTTTAAATTCCATTTCTTGAGTTTATTCTCCATATTGTCCCTGGGATGATCTTTGGCTGACATAATCTTTCTCCAGAACTACAAGCCCTCACCAGCCTTTGTCTTCACCATCGCACCCAGAGCTCTGGCCTGCAACCCGGTCAGCCACTCGCACCAGGGGGGCCCAGCCTGAGGCTGAGTTTGTCATTGCAGTGTGCCCAGAACGACAAGCCCTCACCAGCCTTTGTCTTCACCATCGCACCCAGAGCTCTGGCCTGCAACCTGGTCAGCCACTCGCACCAGGGGGGCCCAGCCTGAGGCCGAGTTTGTCATTGCAGTGTGCTCTCCCATGTCGGACGCGCTGTCACCAGGCCTCCCTGTTGGTTGCATTTGCCTCCCTTGTCTGAAGGTAAACTTTAAATTCCATTTCTTGAGTTTATTCTCCATATTGTCCCTGGGATGATCTACGGCTGACTTAATCTTGCTCCAGAACTACAAGCCCTCACCAGCTTTTGACTCCAGGCCACCCTGGGGCTCCAGCCAGGGCTCCAGCACTGCTGCCCGGTCCCCCACTCTCACCAGGGGTGCCCAGCCTTAGGGGGTGGTTGTCGTTGCAGTGGGCGTTGCCCTCTCGATCAAGCTTTCCCCAGGCCTCCCTGTTGGTTGCATTTGCCTCCCTTGTCTGAAGGTAAACTTTAAATTCCATTTCTTGAGTTTATTCTCCATATTGTCCCTGGGATGATCTTTGGCTGACATAATCTTTCTCCAGAACGACAAGCCCTCACCAGCCTTTGTCTTCACCATCGCACCCAGAGCTCTGGCCTGCAACCCGGTCAGCCACTCGCACCAGGGGGGCCCAGCCTGAGGCCGAGGTTGTCATTGCAGTGTGCCGCCTCACGTCGGACGAGCTGTCACCAGGCCTCCCTGTTGGTTGCATTTGCCTCCCTTGTCTGAAGGTAAACTTTAAATTACATTTCTTGAGTTTATTCTCCATATTGTCCCTGGGATGATCTTTGGCTGACTTAATCTTGCTCCAGAACTACAAGCCCTCACAAGTCTTTGTCTCCAGCACCACACCCAGGGCTCCAGCACTGCAACCCGGTCCCCCACTCACACCGGGGGGGCCCAATCTGAGGCTGATTTTGTCTTTGCAGTCTGCCGTCCCATGTCGGACGCGCTGTCACCAGGCCTCCTTGTTGGTTGCATTTGCCTCCCTTGTCTGAAGGTAAACTTTAAATTCCATTTCTTGAGTTTATTCTCCATATTGTCCCTGGGATGATCTTTGGCTGACATAATCTTTCTCCAGAACTACAAGCCCTCACCAGCCTTTGTCTTCACCATCGCACCCAGAGCTCTGGCCTGCAACCCGGTCAGCCACTCGCACCAGGGGGGCCCAGCCTGAGGCCTAGTTTTTCATTGCAGTGTGCCGTCCCATGTCGGACGTGCTGTCACCAGGCCTCCCTGTTGGTTGCATTTGCCTCCCTTGTCTGAAGGTAAACTTTAAATTCCATTTCTTGAGTTTATTCTCCATATTGTCCCTGGGATGATCTTTGGCTGACATAATCTTTCTCCTTAACTACAAGCCCTCACCAGCATGTGACTCCAGGCCACCCTGGGGCTCCAGCCAGGGCTCCAGCACTGCTGCCCGGTACCCCACTCTCACCAGGGGGGCCCAGCCTGAGGCCGAGGTTGTCATTGCAGTGTGCCGTCCCACATCGGACGCGCTGTCACCATGCCTCCCTGTTGGTTGCATTTGCCTCCCTTGTCTGAAGGTAAACTTTAATTTCCATTTCTTGAGTTTATTCTCCATATTGTCCCTGGGATGATCTTTGGCTGACATAATCTTTCTCCAGAACTACAAGCCCTCACCAGCCTTTGTCTTCACCATCGCACCCAGAGCTCTGGTCTGCTACCCGGTCAGCCACTGGCACCAGGGGGGCCCAGCCTAAGGCCGAGTTTGTCATTGCAGTGTGCCGTCCCATGTCGGACGCGCTGTCATCAGGCCTCCTTTTTGGTTGCATTTGCCTCCCTTGTCTGAAGGTAAATTTTAAATTCCATTTCTTGAGTTTATTCTCCATATTGTCCCTTGGATGATCTTTGGCTGACATAATCTTTTTCCAGAACTACAAGCCCTCACCAGCCTTTGTCTTCAGCACCGCACCAGGATTTCTGCCAGTGCAACCTCGGTCCCCCACTCGCACCAGGGGGGCCCAGCCTGAGGCCGAGGTTGTCATTGCAGTGTGCCGCCTCACGTCGGACGAGCTGTCACCAGGCCTCCCTGTTGGTTGCATTTGCCTCCCTTGTCTGAAGGTAAACTTTAAATTACATTTCTTGAGTTTATTCTCCATATTGTCCCTGGGATGATCTTTGGCTGACTTAATCTTGCTCCAGAACTACAAGCCCTCACAAGTCTTTGTCTCCAGCACCACACCCAGGGCTCCAGCACTGCAACCCGGTCCCCCACTCACACCGGGGGGGCCAAACCTGAGGCTGATTTTGTCTTTGCAGTCTGCCGTCCCATGTCGGACGCGCTGTCACCAGGCCTCCTTGTTTGTTGCATTTGCCTCCCTTGTCTGAAGGTAAACTTTAAATTCCATTTCTTGAGTTTATTCTCCATATTGTCCCTGGGATGATCTTTGGCTGACATAATCTTTCTCCAGAACTACAAGCCCTCACCAGCCTTTGTCTTCACCATCGCACCCAGAGCTCTTGCCTGCAACCCGGTCAGCCACTCGCACCAGGGGGGCCCAGCCTGAGGCCTAGTTTTTCATTGCAGTGTGCCGTCCCATGTCGGACGTGCTGTCACCTGGCCTCCCTGTTGGTTGCATTTGCCTCCCTTGTCTGAAGGTAAACTTTAAATTCCATTTCTTGAGTTTATTCTCCATATTGTCCCTGGGATGATCTTTGGCTGACATAATCTTTCTCCAGAACTACAAGCCCTCACCAGCCTTTGTCTTCACCATCGCACCCAGAGCTCTGGCCTGCAACCCGGTCAGCCACTCTCACCAGGGGGGCCCAGCCTGAGGCCTAGTTTTTCATTGCAGTGTGCCGTCCCATGTCGGACGTGCTGTCACCAGGCCTCCCTGTTGGTTGCATTTGCCTCCCTTGTCTGAAGGTAAACTTTAAATTCCATTTCTTGAGTTTATTCTCCATATTGTCCTTGGGATGATCTTTGGCTGACATAATCTTTCTCCTTAACTACAAGCCCTCACCAGCATGTGACTCCAGGCCACCCTCGGGCTCCAGCCAGGGCTCCAGCACTGCTGCCCGGTACCCCACTCTCACCAGGGGGGCCCAGCCTGAGGCCGAGGTTGTCATTGCAGTGTGCCGTCCCACATCGGACGCGCTGTCACCATGCCTCCCTGTTGGTTGCATTTGCCTCCCTTGTCTGAAGGTAAACTTTAAATTCCATTTCTTGAGTTTATTCTCCATATTGTCCCTGGGATGATCTTTGGCTGACATAATCTTTCTCCAGAACGACAAGCCCTCACCAGCCTTTGTCTTCACCATCGCACCCAGAGCTCTGGCCTGCTACCCGGTCAGCCACTGGCACCAGGGGGGCCCAGCCTAAGGCCGAGTTTGTCATTGCAGTGTGCCGTCCCATGTCGGACGCGCTGTCATCAGGCCTCCTTTTTGGTTGCATTTGCCTCCCTTGTCTGAAGGTAAACTTTAAATTCCATTTCTTGAGTTTATTCTCCATATTGTCCCTGGGATGATCTTTGTCTGACATAATCTTTTTCAAGAACTACAAGCCCTCACCAGCCTTTGTCTTCAGCACCGAACCAGGATTTCTGCCAGTGCAACCTCGGTCCCCCACTCGCACCAGGGGGGCCCAGCCTGAGGCCGAGGTTGTCATTGCAGCTTGCCGTTCCACGTGGGACGAGCTGTCACCAGGCCTCCCTGTTGGTTGCATTTGCCTCCCTTGTCTGAAGGTAAACTTTAAATTCCATTTCTTGTGTTTATTCTCCATATTGTCCCAGGGATGATCTTTGGCTGACTTAATCTTGCTCCAGAACTACAAGCCCTCACAAGTCTTTGTCTCCAGCACCACACCCAGGGCTCCAGCACTGCAACCCGGTTCCCCACTCACACCAGGGGGGCCCAGCCTGAGGCTGATTTTGTCATTGCAGTGTGCCGTCCCATGTCGGACGCGCTGTCCCCAGGCTTCCCTGTTGGTTGCATTTGCCTCCCTTGTCTGAAGGTAAACTTTAAATTCCATTTCTTGAGTTTATTCTCCATATTGTCCCTGGGATGATCTTTGGCTGACATAATCTTTCTCCAGAACTACAAGCCCTCACCAGCCTTTGTCTTCACCATCGCACCCAGAGCTCTGGCCTGAAACCCGGTCAGCCACTCGCACCAGGGGGGCCCATCCTGAGGCTGAGTTTGTCATTGCAGTGTGCCCAGAACTACAAGCCCTCACCAGCCTTTGTCTTCACCATCGCACCCAGAGCTCTGGCCTGCAACCTGGTCAGCCACTCGCACCAGGGGGGCCCAGCCTGAGGCCGAGTTTGTCATTGCAGTGTGCTCTCCCATGTCGGACGCGCTGTCACCAGGCCTCCCTGTTGGTTGCATTTGCCTCCCTTGTCTGAAGGTAAACTTTAAATTCCATTTCTTGAGTTTATTCTCCATATTGTCCCTGGGATGATCTACGGCTGACTTAATCTTGCTCCAGAACTACAAGCCCTCACCAGCATGTGACTCCAGGCCACCCTGGGGCTCCAGCCAGGGCTCCAGCACTGCTGCCCGGTCCCCCACTCTCACCAGGGGTGCCCAGCCTTAATGGGTGGTTGTCGTTTCAGTGGGCGTCGCCCTCTCGATCAAGCTTTCCCCAGGCCTCCCTGTTGGTTGCATTTGCCTCCCTTGTCTGAAGGTAAACTTTAAATTACATTTCTTGAGTTTATTCTCCATATTGTCCCTGGGATGATCTTTGGCTGACATAATCTTTCTCCAGAACTACAAGCCTTCACCAGCCTTTGTCTTCACCATCGCACCCAGAGCTCTGGCCTGCTACCCGGTCAGCCACTGGCACCAGGGGGGCCCAGCCTAAGGCCGAGTTTGTCATTGCAGTGTGCCGTCCCATGTCGGACGCGCTGTCATCAGGCCTCCTTTTTGGTTGCATTTGCCTCCCTTGTCTGAAGGTAAACTTTAAATTCCATTTCTTGAGTTTATTCTCCATATTGTCCCTGGGATGATCTTTGGCTGACATAATCTTTTTCCAGAACTACAAGCCCTCACCAGCCTTTGTCTTCAGCACTGCACCAGGATTTCTGCCAGTGCAACCTCGGTCCCCCACTCGCACCAGGGGGGCCCAGCCTGAGGCCGAGGTTGTCATTGCAGCTTGCCGTTCCACGTCGGACGAGCTGTCACCAGGCCTCCCTGTTGGTTGCATTTGCCTCCCTTGTCTGAAGGTAAACTTTAAATTCCATTTCTTGTGTTTATTCTCCATATTGTCCCAGGGATGATCTTTGGCTGACTTAATCTTGCTCCAGAACTACAAGCCCTCACAAGTCTTTGTCTCCAGCACCACACCCAGAGCTCTGGCCTGCAACCCGGTCAGCCACTCGCACCAGGGGGGCCCAGCCTGAGGCCGGGTTTGTCATTGCAGTGTGCCCAGAACTACAAGCCCTCACCAGCCTTTGTCTTCACCATCGCACCCAGAGCTCTGGCCGCAACCCGGTCACCCACTCGCACCAGGGGGGCCCTGCCTGAGGCCGAGTTTGTCATTGCAGTTTGCCGTCCCTTGTCGGACGCGCTGTCACCAGGCCTCCCTGTTGGTTGCATTTGCCTCCCTTGTCTGAAGGTAAACTTTAAATTCCATTTCTTGAGTTGATTCTACATATTGTCCCTGGGATGATCTTTGGCTGACATAATCTTTCTCCAGAACTACAAGCCCTCACCAGCCTTTGTCTTCAGCACCGCACCAGGATTTCTGCCAGTGCAAACTCGGTCCCCCACTCGCACCAGGGGGGCCCAGCCTGAGGCCGAGGTTGTCATTGCAGTGTGCCGTCCCACATCGGACGCGCTGTCACCAGGCCTCCCTGTTGATTGCATTTGCCTCCCTTGTCTGAAAGTAAACTTTAAATTCCATTTCTTGAGTTTAGTCTCCATATTGTCCCTGGGATGATCTTTGGCTGACATAATCTTTCTCCAGAACTACAAGCCCTCACAAGCCTTTGTCTCCAGCACCACACCCAGGGCTCCAGCACTGCAACCCGGTCCCCCACTCACACCAGGGGGGCCCAGCCTGAGGCTGATTTTGTCATTGCAGTGTGCCGTCCCACATCGGACGCGCTGTCCCCAGGCCTCCCTTTCGGTTGCATTTGCCTCCCTTGTCTGAAGGTAAACTTTAAATTCCATTTCTTGAGTTTATTCTCCATATTGTGCCTGGGATGATCTTTGGCTGACATAATCTTTCTCCAGAACTACAAGCCCTCACAAGCCTTTGTCTCCAGCACCACACCCAGGGCTCCAGCACTGCAACCCGGTCCCCCACTCACACCAGGGGGGCCCAGCCTGAGGCTGATTTTGTCATTGCAGTGTGCCGTCCCACATCGGACGCGCTGTCCCCAGGCCTCCCTTTCGGTTGCATTTGCCTCCCTTGTCTGAAGGTAAACTTTAAATTCCATTTCTTGAGTTTATTCTCCATATTGTGCCTGGGATGATCTACGGCTGACTTAATCTTGCTCCAGAACTATAAGCCCTCACCAGCATGTAACTCCAGGCCAGACCGGGGCTCCAGCCAGCGCTCCAGCACTGTTTCCCGGTCCCCCACCCTCACCATGGGTGTCCAGCCTTAGGGGGTGGTTGTCGTTGCATTGGGCGTCACCCTCTCGATCAAGCTTTCCCCAGGCCTCCCTGTTGGTTGCATTTGCCTCCCTTGTCTGAAGGTAAACTTTAAATTCCATTTCTTGAGTTTATTCTCCATATTGTCCCTGGGATGATCTTTGGCTGACATAATCTTTCTCCAGAACTACAAACCCTCACCAGCCTTTGTCTTCACCATCGCACCCAGAGCTCTGGCCTGCAACCTTGTCACCCACTCGCACCAAGGGGGCCCAGTCTGAGGCCGAGTTTGTCAGTGCAATGTGCTGTCCCATGTCGGACGCGCTGTCACCAGGCCTCCCTGTTGGTTGCATTTGCCTCCCTTGTCTGAAGGTAAACTTTAAATTCCATTTCTTGAGTTTATTCTCCATATTGTCCCTGGGATGATCTTTGGCTGACTTAATCTTGCTCCAGAACTACAAACCCTCACCAGCCTTTGTCTTCAGCACCGCACCAGGAGTTCCGTCAGTGCAACCTCGGTCAGCCACTCGCACCAGGGGGGCCCAGCCTGAGGCCGAGGTTGTCATTGCAGTGTGCCGTTCCACATCGGACGCGCTGTCACCAGGCCTCCCTGTTGGTTGCATTTGCCTCCCTTGTCTGAAGGTAAACTTTAAATTCCATTTCTTGAGTTTATTCTCCATATTGTCCCTGGGATGATCTTTGGCTGACATAATCTTTCTCCAGAACTACAAGCCCTCACCAGCTTCTGTCTTCACCATCGCACCCAGAGCTACAGCACTCCAACCCGGTCAGCCACTCGCACCAGGGGGGCCCAGCCTGAGGCTGAGTTTGTCATTGCAGTGTGCCCAGAACTACAAGCCCTCACCAGCCTTTTTTATTCACCATCGCACCCAGAGCTCTGGCCTGCAACCCGGTCAGCCACTCGCACCAGGGGGGCCCAGCCTGAGGCCGAGTTTGTCATTGCAGTGTGCTCTCCCATGTCGGACGCGCTGTCACCAGGCCTCCCTGTTGGTTGCATTTGCCTCCCTTGTCTGAAGGTAAACTTTAAATTCCATTTCTTGAGTTTATTCTCCATATTGTCCCTGGGATGATCTACGGCTGACTTAATCTTGCTCCAGAACTACAAGCCCTCACCAGCATGTGACTCCAGGCCACCCTGGGGCTCCAGCCAGGGCTCCAGCACTGCTGCCCGGTCCCCCACTCTCACCAGGGGTGCCCAGCCTTAGGGGGTGGTTGTCGTTGCAGTGGGCGTCGCCCTCTCGATCAAGCTTTCCCCAGGCCTCCCTGTTGGTTGCATTTGCCTCCCTTGTCTGAAGGTAAACTTTAAATTCCATTTCTTGAGTTTATTCTCCATATTGTCCCTGGGATGATCTTTGGCTGACATAATCTTTCTCCAGAACGACAAGCCCTCACC
Source organism: Nelusetta ayraudi (assembly GCF_046127955.1). NCBI lineage: Eukaryota > Metazoa > Chordata > Actinopteri > Tetraodontiformes > Monacanthidae > Nelusetta > Nelusetta ayraudi. Next base: position 1,409,070 of record NW_027466094.1, read on the forward strand.
AGCCTTTGTCTTCACCATCGCACCCAGAGCTTTGTCCTGCAACCCGGTCAGCCACTCGCACCAGGGGGGCCCTGCCTGAGGCCGGGTTTGTCATTGCAGTGTGCCGTCCCATGTCGGACGCGCTGTCACCAGGCCTCCCTGTTTGTTGCATTTGCCTCCCTTGTCTGAAGGTAAACTTTAAATTCCATTTCTTGAGTTTATTCTCCATATTGTCCCTGGGATGATCTTTGGCTGACATAATCTTGCTCCAGAACTACAAGCCCTCACAAGCCTTTGTCTTCAGCACCGCACCAGGAGATCCGCCTGTGCAACCTCGGTCCCCCACTCGCACCAGGGGGGCCCAGCCTGAGGCCGAGGTTGTCATTGCAGTGTGCCGCCTCACGTCGGACGAGCTGTCACCAGGCCTCCCTGTTGGTTGCATTTGCCTCCCTTGTCTGAAGGTAAACTTTAAATTACATTTCTTGAGTTTATTCTCCATATTGTCCCTGGGATGATCTTTGGCTGACTTAATCTTGCTCCAGAACTACAAGCCCTCACAAGTCTTTGTCTCCAGCACCACACCCAGGGCTCCAGCACTGCAACCCGGTCCCCCACTCACACCGGGGGGGCCAAACCTGAGGCTGATTTTGTCTTTGCAGTCTGCCGTCCCATGTCGGACGCGCTGTCACCAGGCCTCCTTGTTGGTTGCATTTGCCTCCCTTGTCTGAAGGTAAACTTTAAATTCCATTTCTTGAGTTTATTCTCCATATTGTCCCTGGGATGATCTTTGGCTGACATAATCTTTCTCCAGAACTACAAGCCCTCACCAGCCTTTGTCTTCACCATCGCACCCAGAGCTCTGGCCTGCAACCCGGTCAGCCACTCGCACCAGGGGGGCCCAGCCTGAGGCCTAGTTTTTCATTGCAGTGTGCCGTCCCATGTCGGACGTGCTGTCACCAGGCCTCCCTGTTGGTTGCATTTGCCTCCATTGTCTGAAGGTAAACTTTAAATTCCATTTCTTGAGTTTATTCTCCATATTGTCCCTGGGATGATCTTTGGCTGACATAATCTTTCTCCAGAACTACAAGCCCTCACCAGCCTTTGTCTTCACCATCGCACCCAGAGCTCTGGCCTGCAACCCGGTCAGCCACTCGCACCAGGGGGGCCCAGCCTGAGGCCTAGTTTTTCATTGCAGTGTGCCCTCCCATGTCGGACGTGCTGTCACCAGGCCTCCCTGTTGGTTGCATTTGCCTCCCTTGTCTGAAGGTAAACTTTAAATTCCATTTCTTGAGTTTATTCTCCATATTGTCCCTGGGATGATCTTTGGCTGACATAATCTTTCTCCTTAACTACAAGCCCTCACCAGCATGTGACTCCAGGCCAACCTGGGGCTCCAGCCAGGGCTCCAGCACTGCTGCCCGGTACCCCACTCTCACCAGGGGGGCCCAGCCTGAGGCCGAGGTTGTCATTGCAGTGTGCCGTCCCACATCGGACGCGCTGTCACCATGCCTCCCTGTTGGTTGCATTTGCCTCCCTTGTCTGAAGGTAAACTTTAAATTCCATTTCTTGAGTTTATTCTCCATATTGTCCCTGGGATGATCTTTGGCTGACATAATCTTTCTCCAGAACGACAAGCCCTCACCAGCCTTTGTCTTCACCATCGCACCCAGAGCTCTGGCCTGCTACCCGGTCAGCCACTGGCACCAGGGGGGCCCAGCCTAAGGCCGAGTTTGTCATTGCAGTGTGCCGTCCCATGTCGGACGCGCTGTCATCAGGCCTCCTTTTTGGTTGCATTTGCCTCCCTTGTCTGAAGGTAAACTTTAAATTCCATTTCTTGAGTTTATTCTCCATATTGTCCCTGGGATGATCTTTGGCTGACATAATCTTTTTCCAGAACTACAAGCCCTCACCAGCCTTTGTCTTCAGCACCGCACCAGGATTTCTGCCAGTGCAACCTCGGTCCCCCACTCGCACCAGGGGGGCCCAGCCTGAGGCCGAGGTTGTCATTGCAGCTTGCCGTTCCACGTCGGACGAGCTGTCACCAGGCCTCCCTGTTGGTTGCATTTGCCTCCCTTGTCTGAAGGTAAACTTTAAATTCCATTTCTTGTGTTTATTCTCCATATTGTCCCAGGGATGATCTTTGGCTGACTTAATCTTGCTCCAGAACTACAAGCCCTCACAAGTCTTTGTCTCCAGCACCACACCCAGGGCTCCAGCACTGCAACCCGGTTCCCCACTCACACCAGGGGTGCCCAGCCTTAGGCGGTGGTTGTCGTTGCAGTGGGCGTCTCCCTCTCGATCAAGCTTTCCCCAGGCCTCCCTGTTGGTTGCATTTGCCTCCCTTGTCTGAAGGTAAACTTTAAATTCCATTTCTTGAGTTTATTCTCCATATTGTCCCTGGGATGATCTACGGCTGACTTAATCTTGCTCCAGAACTACAAGCCCTCACCAGCATGTGACTCCAGGCCACCCTGGGGCTCCAGCCAGGGCTCCAGCACTGCTGCCCGGTCCCCCACTCTCACCAGGGGTGCCCAGCCTTAGGGGGTGGTTGTCGTTTCAGTGGGCGTCGCCCTCTCGATCAAGCTTTCCCCAGGCCTCCCTGTTGGTTGCATTTGCCTCCCTTGTCTGAAGGTAAACTTTAAATTCCATTTCTTGAGTTTATTCTCCATATTGTCCCTGGGATGATCTTTGGCTGACATAATCTTTCTCCAGAACGACAAGCCCTCACCAGCCTTTGTCTTCACCATCGCACCCAGAGCTTTGTCCTGCAACCCGGTCAGCCACTCGCACCAGGGGGGCCCAGCCTGAGGCCGGGTTTGTCATTGCAGTGTGCCCAGAACTACAAGCCCTCACCAGCCTTTGTCTTCACCATCGCACCCAGAGCTCTGGCCGCAACCCGGTCACCCACTCGCACCAGGGGGGCCCTGCCTGAGGCCGAGTTTGTCATTGCAGTTTGCCGTCCCTTGTCGGACGCGCTGTCACCAGGCCTCCCTGTTGGTTGCATTTGCCTCCCTTGTCTGAAGGTAAACTTTAAATTCCATTTCTTGAGTTGATTCTACATATTGTCCCTGGGATGATATTTGGCTGACATAATCTTTCTCCAGAACTACAAGCCCTCACCAACCTTTGTCTTCAGCACCGCACCAGGATTTCTGCCAGTGCAAACTCGGTCCCCCACTCGCACCAGGGGGGCCCAGCCTGAGGCCGAGGTTGTCATTGCAGTGTGCCGTCCCACATCGGACGCGCTGTCACCAGGCCTCCCTGTTGATTGCATTTGCCTCCCTTGTCTGAAAGTAAACTTTAAATTCCATTTCTTGAGTGTAGTCTCCATATTGTCCCTGGGATGATCTTTGGCTGACATAATCTTTCTCCAGAACTACAAGCCCTCACAAGCCTTTGTCTCCAGCACCACACCCAGGGCTCCAGCACTGCAACCCGGTCCCCCACTCACACCAGGGGGGCCCAGCCTGAGGCTGATTTTGTCATTGCAGTGTGCCGTCCCACATCGGACGCGCTGTCCCCAGGCCTCCCTTTCGGTTGCATTTGCCTCCCTTGTCTGAAGGTAAACTTTAAATTCCATTTCTTGAGTTTATTCTCCATATTGTGCCTGGGATGATCTACGGCTGACTTAATCTTGCTCCAGAACTATAAGCCCTCACCAGCATGTGACTCCAGGCCAGACCGGGGCTCCAGCCAGCGCTCCAGCACTGTTTCCCGGTCCCCCACCCTCACCATGGGTGTCCAGCCTTAGGGGGTGGTTGTCGTTGCATTGGGCGTCACCCTCTCGATCAAGCTTTCCCCAGGCCTCCCTGTTGGTTGCATTTGCCTCCCTTGTCTGAAGGTAAACTTTAAATTCCATTTCTTGAGTTTATTCTCCATATTGTCCCTGGGATGATCTTTGGCTGACATAATCTTTCTCCAGAACTACAAGCCCTCACCAGCCTTTGTCTTCACCATCGCACCCAGAGCTCTGGCCTGCAACCTTGTCCCCCACTCGCACCAAGGGGGCCCAGCCTGAGGCCGAGTTTGTCAGTGCAATGTGCTGTCCCATGTCGGACGCGCTGTCACCAGGCCTCCCTGTTGGTTGCATTTGCCTCCCTTGTCTGAAGGTAAACTTTAAATTCCGTTTCTTGAGTTTATTCTCCATATTGTGCCTGGGATGATCTTTGGCTGACATAATCTTTCTCCAGAACTACAAGCCCTCACCAGCCTTTGTCTTCACCATCACACCCAGAGCTCTGGCCTGCAACCCGGTCACCCACTCGCACCAAGGGGGCCCAGCCTGAGGCCGAGTTTGTCATTGCAGTGTGCCGTTCCATGTCGGACGCGCTGTCACCAGGCCTCCCTGTTGGTTGCATTTGCCTCCCTTGTCTGAAGGTAAACTTTAAATTCCATTTCTTGAGTTTATTCTCCATATTGTCCCTGGGATGATCTTTGGCTGACATAATCTTTCTCCAGAACTACAAGCCCTCACCAGCCTTTGTCTTCACCATCGCACCCAGAGCTCTGGCCTGCAACCCGGTCAGCCACTCGCACCAGGGGGGCCCAGCCTGAGGCCTAGTTTTTCATTGCAGTGTGCCGTCCCATGTCGGACGTGCTGTCACCAGGCCTCCCTGTTGGTTGCATTTGCCTCCCTTGTCTGAAGGTAAACTTTAAATTCCATTTCTTGAGTTTATTCTCCATATTGTCCCTGGGATGATCTTTGGCTGACATAATCTTTCTCCTTAACTACAAGCCCTCACCAGCATGTGACTCCAGGCCACCCTGGGGCTCCAGCCAGGGCTCCAGCACTGCTGCCCGGTACCCCACTCTCACCAGGGGGGCCCAGCCTGAGGCCGAGGTTGTCATTGCAGTGTGCCGTCCCACATCGGACGCGCTGTCACCATGCCTCCCTGTTGGTTGCATTTGCCTCCCTTGTCTGAAGGTAAACTTTAAATTCCATTTCTTGAGTTTATTCTCCATATTGTCCCTGGGATGATCTTTGGCTGACATAATCTTTCTCCAGAACTACAAGCCCTCACCAGCCTTTGTCTTCACCATCGCACCCAGAGCTCTGGCCTGCTACCCGGTCAGCCACTGGCACCAGGGGGGCCCAGCCTAAGGCCGAGTTTGTCATTGCAGTGTGCCGTCCCATGTCGGACGCGCTGTCATCAGGCCTCCTTTTTGGTTGCATTTGCCTCCCTTGTCTGAAGGTAAACTTTAAATTCCATTTCTTGAGTTTATTCTCCATATTGTCCCTGGGATGATCTTTGGCTGACATAATCTTTTTCCAGAACTACAAGCCCTCACCAGCCTTTGTCTTCAGCACCGCACCAGGATTTCTGCCAGTGCAACCTCGGTCCCCCACTCGCACCAGGGGGGCCCAGCCTGAGGCCGAGGTTGTCATTGCAGCTTGCCGTTCCACGTCGGACGAGCTGTCACCAGGCCTCCCTGTTGGTTGCATTTGCCTCCATTGTCTGAAGGTAAACTTTAAATTCCATTTCTTGTGTTTATTCTCCATATTGTCCCAGGGATGATCTTTGGCTGACTTAATCTTGCTCCAGAACGACAAGCCCTCACAAGTCTTTGTCTCCAGCACCACACCCAGGGCTTCAGCACTGCAACCCGGTTCCCCACTCACACCAGGGGGGCCCAGCCTGAGGCTGATTTTGTCATTGCAGTCTGCCGTCCCATGTCGGACGCGCTGTCCCCAGGCTTCCCTGTTGGTTGCATTTGCCTCCCTTGTCTGAAGGTAAACTTTAAATTCCATTTCTTGAGTTTATTCTCCATATTGTCCCTGGGATGATCTTTGGCTGACATAATCTTTCTCCAGAACTACAAGCCCTCACCAGCCTTTGTCTTCACCATCGCACCCAGAGCTCTGGCCTGCAACCCGGTCAGCCACTCGCACCAGGGGGGCCCAGCCTGAGGCTGAGTTTGTCATTGCAGTGTGCCCAGAACGACAAGCCCTCACCAGCCTTTGTCTTCACCATCGCACCCAGAGCTCTGGCCTGCAACCTGGTCAGCCACTCGCACCAGGGGGGCCCAGCCTGAGGCCGAGTTTGTCATTGCAGTGTGCTCTCCCATGTCGGACGCGCTGTCACCAGGCCTCCCTGTTGGTTGCATTTGCCTCCCTTGTCTGAAGGTAAACTTTAAATTCCATTTCTTGAGTTTATTCTCCATATTGTCCCTGGGATGATCTACGGCTGACTTAATCTTGCTCCAGAACTACAAGCCCTCACCAGCTTTTGACTCCAGGCCACCCTGGGGCTCCAGCCAGGGCTCCAGCACTGCTGCCCGGTCCCCCACTCTCACCAGGGGTGCCCAGCCTTAGGGGGTGGTTGTCGTTGCAGTGGGCGTTGCCCTCTCGATCAAGCTTTCCCCAGGCCTCCCTGTTGGTTGCATTTGCCTCCCTTGTCTGAAGGTAAACTTTAAATTCCATTTCTTGAGTTTATTCTCCATATTGTCCCTGGGATGATCTTTGGCTGACATAATCTTTCTCCAGAACGACAAGCCCTCACCAGCCTTTGTCTTCACCATCGCACCCAGAGCTCTGGCCTGCAACCCGGTCAGCCACTCGCACCAGGGGGGCCCAGCCTGAGGCCGAGGTTGTCATTGCAGTGTGCCGCCTCACGTCGGACGAGCTGTCACCAGGCCTCCCTGTTGGTTGCATTTGCCTCCCTTGTCTGAAGGTAAACTTTAAATTACATTTCTTGAGTTTATTCTCCATATTGTCCCTGGGATGATCTTTGGCTGACTTAATCTTGCTCCAGAACTACAAGCCCTCACAAGTCTTTGTCTCCAGCACCACACCCAGGGCTCCAGCACTGCAACCCGGTCCCCCACTCACACCGGGGGGGCCCAATCTGAGGCTGATTTTGTCTTTGCAGTCTGCCGTCCCATGTCGGACGCGCTGTCACCAGGCCTCCTTGTTGGTTGCATTTGCCTCCCTTGTCTGAAGGTAAACTTTAAATTCCATTTCTTGAGTTTATTCTCCATATTGTCCCTGGGATGATCTTTGGCTGACATAATCTTTCTCCAGAACTACAAGCCCTCACCAGCCTTTGTCTTCACCATCGCACCCAGAGCTCTGGCCTGCAACCCGGTCAGCCACTCGCACCAGGGGGGCCCAGCCTGAGGCCTAGTTTTTCATTGCAGTGTGCCGTCCCATGTCGGACGTGCTGTCACCAGGCCTCCCTGTTGGTTGCATTTGCCTCCCTTGTCTGAAGGTAAACTTTAAATTCCATTTCTTGAGTTTATTCTCCATATTGTCCCTGGGATGATCTTTGGCTGACATAATCTTTCTCCTTAACTACAAGCCCTCACCAGCATGTGACTCCAGGCCACCCTGGGGCTCCAGCCAGGGCTCCAGCACTGCTGCCCGGTACCCCACTCTCACCAGGGGGGCCCAGCCTGAGGCCGAGGTTGTCATTGCAGTGTGCCGTCCCACATCGGACGCGCTGTCACCATGCCTCCCTGTTGGTTGCATTTGCCTCCCTTGTCTGAAGGTAAACTTTAAATTCCATTTCTTGAGTTTATTCTCCATATTGTCCCTGGGATGATCTTTGGCTGACATAATCTTTCTCCAGAACTACAAGCCCTCACCAGCCTTTGTCTTCACCATCGCACCCAGAGCTCTGGTCTGCTACCCGGTCAGCCACTGGCACCAGGGGGGCCCAGCCTAAGGCCGAGTTTGTCATTGCAGTGTGCCGTCCCATGTCGGACGCGCTGTCATCAGGCCTCCTTTTTGGTTGCATTTGCCTCCCTTGTCTGAAGGTAAATTTTAAATTCCATTTCTTGAGTTTATTCTCCATATTGTCCCTTGGATGATCTTTGGCTGACATAATCTTTTTCCAGAACTACAAGCCCTCACCAGCCTTTGTCTTCAGCACCGCACCAGGATTTCTGCCAGTGCAACCTCGGTCCCCCACTCGCACCAGGGGGGCCCAGCCTGAGGCCGAGGTTGTCATTGCAGTGTGCCGCCTCACGTCGGACGAGCTGTCACCAGGCCTCCCTGTTGGTTGCATTTGCCTCCCTTGTCTGAAGGTAAACTTTAAATTCCATTTCTTGAGTTTATTCTCCATATTGTCCCTGGGATGATCTTTGGCTGACTTAATCTTGCTCCAGAACTACAAGCCCTCACAAGTCTTTGTCTCCAGCACCACACCCAGGGCTCCAGCACTGCAACCCGGTCCCCCACTCACACCAGGGGGGCCAAACCTGAGGCTGATTTTGTCTTTGCAGTCTGCCGTCCCATGTCGGACGCGCTGTCACCAGGCCTCCTTGTTTGTTGCATTTGCCTCCCTTGTCTGAAGGTAAACTTTAAATTCCATTTCTTGAGTTTATTCTCCATATTGTCCCTGGGATGATCTTTGGCTGACATAATCTTTCTCCAGAACTACAAGCCCTCACAAGCCTTTGTCTCCAGCACCACACCCAGGGCTCCAGCACTGCAACCCGGTCCCCCACTCACACCAGGGGGGCCCAGCCTGAGGCTGATTTTGTCATTGCAGTGTGCCGTCCCACATCGGACGCGCTGTCCCCAGGCCTCCCTTTCGGTTGCATTTGCCTCCCTTGTCTGAAGGTAAACTTTAAATTCCATTTCTTGAGTTTATTCTCCATATTGTGCCTGGGATGATCTACGGCTGACTTAATCTTGCTCCAGAACTATAAGCCCTCACCAGCATGTGACTCCAGGCCAGACCGGGGCTCCAGCCAGCGCTCCAGCACTGTTTCCCGGTCCCCCACCCTCACCATGGGTGTCCAGCCTTAGGGGGTGGTTGTCGTTGCATTGGGCGTCACCCTCTCGATCAAGCTTTCCCCAGGCCTCCCTGTTGGTTGCATTTGCCTCCCTTGTCTGAAGGTAAACTTTAAATTCCATTTCTTGAGTTTATTCTCCATATTGTCCCTGGGATGATCTTTGGCTGACATAATCTTTCTCCTTAACTACAAGCCCTCACCAGCATGTGACTCCAGGCCACCCTGGGGCTCCAGCCAGGGCTCCAGCACTGCTGCCCGGTACCCCACTCTCACCAGGGGGGCCCAGCCTGAGGCCGAGGTTGTCATTGCAGTGTGCCGTCCCACATCGGACGCGCTGTCACCATGCCTCCCTGTTGGTTGCATTTGCCTCCCTTGTCTGAAGGTAAACTTTAAATTCCATTTCTTGAGTTTATTCTCCATATTGTCCCTGGGATGATCTTTGGCTGACATAATCTTTCTCCAGAACTACAAGCCCTCACCAGCCTTTGTCTTCACCATCGCACCCAGAGCTCTGGTCTGCTACCCGGTCAGCCACTGGCACCAGGGGGGCCCAGCCTAAGGCCGAGTTTGTCATTGCAGTGTGCCGTCCCATGTCGGACGCGCTGTCATCAGGCCTCCTTTTTGGTTGCATTTGCCTCCCTTGTCTGAAGGTAAACTTTAAATTCCATTTCTTGAGTTTATTCTCCATATTGTCCCTGGGATGATCTTTGGCTGACATAATCTTTCTCCAGAACTACAAGCCCTCACCAGCTTCTGTCTTCACCATCGCACCCAGAGCTACAGCACTCCAACCCGGTCCCCCACTCACACTAGGGGGGCCCAGCCTGAGGCCGAGTTTGTCATTGCAGTGTGCCGTCCCATGTCGGACGAGTTGTCACCAGGCCTCCCTGTTGGTTGCATTTGCCTCCCTTGTCTGAAGGTAAACTTTAAATTACATTTCTTGAGTTTATTCTCCATATTGTGCCTGGGATGATCTTTGGCTGACATAATCTTTCTCCAGAACTACAAGCCCTCACCAGCCTTTGTCTTCACCATCGCACCCAGAGCTCTGGCCTGCAACCTTGTCACCCACTCGCACCAAGGGGGCCCAGCCTGAGGCCGAGTTTGTCAGTGCAATGTGCTGTCCCATGTCGGACGCGCTGACACCAGGCCTCCCTGTTGGTTGCATTTGCCTCCCTTGTCTGAAGGTAAACTTTAAATTCCATTTCTTGAGTTTATTCTCCATATTGTCCCTGGGATGATCTTTGGCTGACTTAATCTTGCTCCAGAACTACAAACCCTCACCAGCCTTTGTCTTCAGCACCGCACCAGGAGTTCCGTCAGTGCAACCTCGGTCCCCCACTCACACCAGGGGGGCCCAGCCTAAGGCCGAGGTTGTCATTGCAGTGTGCCGTTCCATGTCGGACGCGCTGTCACCAGGCCTCCCTGTTGATTGCATTTGCCTCCCTTGTCTGAAGGTAAACTTTAAATTCCATTTCTTGAGTTTATTCTCCATATTGTCCCTGGGATGATCTACGGCTGACTTTATCTTGCTCCAGAACTACAAGCCCTCACCAGCATGTGACTCCAGGCCAGACCGGGGTTCCAGCCAGGCTTCCAGCACTGCTGCCCGGTCCGCCACCCTCACCAGGGGTGTCCAGCCTTAGGGGGTGGTTGTCGTTGCATTGGGCGTCGCCCTCTCTATCAAGCTTTCCCCAGGCCTCCCTGTTGGTTGCATTTGCCTCCCTTGTCTGAAGGTAAACTTTAAATTCCATTTCTTGAGTTTATTCTCCATATTGTCCCTGGGATGATCTTTGGCTGACATAATCTTTCTCCAGAACTACAAGCCCTCACCAGCCTTTGTCTTCACCATCGCACCCAGAGCTCTGGCCTGCAACCCGGTCAGCCACTCGCACCAGGGGGGCCCAGCCTGAGGCCTAGTTTTTCATTGCAGTGTGCCGTCCCATGTCGGACGTGCTGTCACCAGGCCTCCCTGTTGGTTGCATTTGCCTCCCTTGTCTGAAGGTAAACTTTAAATTCCATTTCTTGAGTTTATTCTCCATATTGTCCCTGGGATGATCTTTGGCTGACTTAATCTTGCTCCAGAACTACAAACCCTCACCAGCCTTTGTCTTCAGCACCGCACCAGGAGTTCCGTCAGTGCAACCTCGGTCCCCCACTCACACCAGGGGGGCCCAGCCTGAGGCCGAGGTTGTCATTGCAGTGTGCCGTTCCATGTCGGACGCGCTGTCACCAGGCCTCCCTGTTGATTGCATTTGCCTCCCTTGTCTGAAGGTAAACTTTAAATTCCATTTCTTGAGTTTATTCTCCATATTGTCCCTGGGATGATCTACGGCTGACTTTATCTTGCTCCAGAACTACAAGCCCTCACCAGCATGTGACTCCAGGCCAGACCGGGGTTCCAGCCAGGCTTCCAGCACTGCTGCCCGGTCCGCCACCCTCACCAGGGGTGTCCAGCCTTAGGGGGTGGTTGTCGTTGCATTGGGCGTCGCCCTCTCTATCAAGCTTTCCCCAGGCCTCCCTGTTGGTTGCATTTGCCTCCCTTGTCTGAAGGTAAACTTTAAATTCCATTTCTTGAGTTTATTCTCCATATTGTCCCTGGGATGATCTTTGGCTGACATAATCTTTCTCCAGAACTACAAGCCCTCACCAGCCTTTGTCTTCACCATCGCACCCAGAGCTCTGGCCTGCAACCCGGTCAGCCACTCGCACCAGGGGGGCCCAGCCTGAGGCCTAGTTTTTCACTGCAGTGTGCCGTCCCATGTCGGACGTGCTGTCACCAGGCCTCCCTGTTGGTTGCATTTGCCTCCCTTGTCTGAAGGTAAACTTTAAATTCCATTTCTTGAGTTTATTCTCCATATTGTCCCTGGGATGATCTTTGGCTGACATAATCTTTCTCCAGAACTACAAGCCCTCACCAGCCTTTGTCTTCACCATCGCACCCAGAGCTCTGGCCTGCAACCCGGTCAGCCACTCGCACCAGGGGGGCCCAGCCTGAGGCCTAGTTTTTCATTGCAGTGTGCCGTCCCATGTCGGACGTGCTGTCACCAGGCCTCCCTGTTGGTTGCATTTGCCTCCCTTGTCTGAAGGTAAACTTTAAATTCCATTTCTTGAGATTATTCTCCATATTGTCCCTGGGATGATCTTTGGCTGACATAATCTTTCTCCTTAACTACAAGCCCTCACCAGCATGTGACTCCAGGCCACCCTGGGGCTCCAGCCAGGGCTCCAGCACTGCTGCCCGGTACCCCACTCTCACCAGGGGGGCCCAGCCTGAGGCCGAGGTTGTCATTGCAGTGTGCCGTCCCACATCGGACGCGCTGTCACCATGCCTCCCTGTTGGTTGCATTTGCCTCCCTTGTCTGAAGGTAAACTTTAAATTCCATTTCTTGAGTTTATTCTCCATATTGTCCCTGGGATGATCTTTGGCTGACATAATCTTTCTCCAGAATTACAAGCCCTCACCAGCCTTTGTCTTCACCATCGCACCCAGAGCTCTGGCCTGCTACCCGGTCAGCCACTGGCACCAGGGGGGCCCAGCCTAAGGCCGAGTTTGTCATTGCAGTGTGCCGTCCCACATCGGACGCGCTGTCACCAGGCCTCCCTGTTGGTTGCATTTGCCTCCCTTGTCTGAAAGTAAACTTTAAATTCCATTTCTTGAGTTTAGTCTCCATATTGTCCCTGGGATGATCTTTGGCTGACATAATCTTTCTCCAGAACTACAAGCCCTCACGAGCCTTTGTCTTCACCATCGCACCCAGAGCTCTGGCCTGCAACCTTGTCACCCACTCGCACCAAGGGGGCCCAGCCTGAGGCCGAGTTTGTCAGTGCAATGTGCTGTCCCATGTCGGACGCGCTGTCACCAGGCCTCCCTGTTGGTTGCATTTGCCTCCCTTGTCTGAAGGTAAACTTTAAATTCCATTTCTTGAGTTTATTCTCCATATTGTCCCTGGGATGATCTTTGGCTGACTTAATCTTGCTCCAGAACTACAAACCCTCACCAGCCTTTGTCTTCAGCACCGCACCAGGAGTTCCGTCAGTGCAACCTCGGTCCCCCACTCACACCAGGGGGGCCCAGCCTGAGGCCGAGGTTGTCATTGCAGTGTGCCGTTCCACATCAGACGCGCTGTCACCAGGCCTCCCTGTTGGTTGCATTTGCCTCCCTTGTCTGAAGGTAAACTTTAAATTCCATTTCTTGAGTTTATTCTCCATATTGTCCCTGGGATGATCTTTGGCTGACATAATCTTTCTCCAGAACTACAAGCCCTCACCAGCTTCTGTCTTCACCATCGCACCCAGAGCTACAGCACTCCAACCCGGTCCCCCACTCACACTAGGGGGGCCCAGCCTGAGGCCGAGTTTGTCATTGCAGTGTGCCGTCCCATGTCGGACGAGTTGTCACCAGGCCTCCCTGTTGGTTGCATTTGCCTCCCTTGTCTGAAGGTAAACTTTAAATTACATTTCTTGAGTTTATTCTCCATATTGTGCCTGGGATGATCTTTGGCTGACATAATCTTTCTCCAGAACTACAAGCCCTCACCAGCCTTTGTCTTCACCATCGCACCCAGAGCTCTGGCCTGCAACCTTGTCACCCACTCGCACCAAGGGGGCCCAGCCTGAGGCCGAGTTTGTCAGTGCAATGTGCTGTCCCATGTCGGACGCGCTGAAACCAAGGCCTCCCTGTTGGTTGCATTTGCCTCCCTTGTCTGAAGGTAAACTTTAAATTCCATTTCTTGAGTTTATTCTCCATATTGTCCCTGGGATGATCTTTGGCTGACTTAATCTTGCTCCAGAACTACAAATCCTCACCAGCCTTTGTCTTCAGCACCGCACCAGGAGTTCCGTCAGTGCAACCTCGGTCCCCCACTCACACCAGGGGGGCCCAGCCTGAGGCCGAGGTTTTCATTGCAGTGTGCCGTTCCATGTCGGACGCGCTGTCACCAGGCCTCCCTGTTGATTGCATTTGCCTCCCTTGTCTGAAGGTAAACTTTAAATTCCATTTCTTGAGTTTATTCTCCATATTGTCCCTGGGATGATCTACGGCTGACTTTATCTTGCTCCAGAACTACAAGCCCTCACCAGCATGTGACTCCAGGCCAGACCGGGGTTCCAGCCAGGCTTCCAGCACTGCTGCCCGGTCCGCCACCCTCACCAGGGGTGTCCAGCCTTAGGGGGTGGTTGTCGTTGCATTGGGCGTCGCCCTCTCTATCAAGCTTTCCCCAGGCCTCCCTGTTGGTTGCATTTGCCTCCCTTGTCTGAAGGTAAACTTTAAATTCCATTTCTTGAGTTTATTCTCCATATTGTCCCTGGGATGATCTTTGGCTGACATAATCTTTCTCCAGAACTACAAGCCCTCACCAGCCTTTGTCTTCACCATCGCACCCAGAGCTCTGGCCTGCAACCCGGTCAGCCACTCGCACCAGGGGGGCCCAGCCTGAGGCCTAGTTTTTCATTGCAGTGTGCCGTCCCATGTCGGACGTGCTGTCACCAGGCCTCCCTGTTGGTTGCATTTGCCTCCCTTGTCTGAAGGTAAACTTTAAATTCCATTTCTTGAGTTTATTCTCCATATTGTCCCTGGGATGATCTTTGGCTGACATAATCTTTCTCCAGAACTACAAGCCCTCACCAGCCTTTGTCTTCACCATCGCACCCAGAGCTCTGGCCTGCAACCCGGTCAGCCACTCGCACCAGGGGCGCCCAGCCTGAGGCCTAGTTTTTCATTGCAGTGTGCCGTCCCATGTCGGACGTGCTGTCACCAGGCCTCCCTGTTGGTTGCATTTGCCTCCCTTGTCTGAAGGTAAACTTTAAATTCCATTTCTTGAGTTTATTCTCCATATTGTCCCTGGGATGATCTTTGGCTGACATAATCTTTCTCCTTAACTACAAGCCCTCATCAGCATGTGACTCCAGGCCACCCTGGGGCTCCAGCCAGGGCTCCAGCACTGCTGCCCGGTACCCCACTCTCACCAGGGGGGCCCAGCCTGAGGCCGAGGTTGTCATTGCAGTGTGCCGTCCCACATCGGACGCGCTGTCACCATGCCTCCCTGTTGGTTGCATTTGCCTCCCTTGTCTGAAGGTAAACTTTAAATTCCATTTCTTGAGTTTATTCTCCATATTGTCCCTGGGATGATCTTTGGCTGACATAATCTTTCTCCAGAACTACAAGCCCTCACCAGCCTTTGTCTTCACCATCGCACCAAGAGCTCTGGCCTGCTACCCGGTCAGCCACTGGCACCAGGGGGGCCCAGCCTAAGGCCGAGTTTGTCATTGCAGTGTGCCGTCCCACATCGGACGCGCTGTCACCAGGCCTCCCTGTTGGTTGCATTTGCCTCCCTTGTCTGAAAGTAAACTTTAAATTCCATTTCTTGAGTTTAGTCTCCATATTGTCCCTGGGATGATCTTTGGCTGACATAATCTTTCTCCAGAACTACAAGCCCTCACGAGCCTTTGTCTTCACCATCGCACCCAGAGCTCTGGCCTGCAACCTTGTCACCCACTCGCACCAAGGGGGCCCAGCCTGAGGC
Organism: Nelusetta ayraudi; assembly: GCF_046127955.1. Classification (NCBI taxonomy): domain Eukaryota; kingdom Metazoa; phylum Chordata; class Actinopteri; order Tetraodontiformes; family Monacanthidae; genus Nelusetta; species Nelusetta ayraudi. The sequence continues at coordinate 1,424,312 of NW_027466094.1, forward strand.
CGAGTTTGTCAGTGCAATGTGCTGTCCCATGTCGGACGCGCTGTCACCAGGCCTCCCTGTTGGTTGCATTTGCCTCCCTTGTCTGAAGGTAAACTTTAAATTCCATTTCTTGAGTTTATTCTCCATATTGTCCCTGGGATGATCTTTGGCTGACTTAATCTTGCTCCAGAACTACAAACCCTCACCAGCCTTTGTCTTCAGCACCGCACCAGGAGTTCCGTCAGTGCAACCTCGGTCCCCCACTCACACCAGGGGGGCCCAGCCTGAGGCCGAGGTTGTCATTGCAGTGTGCCGTTCCACATCAGACGCGCTGTCACCAGGCCTCCCTGTTGGTTGCATTTGCCTCCCTTGTCTGAAGGTAAACTTTAAATTCCATTTCTTGAGTTTATTCTCCATATTGTCCCTGGGATGATCTTTGGCTGACATAATCTTTCTCCAGAACTACAAGCCCTCACCAGCTTCTGTCTTCACCATCGCACCCAGAGCTACAGCACTCCAACCCGGTCCCCCACTCACACTAGGGGGGCCCAGCCTGAGGCCGAGTTTGTCATTGCAGTGTGCCGTCCCATGTCGGACAAGTTGTCACCAGGCCTCCCTGTTGGTTGCATTTGCCTCCCTTGTCTGAAGGTAAACTTTAAATTACATTTCTTGAGTTTATTCTCCATATTGTGCCTGGGATGATCTTTGGCTGACATAATCTTTCTCCAGAACTACAAGCCCTCACCAGCCTTTGTCTTCACCATCGCACCCAGAGCTCTGGCCTGCAACCTTGTCACCCACTCGCACCAAGGGGGCCCAGCCTGAGGCCGAGTTTGTCAGTGCAATGTGCTGTCCCATGTCGGACGCGCTGACACCAGGCCTCCCTGTTGGTTGCATTTGCCTCCCTTGTCTGAAGGTAAACTTTAAATTCCATTTCTTGAGTTTATTCTCCATATTGTCCCTGGGATGATCTTTGGCTGACTTAATCTTGCTCCAGAACTACAAATCCTCACCAGCCTTTGTCTTCAGCACCGCACCAGGAGTTCCGTCAGTGCAACCTCGGTCCCCCACTCACACCAGGGGGGCCCAGCCTGAGGCCGAGGTTGTCATTGCAGTGTGCCGTTCCATGTCGGACGCGCTGTCACCAGGCCTCCCTGTTGATTGCATTTGCCTCCCTTGTCTGAAGGTAAACTTTAAATTCCATTTCTTGAGTTTATTCTCCATATTGTCCCTGGGATGATCTACGGCTGACTTTATCTTGCTCCAGAACTACAAGCCCTCACCAGCATGTGACTCCAGGCCAGACCGGGGTTCCAGCCAGGCTTCCAGCACTGCTGCCCGGTCCGCCACCCTCACCAGGGGTGTCCAGCCTTAGGGGGTGGTTGTCGTTGCATTGGGCGTCGCCCTCTCTATCAAGCTTTCCCCAGGCCTCCCTGTTGGTTGCATTTGCCTCCCTTGTCTGAAGGTAAACTTTAAATTACATTTCTTGAGTTTATTCTCCATATTGTCCCTGGGATGATCTTTGGCTGACATAATCTTTCTCCAGAACTACAAGCCCTCACCAGCCTTTGTCTTCACCATCGCACCCAGAGCTCTGGCCTGCAACCCGGTCAGCCACTCGCACCAGGGGGGCCCAGCCTGAGGCCTAGTTTTTCATTGCAGTGTGCCGTCCCATGTCGGACGTGCTGTCACCAGGCCTCCCTGTTGGTTGCATTTGCCTCCCTTGTCTGAAGGTAAACTTTAAATTCCATTTCTTGAGTTTATTCTCCATATTGTCCCTGGGATGATCTTTGGCTGACATAATCTTTCTCCTTAACTACAAGCCCTCATCAGCATGTGACTCCAGGCCACCCTGGGGCTCCAGCCAGGGCTCCAGCACTGCTGCCCGGTACCCCACTCTCACCAGGGGGGCCCAGCCTGAGGCCGAGGTTGTCATTGCAGTGTGCCGTCCCACATCGGACGCGCTGTCACCATGCCTCCCTGTTGGTTGCATTTGCCTCCCTTGTCTGAAGGTAAACTTTAAATTCCATTTCTTGAGTTTATTCTCCATATTGTCCCTGGGATGATCTTTGGCTGACATAATCTTTCTCCAGAACTACAAGCCCTCACCAGCCTTTGTCTTCACCATCGCACCAAGAGCTCTGGCCTGCTACCCGGTCAGCCACTGGCACCAGGGGGGCCCAGCCTAAGGCCGAGTTTGTCATTGCAGTGTGCCGTCCCACATCGGACGCGCTGTCACCAGGCCTCCCTGTTGGTTGTATTTGCCTCCCTTGTCTGAAGGTAAACTTTAAATTCCATTTCTTGAGTTTAGTCTCCATATTGTCCCTGGGATGATCTTTGGCTGACATAATGTTTCTCCAGAACTACAAGCCCTCACAAGCCTTTGTCTCCAGCACCACACCCAGGGCTCCAGCACTGCAACCCGGTCCCCCACTCACACCAGGGGGGCCCAGCCTGAGGCTGATTTTGTCATTGCAGTGTGCCGTCCCACATCGGACGCGCTATCACCAGGCCTCCCTTTCGGTTGCATTTGCCTCCCTTGTCTGAAGGTAAACTTTAAATTCCATTTCTTGAGTTTATTCTCCATATTGTGCCTGGGATGATCTACGGCTGACTTAATCTTGCTCCAGAACTATAAGCCCTCACCAGCATGTGACTCCAGGCCAGACCGGGGCTCCAGCCAGCGCTCCAGCACTGTTTCCCGGTCCCCCACCCTCACCATGGGTGTCCAGCCTTAGGGGGTGGTTGTCGTTGCAGTGGGCGTCACCCTCTCGATCAAGCTTTCCCCAGGCCTCCCTGTTGGTTGCATTTGCCTCCCTTGTCTGAAGGTAAACTTTAAATTACATTTCTTGAGTTTATTCTCCATCTTGTCCCTGGGATGATCTTTGGCTGACATAATCTTTCTCCAGAACTACAAGCCCTCACCAGCCTTTGTCTTCACCATCGCACCCAGAGCTCTGGCCTGCAACCTTGTCACCCACTCGCACCAAGGGGGCCCAGCCTGAGGCCGAGTTTGTCAGTGCAATGTGCTGTCCCATGTCGGACGCGCTGTCACCAGGCCTCCCTGTTGGTTGCATTTGCCTCCCTTGTCTGAAGGTAAACTTTAAATTCCATTTCTTGAGTTTATTCTCCATATTGTCCCTGGGATGATCTTTGGCTGACTTAATCTTGCTCCAGAACTACAAACCCTCACGAGCCTTTGTCTTCAGCACCGCACCAGGAGTTCCGTCAGTGCAACCTCGGTCCCCCACTCACACCAGGGGGCCCCAGCCTGAGGCCGAGGTTGTCATTGCAGTGTGCCGTTCCATGTCGGACGCGCTGTCACCAGGCCTTCCTGTTGGTTGCATTTGCCTCCCTTGTCTGAAGGTAAACTTTAAATTCCATTTCTTGAGTTTATTCTCCATATTGTCCCTGGGATGATCTACGGCTGACTTTATCTTGCTCCAGAACGACAAGCCCTCACCAGCATGTGACTCCAGGCCAGACCGGGGTTCCAGCCAGGCTTCCAGCACTGCTGCCCGGTCCGCCACCCTCACCAGGGGTGTCCAGCCTTTGGGGGTGGTTGTCGTTGCATTGGGCGTCGCCCTCTCTATCAAGCTTTCCCCAGGCCTCCCTGTTGGTTGCATTTGCCTCCCTTGTCTGAAGGTAAACTTTAAATTACATTTCTTGAGTTTATTCTCCATATTGTCCCTGCGATGATCTTTGGCTGACATAATCTTTCTCCAGAACTACAAGCCCTCACCAGCCTTTGTCTTCAGCACCGCACCAGGAGTTCCGCCAGTGCAACCTTGGTCCCCCACCCTCACCAGGGGTGTCCAGCCTTAGGGGGTGGTTATCGTTGCAGTGGGCGTCGCCCTCTTGATCAAGCTTTCACCAGGCCTCCCTGTTGGTTGCATTTGCCTCCCTTGTCTGAAGGTAAACTTTAAATTCCATTTCTTGAGTTTATTCTCCATATTGTCCCTGGGATGATCTTTGGCTGACATAATCTTTCTCCAGAACGACAAGCCCTCACCAGCCTTTGTCTTCACCATCGCACCCAGAGCTTTGGCCTGCAACCCGGTCAGCCACTCGCACCAGGGGGGCCCAGCCTGAGGCCGGGTTTGTCATTGCAGTGTGCCCAGAACTACAAGCCCTCACCAGCCTTTGTCTTCACCATCGCACCCAGAGCTCTGGCCTGCAACCCGGTCACCCACTCGCACCAGGGGGGCCCTGCCTGAGGCCGAGTTTGTCATTGCAGTTTGCCGTCCCTTGTCGGACGCGCTGTCACCAGGCTTCCCTGTTGGTTGCATTTGCCTCCCTTGTCTGAAGGTAAACTTTAAATTCCATTTCTTGAGTTTATTCTCCATATTGTCCCTGGGATGATCTTTGGCTGACATAATCTTTCTCCAGAACTACAAGCCTTCACCAGTCTTTGTCTTCACCATCGCACCCAGAGCTCTGGCCTGCAACCCGGTCAGCCACTCGCACCAGGGGGGCCCAGCCTGAGGCTGAGTTTGTCATTGCAGTGTGCCCAGAACTACAAGCCCTCACCAGCCTTTTTTATTCACCATCGCACCCAGAGCTCTGGCCTGCAACCCGGTCAGCCACTCGCACCAGGGGGGCCCAGCCTGAGGCCGAGTTTGTCATTGCAGTGTGCTCTCCCATGTCGGACACGCTGTCACCAGGCCTCCCTGTTGGTTGCATTTGCCTCCCTTGTCTGAAGGTAAACTTTAAATTCCATTTCTTGAGTTTATTCTCCATATTGTCCCTGGGATGATCTACGGCTGACTTAATCTTGCTCCAGAACTACAAGCCCTCACCAGCATGTGACTCCAGGCCACCCTGGGGCTCCAGCCAGGGCTCCAGCACTGCTGCCCGGTCCCCCACTCTCACCAGGGGTGCCCAGCCTTAGGGGGTGGTTGTCGTTGCAGTGGGCGTCGCCCTCTCGATCAAGCTTTCCCCAGGCCTCCCTGTTGGTTGCATTTGCCTCCCTTGTCTGAAGGTAAACTTTAAATTCCATTTCTTGAGTTTATTCTCCATATTGTCCCTGGGATGATCTTTGGCTGACATAATCTTTCTCCAGAACTACAAGCCCTCACCAGCCTTTGTCTTCACCATCGCACCCAGAGCTCTGGCCTGCAACCCGGTCAGCCACTCGCACCAGGGGGGCCCAGCCTGAGGCTGAGTTTGTCATTGCAGTGTGCCCAGAACGACAAGCCCTCACCAGCCTTTGTCTTCACCATCGCACCCAGAGCTCTGGCCTGCAACCTGGTCAGCCACTCGCACCAGGGGGGCCCAGCCTGAGGCCGAGTTTGTCATTGCAGTGTGCTCTCCCATGTCGGACGCGCTGTCACCAGGCCTCCCTGTTGGTTGCATTTGCCTCCCTTGTCTGAAGGTAAACTTTAAATTCCATTTCTTGAGTTTATTCTCCATATTGTCCCTGGGATGATCTACGGCTGACATAATCTTGCTCCAGAACTACAAGCCCTCACCAGCTTTTGACTCCAGGCCACCCTGGGGCTCCAGCCAGGGCTCCAGCACTGCTGCCCGGTCCCCCACTCTCACCAGGGGTGCCCAGCCTTAGGGGGTGGTTGTCGTTGCAGTGGGCGTTGCCCTCTCGATCAAGCTTTCCCCAGGCCTCCCTGTTGGTTGCATTTGCCTCCCTTGTCTGAAGGTAAACTTTAAATTCCATTTCTTGAGTTTATTCTCCATATTGTCCCTGGGATGATCTTTGGCTGACATAATCTTTCTCCAGAACGACAAGCCCTCACCAGCCTTTGTCTTCACCATCGCACCCAGAGCTCTGGCCTGCAACCCGGTCAGCCACTCGCACCAGGGGGGCCCAGCCTGAGGCCGAGGTTGTCATTGCAGTGTGCCGCCTCACGTCGGACGAGCTGTCACCAGGCCTCCCTGTTGGTTGCATTTGCCTCCCTTGTCTGAAGGTAAACTTTAAATTACATTTCTTGAGTTTATTCTCCATATTGTCCCTGGGATGATCTTTGGCTGACTTAATCTTGCTCCAGAACTACAAGCCCTCACAAGTCTTTGTCTCCAGCACCACACCCAGGGCTCCAGCACTGCAACCCGGTCCCCCACTCACACCGGGGGGGCCCAATCTGAGGCTGATTTTGTCTTTGCAGTCTGCCGTCCCATGTCGGACGCGCTGTCACCAGGCCTCCTTGTTGGTTGCATTTGCCTCCCTTGTCTGAAGGTAAACTTTAAATTCCATTTCTTGAGTTTATTCTCCATATTGTCCCTGGGATGATCTTTGGCTGACATAATCTTTCTCCAGAACTACAAGCCCTCACCAGCCTTTGTCTTCACCATCGCACCCAGAGCTCTGGCCTGCAACCCGGTCAGCCACTCGCACCAGGGGGGCCCAGCCTGAGGCCTAGTTTTTCATTGCAGTGTGCCGTCCCATGTCGGACGTGCTGTCACCAGGCCTCCCTGTTGGTTGCATTTGCCTCCCTTGTCTGAAGGTAAACTTTAAATTCCATTTCTTGAGTTTATTCTCCATATTGTCCCTGGGATGATCTTTGGCTGACATAATCTTTCTCCTTAACTACAAGCCCTCACCAGCATGTGACTCCAGGCCACCCTGGGGCTCCAGCCAGGGCTCCAGGACTGCTGCCCGGTACCCCACTCTCACCAGGGGGGCCCAGCCTGAGGCCGAGGTTGTCATTGCAGTGTGCCGTCCCACATCGGACGCGCTGTCACCATGCCTCCCTGTTGGTTGCATTTGCCTCCCTTGTCTGAAGGTAAACTTTAAATTCCATTTCTTGAGTTTATTCTCCATATTGTCCCTGGGATGATCTTTGGCTGACATAATCTTTCTCCAGAACTACAAGCCCTCACCAGCCTTTGTCTTCACCATTGCACCCAGAGCTCTGGTCTGCTACCCGGTCAGCCACTGGCACCAGGGGGGCCCAGCCTAAGGCCGAGTTTGTCATTGCAGTGTGCCGTCCCATGTCGGACGCGCTGTCATCAGGCCTCCTTTTTGGTTGCATTTGCCTCCCTTGTCTGAAGGTAAATTTTAAATTCCATTTCTTGAGTTTATTCTCCATATTGTCCCTTGGATGATCTTTGGCTGACATAATCTTTTTCCAGAACTACAAGCCCTCACCAGCCTTTGTCTTCAGCACCGCACCAGGATTTCTGCCAGTGCAACCTCGGTCCCCCACTCGCACCAGGGGGGCCCAGCCTGAGGCCGAGGTTGTCATTGCAGTGTGCCGCCTCACGTCGGACGAGCTGTCACCAGGCCTCCCTGTTGGTTGCATTTGCCTCCCTTGTCTGAAGGTAAACTTTAAATTCCATTTCTTGAGTTTATTCTCCATATTGTCCCTGGGATGATCTTTGGCTGACTTAATCTTGCTCCAGAACTACAAGCCCTCACCAGCATGTGACTCCAGGCCACCCTGGGGCTCCAGCCAGGGCTCCAGCACTGCTGCCCGGTCCCCCACTCTCACCAGGGGTGCCCAGCCTTAGGGGGTGGTTGTCGTTTCAGTGGGCGTCGCCCTCTCGATCAAGCTTTCCCCAGGCCTCCCTGTTGGTTGCATTTGCCTCCCTTGTCTGAAGGTAAACTTTAAATTCCATTTCTTGAGTTTATTCTCCATATTGTCCCTGGGATGATCTTTGGCTGACATAATCTTTCTCCAGAACGACAAGCCCTCACCAGCCTTTGTCTTCACCATCGCACCCAGAGCTTTGTCCTGCAACCCGGTCAGCCACTCGCACCAGGGGGGCCCAGCCTGAGGCCGGGTTTGTCATTGCAGTGTGCCCAGAACTACAAGCCCTCACCAGCCTTTGTCTTCACCATCGCACCCAGAGCTCTGGCCGCAACCCGGTCACCCACTCGCACCAGGGGGGCCCTGCCTGAGGCCGAGTTTGTCATTGCAGTTTGCCGTCCCTTGTCGGACGCGCTGTCACCAGGCCTCCCTGTTGGTTGCATTTTCCTCCCTTGTCTGAAGGTAAACTTTAAATTCCATTTCTTGAGTTGATTCTACATATTGTCCCTGGGATGATATTTGGCTGACATAATCTTTCTCCAGAACTACAAGCCCTCACCAACCTTTGTCTTCAGCACCGCACCAGGATTTCTGCCAGTGCAAACTCGGTCCCCCACTCGCACCAGGGGGGCCCAGCCTGAGGCCGAGGTTGTCATTGCAGTGTGCCGTCCCACATCGGACGCGCTGTCACCAGGCCTCCCTGTTGATTGCATTTGCCTCCCTTGTCTGAAAGTAAACTTTAAATTCCATTTCTTGAGTGTAGTCTCCATATTGTCCCTGGGATGATCTTTGGCTGACATAATCTTTCTCCAGAACTACAAGCCCTCACAAGCCTTTGTCTCCAGCACCACACCCAGGGCTCCAGCACTGCAACCCGGTCCCCCACTCACACCAGGGGGGCCCAGCCTGAGGCTGATTTTGTCATTGCAGTGTGCCGTCCCACATCGGACGCGCTGTCCCCAGGCCTCCCTTTCGGTTGCATTTGCCTCCCTTGTCTGAAGGTAAACTTTAAATTCCATTTCTTGAGTTTATTCTCCATATTGTGCCTGGGATGATCTACGGCTGACTTAATCTTGCTCCAGAACTATAAGCCCTCACCAGCATGTGACTCCAGGCCAGACCGGGGCTCCAGCCAGCGCTCCAGCACTGTTTCCCGGTCCCCCACCCTCACCATGGGTGTCCAGCCTTAGGGGGTGGTTGTCGTTGCATTGGGCGTCACCCTCTCGATCAAGCTTTCGCAGGCCTCCCTGTTGGTTGCATTTGCCTCCCTTGTCTGAAGGTAAACTTTAAATTACATTTCTTGAGTTTATTCTCCATATTGTCCCTGGGATGATCTTTGGCTGACATAATCTTTCTCCAGAACTACAAGCCCTCACCAGCCTTTGTCTTCACCATCGCACCCAGAGCTCTGGCCTGCAACCTTGTCCCCCACTCGCACCAAGGGGGCCCAGCCTGAGGCCGAGTTTGTCAGTGCAATGTGCTGTCCCATGTCGGACGCGCTGTCACCAGGCCTCCCTGTTGGTTGCATTTGCCTCCCTTGTCTGAAGGTAAACTTTAAATTCCGTTTCTTGAGTTTATTCTCCATATTGTGCCTGGGATGATCTTTGGCTGACATAATCTTTCTCCAGAACTACAAGCCCTCACCAGCCTTTGTCTTCACCATCACACCCAGAGCTCTGGCCTGCAACCCGGTCACCCACTCGCACCAAGGGGGCCCAGCCTGAGGCCGAGTTTGTCATTGCAGTGTGCCGTTCCATGTCGGACGCGCTGTCACCAGGCCTCCCTGTTGGTTGCATTTGCCTCCCTTGTCTGAAGGTAAACTTTAAATTCCATTTCTTGAGTTTATTCTCCATATTGTCCCTGGGATGATCTTTGGCTGACATAATCTTTCTCCAGAACTACAAGCCCTCACCAGCCTTTGTCTTCACCATCGCACCCAGAGCTCTGGCCTGCAACCCGGTCAGCCACTCGCACCAGGGGGGCCCAGCCTGAGGCCTAGTTTTTCATTGCAGTGTGCCGTCCCATGTCGGACGTGCTGTCACCAGGCCTCCCTGTTGGTTGCATTTGCCTCCCTTGTCTGAAGGTAAACTTTAAATTCCATTTCTTGAGTTTATTCTCCATATTGTCCCTGGGATGATCTTTGGCTGACATAATCTTTCTCCTTAACTACAAGCCCTCACCAGCATGTGACTCCAGGCCACCCTGGGGCTCCAGCCAGGGCTCCAGCACTGCTGCCCGGTACCCCACTCTCACCAGGGGGGCCCAGCCTGAGGCCGAGGTTGTCATTGCAGTGTGCCGTCCCACATCGGACGCGCTGTCACCATGCCTCCCTGTTGGTTGCATTTGCCTCCCTTGTCTGAAGGTAAACTTTAAATTCCATTTCTTGAGTTTATTCTCCATATTGTCCCTGGGATGATCTTTGGCTGACATAATCTTTCTCCAGAACTACAAGCCCTCACCAGCCTTTGTCTTCACCATCGCACCCAGAGCTCTGGCCTGCTACCCGGTCAGCCACTGGCACCAGGGGGGCCCAGCCTAAGGCCGAGTTTGTCATTGCAGTGTGCCGTCCCATGTCGGACGCGCTGTCATCAGGCCTCCTTTTTGGTTGCATTTGCCTCCCTTGTCTGAAGGTAAACTTTAAATTCCATTTCTTGAGTTTATTCTCCATATTGTCCCTGGGATGATCTTTGGCTGACATAATCTTTTTCCAGAACTACAAGCCCTCACCAGCCTTTGTCTTCAGCACCGCACCAGGATTTCTGCCAGTGCAACCTCGGTCCCCCACTCGCACCAGGGGGGCCCAGCCTGAGGCCGAGGTTGTCATTGCAGCTTGCCGTTCCACGTCGGACGAGCTGTCACCAGGCCTCCCTGTTGGTTGCATTTGCCTCCCTTGTCTGAAGGTAAACTTTAAATTCCATTTCTTGTGTTTATTCTCCATATTGTCCCAGGGATGATCTTTGGCTGACTTAATCTTGCTCCAGAACGACAAGCCCTCACAAGTCTTTGTCTCCAGCACCACACCCAGGGCTTCAGCACTGCAACCCGGTTCCCCACTCACACCAGGGGGGCCCAGCCTGAGGCTGATTTTGTCATTGCAGTCTGCCGTCCCATGTCGGACGCGCTGTCCCCAGGCTTCCCTGTTGGTTGCATTTGCCTCCCTTGTCTGAAGGTAAACTTTAAATTCCATTTCTTGAGTTTATTCTCCATATTGTCCCTGGGATGATCTTTGGCTGACATAATCTTTCTCCAGAACTACAAGCCCTCACCAGCCTTTGTCTTCACCATCGCACCCAGAGCTCTGGCCTGCAACCCGGTCAGCCACTCGCACCAGGGGGGCCCAGCCTGAGGCTGAGTTTGTCATTGCAGTGTGCCCAGAACGACAAGCCCTCACCAGCCTTTGTCTTCACCATCGCACCCAGAGCTCTGGCCTGCAACCTGGTCAGCCACTCGCACCAGGGGGGCCCAGCCTGAGGCCGAGTTTGTCATTGCAGTGTGCTCTCCCATGTCGGACGCGCTGTCACCAGGCCTCCCTGTTGGTTGCATTTGCCTCCCTTGTCTGAAGGTAAACTTTAAATTCCATTTCTTGAGTTTATTCTCCATATTGTCCCTGGGATGATCTACGGCTGACTTAATCTTGCTCCAGAACTACAAGCCCTCACCAGCTTTTGACTCCAGGCCACCCTGGGGCTCCAGCCAGGGCTCCAGCACTGCTGCCCGGTCCCCCACTCTCACCAGGGGTGCCCAGCCTTAGGGGGTGGTTGTCGTTGCAGTGGGCGTTGCCCTCTCGATCAAGCTTTCCCCAGGCCTCCCTGTTGGTGGCATTTGCCTCCCTTGTCTGAAGGTAAACTTTAAATTCCATTTCTTGAGTTTATTCTCCATATTGTCCCTGGGATGATCTTTGGCTGACATAATCTTTCTCCAGAACGACAAGCCCTCACCAGCCTTTGTCTTCACCATCGCACCCAGAGCTCTGGCCTGCAACCCGGTCAGCCACTCGCACCAGGGGGGCCCAGCCTGAGGCCGAGGTTGTCATTGCAGTGTGCCGCCTCACGTCGGACGAGCTGTCACCAGGCCTCCCTGTTGGTTGCATTTGCCTCCCTTGTCTGAAGGTAAACTTTAAATTACATTTCTTGAGTTTATTCTCCATATTGTCCCTGGGATGATCTTTGGCTGACTTAATCTTGCTCCAGAACTACAAGCCCTCACAAGTCTTTGTCTCCAGCACCACACCCAGGGCTCCAGCACTGCAACCCGGTCCCCCACTCACACCGGGGGGGCCCAATCTGAGGCTGATTTTGTCTTTGCAGTCTGCCGTCCCATGTCGGACGCGCTGTCACCAGGCCTCCTTGTTGGTTGCATTTGCCTCCCTTGTCTGAAGGTAAACTTTAAATTCCATTTCTTGAGTTTATTCTCCATATTGTCCCTGGGATGATCTTTGGCTGACATAATCTTTCTCCAGAACTACAAGCCCTCACCAGCCTTTGTCTTCACCATCGCACCCAGAGCTCTGGCCTGCAACCCGGTCAGCCACTCGCACCAGGGGGGCCCAGCCTGAGGCCTAGTTTTTCATTGCAGTGTGCCGTCCCATGTCGGACGTGCTGTCACCAGGCCTCCCTGTTGGTTGCATTTGCCTCCCTTGTCTGAAGGTAAACTTTAAATTCCATTTCTTGAGTTTATTCTCCATATTGTCCCTGGGATGATCTTTGGCTGACATAATCTTTCTCCTTAACTACAAGCCCTCACCAGCATGTGACTCCAGGCCACCCTGGGGCTCCAGCCAGGGCTCCAGCACTGCTGCCCGGTACCCCACTCTCACCAGGGGGGCCCAGCCTGAGGCCGAGGTTGTCATTGCAGTGTGCCGTCCCACATCGGACGCGCTGTCACCATGCCTCCCTGTTGGTTGCATTTGCCTCCCTTGTCTGAAGGTAAACTTTAAATTCCATTTCTTGAGTTTATTCTCCATATTGTCCCTGGGATGATCTTTGGCTGACATAATCTTTCTCCAGAACTACAAGCCCTCACCAGCCTTTGTCTTCACCATCGCACCCAGAGCTCTGGTCTGCTACCCGGTCAGCCACTGGCACCAGGGGGGCCCAGCCTAAGGCCGAGTTTGTCATTGCAGTGTGCCGTCCCATGTCGGACGCGCTGTCATCAGGCCTCCTTTTTGGTTGCATTTGCCTCCCTTGTCTGAAGGTAAATTTTAAATTCCATTTCTTGAGTTTATTCTCCATATTGTCCCTTGGATGATCTTTGGCTGACATAATCTTTTTCCAGAACTACAAGCCCTCACCAGCCTTTGTCTTCAGCACCGCACCAGGATTTCTGCCAGTGCAACCTCGGTCCCCCACTCGCACCAGGGGGGCCCAGCCTGAGGCCGAGGTTGTCATTGCAGTGTGCCGCCTCACGTCGGACGAGCTGTCACCAGGCCTCCCTGTTGGTTGCATTTGCCTCCCTTGTCTGAAGGTAAACTTTAAATTCCATTTCTTGAGTTTATTCTCCATATTGTCCCTGGGATGATCTTTGGCTGACTTAATCTTGCTCCAGAACTACAAGCCCTCACAAGTCTTTGTCTCCAGCACCACACCCAGGGCTCCAGCACTGCAACCCGGTCCCCCACTCACACCGGGGGGGCCAAACCTGAGGCTGATTTTGTCTTTGCAGTCTGCCGTCCCATGTCGGACGCGCTGTCACCAGGCCTCCTTGTTTGTTGCATTTGCCTCCCTTGTCTGAAGGTAAACTTTAAATTCCATTTCTTGAGTTTATTCTCCATATTGTCCCTGGGATGATCTTTGGCTGACATAATCTTTCTCCAGAACTACAAGCCCTCACCAGCCTTTGTCTTCACCATCGCACCCAGAGCTCTAGCCTGCAACCCGGTCAGCCACTCGCACCAGGGGGGCCCAGCCTGAGGCCTAGTTTTTCATTGCAGTGTGCCGTCCCATGTCGGACGTGCTGTCACCTGGCCTCCCTGTTGGTTGCATTTGCCTCCCTTGTCTGAAGGTAAACTTTAAATTCCATTTCTTGAGTTTATTCTCCATATTGTCCCTGGGATGATCTTTGGCTGACATAATCTTTCTCCAGAACTACAAGCCCTCACCAGCCTTTGTCTTCACCATCGCACCCAGAGCTCTGGCCTGCAACCCGGTCAGCCACTCTCACCAGGGGGGCCCAGCCTGAGGCCTAGTTTTTCATTGCAGTGTGCCGTCCCATGTCGGACGTGCTGTCACCAGGCCTCCCTGTTGGTTGCATTTGCCTCCCTTGTCTGAAGGTAAACTTTAAATTCCATTTCTTGAGTTTATTCTCCATATTGTCCTTGGGATGATCTTTGGCTGACATAATCTTTCTCCTTAACTACAAGCCCTCACCAGCATGTGACTCCAGGCCACCCTGGGGCTCCAGCCAGGGCTCCAGCACTGCTGCCCGGTACCCCACTCTCACCAGGGGGGCCCAGCCTGAGGCCGAGGTTGTCATTGCAGTGTGCCGTCCCACATCGGACGCGCTGTCACCATGCCTCCCTGTTGGTTGCATTTGCCTCCCTTGTCTGAAGGTAAACTTTAAATTCCATTTCTTGAGTTTATTCTCCATATTGTCCCTGGGATGATCTTTGGCTGACATAATCTTTCTCCAGAACGACAAGCCCTCACCAGCCTTTGTCTTCACCATCGCACCCAGAGCTCTGGCCTGCTACCCGGTCAGCCACTGGCACCAGGGGGGCCCAGCCTAAGGCCGAGTTTGTCATTGCAGTGTGCCGTCCCATGTCGGACGCGCTGTCATCAGGCCTCCTTTTTGGTTGCATTTGCCTCCCTTGTCTGAAGGTAAACTTTAAATTCCATTTCTTGAGTTTATTCTCCATATTGTCCCTGGGATGATCTTTGTCTGACATAATCTTTTTCAAGAACTACAAGCCCTCACCAGCCTTTGTCTTCAGCACCGAACCAGGATTTCTGCCAGTGCAACCTCGGTCCCCCACTCGCACCAGGGGGGCCCAGCCTGAGGCCGAGGTTGTCATTGCAGCTTGCCGTTCCACGTGGGACGAGCTGTCACCAGGCCTCCCTGTTGGTTGCATTTGCCTCCCTTGTCTGAAGGTAAACTTTAAATTCCATTTCTTGTGTTTATTCTCCATATTGTCCCAGGGATGATCTTTGGCTGACTTAATCTTGCTCCAGAACTACAAGCCCTCACAAGTCTTTGTCTCCAGCACCACACCCAGGGCTCCAGCACTGCAACCCGGTTCCCCACTCACACCAGGGGGGCCCAGCCTGAGGCTGATTTTGTCATTGCAGTGTGCCGTCCCATGTCGGACGCGCTGTCCCCAGGCTTCCCTGTTGGTTGCATTTGCCTCCCTTGTCTGAAGGTAAACTTTAAATTCCATTTCTTGAGTTTATTCTCCATATTGTCCCTGGGATGATCTTTGGCTGACATAATCTTTCTCCAGAACTACAAGCCCTCACCAGCCTTTGTCTTCACCATCGCACCCAGAGCTCTGGCCTGAAACCCGGTCAGCCACTCGCACCAGGGGGGCCCATCCTGAGGCTGAGTTTGTCATTGCAGTGTGCCCAGAACTACAAGCCCTCACCAGCCTTTGTCTTCACCATCGCACCCAGAGCTCTGGCCTGCAACCTGGTCAGCCACTCGCACCAGGGGGGCCCAGCCTGAGGCCGAGTTTGTCATTGCAGTGTGCTCTCCCATGTCGGACGCGCTGTCACCAGGCCTCCCTGTTGGTTGCATTTGCCTCCCTTGTCTGAAGGTAAACTTTAAATTCCATTTCTTGAGTTTATTCTCCATATTGTCCCTGGGATGATCTACGGCTGACTTAATCTTGCTCCAGAACTACAAGCCCTCACCAGCATGTGACTCCAGGCCACCCTGGGGCTCCAGCCAGGGCTCCAGCACTGCTGCCCGGTCCCCCACTCTCACCAGGGGTGCCCAGCCTTAAGGGGTGGTTGTCGTTTCAGTGGGCGTCGCCCTCTCGATCAAGCTTTCCCCAGGCCTCCCTGTTGGTTGCATTTGCCTCCCTTGTCTGAAGGTAAACTTTAAATTACATTTCTTGAGTTTATTCTCCATATTGTCCCTGGGATGATCTTTGGCTGACATAATCTTTCTCCAGAACTACAAGCCCTCACCAGCCTTTGTCTTCACCATCGCACCCAGAGCTCTGGCCTGCTACCCGGTCAGCCACTGGCACCAGGGGGGCCCAGCCTAAGGCCGAGTTTGTCATTGCAGTGTGCCGTCCCATGTCGGACGCGCTGTCATCAGGCCTCCTTTTTGGTTGCATTTGCCTCCCTTGTCTGAAGGTAAACTTTAAATTCCATTTCTTGAGTTTATTCTCCATATTGTCCCTGGGATGATCTTTGGCTGACATAATCTTTTTCCAGAACTACAAGCCCTCACCAGCCTTTGTCTTCAGCACTGCACCAGGATTTCTGCCAGTGCAACCTCGGTCCCCCACTCGCACCAGGGGGGCCCAGCCTGAGGCCGAGGTTGTCATTGCAGCTTGCCGTTCCACGTCGGACGAGCTGTCACCAGGCCTCCCTGTTGGTTGCATTTGCCTCCCTTGTCTGAAGGTAAACTTTAAATTCCATTTCTTGTGTTTATTCTCCATATTGTCCCAGGGATGATCTTTGGCTGACTTAATCTTGCTCCAGAACTACAAGCCCTCACAAGTCTTTGTCTCCAGCACCACACCCAGAGCTCTGGCCTGCAACCCGGTCAGCCACTCGCACCAGGGGGGCCCAGCCTGAGGCCGGGTTTGTCATTGCAGTGTGCCCAGAACTACAAGCCCTCACCAGCCTTTGTCTTCACCATCGCACCCAGAGCTCTGGCCGCAACCCGGTCACCCACTCGCACCAGGGGGGCCCTGCCTGAGGCCGAGTTTGTCATTGCAGTTTGCCGTCCCTTGTCGGACGCGCTGTCACCAGGCCTCCCTGTTGGTTGCATTTGCCTCCCTTGTCTGAAGGTAAACTTTAAATTCCATTTCTTGAGTTGATTCTACATATTGTCCCTGGGATGATCTTTGGCTGACATAATCTTTCTCCAGAACTACAAGCCCTCACCAGCCTTTGTCTTCAGCACCGCACCAGGATTTCTGCCAGTGCAAACTCGGTCCCCCACTCGCACCAGGGGGGCCCAGCCTGAGGCCGAGGTTGTCATTGCAGTGTGCCGTCCCACATCGGACGCGCTGTCACCAGGCCTCCCTGTTGATTGCATTTGCCTCCCTTGTCTGAAAGTAAACTTTAAATTCCATTTCTTGAGTTTAGTCTCCATATTGTCCCTGGGATGATCTTTGGCTGACATAATCTTTCTCCAGAACTATCTTCTCCAGCACCACACCCAGGGCTCCAGCACTGCAACCCGGTCCCCCACTCACACCAGGGGGGCCCAGCCTGAGGCTGATTTTGTCATTGCAGTGTGCCGTCCCACATCGGACGCGCTGTCCCCAGGCCTCCCTTTCGGTTGCATTTGCCTCCCTTGTCTGAAGGTAAACTTTAAATTCCATTTCTTGAGTTTATTCTCCATATTGTGCCTGGGATGATCTACGGCTGACTTAATCTTGCTCCAGAACTATAAGCCCTCACCAGCATGTGACTCCAGGCCAGACCGGGGCTCCAGCCAGCGCTCCAGCACTGTTTCCCGGTCCCCCACCCTCACCATGGGTGTCCAGCCTTAGGGGGTGGTTGTCGTTGCATTGGGCGTCACCCTCTCGATCAAGCTTTCCCCAGGCCTCCCTGTTGGTTGCATTTGCCTCCCTTGTCTGAAGGTAAACTTTAAATTCCATTTCTTGAGTTTATTCTCCATATTGTCCCTGGGATGATCTTTGGCTGACATAATCTTTCTCCAGAACTACAAACCCTCACCAGCCTTTGTCTTCACCATCGCACCCAGAGCTCTGGCCTGCAACCTTGTCACCCACTCGCACCAAGGGGGCCCAGCCTGAGGCCGAGTTTGTCAGTGCAATGTGCTGTCCCATGTCGGACGCGCTGTCACCAGGCCTCCCTGTTGGTTGCATTTGCCTCCCTTGTCTGAAGGTAAACTTTAAATTCCATTTCTTGAGTTTATTCTCCATATTGTCCCTGGGATGATCTTTGGCTGACTTAATCTTGCTCCAGAACTACAAACCCTCACCAGCCTTTGTCTTCAGCACCGCACCAGGAGTTCCGTCAGTGCAACCTCGGTCAGCCACTCGCACCAGGGGGGCCCAGCCTGAGGCCGAGGTTGTCATTGCAGTGTGCCGTTCCACATCGGACGCGCTGTCACCAGGCCTCCCTGTTGGTTGCATTTGCCTCCCTTGTCTGAAGGTAAACTTTAAATTCCATTTCTTGAGTTTATTCTCCATATTGTCCCTGGGATGATCTTTGGCTGACATAATCTTTCTCCAGAACTACAAGCCCTCACCAGCTTCTGTCTTCACCATCGCACCCAGAGCTACAGCACTCCAACCCGGTCAGCCACTCGCACCAGGGGGGCCCAGCCTGAGGCTGAGTTTGTCATTGCAGTGTGCCCAGAACTACAAGCCCTCACCAGCCTTTTTTATTCACCATCGCACCCAGAGCTCTGGCCTGCAACCCGGTCAGCCACTCGCACCAGGGGGGCCCAGCCTGAGGCCGAGTTTGTCATTGCAGTGTGCTCTCCCATGTCGGACGCGCTGTCACCAGGCCTCCCTGTTGGTTGCATTTGCCTCCCTTGTCTGAAGGTAAACTTTAAATTCCATTTCTTGAGTTTATTCTCCATATTGTCCCTGGGATGATCTACGGCTGACTTAATCTTGCTCCAGAACTACAAGCCCTCACCAGCATGTGACTCCAGGCCACCCTGGGGCTCCAGCCAGGGCTCCAGCACTGCTGCCCGGTCCCCCACTCTCACCAGGGGTGCCCAGCCTTAGGGGGTGGTTGTCGTTGCAGTGGGCGTCGCCCTCTCGATCAAGCTTTCCCCAGGCCTCCCTGTTGGTTGCATTTGCCTCCCTTGTCTGAAGGTAAACTTTAAATTCCATTTCTTGAGTTTATTCTCCATATTGTCCCTGGGATGATCTTTGGCTGACATAATCTTTCTCCAGAACGACAAGCCCTCACCAGCCTTTGTCTTCACCATCGCACCCAGAGCTTTGTCCTGCAACCCGGTCAGCCACTCGCACCAGGGGGGCCCTGCCTGAGGCCGGGTTTGTCATTGCAGTGTGCCGTCCCATGTCGGACGCGCTGTCACCAGGCCTCCCTGTTTGTTGCATTTGCCTCCCTTGTCTGAAGGTAAACTTTAAATTCCATTTCTTGAGTTTATTCTCCATATTGTCCCTGGGATGATCTTTGGCTGACATAATCTTGCTCCAGAACTACAAGCCCTCACAAGCCTTTGTCTTCAGCACCGCACCAGGAGATCCGCCTGTGCAACCTCGGTCCCCCACTCGCACCAGGGGGGCCCAGCCTGAGGCCGAGGTTGTCATTGCAGTGTGCCGCCTCACGTCGGACGAGCTGTCACCAGGCCTCCCTGTTGGTTGCATTTGCCTCCCTTGTCTGAAGGTAAACTTTAAATTACATTTCTTGAGTTTATTCTCCATATTGTCCCTGGGATGATCTTTGGCTGACTTAATCTTGCTCCAGAACTACAAGCCCTCACAAGTCTTTGTCTCCAGCACCACACCCAGGGCTCCAGCACTGCAACCCGGTCCCCCACTCACACCGGGGGGGCCAAACCTGAGGCTGATTTTGTCTTTGCAGTCTGCCGTCCCATGTCGGACGCGCTGTCACCAGGCCTCCTTGTTGGTTGCATTTGCCTCCCTTGTCTGAAGGTAAACTTTAAATTCCATTTCTTGAGTTTATTCTCCATATTGTCCCTGGGATGATCTTTGGCTGACATAATCTTTCTCCAGAACTACAAGCCCTCACCAGCCTTTGTCTTCACCATCGCACCCAGAGCTCTGGCCTGAAACCCGGTCAGCCACTCGCACCAGGGGGGCCCATCCTGAGGCTGAGTTTGTCATTGCAGTGTGCCCAGAACTACAAGCCCTCACCAGCCTTTGTCTTCACCATCGCACCCAGAGCTCTGGCCTGCAACCTGGTCAGCCACTCGCACCAGGGGGGCCCAGCCTGAGGCCGAGTTTGTCATTGCAGTGTGCTCTCCCATGTCGGACGCGCTGTCACCAGGCCTCCCTGTTGGTTGCATTTGCCTCCCTTGTCTGAAGGTAAACTTTAAATTCCATTTCTTGAGTTTATTCTCCATATTGTCCCTGGGATGATCTACGGCTGACTTAATCTTGCTCCAGAACTACAAGCCCTCACCAGCATGTGACTCCAGGCCACCCTGGGGCTCCAGCCAGGGCTCCAGCACTGCTGCCCGGTCCCCCACTCTCACCAGGGGTGCCCAGCCTTAAGGGGTGGTTGTCGTTTCAGTGGGCGTCGCCCTCTCGATCAAGCTTTCCCCAGGCCTCCCTGTTGGTTGCATTTGCCTCCCTTGTCTGAAGGTAAACTTTAAATTACATTTCTTGAGTTTATTCTCCATATTGTCCCTGGGATGATCTTTGGCTGACATAATCTTTCTCCAGAACTACAAGCCCTCACCAGCCTTTGTCTTCACCATCGCACCCAGAGCTCTGGCCTGCTACCCGGTCAGCCACTGGCACCAGGGGGGCCCAGCCTAAGGCCGAGTTTGTCATTGCAGTGTGCCGTCCCATGTCGGACGCGCTGTCATCAGGCCTCCTTTTTGGTTGCATTTGCCTCCCTTGTCTGAAGGTAAACTTTAAATTCCATTTCTTGAGTTTATTCTCCATATTGTCCCTGGGATGATCTTTGGCTGACATAATCTTTTTCCAGAACTACAAGCCCTCACCAGCCTTTGTCTTCAGCACTGCACCAGGATTTCTGCCAGTGCAACCTCGGTCCCCCACTCGCACCAGGGGGGCCCAGCCTGAGGCCGAGGTTGTCATTGCAGCTTGCCGTTCCACGTCGGACGAGCTGTCACCAGGCCTCCCTGTTGGTTGCATTTGCCTCCCTTGTCTGAAGGTAAACTTTAAATTCCATTTCTTGTGTTTATTCTCCATATTGTCCCAGGGATGATCTTTGGCTGACTTAATCTTGCTCCAGAACTACAAGCCCTCACAAGTCTTTGTCTCCAGCACCACACCCAGAGCTCTGGCCTGCAACCCGGTCAGCCACTCGCACCAGGGGGGCCCAGCCTGAGGCCGGGTTTGTCATTGCAGTGTGCCCAGAACTACAAGCCCTCACCAGCCTTTGTCTTCACCATCGCACCCAGAGCTCTGGCCGCAACCCGGTCACCCACTCGCACCAGGGGGGCCCTGCCTGAGGCCGAGTTTGTCATTGCAGTTTGCCGTCCCTTGTCGGACGCGCTGTCACCAGGCCTCCCTGTTGGTTGCATTTGCCTCCCTTGTCTGAAGGTAAACTTTAAATTCCATTTCTTGAGTTGATTCTACATATTGTCCCTGGGATGATCTTTGGCTGACATAATCTTTCTCCAGAACTACAAGCCCTCACCAGCCTTTGTCTTCAGCACCGCACCAGGATTTCTGCCAGTGCAAACTCGGTCCCCCACTCGCACCAGGGGGGCCCAGCCTGAGGCCGAGGTTGTCATTGCAGTGTGCCGTCCCACATCGGACGCGCTGTCACCAGGCCTCCCTGTTGATTGCATTTGCCTCCCTTGTCTGAAAGTAAACTTTAAATTCCATTTCTTGAGTTTAGTCTCCATATTGTCCCTGGGATGATCTTTGGCTGACATAATCTTTCTCCAGAACTATCTTCTCCAGCACCACACCCAGGGCTCCAGCACTGCAACCCGGTCCCCCACTCACACCAGGGGGGCCCAGCCTGAGGCTGATTTTGTCATTGCAGTGTGCCGTCCCACATCGGACGCGCTGTCCCCAGGCCTCCCTTTCGGTTGCATTTGCCTCCCTTGTCTGAAGGTAAACTTTAAATTCCATTTCTTGAGTTTATTCTCCATATTGTGCCTGGGATGATCTACGGCTGACTTAATCTTGCTCCAGAACTATAAGCCCTCACCAGCATGTGACTCCAGGCCAGACCGGGGCTCCAGCCAGCGCTCCAGCACTGTTTCCCGGTCCCCCACCCTCACCATGGGTGTCCAGCCTTAGGGGGTGGTTGTCGTTGCATTGGGCGTCACCCTCTCGATCAAGCTTTCCCCAGGCCTCCCTGTTGGTTGCATTTGCCTCCCTTGTCTGAAGGTAAACTTTAAATTCCATTTCTTGAGTTTATTCTCCATATTGTCCCTGGGATGATCTTTGGCTGACATAATCTTTCTCCAGAACTACAAACCCTCACCAGCCTTTGTCTTCACCATCGCACCCAGAGCTCTGGCCTGCAACCTTGTCACCCACTCGCACCAAGGGGGCCCAGCCTGAGGCCGAGTTTGTCAGTGCAATGTGCTGTCCCATGTCGGACGCGCTGTCACCAGGCCTCCCTGTTGGTTGCATTTGCCTCCCTTGTCTGAAGGTAAACTTTAAATTCCATTTCTTGAGTTTATTCTCCATATTGTCCCTGGGATGATCTTTGGCTGACTTAATCTTGCTCCAGAACTACAAACCCTCACCAGCCTTTGTCTTCAGCACCGCACCAGGAGTTCCGTCAGTGCAACCTCGGTCAGCCACTCGCACCAGGGGGGCCCAGCCTGAGGCCGAGGTTGTCATTGCAGTGTGCCGTTCCACATCGGACGCGCTGTCACCAGGCCTCCCTGTTGGTTGCATTTGCCTCCCTTGTCTGAAGGTAAACTTTAAATTCCATTTCTTGAGTTTATTCTCCATATTGTCCCTGGGATGATCTTTGGCTGACATAATCTTTCTCCAGAACTACTAGCCCTCACCAGCTTCTGTCTTCACCATCGCACCCAGAGCTACAGCACTCCAACCCGGTCAGCCACTCGCACCAGGGGGGCCCAGCCTGAGGCTGAGTTTGTCATTGCAGTGTGCCCAGAACTACAAGCCCTCACCAGCCTTTTTTATTCACCATCGCACCCAGAGCTCTGGCCTGCAACCCGGTCAGCCACTCGCACCAGGGGGGCCCAGCCTGAGGCCGAGTTTGTCATTGCAGTGTGCTCTCCCATGTCGGACGCGCTGTCACCAGGCCTCCCTGTTGGTTGCATTTGCCTCCCTTGTCTGAAGGTAAACTTTAAATTCCATTTCTTGAGTTTATTCTCCATATTGTCCCTGGGATGATCTACGGCTGACTTAATCTTGCTCCAGAACTACAAGCCCTCACCAGCATGTGACTCCAGGCCACCCTGGGGCTCCAGCCAGGGCTCCAGCACTGCTGCCCGGTCCCCCACTCTCACCAGGGGTGCCCAGCCTTAGGGGGTGGTTGTCGTTGCAGTGGGCGTCGCCCTCTCGATCAAGCTTTCCCCAGGCCTCCCTGTTGGTTGCATTTGCCTCCCTTGTCTGAAGGTAAACTTTAAATTCCATTTCTTGAGTTTATTCTCCATATTGTCCCTGGGATGATCTTTGGCTGACATAATCTTTCTCCAGAACGACAAGCCCTCACCAGCCTTTGTCTTCACCATCGCACCCAGAGCTTTGTCCTGCAACCCGGTCAGCCACTCGCACCAGGGGGGCCCTGCCTGAGGCCGGGTTTGTCATTGCAGTGTGCCGTCCCATGTCGGACGCGCTGTCACCAGGCCTCCCTGTTTGTTGCATTTGCCTCCCTTGTCTGAAGGTAAACTTTAAATTCCATTTCTTGAGTTTATTCTCCATATTGTCCCTGGGATGATCTTTGGCTGACATAATCTTGCTCCAGAACTACAAGCCCTCACAAGCCTTTGTCTTCAGCACCGCACCAGGAGATCCGCCTGTGCAACCTCGGTCCCCCACTCGCACCAGGGGGGCCCAGCCTGAGGCCGAGGTTGTCATTGCAGTGTGCCGCCTCACGTCGGACGAGCTGTCACCAGGCCTCCCTGTTGGTTGCATTTGCCTCCCTTGTCTGAAGGTAAACTTTAAATTACATTTCTTGAGTTTATTCTCCATATTGTCCCTGGGATGATCTTTGGCTGACTTAATCTTGCTCCAGAACTACAAGCCCTCACAAGTCTTTGTCTCCAGCACCACACCCAGGGCTCCAGCACTGCAACCCGGTCCCCCACTCACACCGGGGGGGCCAAACCTGAGGCTGATTTTGTCTTTGCAGTCTGCCGTCCCATGTCGGACGCGCTGTCACCAGGCCTCCTTGTTGGTTGCATTTGCCTCCCTTGTCTGAAGGTAAACTTTAAATTCCATTTCTTGAGTTTATTCTCCATATTGTCCCTGGGATGATCTTTGGCTGACATAATCTTTCTCCAGAACTACAAGCCCTCACCAGCCTTTGTCTTCACCATCGCACCCAGAGCTCTGGCCTGCAACCCGGTCAGCCACTCGCACCAGGGGGGCCCAGCCTGAGGCCTAGTTTTTCATTGCAGTGTGCCGTCCCATGTCGGACGTGCTGTCACCAGGCCTCCCTGTTGGTTGCATTTGCCTCCATTGTCTGAAGGTAAACTTTAAATTCCATTTCTTGAGTTTATTCTCCATATTGTCCCTGGGATGATCTTTGGCTGACATAATCTTTCTCCAGAACTACAAGCCCTCACCAGCCTTTGTCTTCACCATCGCACCCAGAGCTCTGGCCTGCAACCCGGTCAGCCACTCGCACCAGGGGGGCCCAGCCTGAGGCCTAGTTTTTCATTGCAGTGTGCCGTCCCATGTCGGACGTGCTGTCACCAGGCCTCCCTGTTGGTTGCATTTGCCTCCCTTGTCTGAAGGTAAACTTTAAATTCCATTTCTTGAGTTTATTCTCCATATTGTCCCTGGGATGATCTTTGGCTGACATAATCTTTCTCCTTAACTACAAGCCCTCACCAGCATGTGACTCCAGGCCAACCTGGGGCTCCAGCCAGGGCTCCAGCACTGCTGCCCGGTACCCCACTCTCACCAGGGGGGCCCAGCCTGAGGCCGAGGTTGTCATTGCAGTGTGCCGTCCCACATCGGACGCGCTGTCACCATGCCTCCCTGTTGGTTGCATTTGCCTCCCTTGTCTGAAGGTAAACTTTAAATTCCATTTCTTGAGTTTATTCTCCATATTGTCCCTGGGATGATCTTTGGCTGACATAATCTTTCTCCAGAACGACAAGCCCTCACCAGCCTTTGTCTTCACCATCGCACCCAGAGCTCTGGCCTGCTACCCGGTCAGCCACTGGCACCAGGGGGGCCCAGCCTAAGGCCGAGTTTGTCATTGCAGTGTGCCGTCCCATGTCGGACGCGCTGTCATCAGGCCTCCTTTTTGGTTGCATTTGCCTCCCTTGTCTGAAGGTAAACTTTAAATTCCATTTCTTGAGTTTATTCTCCATATTGTCCCTGGGATGATCTTTGGCTGACATAATCTTTTTCCAGAACTACAAGCCCTCACCAGCCTTTGTCTTCAGCACCGCACCAGGATTTCTGCCAGTGCAACCTCGGTCCCCCACTCGCACCAGGGGGGCCCAGCCTGAGGCCGAGGTTGTCATTGCAGCTTGCCGTTCCACGTCGGACGAGCTGTCACCAGGCCTCCCTGTTGGTTGCATTTGCCTCCCTTGTCTGAAGGTAAACTTTAAATTCCATTTCTTGTGTTTATTCTCCATATTGTCCCAGGGATGATCTTTGGCTGACTTAATCTTGCTCCAGAACTACAAGCCCTCACAAGTCTTTGTCTCCAGCACCACACCCAGGGCTCCAGCACTGCAACCCGGTTCCCCACTCACACCAGGGGTGCCCAGCCTTAGGCGGTGGTTGTCGTTGCAGTGGGCGTCTCCCTCTCGATCAAGCTTTCCCCAGGCCTCCCTGTTGGTTGCATTTGCCTCCCTTGTCTGAAGGTAAACTTTAAATTCCATTTCTTGAGTTTATTCTCCATATTGTCCCTGGGATGATCTACGGCTGACTTAATCTTGCTCCAGAACTACAAGCCCTCACCAGCATGTGACTCCAGGCCACCCTGGGGCTCCAGCCAGGGCTCCAGCACTGCTGCCCGGTCCCCCACTCTCACCAGGGGTGCCCAGCCTTAGGGGGTGGTTGTCGTTTCAGTGGGCGTCGCCCTCTCGATCAAGCTTTCCCCAGGCCTCCCTGTTGGTTGCATTTGCCTCCCTTGTCTGAAGGTAAACTTTAAATTCCATTTCTTGAGTTTATTCTCCATATTGTCCCTGGGATGATCTTTGGCTGACATAATCTTTCTCCAGAACGACAAGCCCTCACCAGCCTTTGTCTTCACCATCGCACCCAGAGCTTTGTCCTGCAACCCGGTCAGCCACTCGCACCAGGGGGGCCCAGCCTGAGGCCGGGTTTGTCATTGCAGTGTGCCCAGAACTACAAGCCCTCACCAGCCTTTGTCTTCACCATCGCACCCAGAGCTCTGGCCGCAACCCGGTCACCCACTCGCACCAGGGGGGCCCTGCCTGAGGCCGAGTTTGTCATTGCAGTTTGCCGTCCCTTGTCGGACGCGCTGTCACCAGGCCTCCCTGTTGGTTGCATTTGCCTCCCTTGTCTGAAGGTAAACTTTAAATTCCATTTCTTGAGTTGATTCTACATATTGTCCCTGGGATGATATTTGGCTGACATAATCTTTCTCCAGAACTACAAGCCCTCACCAACCTTTGTCTTCAGCACCGCACCAGGATTTCTGCCAGTGCAAACTCGGTCCCCCACTCGCACCAGGGGGGCCCAGCCTGAGGCCGAGGTTGTCATTGCAGTGTGCCGTCCCACATCGGACGCGCTGTCACCAGGCCTCCCTGTTGATTGCATTTGCCTCCCTTGTCTGAAAGTAAACTTTAAATTCCATTTCTTGAGTGTAGTCTCCATATTGTCCCTGGGATGATCTTTGGCTGACATAATCTTTCTCCAGAACTACAAGCCCTCACAAGCCTTTGTCTCCAGCACCACACCCAGGGCTCCAGCACTGCAACCCGGTCCCCCACTCACACCAGGGGGGCCCAGCCTGAGGCTGATTTTGTCATTGCAGTGTGCCGTCCCACATCGGACGCGCTGTCCCCAGGCCTCCCTTTCGGTTGCATTTGCCTCCCTTGTCTGAAGGTAAACTTTAAATTCCATTTCTTGAGTTTATTCTCCATATTGTGCCTGGGATGATCTACGGCTGACTTAATCTTGCTCCAGAACTATAAGCCCTCACCAGCATGTGACTCCAGGCCAGACCGGGGCTCCAGCCAGCGCTCCAGCACTGTTTCCCGGTCCCCCACCCTCACCATGGGTGTCCAGCCTTAGGGGGTGGTTGTCGTTGCATTGGGCGTCACCCTCTCGATCAAGCTTTCCCCAGGCCTCCCTGTTGGTTGCATTTGCCTCCCTTGTCTGAAGGTAAACTTTAAATTACATTTCTTGAGTTTATTCTCCATATTGTCCCTGGGATGATCTTTGGCTGACATAATCTTTCTCCAGAACTACAAGCCCTCACCAGCCTTTGTCTTCACCATCGCACCCAGAGCTCTGGCCTGCAACCTTGTCCCCCACTCGCACCAAGGGGGCCCAGCCTGAGGCCGAGTTTGTCAGTGCAATGTGCTGTCCCATGTCGGACGCGCTGTCACCAGGCCTCCCTGTTGGTTGCATTTGCCTCCCTTGTCTGAAGGTAAACTTTAAATTCCGTTTCTTGAGTTTATTCTCCATATTGTGCCTGGGATGATCTTTGGCTGACATAATCTTTCTCCAGAACTACAAGCCCTCACCAGCCTTTGTCTTCACCATCACACCCAGAGCTCTGGCCTGCAACCCGGTCACCCACTCGCACCAAGGGGGCCCAGCCTGAGGCCGAGTTTGTCATTGCAGTGTGCCGTTCCATGTCGGACGCGCTGTCACCAGGCCTCCCTGTTGGTTGCATTTGCCTCCCTTGTCTGAAGGTAAACTTTAAATTCCATTTCTTGAGTTTATTCTCCATATTGTCCCTGGGATGATCTTTGGCTGACATAATCTTTCTCCAGAACTACAAGCCCTCACCAGCCTTTGTCTTCACCATCGCACCCAGAGCTCTGGCCTGCAACCCGGTCAGCCACTCGCACCAGGGGGGCCCAGCCTGAGGCCTAGTTTTTCATTGCAGTGTGCCGTCCCATGTCGGACGTGCTGTCACCAGGCCTCCCTGTTGGTTGCATTTGCCTCCCTTGTCTGAAGGTAAACTTTAAATTCCATTTCTTGAGTTTATTCTCCATATTGTCCCTGGGATGATCTTTGGCTGACATAATCTTTCTCCTTAACTACAAGCCCTCACCAGCATGTGACTCCAGGCCACCCTGGGGCTCCAGCCAGGGCTCCAGCACTGCTGCCCGGTACCCCACTCTCACCAGGGGGGCCCAGCCTGAGGCCGAGGTTGTCATTGCAGTGTGCCGTCCCACATCGGACGCGCTGTCACCATGCCTCCCTGTTGGTTGCATTTGCCTCCCTTGTCTGAAGGTAAACTTTAAATTCCATTTCTTGAGTTTATTCTCCATATTGTCCCTGGGATGATCTTTGGCTGACATAATCTTTCTCCAGAACTACAAGCCCTCACCAGCCTTTGTCTTCACCATCGCACCCAGAGCTCTGGCCTGCTACCCGGTCAGCCACTGGCACCAGGGGGGCCCAGCCTAAGGCCGAGTTTGTCATTGCAGTGTGCCGTCCCATGTCGGACGCGCTGTCATCAGGCCTCCTTTTTGGTTGCATTTGCCTCCCTTGTCTGAAGGTAAACTTTAAATTCCATTTCTTGAGTTTATTCTCCATATTGTCCCTGGGATGATCTTTGGCTGACATAATCTTTTTCCAGAACTACAAGCCCTCACCAGCCTTTGTCTTCAGCACCGCACCAGGATTTCTGCCAGTGCAACCTCGGTCCCCCACTCGCACCAGGGGGGCCCAGCCTGAGGCCGAGGTTGTCATTGCAGCTTGCCGTTCCACGTCGGACGAGCTGTCACCAGGCCTCCCTGTTGGTTGCATTTGCCTCCATTGTCTGAAGGTAAACTTTAAATTCCATTTCTTGTGTTTATTCTCCATATTGTCCCAGGGATGATCTTTGGCTGACTTAATCTTGCTCCAGAACGACAAGCCCTCACAAGTCTTTGTCTCCAGCACCACACCCAGGGCTTCAGCACTGCAACCCGGTTCCCCACTCACACCAGGGGGGCCCAGCCTGAGGCTGATTTTGTCATTGCAGTCTGCCGTCCCATGTCGGACGCGCTGTCCCCAGGCTTCCCTGTTGGTTGCATTTGCCTCCCTTGTCTGAAGGTAAACTTTAAATTCCATTTCTTGAGTTTATTCTCCATATTGTCCCTGGGATGATCTTTGGCTGACATAATCTTTCTCCAGAACTACAAGCCCTCACCAGCCTTTGTCTTCACCATCGCACCCAGAGCTCTGGCCTGCAACCCGGTCAGCCACTCGCACCAGGGGGGCCCAGCCTGAGGCTGAGTTTGTCATTGCAGTGTGCCCAGAACGACAAGCCCTCACCAGCCTTTGTCTTCACCATCGCACCCAGAGCTCTGGCCTGCAACCTGGTCAGCCACTCGCACCAGGGGGGCCCAGCCTGAGGCCGAGTTTGTCATTGCAGTGTGCTCTCCCATGTCGGACGCGCTGTCACCAGGCCTCCCTGTTGGTTGCATTTGCCTCCCTTGTCTGAAGGTAAACTTTAAATTCCATTTCTTGAGTTTATTCTCCATATTGTCCCTGGGATGATCTACGGCTGACTTAATCTTGCTCCAGAACTACAAGCCCTCACCAGCTTTTGACTCCAGGCCACCCTGGGGCTCCAGCCAGGGCTCCAGCACTGCTGCCCGGTCCCCCACTCTCACCAGGGGTGCCCAGCCTTAGGGGGTGGTTGTCGTTGCAGTGGGCGTTGCCCTCTCGATCAAGCTTTCCCCAGGCCTCCCTGTTGGTTGCATTTGCCTCCCTTGTCTGAAGGTAAACTTTAAATTCCATTTCTTGAGTTTATTCTCCATATTGTCCCTGGGATGATCTTTGGCTGACATAATCTTTCTCCAGAACGACAAGCCCTCACCAGCCTTTGTCTTCACCATCGCACCCAGAGCTCTGGCCTGCAACCCGGTCAGCCACTCGCACCAGGGGGGCCCAGCCTGAGGCCGAGGTTGTCATTGCAGTGTGCCGCCTCACGTCGGACGAGCTGTCACCAGGCCTCCCTGTTGGTTGCATTTGCCTCCCTTGTCTGAAGGTAAACTTTAAATTCCATTTCTTGAGTTTATTCTCCATATTGTCCCTGGGATGATCTTTGGCTGACTTAATCTTGCTCCAGAACTACAAGCCCTCACAAGTCTTTGTCTCCAGCACCACACCCAGGGCTCCAGCACTGCAACCCGGTCCCCCACTCACACCGGGGGGGCCCAATCTGAGGCTGATTTTGTCTTTGCAGTCTGCCGTCCCATGTCGGACGCGCTGTCACCAGGCCTCCTTGTTGGTTGCATTTGCCTCCCTTGTCTGAAGGTAAACTTTAAATTCCATTTCTTGAGTTTATTCTCCATATTGTCCCTGGGATGATCTTTGGCTGACATAATCTTTCTCCAGAACTACAAGCCCTCACCAGCCTTTGTCTTCACCATCGCACCCAGAGCTCTGGCCTGCAACCCGGTCAGCCACTCGCACCAGGGGGGCCCAGCCTGAGGCCTAGTTTTTCATTGCAGTGTGCCGTCCCATGTCGGACGTGCTGTCACCAGGCCTCCCTGTTGGTTGCATTTGCCTCCCTTGTCTGAAGGTAAACTTTAAATTCCATTTCTTGAGTTTATTCTCCATATTGTCCCTGGGATGATCTTTGGCTGACATAATCTTTCTCCTTAACTACAAGCCCTCACCAGCATGTGACTCCAGGCCACCCTGGGGCTCCAGCCAGGGCTCCAGCACTGCTGCCCGGTACCCCACTCTCACCAGGGGGGCCCAGCCTGAGGCCGAGGTTGTCATTGCAGTGTGCCGTCCCACATCGGACGCGCTGTCACCATGCCTCCCTGTTGGTTGCATTTGCCTCCCTTGTCTGAAGGTAAACTTTAAATTCCATTTCTTGAGTTTATTCTCCATATTGTCCCTGGGATGATCTTTGGCTGACATAATCTTTCTCCAGAACTACAAGCCCTCACCAGCCTTTGTCTTCACCATCGCACCCAGAGCTCTGGTCTGCTACCCGGTCAGCCACTGGCACCAGGGGGGCCCAGCCTAAGGCCGAGTTTGTCATTGCAGTGTGCCGTCCCATGTCGGACGCGCTGTCATCAGGCCTCCTTTTTGGTTGCATTTGCCTCCCTTGTCTGAAGGTAAATTTTAAATTCCATTTCTTGAGTTTATTCTCCATATTGTCCCTTGGATGATCTTTGGCTGACATAATCTTTTTCCAGAACTACAAGCCCTCACCAGCCTTTGTCTTCAGCACCGCACCAGGATTTCTGCCAGTGCAACCTCGGTCCCCCACTCGCACCAGGGGGGCCCAGCCTGAGGCCGAGGTTGTCATTGCAGTGTGCCGCCTCACGTCGGACGAGCTGTCACCAGGCCTCCCTGTTGGTTGCATTTGCCTCCCTTGTCTGAAGGTAAACTTTAAATTCCATTTCTTGAGTTTATTCTCCATATTGTCCCTGGGATGATCTTTGGCTGACTTAATCTTGCTCCAGAACTACAAGCCCTCACAAGTCTTTGTCTCCAGCACCACACCCAGGGCTCCAGCACTGCAACCCGGTCCCCCACTCACACCAGGGGGGCCAAACCTGAGGCTGATTTTGTCTTTGCAGTCTGCCGTCCCATGTCGGACGCGCTGTCACCAGGCCTCCTTGTTTGTTGCATTTGCCTCCCTTGTCTGAAGGTAAACTTTAAATTCCATTTCTTGAGTTTATTCTCCATATTGTCCCTGGGATGATCTTTGGCTGACATAATCTTTCTCCAGAACTACAAGCCCTCACAAGCCTTTGTCTCCAGCACCACACCCAGGGCTCCAGCACTGCAACCCGGTCCCCCACTCACACCAGGGGGGCCCAGCCTGAGGCTGATTTTGTCATTGCAGTGTGCCGTCCCACATCGGACGCGCTGTCCCCAGGCCTCCCTTTCGGTTGCATTTGCCTCCCTTGTCTGAAGGTAAACTTTAAATTCCATTTCTTGAGTTTATTCTCCATATTGTGCCTGGGATGATCTACGGCTGACTTAATCTTGCTCCAGAACTATAAGCCCTCACCAGCATGTGACTCCAGGCCAGACCGGGGCTCCAGCCAGCGCTCCAGCACTGTTTCCCGGTCCCCCACCCTCACCATGGGTGTCCAGCCTTAGGGGGTGGTTGTCGTTGCATTGGGCGTCACCCTCTCGATCAAGCTTTCCCCAGGCCTCCCTGTTGGTTGCATTTGCCTCCCTTGTCTGAAGGTAAACTTTAAATTCCATTTCTTGAGTTTATTCTCCATATTGTCCCTGGGATGATCTTTGGCTGACATAATCTTTCTCCTTAACTACAAGCC
This sequence comes from Nelusetta ayraudi, assembly GCF_046127955.1. NCBI lineage: Eukaryota > Metazoa > Chordata > Actinopteri > Tetraodontiformes > Monacanthidae > Nelusetta > Nelusetta ayraudi. Next base: position 1,456,177 of record NW_027466094.1, read on the forward strand.
CTCACCAGCATGTGACTCCAGGCCACCCTGGGGCTCCAGCCAGGGCTCCAGCACTGCTGCCCGGTACCCCACTCTCACCAGGGGGGCCCAGCCTGAGGCCGAGGTTGTCATTGCAGTGTGCCGTCCCACATCGGACGCGCTGTCACCATGCCTCCCTGTTGGTTGCATTTGCCTCCCTTGTCTGAAGGTAAACTTTAAATTCCATTTCTTGAGTTTATTCTCCATATTGTCCCTGGGATGATCTTTGGCTGACATAATCTTTCTCCAGAACTACAAGCCCTCACCAGCCTTTGTCTTCACCATCGCACCCAGAGCTCTGGTCTGCTACCCGGTCAGCCACTGGCACCAGGGGGGCCCAGCCTAAGGCCGAGTTTGTCATTGCAGTGTGCCGTCCCATGTCGGACGCGCTGTCATCAGGCCTCCTTTTTGGTTGCATTTGCCTCCCTTGTCTGAAGGTAAACTTTAAATTCCATTTCTTGAGTTTATTCTCCATATTGTCCCTGGGATGATCTTTGGCTGACATAATCTTTCTCCAGAACTACAAGCCCTCACCAGCTTCTGTCTTCACCATCGCACCCAGAGCTACAGCACTCCAACCCGGTCCCCCACTCACACTAGGGGGGCCCAGCCTGAGGCCGAGTTTGTCATTGCAGTGTGCCGTCCCATGTCGGACGAGTTGTCACCAGGCCTCCCTGTTGGTTGCATTTGCCTCCCTTGTCTGAAGGTAAACTTTAAATTACATTTCTTGAGTTTATTCTCCATATTGTGCCTGGGATGATCTTTGGCTGACATAATCTTTCTCCAGAACTACAAGCCCTCACCAGCCTTTGTCTTCACCATCGCACCCAGAGCTCTGGCCTGCAACCTTGTCACCCACTCGCACCAAGGGGGCCCAGCCTGAGGCCGAGTTTGTCAGTGCAATGTGCTGTCCCATGTCGGACGCGCTGACACCAGGCCTCCCTGTTGGTTGCATTTGCCTCCCTTGTCTGAAGGTAAACTTTAAATTCCATTTCTTGAGTTTATTCTCCATATTGTCCCTGGGATGATCTTTGGCTGACTTAATCTTGCTCCAGAACTACAAACCCTCACCAGCCTTTGTCTTCAGCACCGCACCAGGAGTTCCGTCAGTGCAACCTCGGTCCCCCACTCACACCAGGGGGGCCCAGCCTAAGGCCGAGGTTGTCATTGCAGTGTGCCGTTCCATGTCGGACGCGCTGTCACCAGGCCTCCCTGTTGATTGCATTTGCCTCCCTTGTCTGAAGGTAAACTTTAAATTCCATTTCTTGAGTTTATTCTCCATATTGTCCCTGGGATGATCTACGGCTGACTTTATCTTGCTCCAGAACTACAAGCCCTCACCAGCATGTGACTCCAGGCCAGACCGGGGTTCCAGCCAGGCTTCCAGCACTGCTGCCCGGTCCGCCACCCTCACCAGGGGTGTCCAGCCTTAGGGGGTGGTTGTCGTTGCATTGGGCGTCGCCCTCTCTATCAAGCTTTCCCCAGGCCTCCCTGTTGGTTGCATTTGCCTCCCTTGTCTGAAGGTAAACTTTAAATTCCATTTCTTGAGTTTATTCTCCATATTGTCCCTGGGATGATCTTTGGCTGACATAATCTTTCTCCAGAACTACAAGCCCTCACCAGCCTTTGTCTTCACCATCGCACCCAGAGCTCTGGCCTGCAACCCGGTCAGCCACTCGCACCAGGGGGGCCCAGCCTGAGGCCTAGTTTTTCATTGCAGTGTGCCGTCCCATGTCGGACGTGCTGTCACCAGGCCTCCCTGTTGGTTGCATTTGCCTCCCTTGTCTGAAGGTAAACTTTAAATTCCATTTCTTGAGTTTATTCTCCATATTGTCCCTGGGATGATCTTTGGCTGACTTAATCTTGCTCCAGAACTACAAACCCTCACCAGCCTTTGTCTTCAGCACCGCACCAGGAGTTCCGTCAGTGCAACCTCGGTCCCCCACTCACACCAGGGGGGCCCAGCCTGAGGCCGAGGTTGTCATTGCAGTGTGCCGTTCCATGTCGGACGCGCTGTCACCAGGCCTCCCTGTTGATTGCATTTGCCTCCCTTGTCTGAAGGTAAACTTTAAATTCCATTTCTTGAGTTTATTCTCCATATTGTCCCTGGGATGATCTACGGCTGACTTTATCTTGCTCCAGAACTACAAGCCCTCACCAGCATGTGACTCCAGGCCAGACCGGGGTTCCAGCCAGGCTTCCAGCACTGCTGCCCGGTCCGCCACCCTCACCAGGGGTGTCCAGCCTTAGGGGGTGGTTGTCGTTGCATTGGGCGTCGCCCTCTCTATCAAGCTTTCCCCAGGCCTCCCTGTTGGTTGCATTTGCCTCCCTTGTCTGAAGGTAAACTTTAAATTCCATTTCTTGAGTTTATTCTCCATATTGTCCCTGGGATGATCTTTGGCTGACATAATCTTTCTCCAGAACTACAAGCCCTCACCAGCCTTTGTCTTCACCATCGCACCCAGAGCTCTGGCCTGCAACCCGGTCAGCCACTCGCACCAGGGGGGCCCAGCCTGAGGCCTAGTTTTTCACTGCAGTGTGCCGTCCCATGTCGGACGTGCTGTCACCAGGCCTCCCTGTTGGTTGCATTTGCCTCCCTTGTCTGAAGGTAAACTTTAAATTCCATTTCTTGAGTTTATTCTCCATATTGTCCCTGGGATGATCTTTGGCTGACATAATCTTTCTCCAGAACTACAAGCCCTCACCAGCCTTTGTCTTCACCATCGCACCCAGAGCTCTGGCCTGCAACCCGGTCAGCCACTCGCACCAGGGGGGCCCAGCCTGAGGCCTAGTTTTTCATTGCAGTGTGCCGTCCCATGTCGGACGTGCTGTCACCAGGCCTCCCTGTTGGTTGCATTTGCCTCCCTTGTCTGAAGGTAAACTTTAAATTCCATTTCTTGAGATTATTCTCCATATTGTCCCTGGGATGATCTTTGGCTGACATAATCTTTCTCCTTAACTACAAGCCCTCACCAGCATGTGACTCCAGGCCACCCTGGGGCTCCAGCCAGGGCTCCAGCACTGCTGCCCGGTACCCCACTCTCACCAGGGGGGCCCAGCCTGAGGCCGAGGTTGTCATTGCAGTGTGCCGTCCCACATCGGACGCGCTGTCACCATGCCTCCCTGTTGGTTGCATTTGCCTCCCTTGTCTGAAGGTAAACTTTAAATTCCATTTCTTGAGTTTATTCTCCATATTGTCCCTGGGATGATCTTTGGCTGACATAATCTTTCTCCAGAATTACAAGCCCTCACCAGCCTTTGTCTTCACCATCGCACCCAGAGCTCTGGCCTGCTACCCGGTCAGCCACTGGCACCAGGGGGGCCCAGCCTAAGGCCGAGTTTGTCATTGCAGTGTGCCGTCCCACATCGGACGCGCTGTCACCAGGCCTCCCTGTTGGTTGCATTTGCCTCCCTTGTCTGAAAGTAAACTTTAAATTCCATTTCTTGAGTTTAGTCTCCATATTGTCCCTGGGATGATCTTTGGCTGACATAATCTTTCTCCAGAACTACAAGCCCTCACGAGCCTTTGTCTTCACCATCGCACCCAGAGCTCTGGCCTGCAACCTTGTCACCCACTCGCACCAAGGGGGCCCAGCCTGAGGCCGAGTTTGTCAGTGCAATGTGCTGTCCCATGTCGGACGCGCTGTCACCAGGCCTCCCTGTTGGTTGCATTTGCCTCCCTTGTCTGAAGGTAAACTTTAAATTCCATTTCTTGAGTTTATTCTCCATATTGTCCCTGGGATGATCTTTGGCTGACTTAATCTTGCTCCAGAACTACAAACCCTCACCAGCCTTTGTCTTCAGCACCGCACCAGGAGTTCCGTCAGTGCAACCTCGGTCCCCCACTCACACCAGGGGGGCCCAGCCTGAGGCCGAGGTTGTCATTGCAGTGTGCCGTTCCACATCAGACGCGCTGTCACCAGGCCTCCCTGTTGGTTGCATTTGCCTCCCTTGTCTGAAGGTAAACTTTAAATTCCATTTCTTGAGTTTATTCTCCATATTGTCCCTGGGATGATCTTTGGCTGACATAATCTTTCTCCAGAACTACAAGCCCTCACCAGCTTCTGTCTTCACCATCGCACCCAGAGCTACAGCACTCCAACCCGGTCCCCCACTCACACTAGGGGGGCCCAGCCTGAGGCCGAGTTTGTCATTGCAGTGTGCCGTCCCATGTCGGACGAGTTGTCACCAGGCCTCCCTGTTGGTTGCATTTGCCTCCCTTGTCTGAAGGTAAACTTTAAATTACATTTCTTGAGTTTATTCTCCATATTGTGCCTGGGATGATCTTTGGCTGACATAATCTTTCTCCAGAACTACAAGCCCTCACCAGCCTTTGTCTTCACCATCGCACCCAGAGCTCTGGCCTGCAACCTTGTCACCCACTCGCACCAAGGGGGCCCAGCCTGAGGCCGAGTTTGTCAGTGCAATGTGCTGTCCCATGTCGGACGCGCTGAAACCAAGGCCTCCCTGTTGGTTGCATTTGCCTCCCTTGTCTGAAGGTAAACTTTAAATTCCATTTCTTGAGTTTATTCTCCATATTGTCCCTGGGATGATCTTTGGCTGACTTAATCTTGCTCCAGAACTACAAATCCTCACCAGCCTTTGTCTTCAGCACCGCACCAGGAGTTCCGTCAGTGCAACCTCGGTCCCCCACTCACACCAGGGGGGCCCAGCCTGAGGCCGAGGTTTTCATTGCAGTGTGCCGTTCCATGTCGGACGCGCTGTCACCAGGCCTCCCTGTTGATTGCATTTGCCTCCCTTGTCTGAAGGTAAACTTTAAATTCCATTTCTTGAGTTTATTCTCCATATTGTCCCTGGGATGATCTACGGCTGACTTTATCTTGCTCCAGAACTACAAGCCCTCACCAGCATGTGACTCCAGGCCAGACCGGGGTTCCAGCCAGGCTTCCAGCACTGCTGCCCGGTCCGCCACCCTCACCAGGGGTGTCCAGCCTTAGGGGGTGGTTGTCGTTGCATTGGGCGTCGCCCTCTCTATCAAGCTTTCCCCAGGCCTCCCTGTTGGTTGCATTTGCCTCCCTTGTCTGAAGGTAAACTTTAAATTCCATTTCTTGAGTTTATTCTCCATATTGTCCCTGGGATGATCTTTGGCTGACATAATCTTTCTCCAGAACTACAAGCCCTCACCAGCCTTTGTCTTCACCATCGCACCCAGAGCTCTGGCCTGCAACCCGGTCAGCCACTCGCACCAGGGGGGCCCAGCCTGAGGCCTAGTTTTTCATTGCAGTGTGCCGTCCCATGTCGGACGTGCTGTCACCAGGCCTCCCTGTTGGTTGCATTTGCCTCCCTTGTCTGAAGGTAAACTTTAAATTCCATTTCTTGAGTTTATTCTCCATATTGTCCCTGGGATGATCTTTGGCTGACATAATCTTTCTCCAGAACTACAAGCCCTCACCAGCCTTTGTCTTCACCATCGCACCCAGAGCTCTGGCCTGCAACCCGGTCAGCCACTCGCACCAGGGGCGCCCAGCCTGAGGCCTAGTTTTTCATTGCAGTGTGCCGTCCCATGTCGGACGTGCTGTCACCAGGCCTCCCTGTTGGTTGCATTTGCCTCCCTTGTCTGAAGGTAAACTTTAAATTCCATTTCTTGAGTTTATTCTCCATATTGTCCCTGGGATGATCTTTGGCTGACATAATCTTTCTCCTTAACTACAAGCCCTCATCAGCATGTGACTCCAGGCCACCCTGGGGCTCCAGCCAGGGCTCCAGCACTGCTGCCCGGTACCCCACTCTCACCAGGGGGGCCCAGCCTGAGGCCGAGGTTGTCATTGCAGTGTGCCGTCCCACATCGGACGCGCTGTCACCATGCCTCCCTGTTGGTTGCATTTGCCTCCCTTGTCTGAAGGTAAACTTTAAATTCCATTTCTTGAGTTTATTCTCCATATTGTCCCTGGGATGATCTTTGGCTGACATAATCTTTCTCCAGAACTACAAGCCCTCACCAGCCTTTGTCTTCACCATCGCACCAAGAGCTCTGGCCTGCTACCCGGTCAGCCACTGGCACCAGGGGGGCCCAGCCTAAGGCCGAGTTTGTCATTGCAGTGTGCCGTCCCACATCGGACGCGCTGTCACCAGGCCTCCCTGTTGGTTGCATTTGCCTCCCTTGTCTGAAAGTAAACTTTAAATTCCATTTCTTGAGTTTAGTCTCCATATTGTCCCTGGGATGATCTTTGGCTGACATAATCTTTCTCCAGAACTACAAGCCCTCACGAGCCTTTGTCTTCACCATCGCACCCAGAGCTCTGGCCTGCAACCTTGTCACCCACTCGCACCAAGGGGGCCCAGCCTGAGGCCGAGTTTGTCAGTGCAATGTGCTGTCCCATGTCGGACGCGCTGTCACCAGGCCTCCCTGTTGGTTGCATTTGCCTCCCTTGTCTGAAGGTAAACTTTAAATTCCATTTCTTGAGTTTATTCTCCATATTGTCCCTGGGATGATCTTTGGCTGACTTAATCTTGCTCCAGAACTACAAACCCTCACCAGCCTTTGTCTTCAGCACCGCACCAGGAGTTCCGTCAGTGCAACCTCGGTCCCCCACTCACACCAGGGGGGCCCAGCCTGAGGCCGAGGTTGTCATTGCAGTGTGCCGTTCCACATCAGACGCGCTGTCACCAGGCCTCCCTGTTGGTTGCATTTGCCTCCCTTGTCTGAAGGTAAACTTTAAATTCCATTTCTTGAGTTTATTCTCCATATTGTCCCTGGGATGATCTTTGGCTGACATAATCTTTCTCCAGAACTACAAGCCCTCACCAGCTTCTGTCTTCACCATCGCACCCAGAGCTACAGCACTCCAACCCGGTCCCCCACTCACACTAGGGGGGCCCAGCCTGAGGCCGAGTTTGTCATTGCAGTGTGCCGTCCCATGTCGGACAAGTTGTCACCAGGCCTCCCTGTTGGTTGCATTTGCCTCCCTTGTCTGAAGGTAAACTTTAAATTACATTTCTTGAGTTTATTCTCCATATTGTGCCTGGGATGATCTTTGGCTGACATAATCTTTCTCCAGAACTACAAGCCCTCACCAGCCTTTGTCTTCACCATCGCACCCAGAGCTCTGGCCTGCAACCTTGTCACCCACTCGCACCAAGGGGGCCCAGCCTGAGGCCGAGTTTGTCAGTGCAATGTGCTGTCCCATGTCGGACGCGCTGACACCAGGCCTCCCTGTTGGTTGCATTTGCCTCCCTTGTCTGAAGGTAAACTTTAAATTCCATTTCTTGAGTTTATTCTCCATATTGTCCCTGGGATGATCTTTGGCTGACTTAATCTTGCTCCAGAACTACAAATCCTCACCAGCCTTTGTCTTCAGCACCGCACCAGGAGTTCCGTCAGTGCAACCTCGGTCCCCCACTCACACCAGGGGGGCCCAGCCTGAGGCCGAGGTTGTCATTGCAGTGTGCCGTTCCATGTCGGACGCGCTGTCACCAGGCCTCCCTGTTGATTGCATTTGCCTCCCTTGTCTGAAGGTAAACTTTAAATTCCATTTCTTGAGTTTATTCTCCATATTGTCCCTGGGATGATCTACGGCTGACTTTATCTTGCTCCAGAACTACAAGCCCTCACCAGCATGTGACTCCAGGCCAGACCGGGGTTCCAGCCAGGCTTCCAGCACTGCTGCCCGGTCCGCCACCCTCACCAGGGGTGTCCAGCCTTAGGGGGTGGTTGTCGTTGCATTGGGCGTCGCCCTCTCTATCAAGCTTTCCCCAGGCCTCCCTGTTGGTTGCATTTGCCTCCCTTGTCTGAAGGTAAACTTTAAATTACATTTCTTGAGTTTATTCTCCATATTGTCCCTGGGATGATCTTTGGCTGACATAATCTTTCTCCAGAACTACAAGCCCTCACCAGCCTTTGTCTTCACCATCGCACCCAGAGCTCTGGCCTGCAACCCGGTCAGCCACTCGCACCAGGGGGGCCCAGCCTGAGGCCTAGTTTTTCATTGCAGTGTGCCGTCCCATGTCGGACGTGCTGTCACCAGGCCTCCCTGTTGGTTGCATTTGCCTCCCTTGTCTGAAGGTAAACTTTAAATTCCATTTCTTGAGTTTATTCTCCATATTGTCCCTGGGATGATCTTTGGCTGACATAATCTTTCTCCTTAACTACAAGCCCTCATCAGCATGTGACTCCAGGCCACCCTGGGGCTCCAGCCAGGGCTCCAGCACTGCTGCCCGGTACCCCACTCTCACCAGGGGGGCCCAGCCTGAGGCCGAGGTTGTCATTGCAGTGTGCCGTCCCACATCGGACGCGCTGTCACCATGCCTCCCTGTTGGTTGCATTTGCCTCCCTTGTCTGAAGGTAAACTTTAAATTCCATTTCTTGAGTTTATTCTCCATATTGTCCCTGGGATGATCTTTGGCTGACATAATCTTTCTCCAGAACTACAAGCCCTCACCAGCCTTTGTCTTCACCATCGCACCAAGAGCTCTGGCCTGCTACCCGGTCAGCCACTGGCACCAGGGGGGCCCAGCCTAAGGCCGAGTTTGTCATTGCAGTGTGCCGTCCCACATCGGACGCGCTGTCACCAGGCCTCCCTGTTGGTTGCATTTGCCTCCCTTGTCTGAAAGTAAACTTTAAATTCCATTTCTTGAGTTTAGTCTCCATATTGTCCCTGGGATGATCTTTGGCTGACATAATGTTTCTCCAGAACTACAAGCCCTCACAAGCCTTTGTCTCCAGCACCACACCCAGGGCTCCAGCACTGCAACCCGGTCCCCCACTCACACCAGGGGGGCCCAGCCTGAGGCTGATTTTGTCATTGCAGTGTGCCGTCCCACATCGGACGCGCTATCACCAGGCCTCCCTTTCGGTTGCATTTGCCTCCCTTGTCTGAAGGTAAACTTTAAATTCCATTTCTTGAGTTTATTCTCCATATTGTGCCTGGGATGATCTACGGCTGACTTAATCTTGCTCCAGAACTATAAGCCCTCACCAGCATGTGACTCCAGGCCAGACCGGGGCTCCAGCCAGCGCTCCAGCACTGTTTCCCGGTCCCCCACCCTCACCATGGGTGTCCAGCCTTAGGGGGTGGTTGTCGTTGCAGTGGGCGTCACCCTCTCGATCAAGCTTTCCCCAGGCCTCCCTGTTGGTTGCATTTGCCTCCCTTGTCTGAAGGTAAACTTTAAATTACATTTCTTGAGTTTATTCTCCATCTTGTCCCTGGGATGATCTTTGGCTGACATAATCTTTCTCCAGAACTACAAGCCCTCACCAGCCTTTGTCTTCACCATCGCACCCAGAGCTCTGGCCTGCAACCTTGTCACCCACTCGCACCAAGGGGGCCCAGCCTGAGGCCGAGTTTGTCAGTGCAATGTGCTGTCCCATGTCGGACGCGCTGTCACCAGGCCTCCCTGTTGGTTGCATTTGCCTCCCTTGTCTGAAGGTAAACTTTAAATTCCATTTCTTGAGTTTATTCTCCATATTGTCCCTGGGATGATCTTTGGCTGACTTAATCTTGCTCCAGAACTACAAACCCTCACCAGCCTTTGTCTTCAGCACCGCACCAGGAGTTCCGTCAGTGCAACCTCGGTCCCCCACTCACACCAGGGGGCCCCAGCCTGAGGCCGAGGTTGTCATTGCAGTGTGCCGTTCCATGTCGGACGCGCTGTCACCAGGCCTTCCTGTTGGTTGCATTTGCCTCCCTTGTCTGAAGGTAAACTTTAAATTCCATTTCTTGAGTTTATTCTCCATATTGTCCCTGGGATGATCTACGGCTGACTTTATCTTGCTCCAGAACGACAAGCCCTCACCAGCATGTGACTCCAGGCCAGACCGGGGTTCCAGCCAGGCTTCCAGCACTGCTGCCCGGTCCGCCACCCTCACCAGGGGTGTCCAGCCTTTGGGGGTGGTTGTCGTTGCATTGGGCGTCGCCCTCTCTATCAAGCTTTCCCCAGGCCTCCCTGTTGGTTGCATTTGCCTCCCTTGTCTGAAGGTAAACTTTAAATTACATTTCTTGAGTTTATTCTCCATATTGTCCCTGCGATGATCTTTGGCTGACATAATCTTTCTCCAGAACTACAAGCCCTCACCAGCCTTTGTCTTCAGCACCGCACCAGGAGTTCCGCCAGTGCAACCTTGGTCCCCCACCCTCACCAGGGGTGTCCAGCCTTAGGGGGTGGTTATCGTTGCAGTGGGCGTCGCCCTCTTGATCAAGCTTTCACCAGGCCTCCCTGTTGGTTGCATTTGCCTCCCTTGTCTGAAGGTAAACTTTAAATTCCATTTCTTGAGTTTATTCTCCATATTGTCCCTGGGATGATCTTTGGCTGACATAATCTTTCTCCAGAACGACAAGCCCTCACCAGCCTTTGTCTTCACCATCGCACCCAGAGCTTTGGCCTGCAACCCGGTCAGCCACTCGCACCAGGGGGGCCCAGCCTGAGGCCGGGTTTGTCATTGCAGTGTGCCCAGAACTACAAGCCCTCACCAGCCTTTGTCTTCACCATCGCACCCAGAGCTCTGGCCTGCAACCCGGTCACCCACTCGCACCAGGGGGGCCCTGCCTGAGGCCGAGTTTGTCATTGCAGTTTGCCGTCCCTTGTCGGACGCGCTGTCACCAGGCTTCCCTGTTGGTTGCATTTGCCTCCCTTGTCTGAAGGTAAACTTTAAATTCCATTTCTTGAGTTTATTCTCCATATTGTCCCTGGGATGATCTTTGGCTGACATAATCTTTCTCCAGAACTACAAGCCTTCACCAGTCTTTGTCTTCACCATCGCACCCAGAGCTCTGGCCTGCAACCCGGTCAGCCACTCGCACCAGGGGGGCCCAGCCTGAGGCTGAGTTTGTCATTGCAGTGTGCCCAGAACTACAAGCCCTCACCAGCCTTTTTTATTCACCATCGCACCCAGAGCTCTGGCCTGCAACCCGGTCAGCCACTCGCACCAGGGGGGCCCAGCCTGAGGCCGAGTTTGTCATTGCAGTGTGCTCTCCCATGTCGGACGCGCTGTCACCAGGCCTCCCTGTTGGTTGCATTTGCCTCCCTTGTCTGAAGGTAAACTTTAAATTCCATTTCTTGAGTTTATTCTCCATATTGTCCCTGGGATGATCTACGGCTGACTTAATCTTGCTCCAGAACTACAAGCCCTCACCAGCATGTGACTCCAGGCCACCCTGGGGCTCCAGCCAGGGCTCCAGCACTGCTGCCCGGTCCCCCACTCTCACCAGGGGTGCCCAGCCTTAGGGGGTGGTTGTCGTTGCAGTGGGCGTCGCCCTCTCGATCAAGCTTTCCCCAGGCCTCCCTGTTGGTTGCATTTGCCTCCCTTGTCTGAAGGTAAACTTTAAATTCCATTTCTTGAGTTTATTCTCCATATTGTCCCTGGGATGATCTTTGGCTGACATAATCTTTCTCCAGAACTACAAGCCCTCACCAGCCTTTGTCTTCACCATCGCACCCAGAGCTCTGGCCTGCAACCCGGTCAGCCACTCGCACCAGGGGGGCCCAGCCTGAGGCTGAGTTTGTCATTGCAGTGTGCCCAGAACGACAAGCCCTCACCAGCCTTTGTCTTCACCATCGCACCCAGAGCTCTGGCCTGCAACCTGGTCAGCCACTCGCACCAGGGGGGCCCAGCCTGAGGCCGAGTTTGTCATTGCAGTGTGCTCTCCCATGTCGGACGCGCTGTCACCAGGCCTCCCTGTTGGTTGCATTTGCCTCCCTTGTCTGAAGGTAAACTTTAAATTCCATTTCTTGAGTTTATTCTCCATATTGTCCCTGGGATGATCTACGGCTGACATAATCTTGCTCCAGAACTACAAGCCCTCACCAGCTTTTGACTCCAGGCCACCCTGGGGCTCCAGCCAGGGCTCCAGCACTGCTGCCCGGTCCCCCACTCTCACCAGGGGTGCCCAGCCTTAGGGGGTGGTTGTCGTTGCAGTGGGCGTTGCCCTCTCGATCAAGCTTTCCCCAGGCCTCCCTGTTGGTTGCATTTGCCTCCCTTGTCTGAAGGTAAACTTTAAATTCCATTTCTTGAGTTTATTCTCCATATTGTCCCTGGGATGATCTTTGGCTGACATAATCTTTCTCCAGAACGACAAGCCCTCACCAGCCTTTGTCTTCACCATCGCACCCAGAGCTCTGGCCTGCAACCCGGTCAGCCACTCGCACCAGGGGGGCCCAGCCTGAGGCCGAGGTTGTCATTGCAGTGTGCCGCCTCACGTCGGACGAGCTGTCACCAGGCCTCCCTGTTGGTTGCATTTGCCTCCCTTGTCTGAAGGTAAACTTTAAATTACATTTCTTGAGTTTATTCTCCATATTGTCCCTGGGATGATCTTTGGCTGACTTAATCTTGCTCCAGAACTACAAGCCCTCACAAGTCTTTGTCTCCAGCACCACACCCAGGGCTCCAGCACTGCAACCCGGTCCCCCACTCACACCGGGGGGGCCCAATCTGAGGCTGATTTTGTCTTTGCAGTCTGCCGTCCCATGTCGGACGCGCTGTCACCAGGCCTCCTTGTTGGTTGCATTTGCCTCCCTTGTCTGAAGGTAAACTTTAAATTCCATTTCTTGAGTTTATTCTCCATATTGTCCCTGGGATGATCTTTGGCTGACATAATCTTTCTCCAGAACTACAAGCCCTCACCAGCCTTTGTCTTCACCATCGCACCCAGAGCTCTGGCCTGCAACCCGGTCAGCCACTCGCACCAGGGGGGCCCAGCCTGAGGCCTAGTTTTTCATTGCAGTGTGCCGTCCCATGTCGGACGTGCTGTCACCAGGCCTCCCTGTTGGTTGCATTTGCCTCCCTTGTCTGAAGGTAAACTTTAAATTCCATTTCTTGAGTTTATTCTCCATATTGTCCCTGGGATGATCTTTGGCTGACATAATCTTTCTCCTTAACTACAAGCCCTCACCAGCATGTGACTCCAGGCCACCCTGGGGCTCCAGCCAGGGCTCCAGGACTGCTGCCCGGTACCCCACTCTCACCAGGGGGGCCCAGCCTGAGGCCGAGGTTGTCATTGCAGTGTGCCGTCCCACATCGGACGCGCTGTCACCATGCCTCCCTGTTGGTTGCATTTGCCTCCCTTGTCTGAAGGTAAACTTTAAATTCCATTTCTTGAGTTTATTCTCCATATTGTCCCTGGGATGATCTTTGGCTGACATAATCTTTCTCCAGAACTACAAGCCCTCACCAGCCTTTGTCTTCACCATTGCACCCAGAGCTCTGGTCTGCTACCCGGTCAGCCACTGGCACCAGGGGGGCCCAGCCTAAGGCCGAGTTTGTCATTGCAGTGTGCCGTCCCATGTCGGACGCGCTGTCATCAGGCCTCCTTTTTGGTTGCATTTGCCTCCCTTGTCTGAAGGTAAATTTTAAATTCCATTTCTTGAGTTTATTCTCCATATTGTCCCTTGGATGATCTTTGGCTGACATAATCTTTTTCCAGAACTACAAGCCCTCACCAGCCTTTGTCTTCAGCACCGCACCAGGATTTCTGCCAGTGCAACCTCGGTCCCCCACTCGCACCAGGGGGGCCCAGCCTGAGGCCGAGGTTGTCATTGCAGTGTGCCGCCTCACGTCGGACGAGCTGTCACCAGGCCTCCCTGTTGGTTGCATTTGCCTCCCTTGTCTGAAGGTAAACTTTAAATTCCATTTCTTGAGTTTATTCTCCATATTGTCCCTGGGATGATCTACGGCTGACTTAATCTTGCTCCAGAACTACAAGCCCTCACCAGCATGTGACTCCAGGCCACCCTGGGGCTCCAGCCAGGGCTCCAGCACTGCTGCCCGGTCCCCCACTCTCACCAGGGGTGCCCAGCCTTAGGGGGTGGTTGTCGTTTCAGTGGGCGTCGCCCTCTCGATCAAGCTTTCCCCAGGCCTCCCTGTTGGTTGCATTTGCCTCCCTTGTCTGAAGGTAAACTTTAAATTCCATTTCTTGAGTTTATTCTCCATATTGTCCCTGGGATGATCTTTGGCTGACATAATCTTTCTCCAGAACGACAAGCCCTCACCAGCCTTTGTCTTCACCATCGCACCCAGAGCTTTGTCCTGCAACCCGGTCAGCCACTCGCACCAGGGGGGCCCAGCCTGAGGCCGGGTTTGTCATTGCAGTGTGCCCAGAACTACAAGCCCTCACCAGCCTTTGTCTTCACCATCGCACCCAGAGCTCTGGCCGCAACCCGGTCACCCACTCGCACCAGGGGGGCCCTGCCTGAGGCCGAGTTTGTCATTGCAGTTTGCCGTCCCTTGTCGGACGCGCTGTCACCAGGCCTCCCTGTTGGTTGCATTTTCCTCCCTTGTCTGAAGGTAAACTTTAAATTCCATTTCTTGAGTTGATTCTACATATTGTCCCTGGGATGATATTTGGCTGACATAATCTTTCTCCAGAACTACAAGCCCTCACCAACCTTTGTCTTCAGCACCGCACCAGGATTTCTGCCAGTGCAAACTCGGTCCCCCACTCGCACCAGGGGGGCCCAGCCTGAGGCCGAGGTTGTCATTGCAGTGTGCCGTCCCACATCGGACGCGCTGTCACCAGGCCTCCCTGTTGATTGCATTTGCCTCCCTTGTCTGAAAGTAAACTTTAAATTCCATTTCTTGAGTGTAGTCTCCAAATTGTCCCTGGGATGATCTTTGGCTGACATAATCTTTCTCCAGAACTACAAGCCCTCACAAGCCTTTGTCTCCAGCACCACACCCAGGGCTCCAGCACTGCAACCCGGTCCCCCACTCACACCAGGGGGGCCCAGCCTGAGGCTGATTTTGTCATTGCAGTGTGCCGTCCCACATCGGACGCGCTGTCCCCAGGCCTCCCTTTCGGTTGCATTTGCCTCCCTTGTCTGAAGGTAAACTTTAAATTCCATTTCTTGAGTTTATTCTCCATATTGTGCCTGGGATGATCTACGGCTGACTTAATCTTGCTCCAGAACTATAAGCCCTCACCAGCATGTGACTCCAGGCCAGACCGGGGCTCCAGCCAGCGCTCCAGCACTGTTTCCCGGTCCCCCACTTTCACCATGGGTGTCCAGCCTTAGGGGGTGGTTGTCGTTGCATTGGGCGTCACCCTCTCGATCAAGCTTTCGCAGGCCTCCCTGTTGGTTGCATTTGCCTCCCTTGTCTGAAGGTAAACTTTAAATTACATTTCTTGAGTTTATTCTCCATATTGTCCCTGGGATGATCTTTGGCTGACATAATCTTTCTCCAGAACTACAAGCCCTCACCAGCCTTTGTCTTCACCATCGCACCCAGAGCTCTGGCCTGCAACCTTGTCCCCCACTCGCACCAAGGGGGCCCAGCCTGAGGCCGAGTTTGTCAGTGCAATGTGCTGTCCCATGTCGGACGCGCTGTCACCAGGCCTCCCTGTTGGTTGCATTTGCCTCCCTTGTCTGAAGGTAAACTTTAAATTCCGTTTCTTGAGTTTATTCTCCATATTGTGCCTGGGATGATCTTTGGCTGACATAATCTTTCTCCAGAACTACAAGCCCTCACCAGCCTTTGTCTTCACCATCACACCCAGAGCTCTGGCCTGCAACCCGGTCACCCACTCGCACCAAGGGGGCCCAGCCTGAGGCCGAGTTTGTCATTGCAGTGTGCCGTTCCATGTCGGACGCGCTGTCACCAGGCCTCCCTGTTGGTTGCATTTGCCTCCCTTGTCTGAAGGTAAACTTTAAATTCCATTTCTTGAGTTTATTCTCCATATTGTCCCTGGGATGATCTTTGGCTGACATAATCTTTCTCCAGAACTACAAGCCCTCACCAGCCTTTGTCTTCACCATCGCACCCAGAGCTCTGGCCTGCAACCCGGTCAGCCACTCGCACCAGGGGGGCCCAGCCTGAGGCCTAGTTTTTCATTGCAGTGTGCCGTCCCATGTCGGACGTGCTGTCACCAGGCCTCCCTGTTGGTTGCATTTGCCTCCCTTGTCTGAAGGTAAACTTTAAATTCCATTTCTTGAGTTTATTCTCCATATTGTCCCTGGGATGATCTTTGGCTGACATAATCTTTCTCCTTAACTACAAGCCCTCACCAGCATGTGACTCCAGGCCACCCTGGGGCTCCAGCCAGGGCTCCAGCACTGCTGCCCGGTACCCCACTCTCACCAGGGGGGCCCAGCCTGAGGCCGAGGTTGTCATTGCAGTGTGCCGTCCCACATCGGACGCGCTGTCACCAGGCCTCCCTGTTGGTTGCATTTGCCTCCCTTGTCTGAAGGTAAACTTTAAATTCCATTTCTTGAGTTTATTCTCCATATTGTCCCTGGGATGATCTTTGGCTGACATAATCTTTCTCCAGAACTACAAGCCCTCACCAGCCTTTGTCTTCACCATCGCACCCAGAGCTCTGGCCTGCTACCCGGTCAGCCACTGGCACCAGGGGGGCCCAGCCTAAGGCCGAGTTTGTCATTGCAGTGTGCCGTCCCATGTCGGACGCGCTGTCATCAGGCCTCCTTTTTGGTTGCATTTGCCTCCCTTGTCTGAAGGTAAACTTTAAATTCCATTTCTTGAGTTTATTCTCCATATTGTCCCTGGGATGATCTTTGGCTGACATAATCTTTTTCCAGAACTACAAGCCCTCACCAGCCTTTGTCTTCAGCACCGCACCAGGATTTCTGCCAGTGCAACCTCGGTCCCCCACTCGCACCAGGGGGGCCCAGCCTGAGGCCGAGGTTGTCATTGCAGCTTGCCGTTCCACGTCGGACGAGCTGTCACCAGGCCTCCCTGTTGGTTGCATTTGCCTCCCTTGTCTGAAGGTAAACTTTAAATTCCATTTCTTGTGTTTATTCTCCATATTGTCCCAGGGATGATCTTTGGCTGACTTAATCTTGCTCCAGAACGACAAGCCCTCACAAGTCTTTGTCTCCAGCACCACACCCAGGGCTTCAGCACTGCAACCCGGTTCCCCACTCACACCAGGGGGGCCCAGCCTGAGGCTGATTTTGTCATTGCAGTCTGCCGTCCCATGTCGGACGCGCTGTCCCCAGGCTTCCCTGTTGGTTGCATTTGCCTCCCTTGTCTGAAGGTAAACTTTAAATTCCATTTCTTGAGTTTATTCTCCATATTGTCCCTGGGATGATCTTTGGCTGACATAATCTTTCTCCAGAACTACAAGCCCTCACCAGCCTTTGTCTTCACCATCGCACCCAGAGCTCTGGCCTGCAACCCGGTCAGCCACTCGCACCAGGGGGGCCCAGCCTGAGGCTGAGTTTGTCATTGCAGTGTGCCCAGAACGACAAGCCCTCACCAGCCTTTGTCTTCACCATCGCACCCAGAGCTCTGGCCTGCAACCTGGTCAGCCACTCGCACCAGGGGGGCCCAGCCTGAGGCCGAGTTTGTCATTGCAGTGTGCTCTCCCATGTCGGACGCGCTGTCACCAGGCCTCCCTGTTGGTTGCATTTGCCTCCCTTGTCTGAAGGTAAACTTTAAATTCCATTTCTTGAGTTTATTCTCCATATTGTCCCTGGGATGATCTACGGCTGACTTAATCTTGCTCCAGAACTACAAGCCCTCACCAGCTTTTGACTCCAGGCCACCCTGGGGCTCCAGCCAGGGCTCCAGCACTGCTGCCCGGTCCCCCACTCTCACCAGGGGTGCCCAGCCTTAGGGGGTGGTTGTCGTTGCAGTGGGCGTTGCCCTCTCGATCAAGCTTTCCCCAGGCCTCCCTGTTGGTGGCATTTGCCTCCCTTGTCTGAAGGTAAACTTTAAATTCCATTTCTTGAGTTTATTCTCCATATTGTCCCTGGGATGATCTTTGGCTGACATAATCTTTCTCCAGAACGACAAGCCCTCACCAGCCTTTGTCTTCACCATCGCACCCAGAGCTCTGGCCTGCAACCCGGTCAGCCACTCGCACCAGGGGGGCCCAGCCTGAGGCCGAGGTTGTCATTGCAGTGTGCCGCCTCACGTCGGACGAGCTGTCACCAGGCCTCCCTGTTGGTTGCATTTGCCTCCCTTGTCTGAAGGTAAACTTTAAATTACATTTCTTGAGTTTATTCTCCATATTGTCCCTGGGATGATCTTTGGCTGACTTAATCTTGCTCCAGAACTACAAGCCCTCACAAGTCTTTGTCTCCAGCACCACACCCAGGGCTCCAGCACTGCAACCCGGTCCCCCACTCACACCGGGGGGGCCCAATCTGAGGCTGATTTTGTCTTTGCAGTCTGCCGTCCCATGTCGGACGCGCTGTCACCAGGCCTCCTTGTTGGTTGCATTTGCCTCCCTTGTCTGAAGGTAAACTTTAAATTCCATTTCTTGAGTTTATTCTCCATATTGTCCCTGGGATGATCTTTGGCTGACATAATCTTTCTCCAGAACTACAAGCCCTCACCAGCCTTTGTCTTCACCATCGCACCCAGAGCTCTGGCCTGCAACCCGGTCAGCCACTCGCACCAGGGGGGCCCAGCCTAAGGCCTAGTTTTTCATTGCAGTGTGCCGTCCCATGTCGGACGTGCTGTCACCAGGCCTCCCTGTTGGTTGCATTTGCCTCCCTTGTCTGAAGGTAAACTTTAAATTCCATTTCTTGAGTTTATTCTCCATATTGTCCCTGGGATGATCTTTGGCTGACATAATCTTTCTCCTTAACTACAAGCCCTCACCAGCATGTGACTCCAGGCCACCCTGGGGCTCCAGCCAGGGCTCCAGCACTGCTGCCCGGTACCCCACTCTCACCAGGGGGGCCCAGCCTGAGGCCGAGGTTGTCATTGCAGTGTGCCGTCCCACATCGGACGCGCTGTCACCATGCCTCCCTGTTGGTTGCATTTGCCTCCCTTGTCTGAAGGTAAACTTTAAATTCCATTTCTTGAGTTTATTCTCCATATTGTCCCTGGGATGATCTTTGGCTGACATAATCTTTCTCCAGAACTACAAGCCCTCACCAGCCTTTGTCTTCACCATCGCACCCAGAGCTCTGGCCTGCTACCCGGTCAGCCACTGGCACCAGGGGGGCCCAGCCTAAGGCCGAGTTTGTCATTGCAGTGTGCCGTCCCATGTCGGACGCGCTGTCATCAGGCCTCCTTTTTGGTTGCATTTGCCTCCCTTGTCTGAAGGTAAACTTTAAATTCCATTTCTTGAGTTTATTCTCCATATTGTCCCTGGGATGATCTTTGGCTGACATAATCTTTTTCCAGAACTACAAGCCCTCACCAGCCTTTGTCTTCAGCACCGCACCAGGATTTCTGCCAGTGCAACCTCGGTCCCCCACTCGCACCAGGGGGGCCCAGCCTGAGGCCGAGGTTGTCATTGCAGCTTGCCGTTCCACGTCGGACGAGCTGTCACCAGGCCTCCCTGTTGGTTGCATTTGCCTCCCTTGTCTGAAGGTAAACTTTAAATTCCATTTCTTGAGTTTATTCTCCATATTGTCCCTGGGATGATCTTTGGCTGACTTAATCTTGCTCCAGAACTACAAGCCCTCACAAGTCTTTGTCTCTAGGACCACACCCAGGGCTCCAGCACTGCAACCCGGTCCCCCACTCACACCGGGGGGGCCAAACCTGAGGCTGATTTTGTCTTTGCAGTCTGCCGTCCCATGTCGGACGCGCTGTCACCAGGCCTCCTTGTTTGTTGCATTTGCCTCCCTTGTCTGAAGGTAAACTTTAAATTCCATTTCTTGAGTTTATTCTCCATATTGTCCCTGGGATGATCTTTGGCTGACATAATCTTTCTCCAGAACTACAAGCCCTCACCAGCCTTTGTCTTCACCATCGCACCCAGAGCTCTAGCCTGCAACCCGGTCAGCCACTCGCACCAGGGGGGCCCAGCCTGAGGCCTAGTTTTTCATTGCAGTGTGCCGTCCCATGTCGGACGTGCTGTCACCTGGCCTCCCTGTTGGTTGCATTTGCCTCCCTTGTCTGAAGGTAAACTTTAAATTCCATTTCTTGAGTTTATTCTCCATATTGTCCCTGGGATGATCTTTGGCTGACATAATCTTTCTCCAGAACTACAAGCCCTCACCAGCCTTTGTCTTCACCATCGCACCCAGAGCTCTGGCCTGCAACCCGGTCAGCCACTCTCACCAGGGGGGCCCAGCCTGAGGCCTAGTTTTTCATTGCAGTGTGCCGTCCCATGTCGGACGTGCTGTCACCAGGCCTCCCTGTTGGTTGCATTTGCCTCCCTTGTCTGAAGGTAAACTTTAAATTCCATTTCTTGAGTTTATTCTCCATATTGTCCTTGGGATGATCTTTGGCTGACATAATCTTTCTCCTTAACTACAAGCCCTCACCAGCATGTGACTCCAGGCCACCCTGGGGCTCCAGCCAGGGCTCCAGCACTGCTGCCCGGTACCCCACTCTCACCAGGGGGGCCCAGCCTGAGGCCGAGGTTGTCATTGCAGTGTGCCGTCCCACATCGGACGCGCTGTCACCATGCCTCCCTGTTGGTTGCATTTGCCTCCCTTGTCTGAAGGTAAACTTTAAATTCCATTTCTTGAGTTTATTCTCCATATTGTCCCTGGGATGATCTTTGGCTGACATAATCTTTCTCCAGAACGACAAGCCCTCACCAGCCTTTGTCTTCACCATCGCACCCAGAGCTCTGGCCTGCTACCCGGTCAGCCACTGGCACCAGGGGGGCCCAGCCTAAGGCCGAGTTTGTCATTGCAGTGTGCCGTCCCATGTCGGACGCGCTGTCATCAGGCCTCCTTTTTGGTTGCATTTGCCTCCCTTGTCTGAAGGTAAACTTTAAATTCCATTTCTTGAGTTTATTCTCCATATTGTCCCTGGGATGATCTTTGTCTGACATAATCTTTTTCAAGAACTACAAGCCCTCACCAGCCTTTGTCTTCAGCACCGAACCAGGATTTCTGCCAGTGCAACCTCGGTCCCCCACTCGCACCAGGGGGGCCCAGCCTGAGGCCGAGGTTGTCATTGCAGCTTGCCGTTCCACGTGGGACGAGCTGTCACCAGGCCTCCCTGTTGGTTGCATTTGCCTCCCTTGTCTGAAGGTAAACTTTAAATTCCATTTCTTGTGTTTATTCTCCATATTGTCCCAGGGATGATCTTTGGCTGACTTAATCTTGCTCCAGAACTACAAGCCCTCACAAGTCTTTGTCTCCAGCACCACACCCAGGGCTCCAGCACTGCAACCCGGTTCCCCACTCACACCAGGGGGGCCCAGCCTGAGGCTGATTTTGTCATTGCAGTGTGCCGTCCCATGTCGGACGCGCTGTCCCCAGGCTTCCCTGTTGGTTGCATTTGCCTCCCTTGTCTGAAGGTAAACTTTAAATTCCATTTCTTGAGTTTATTCTCCATATTGTCCCTGGGATGATCTTTGGCTGACATAATCTTTCTCCAGAACTACAAGCCCTCACCAGCCTTTGTCTTCACCATCGCACCCAGAGCTCTGGCCTGAAACCCGGTCAGCCACTCGCACCAGGGGGGCCCATCCTGAGGCTGAGTTTGTCATTGCAGTGTGCCCAGAACTACAAGCCCTCACCAGCCTTTGTCTTCACCATCGCACCCAGAGCTCTGGCCTGCAACCTGGTCAGCCACTCGCACCAGGGGGGCCCAGCCTGAGGCCGAGTTTGTCATTGCAGTGTGCTCTCCCATGTCGGACGCGCTGTCACCAGGCCTCCCTGTTGGTTGCATTTGCCTCCCTTGTCTGAAGGTAAACTTTAAATTCCATTTCTTGAGTTTATTCTCCATATTGTCCCTGGGATGATCTACGGCTGACTTAATCTTGCTCCAGAACTACAAGCCCTCACCAGCATGTGACTCCAGGCCACCCTGGGGCTCCAGCCAGGGCTCCAGCACTGCTGCCCGGTCCCCCACTCTCACCAGGGGTGCCCAGCCTTAAGGGGTGGTTGTCGTTTCAGTGGGCGTCGCCCTCTCGATCAAGCTTTCCCCAGGCCTCCCTGTTGGTTGCATTTGCCTCCCTTGTCTGAAGGTAAACTTTAAATTACATTTCTTGAGTTTATTCTCCATATTGTCCCTGGGATGATCTTTGGCTGACATAATCTTTCTCCAGAACTACAAGCCCTCACCAGCCTTTGTCTTCACCATCGCACCCAGAGCTCTGGCCTGCTACCCGGTCAGCCACTGGCACCAGGGGGGCCCAGCCTAAGGCCGAGTTTGTCATTGCAGTGTGCCGTCCCATGTCGGACGCGCTGTCATCAGGCCTCCTTTTTGGTTGCATTTGCCTCCCTTGTCTGAAGGTAAACTTTAAATTCCATTTCTTGAGTTTATTCTCCATATTGTCCCTGGGATGATCTTTGGCTGACATAATCTTTTTCCAGAACTACAAGCCCTCACCAGCCTTTGTCTTCAGCACTGCACCAGGATTTCTGCCAGTGCAACCTCGGTCCCCCACTCGCACCAGGGGGGCCCAGCCTGAGGCCGAGGTTGTCATTGCAGCTTGCCGTTCCACGTCGGACGAGCTGTCACCAGGCCTCCCTGTTGGTTGCATTTGCCTCCCTTGTCTGAAGGTAAACTTTAAATTCCATTTCTTGTGTTTATTCTCCATATTGTCCCAGGGATGATCTTTGGCTGACTTAATCTTGCTCCAGAACTACAAGCCCTCACAAGTCTTTGTCTCCAGCACCACACCCAGAGCTCTGGCCTGCAACCCGGTCAGCCACTCGCACCAGGGGGGCCCAGCCTGAGGCCGGGTTTGTCATTGCAGTGTGCCCAGAACTACAAGCCCTCACCAGCCTTTGTCTTCACCATCGCACCCAGAGCTCTGGCCGCAACCCGGTCACCCACTCGCACCAGGGGGGCCCTGCCTGAGGCCGAGTTTGTCATTGCAGTTTGCCGTCCCTTGTCGGACGCGCTGTCACCAGGCCTCCCTGTTGGTTGCATTTGCCTCCCTTGTCTGAAGGTAAACTTTAAATTCCATTTCTTGAGTTGATTCTACATATTGTCCCTGGGATGATCTTTGGCTGACATAATCTTTCTCCAGAACTACAAGCCCTCACCAGCCTTTGTCTTCAGCACCGCACCAGGATTTCTGCCAGTGCAAACTCGGTCCCCCACTCGCACCAGGGGGGCCCAGCCTGAGGCCGAGGTTGTCATTGCAGTGTGCCGTCCCACATCGGACGCGCTGTCACCAGGCCTCCCTGTTGATTGCATTTGCCTCCCTTGTCTGAAAGTAAACTTTAAATTCCATTTCTTGAGTTTAGTCTCCATATTGTCCCTGGGATGATCTTTGGCTGACATAATCTTTCTCCAGAACTATCTTCTCC
The DNA here is from genome assembly GCF_046127955.1 of Nelusetta ayraudi. NCBI lineage: Eukaryota > Metazoa > Chordata > Actinopteri > Tetraodontiformes > Monacanthidae > Nelusetta > Nelusetta ayraudi. Next base: position 1,479,289 of record NW_027466094.1, read on the forward strand.
AGCACCACACCCAGGGCTCCAGCACTGCAACCCGGTCCCCCACTCACACCAGGGGGGCCCAGCCTGAGGCTGATTTTGTCATTGCAGTGTGCCGTCCCACATCGGACGCGCTGTCCCCAGGCCTCCCTTTCGGTTGCATTTGCCTCCCTTGTCTGAAGGTAAACTTTAAATTCCATTTCTTGAGTTTATTCTCCATATTGTGCCTGGGATGATCTACGGCTGACTTAATCTTGCTCCAGAACTATAAGCCCTCACCAGCATGTGACTCCAGGCCAGACCGGGGCTCCAGCCAGCGCTCCAGCACTGTTTCCCGGTCCCCCACCCTCACCATGGGTGTCCAGCCTTAGGGGGTGGTTGTCGTTGCATTGGGCGTCACCCTCTCGATCAAGCTTTCCCCAGGCCTCCCTGTTGGTTGCATTTGCCTCCCTTGTCTGAAGGTAAACTTTAAATTCCATTTCTTGAGTTTATTCTCCATATTGTCCCTGGGATGATCTTTGGCTGACATAATCTTTCTCCAGAACTACAAACCCTCACCAGCCTTTGTCTTCACCATCGCACCCAGAGCTCTGGCCTGCAACCTTGTCACCCACTCGCACCAAGGGGGCCCAGCCTGAGGCCGAGTTTGTCAGTGCAATGTGCTGTCCCATGTCGGACGCGCTGTCACCAGGCCTCCCTGTTGGTTGCATTTGCCTCCCTTGTCTGAAGGTAAACTTTAAATTCCATTTCTTGAGTTTATTCTCCATATTGTCCCTGGGATGATCTTTGGCTGACTTAATCTTGCTCCAGAACTACAAACCCTCACCAGCCTTTGTCTTCAGCACCGCACCAGGAGTTCCGTCAGTGCAACCTCAGTCAGCCACTCGCACCAGGGGGGCCCAGCCTGAGGCCGAGGTTGTCATTGCAGTGTGCCGTTCCACATCGGACGCGCTGTCACCAGGCCTCCCTGTTGGTTGCATTTGCCTCCCTTGTCTGAAGGTAAACTTTAAATTCCATTTCTTGAGTTTATTCTCCATATTGTCCCTGGGATGATCTTTGGCTGACATAATCTTTCTCCAGAACTACAAGCCCTCACCAGCTTCTGTCTTCACCATCGCACCCAGAGCTACAGCACTCCAACCCGGTCAGCCACTCGCACCAGGGGGGCCCAGCCTGAGGCTGAGTTTGTCATTGCAGTGTGCCCAGAACTACAAGCCCTCACCAGCCTTTTTTATTCACCATCGCACCCAGAGCTCTGGCCTGCAACCCGGTCAGCCACTCGCACCAGGGGGGCCCAGCCTGAGGCCGAGTTTGTCATTGCAGTGTGCTCTCCCATGTCGGACGCGCTGTCACCAGGCCTCCCTGTTGGTTGCATTTGCCTCCCTTGTCTGAAGGTAAACTTTAAATTCCATTTCTTGAGTTTATTCTCCATATTGTCCCTGGGATGATCTACGGCTGACTTAATCTTGCTCCAGAACTACAAGCCCTCACCAGCATGTGACTCCAGGCCACCCTGGGGCTCCAGCCAGGGCTCCAGCACTGCTGCCCGGTCCCCCACTCTCACCAGGGGTGCCCAGCCTTAGGGGGTGGTTGTCGTTGCAGTGGGCGTCGCCCTCTCGATCAAGCTTTCCCCAGGCCTCCCTGTTGGTTGCATTTGCCTCCCTTGTCTGAAGGTAAACTTTAAATTCCATTTCTTGAGTTTATTCTCCATATTGTCCCTGGGATGATCTTTGGCTGACATAATCTTTCTCCAGAACGACAAGCCCTCACCAGCCTTTGTCTTCACCATCGCACCCAGAGCTTTGTCCTGCAACCCGGTCAGCCACTCGCACCAGGGGGGCCCTGCCTGAGGCCGGGTTTGTCATTGCAGTGTGCCGTCCCATGTCGGACGCGCTGTCACCAGGCCTCCCTGTTTGTTGCATTTGCCTCCCTTGTCTGAAGGTAAACTTTAAATTCCATTTCTTGAGTTTATTCTCCATATTGTCCCTGGGATGATCTTTGGCTGACATAATCTTGCTCCAGAACTACAAGCCCTCACAAGCCTTTGTCTTCAGCACCGCACCAGGAGATCCGCCTGTGCAACCTCGGTCCCCCACTCGCACCAGGGGGGCCCAGCCTGAGGCCGAGGTTGTCATTGCAGTGTGCCGCCTCACGTCGGACGAGCTGTCACCAGGCCTCCCTGTTGGTTGCATTTGCCTCCCTTGTCTGAAGGTAAACTTTAAATTACATTTCTTGAGTTTATTCTCCATATTGTCCCTGGGATGATCTTTGGCTGACTTAATCTTGCTCCAGAACTACAAGCCCTCACAAGTCTTTGTCTCCAGCACCACACCCAGGGCTCCAGCACTGCAACCCGGTCCCCCACTCACACCGGGGGGGCCAAACCTGAGGCTGATTTTGTCTTTGCAGTCTGCCGTCCCATGTCGGACGCGCTGTCACCAGGCCTCCTTGTTGGTTGCATTTGCCTCCCTTGTCTGAAGGTAAACTTTAAATTCCATTTCTTGAGTTTATTCTCCATATTGTCCCTGGGATGATCTTTGGCTGACATAATCTTTCTCCAGAACTACAAGCCCTCACCAGCCTTTGTCTTCACCATCGCACCCAGAGCTCTGGCCTGCAACCCGGTCAGCCACTCGCACCAGGGGGGCCCAGCCTGAGGCCTAGTTTTTCATTGCAGTGTGCCGTCCCATGTCGGACGTGCTGTCACCAGGCCTCCCTGTTGGTTGCATTTGCCTCCATTGTCTGAAGGTAAACTTTAAATTCCATTTCTTGAGTTTATTCTCCATATTGTCCCTGGGATGATCTTTGGCTGACATAATCTTTCTCCAGAACTACAAGCCCTCACCAGCCTTTGTCTTCACCATCGCACCCAGAGCTCTGGCCTGCAACCCGGTCAGCCACTCGCACCAGGGGGGCCCAGCCTGAGGCCTAGTTTTTCATTGCAGTGTGCCGTCCCATGTCGGACGTGCTGTCACCAGGCCTCCCTGTTGGTTGCATTTGCCTCCCTTGTCTGAAGGTAAACTTTAAATTCCATTTCTTGAGTTTATTCTCCATATTGTCCCTGGGATGATCTTTGGCTGACATAATCTTTCTCCTTAACTACAAGCCCTCACCAGCATGTGACTCCAGGCCAACCTGGGGCTCCAGCCAGGGCTCCAGCACTGCTGCCCGGTACCCCACTCTCACCAGGGGGGCCCAGCCTGAGGCCGAGGTTGTCATTGCAGTGTGCCGTCCCACATCGGACGCGCTGTCACCATGCCTCCCTGTTGGTTGCATTTGCCTCCCTTGTCTGAAGGTAAACTTTAAATTCCATTTCTTGAGTTTATTCTCCATATTGTCCCTGGGATGATCTTTGGCTGACATAATCTTTCTCCAGAACGACAAGCCCTCACCAGCCTTTGTCTTCACCATCGCACCCAGAGCTCTGGCCTGCTACCCGGTCAGCCACTGGCACCAGGGGGGCCCAGCCTAAGGCCGAGTTTGTCATTGCAGTGTGCCGTCCCATGTCGGACGCGCTGTCATCAGGCCTCCTTTTTGGTTGCATTTGCCTCCCTTGTCTGAAGGTAAACTTTAAATTCCATTTCTTGAGTTTATTCTCCATATTGTCCCTGGGATGATCTTTGGCTGACATAATCTTTTTCCAGAACTACAAGCCCTCACCAGCCTTTGTCTTCAGCACCGCACCAGGATTTCTGCCAGTGCAACCTCGGTCCCCCACTCGCACCAGGGGGGCCCAGCCTGAGGCCGAGGTTGTCATTGCAGCTTGCCGTTCCACGTCGGACGAGCTGTCACCAGGCCTCCCTGTTGGTTGCATTTGCCTCCCTTGTCTGAAGGTAAACTTTAAATTCCATTTCTTGTGTTTATTCTCCATATTGTCCCAGGGATGATTTTTGGCTGACTTAATCTTGCTCCAGAACTACAAGCCCTCACAAGTCTTTGTCTCCAGCACCACACCCAGGGCTCCAGCACTGCAACCCGGTTCCCCACTCACACCAGGGGTGCCCAGCCTTAGGCGGTGGTTGTCGTTGCAGTGGGCGTCTCCCTCTCGATCAAGCTTTCCCCAGGCCTCCCTGTTGGTTGCATTTGCCTCCCTTGTCTGAAGGTAAACTTTAAATTCCATTTCTTGAGTTTATTCTCCATATTGTCCCTGGGATGATCTACGGCTGACTTAATCTTGCTCCAGAACTACAAGCCCTCACCAGCATGTGACTCCAGGCCACCCTGGGGCTCCAGCCAGGGCTCCAGCACTGCTGCCCGGTCCCCCACTCTCACCAGGGGTGCCCAGCCTTAGGGGGTGGTTGTCGTTTCAGTGGGCGTCGCCCTCTCGATCAAGCTTTCCCCAGGCCTCCCTGTTGGTTGCATTTGCCTCCCTTGTCTGAAGGTAAACTTTAAATTCCATTTCTTGAGTTTATTCTCCATATTGTCCCTGGGATGATCTTTGGCTGACATAATCTTTCTCCAGAACGACAAGCCCTCACCAGCCTTTGTCTTCACCATCGCACCCAGAGCTTTGTCCTGCAACCCGGTCAGCCACTCGCACCAGGGGGGCCCAGCCTGAGGCCGGGTTTGTCATTGCAGTGTGCCCAGAACTACAAGCCCTCACCAGCCTTTGTCTTCACCATCGCACCCAGAGCTCTGGCCGCAACCCGGTCACCCACTCGCACCAGGGGGGCCCTGCCTGAGGCCGAGTTTGTCATTGCAGTTTGCCGTCCCTTGTCGGACGCGCTGTCACCAGGCCTCCCTGTTGGTTGCATTTGCCTCCCTTGTCTGAAGGTAAACTTTAAATTCCATTTCTTGAGTTGATTCTACATATTGTCCCTGGGATGATATTTGGCTGACATAATCTTTCTCCAGAACTACAAGCCCTCACCAACCTTTGTCTTCAGCACCGCACCAGGATTTCTGCCAGTGCAAACTCGGTCCCCCACTCGCACCAGGGGGGCCCAGCCTGAGGCCGAGGTTGTCATTGCAGTGTGCCGTCCCACATCGGACGCGCTGTCACCAGGCCTCCCTGTTGATTGCATTTGCCTCCCTTGTCTGAAAGTAAACTTTAAATTCCATTTCTTGAGTGTAGTCTCCATATTGTCCCTGGGATGATCTTTGGCTGACATAATCTTTCTCCAGAACTACAAGCCCTCACAAGCCTTTGTCTCCAGCACCACACCCAGGGCTCCAGCACTGCAACCCGGTCCCCCACTCACACCAGGGGGGCCCAGCCTGAGGCTGATTTTGTCATTGCAGTGTGCCGTCCCACATCGGACGCGCTGTCCCCAGGCCTCCCTTTCGGTTGCATTTGCCTCCCTTGTCTGAAGGTAAACTTTAAATTCCATTTCTTGAGTTTATTCTCCATATTGTGCCTGGGATGATCTACGGCTGACTTAATCTTGCTCCAGAACTATAAGCCCTCACCAGCATGTGACTCCAGGCCAGACCGGGGCTCCAGCCAGCGCTCCAGCACTGTTTCCCGGTCCCCCACCCTCACCATGGGTGTCCAGCCTTAGGGGGTGGTTGTCGTTGCATTGGGCGTCACCCTCTCGATCAAGCTTTCCCCAGGCCTCCCTGTTGGTTGCATTTGCCTCCCTTGTCTGAAGGTAAACTTTAAATTCCATTTCTTGAGTTTATTCTCCATATTGTCCCTGGGATGATCTTTGGCTGACATAATCTTTCTCCAGAACTACAAACCCTCACCAGCCTTTGTCTTCACCATCGCACCCAGAGCTCTGGCCTGCAACCTTGTCACCCACTCGCACCAAGGGGGCCCAGCCTGAGGCCGAGTTTGTCAGTGCAATGTGCTGTCCCATGTCGGACGCGCTGTCACCAGGCCTCCCTGTTGGTTGCATTTGCCTCCCTTGTCTGAAGGTAAACTTTAAATTCCATTTCTTGAGTTTATTCTCCATATTGTCCCTGGGATGATCTTTGGCTGACTTAATCTTGCTCCAGAACTACAAACCCTCACCAGCCTTTGTCTTCAGCACCGCACCAGGAGTTCCGTCAGTGCAACCTCGGTCAGCCACTCGCACCAGGGGGGCCCAGCCTGAGGCCGAGGTTGTCATTGCAGTGTGCCGTTCCACATCGGACGCGCTGTCACCAGGCCTCCCTGTTGGTTGCATTTGCCTCCCTTGTCTGAAGGTAAACTTTAAATTCCATTTCTTGAGTTTATTCTCCATATTGTCCCTGGGATGATCTTTGGCTGACATAATCTTTCTCCAGAACTACAAGCCCTCACCAGCTTCTGTCTTCACCATCGCACCCAGAGCTACAGCACTCCAACCCGGTCAGCCACTCGCACCAGGGGGGCCCAGCCTGAGGCTGAGTTTGTCATTGCAGTGTGCCCAGAACTACAAGCCCTCACCAGCCTTTTTTATTCACCATCGCACCCAGAGCTCTGGCCTGCAACCCGGTCAGCCACTCGCACCAGGGGGGCCCAGCCTGAGGCCGAGTTTGTCATTGCAGTGTGCTCTCCCATGTCGGACGCGCTGTCACCAGGCCTCCCTGTTGGTTGCATTTGCCTCCCTTGTCTGAAGGTAAACTTTAAATTCCATTTCTTGAGTTTATTCTCCATATTGTCCCTGGGATGATCTACGGCTGACTTAATCTTGCTCCAGAACTACAAGCCCTCACCAGCATGTGACTCCAGGCCACCCTGGGGCTCCAGCCAGGGCTCCAGCACTGCTGCCCGGTCCCCCACTCTCACCAGGGGTGCCCAGCCTTAGGGGGTGGTTGTCGTTGCAGTGGGCGTCGCCCTCTCGATCAAGCTTTCCCCAGGCCTCCCTGTTGGTTGCATTTGCCTCCCTTGTCTGAAGGTAAACTTTAAATTCCATTTCTTGAGTTTATTCTCCATATTGTCCCTGGGATGATCTTTGGCTGACATAATCTTTCTCCAGAACGACAAGCCCTCACCAGCCTTTGTCTTCACCATCGCACCCAGAGCTTTGTCCTGCAACCCGGTCAGCCACTCGCACCAGGGGGGCCCTGCCTGAGGCCGGGTTTGTCATTGCAGTGTGCCGTCCCATGTCGGACGCGCTGTCACCAGGCCTCCCTGTTTGTTGCATTTGCCTCCCTTGTCTGAAGGTAAACTTTAAATTCCATTTCTTGAGTTTATTCTCCATATTGTCCCTGGGATGATCTTTGGCTGACATAATCTTGCTCCAGAACTACAAGCCCTCACAAGCCTTTGTCTTCAGCACCGCACCAGGAGATCCGCCTGTGCAACCTCGGTCCCCCACTCGCACCAGGGGGGCCCAGCCTGAGGCCGAGGTTGTCATTGCAGTGTGCCGCCTCACGTCGGACGAGCTGTCACCAGGCCTCCCTGTTGGTTGCATTTGCCTCCCTTGTCTGAAGGTAAACTTTAAATTACATTTCTTGAGTTTATTCTCCATATTGTCCCTGGGATGATCTTTGGCTGACTTAATCTTGCTCCAGAACTACAAGCCCTCACAAGTCTTTGTCTCCAGCACCACACCCAGGGCTCCAGCACTGCAACCCGGTCCCCCACTCACACCGGGGGGGCCAAACCTGAGGCTGATTTTGTCTTTGCAGTCTGCCGTCCCATGTCGGACGCGCTGTCACCAGGCCTCCTTGTTGGTTGCATTTGCCTCCCTTGTCTGAAGGTAAACTTTAAATTCCATTTCTTGAGTTTATTCTCCATATTGTCCCTGGGATGATCTTTGGCTGACATAATCTTTCTCCAGAACTACAAGCCCTCACCAGCCTTTGTCTTCACCATCGCACCCAGAGCTCTGGCCTGCAACCCGGTCAGCCACTCGCACCAGGGGGGCCCAGCCTGAGGCCTAGTTTTTCATTGCAGTGTGCCGTCCCATGTCGGACGTGCTGTCACCAGGCCTCCCTGTTGGTTGCATTTGCCTCCATTGTCTGAAGGTAAACTTTAAATTCCATTTCTTGAGTTTATTCTCCATATTGTCCCTGGGATGATCTTTGGCTGACATAATCTTTCTCCAGAACTACAAGCCCTCACCAGCCTTTGTCTTCACCATCGCACCCAGAGCTCTGGCCTGCAACCCGGTCAGCCACTCGCACCAGGGGGGCCCAGCCTGAGGCCTAGTTTTTCATTGCAGTGTGCCGTCCCATGTCGGACGTGCTGTCACCAGGCCTCCCTGTTGGTTGCATTTGCCTCCCTTGTCTGAAGGTAAACTTTAAATTCCATTTCTTGAGTTTATTCTCCATATTGTCCCTGGGATGATCTTTGGCTGACATAATCTTTCTCCTTAACTACAAGCCCTCACCAGCATGTGACTCCAGGCCAACCTGGGGCTCCAGCCAGGGCTCCAGCACTGCTGCCCGGTACCCCACTCTCACCAGGGGGGCCCAGCCTGAGGCCGAGGTTGTCATTGCAGTGTGCCGTCCCACATCGGACGCGCTGTCACCATGCCTCCCTGTTGGTTGCATTTGCCTCCCTTGTCTGAAGGTAAACTTTAAATTCCATTTCTTGAGTTTATTCTCCATATTGTCCCTGGGATGATCTTTGGCTGACATAATCTTTCTCCAGAACGACAAGCCCTCACCAGCCTTTGTCTTCACCATCGCACCCAGAGCTCTGGCCTGCTACCCGGTCAGCCACTGGCACCAGGGGGGCCCAGCCTAAGGCCGAGTTTGTCATTGCAGTGTGCCGTCCCATGTCGGACGCGCTGTCATCAGGCCTCCTTTTTGGTTGCATTTGCCTCCCTTGTCTGAAGGTAAACTTTAAATTCCATTTCTTGAGTTTATTCTCCATATTGTCCCTGGGATGATCTTTGGCTGACATAATCTTTTTCCAGAACTACAAGCCCTCACCAGCCTTTGTCTTCAGCACCGCACCAGGATTTCTGCCAGTGCAACCTCGGTCCCCCACTCGCACCAGGGGGGCCCAGCCTGAGGCCGAGGTTGTCATTGCAGCTTGCCGTTCCACGTCGGACGAGCTGTCACCAGGCCTCCCTGTTGGTTGCATTTGCCTCCCTTGTCTGAAGGTAAACTTTAAATTCCATTTCTTGTGTTTATTCTCCATATTGTCCCAGGGATGATCTTTGGCTGACTTAATCTTGCTCCAGAACTACAAGCCCTCACAAGTCTTTGTCTCCAGCACCACACCCAGGGCTCCAGCACTGCAACCCGGTTCCCCACTCACACCAGGGGTGCCCAGCCTTAGGCGGTGGTTGTCGTTGCAGTGGGCGTCTCCCTCTCGATCAAGCTTTCCCCAGGCCTCCCTGTTGGTTGCATTTGCCTCCCTTGTCTGAAGGTAAACTTTAAATTCCATTTCTTGAGTTTATTCTCCATATTGTCCCTGGGATGATCTACGGCTGACTTAATCTTGCTCCAGAACTACAAGCCCTCACCAGCATGTGACTCCAGGCCACCCTGGGGCTCCAGCCAGGGCTCCAGCACTGCTGCCCGGTCCCCCACTCTCACCAGGGGTGCCCAGCCTTAGGGGGTGGTTGTCGTTTCAGTGGGCGTCGCCCTCTCGATCAAGCTTTCCCCAGGCCTCCCTGTTGGTTGCATTTGCCTCCCTTGTCTGAAGGTAAACTTTAAATTCCATTTCTTGAGTTTATTCTCCATATTGTCCCTGGGATGATCTTTGGCTGACATAATCTTTCTCCAGAACGACAAGCCCTCACCAGCCTTTGTCTTCACCATCGCACCCAGAGCTTTGTCCTGCAACCCGGTCAGCCACTCGCACCAGGGGGGCCCAGCCTGAGGCCGGGTTTGTCATTGCAGTGTGCCCAGAACTACAAGCCCTCACCAGCCTTTGTCTTCACCATCGCACCCAGAGCTCTGGCCGCAACCCGGTCACCCACTCGCACCAGGGGGGCCCTGCCTGAGGCCGAGTTTGTCATTGCAGTTTGCCGTCCCTTGTCGGACGCGCTGTCACCAGGCCTCCCTGTTGGTTGCATTTGCCTCCCTTGTCTGAAGGTAAACTTTAAATTCCATTTCTTGAGTTGATTCTACATATTGTCCCTGGGATGATATTTGGCTGACATAATCTTTCTCCAGAACTACAAGCCCTCACCAACCTTTGTCTTCAGCACCGCACCAGGATTTCTGCCAGTGCAAACTCGGTCCCCCACTCGCACCAGGGGGGCCCAGCCTGAGGCCGAGGTTGTCATTGCAGTGTGCCGTCCCACATCGGACGCGCTGTCACCAGGCCTCCCTGTTGATTGCATTTGCCTCCCTTGTCTGAAAGTAAACTTTAAATTCCATTTCTTGAGTGTAGTCTCCATATTGTCCCTGGGATGATCTTTGGCTGACATAATCTTTCTCCAGAACTACAAGCCCTCACAAGCCTTTGTCTCCAGCACCACACCCAGGGCTCCAGCACTGCAACCCGGTCCCCCACTCACACCAGGGGGGCCCAGCCTGAGGCTGATTTTGTCATTGCAGTGTGCCGTCCCACATCGGACGCGCTGTCCCCAGGCCTCCCTTTCGGTTGCATTTGCCTCCCTTGTCTGAAGGTAAACTTTAAATTCCATTTCTTGAGTTTATTCTCCATATTGTGCCTGGGATGATCTACGGCTGACTTAATCTTGCTCCAGAACTATAAGCCCTCACCAGCATGTGACTCCAGGCCAGACCGGGGCTCCAGCCAGCGCTCCAGCACTGTTTCCCGGTCCCCCACCCTCACCATGGGTGTCCAGCCTTAGGGGGTGGTTGTCGTTGCATTGGGCGTCACCCTCTCGATCAAGCTTTCCCCAGGCCTCCCTGTTGGTTGCATTTGCCTCCCTTGTCTGAAGGTAAACTTTAAATTACATTTCTTGAGTTTATTCTCCATATTGTCCCTGGGATGATCTTTGGCTGACATAATCTTTCTCCAGAACTACAAGCCCTCACCAGCCTTTGTCTTCACCATCGCACCCAGAGCTCTGGCCTGCAACCTTGTCCCCCACTCGCACCAAGGGGGCCCAGCCTGAGGCCGAGTTTGTCAGTGCAATGTGCTGTCCCATGTCGGACGCGCTGTCACCAGGCCTCCCTGTTGGTTGCATTTGCCTCCCTTGTCTGAAGGTAAACTTTAAATTCCATTTCTTGAGTTTATTCTCCATATTGTCCCTGGGATGATCTTTGGCTGACATAATCTTTCTCCAGAACTACAAGCCCTCACCAGCCTTTGTCTTCACCATCGCACCCAGAGCTCTGGCCTGCAACCCGGTCAGCCACTCGCACCAGGGGGGCCCAGCCTGAGGCTGAGTTTGTCATTGCAGTGTGCCCAGAACGACAAGCCCTCACCAGCCTTTGTCTTCACCATCGCACCCAGAGCTCTGGCCTGCAACCTGGTCAGCCACTCGCACCAGGGGGGCCCAGCCTGAGGCCGAGTTTGTCATTGCAGTGTGCTCTCCCATGTCGGACGCGCTGTCACCAGGCCTCCCTGTTGGTTGCATTTGCCTCCCTTGTCTGAAGGTAAACTTTAAATTCCATTTCTTGAGTTTATTCTCCATATTGTCCCTGGGATGATCTACGGCTGACTTAATCTTGCTCCAGAACTACAAGCCCTCACCAGCTTTTGACTCCAGGCCACCCTGGGGCTCCAGCCAGGGCTCCAGCACTGCTGCCCGGTCCCCCACTCTCACCAGGGGTGCCCAGCCTTAGGGGGTGGTTGTCGTTGCAGTGGGCGTTGCCCTCTCGATCAAGCTTTCCCCAGGCCTCCCTGTTGGTGGCATTTGCCTCCCTTGTCTGAAGGTAAACTTTAAATTCCATTTCTTGAGTTTATTCTCCATATTGTCCCTGGGATGATCTTTGGCTGACATAATCTTTCTCCAGAACGACAAGCCCTCACCAGCCTTTGTCTTCACCATCGCACCCAGAGCTCTGGCCTGCAACCCGGTCAGCCACTCGCACCAGGGGGGCCCAGCCTGAGGCCGAGGTTGTCATTGCAGTGTGCCGCCTCACGTCGGACGAGCTGTCACCAGGCCTCCCTGTTGGTTGCATTTGCCTCCCTTGTCTGAAGGTAAACTTTAAATTACATTTCTTGAGTTTATTCTCCATATTGTCCCTGGGATGATCTTTGGCTGACTTAATCTTGCTCCAGAACTACAAGCCCTCACAAGTCTTTGTCTCCAGCACCACACCCAGGGCTCCAGCACTGCAACCCGGTCCCCCACTCACACCGGGGGGGCCCAATCTGAGGCTGATTTTGTCTTTGCAGTCTGCCGTCCCATGTCGGACGCGCTGTCACCAGGCCTCCTTGTTGGTTGCATTTGCCTCCCTTGTCTGAAGGTAAACTTTAAATTCCATTTCTTGAGTTTATTCTCCATATTGTCCCTGGGATGATCTTTGGCTGACATAATCTTTCTCCAGAACTACAAGCCCTCACCAGCCTTTGTCTTCACCATCGCACCCAGAGCTCTGGCCTGCAACCCGGTCAGCCACTCGCACCAGGGGGGCCCAGCCTGAGGCCTAGTTTTTCATTGCAGTGTGCCGTCCCATGTCGGACGTGCTGTCACCAGGCCTCCCTGTTGGTTGCATTTGCCTCCCTTGTCTGAAGGTAAACTTTAAATTCCATTTCTTGAGTTTATTCTCCATATTGTCCCTGGGATGATCTTTGGCTGACATAATCTTTCTCCTTAACTACAAGCCCTCACCAGCATGTGACTCCAGGCCACCCTGGGGCTCCAGCCAGGGCTCCAGCACTGCTGCCCGGTACCCCACTCTCACCAGGGGGGCCCAGCCTGAGGCCGAGGTTGTCATTGCAGTGTGCCGTCCCACATCGGACGCGCTGTCACCATGCCTCCCTGTTGGTTGCATTTGCCTCCCTTGTCTGAAGGTAAACTTTAAATTCCATTTCTTGAGTTTATTCTCCATATTGTCCCTGGGATGATCTTTGGCTGACATAATCTTTCTCCAGAACTACAAGCCCTCACCAGCCTTTGTCTTCACCATCGCACCCAGAGCTCTGGTCTGCTACCCGGTCAGCCACTGGCACCAGGGGGGCCCAGCCTAAGGCCGAGTTTGTCATTGCAGTGTGCCGTCCCATGTCGGACGCGCTGTCATCAGGCCTCCTTTTTGGTTGCATTTGCCTCCCTTGTCTGAAGGTAAATTTTAAATTCCATTTCTTGAGTTTATTCTCCATATTGTCCCTTGGATGATCTTTGGCTGACATAATCTTTTTCCAGAACTACAAGCCCTCACCAGCCTTTGTCTTCAGCACCGCACCAGGATTTCTGCCAGTGCAACCTCGGTCCCCCACTCGCACCAGGGGGGCCCAGCCTGAGGCCGAGGTTGTCATTGCAGTGTGCCGCCTCACGTCGGACGAGCTGTCACCAGGCCTCCCTGTTGGTTGCATTTGCCTCCCTTGTCTGAAGGTAAACTTTAAATTCCATTTCTTGAGTTTATTCTCCATATTGTCCCTGGGATGATCTTTGGCTGACTTAATCTTGCTCCAGAACTACAAGCCCTCACAAGTCTTTGTCTCCAGCACCACACCCAGGGCTCCAGCACTGCAACCCGGTCCCCCACTCACACCGGGGGGGCCAAACCTGAGGCTGATTTTGTCTTTGCAGTCTGCCGTCCCATGTCGGACGCGCTGTCACCAGGCCTCCTTGTTTGTTGCATTTGCCTCCCTTGTCTGAAGGTAAACTTTAAATTCCATTTCTTGAGTTTATTCTCCATATTGTCCCTGGGATGATCTTTGGCTGACATAATCTTTCTCCAGAACTACAAGCCCTCACCAGCCTTTGTCTTCACCATCGCACCCAGAGCTCTAGCCTGCAACCCGGTCAGCCACTCGCACCAGGGGGGCCCAGCCTGAGGCCTAGTTTTTCATTGCAGTGTGCCGTCCCATGTCGGACGTGCTGTCACCTGGCCTCCCTGTTGGTTGCATTTGCCTCCCTTGTCTGAAGGTAAACTTTAAATTCCATTTCTTGAGTTTATTCTCCATATTGTCCCTGGGATGATCTTTGGCTGACATAATCTTTCTCCAGAACTACAAGCCCTCACCAGCCTTTGTCTTCACCATCGCACCCAGAGCTCTGGCCTGCAACCCGGTCAGCCACTCTCACCAGGGGGGCCCAGCCTGAGGCCTAGTTTTTCATTGCAGTGTGCCGTCCCATGTCGGACGTGCTGTCACCAGGCCTCCCTGTTGGTTGCATTTGCCTCCCTTGTCTGAAGGTAAACTTTAAATTCCATTTCTTGAGTTTATTCTCCATATTGTCCTTGGGATGATCTTTGGCTGACATAATCTTTCTCCTTAACTACAAGCCCTCACCAGCATGTGACTCCAGGCCACCCTGGGGCTCCAGCCAGGGCTCCAGCACTGCTGCCCGGTACCCCACTCTCACCAGGGGGGCCCAGCCTGAGGCCGAGGTTGTCATTGCAGTGTGCCGTCCCACATCGGACGCGCTGTCACCATGCCTCCCTGTTGGTTGCATTTGCCTCCCTTGTCTGAAGGTAAACTTTAAATTCCATTTCTTGAGTTTATTCTCCATATTGTCCCTGGGATGATCTTTGGCTGACATAATCTTTCTCCAGAACGACAAGCCCTCACCAGCCTTTGTCTTCACCATCGCACCCAGAGCTCTGGCCTGCTACCCGGTCAGCCACTGGCACCAGGGGGGCCCAGCCTAAGGCCGAGTTTGTCATTGCAGTGTGCCGTCCCATGTCGGACGCGCTGTCATCAGGCCTCCTTTTTGGTTGCATTTGCCTCCCTTGTCTGAAGGTAAACTTTAAATTCCATTTCTTGAGTTTATTCTCCATATTGTCCCTGGGATGATCTTTGTCTGACATAATCTTTTTCAAGAACTACAAGCCCTCACCAGCCTTTGTCTTCAGCACCGAACCAGGATTTCTGCCAGTGCAACCTCGGTCCCTCACTCGCACCAGGGGGGCCCAGCCTGAGGCCGAGGTTGTCATTGCAGCTTGCCGTTCCACGTGGGACGAGCTGTCACCAGGCCTCCCTGTTGGTTGCATTTGCCTCCCTTGTCTGAAGGTAAACTTTAAATTCCATTTCTTGTGTTTATTCTCCATATTGTCCCAGGGATGATCTTTGGCTGACTTAATCTTGCTCCAGAACTACAAGCCCTCACAAGTCTTTGTCTCCAGCACCACACCCAGGGCTCCAGCACTGCAACCCGGTTCCCCACTCACACCAGGGGGGCCCAGCCTGAGGCTGATTTTGTCATTGCAGTGTGCCGTCCCATGTCGGACGCGCTGTCCCCAGGCTTCCCTGTTGGTTGCATTTGCCTCCCTTGTCTGAAGGTAAACTTTAAATTCCATTTCTTGAGTTTATTCTCCATATTGTCCCTGGGATGATCTTTGGCTGACATAATCTTTCTCCAGAACTACAAGCCCTCACCAGCCTTTGTCTTCACCATCGCACCCAGAGCTCTGGCCTGAAACCCGGTCAGCCACTCGCACCAGGGGGGCCCATCCTGAGGCTGAGTTTGTCATTGCAGTGTGCCCAGAACTACAAGCCCTCACCAGCCTTTGTCTTCACCATCGCACCCAGAGCTCTGGCCTGCAACCTGGTCAGCCACTCGCACCAGGGGGGCCCAGCCTGAGGCCGAGTTTGTCATTGCAGTGTGCTCTCCCATGTCGGACGCGCTGTCACCAGGCCTCCCTGTTGGTTGCATTTGCCTCCCTTGTCTGAAGGTAAACTTTAAATTCCATTTCTTGAGTTTATTCTCCATATTGTCCCTGGGATGATCTACGGCTGACTTAATCTTGCTCCAGAACTACAAGCCCTCACCAGCATGTGACTCCAGGCCACCCTGGGGCTCCAGCCAGGGCTCCAGCACTGCTGCCCGGTCCCCCACTCTCACCAGGGGTGCCCAGCCTTAAGGGGTGGTTGTCGTTTCAGTGGGCGTCGCCCTCTCGATCAAGCTTTCCCCAGGCCTCCCTGTTGGTTGCATTTGCCTCCCTTGTCTGAAGGTAAACTTTAAATTACATTTCTTGAGTTTATTCTCCATATTGTCCCTGGGATGATCTTTGGCTGACATAATCTTTCTCCAGAACTACAAGCCCTCACCAGCCTTTGTCTTCACCATCGCACCCAGAGCTCTGGCCTGCTACCCGGTCAGCCACTGGCACCAGGGGGGCCCAGCCTAAGGCCGAGTTTGTCATTGCAGTGTGCCGTCCCATGTCGGACGCGCTGTCATCAGGCCTCCTTTTTGGTTGCATTTGCCTCCCTTGTCTGAAGGTAAACTTTAAATTCCATTTCTTGAGTTTATTCTCCATATTGTCCCTGGGATGATCTTTGGCTGACATAATCTTTTTCCAGAACTACAAGCCCTCACCAGCCTTTGTCTTCAGCACTGCACCAGGATTTCTGCCAGTGCAACCTCGGTCCCCCACTCGCACCAGGGGGGCCCAGCCTGAGGCCGAGGTTGTCATTGCAGCTTGCCGTTCCACGTCGGACGAGCTGTCACCAGGCCTCCCTGTTGGTTGCATTTGCCTCCCTTGTCTGAAGGTAAACTTTAAATTCCATTTCTTGTGTTTATTCTCCATATTGTCCCAGGGATGATCTTTGGCTGACTTAATCTTGCTCCAGAACTACAAGCCCTCACAAGTCTTTGTCTCCAGCACCACACCCAGAGCTCTGGCCTGCAACCCGGTCAGCCACTCGCACCAGGGGGGCCCAGCCTGAGGCCGGGTTTGTCATTGCAGTGTGCCCAGAACTACAAGCCCTCACCAGCCTTTGTCTTCACCATCGCACCCAGAGCTCTGGCCGCAACCCGGTCACCCACTCGCACCAGGGGGGCCCTGCCTGAGGCCGAGTTTGTCATTGCAGTTTGCCGTCCCTTGTCGGACGCGCTGTCACCAGGCCTCCCTGTTGGTTGCATTTGCCTCCCTTGTCTGAAGGTAAACTTTAAATTCCATTTCTTGAGTTGATTCTACATATTGTCCCTGGGATGATCTTTGGCTGACATAATCTTTCTCCAGAACTACAAGCCCTCACCAGCCTTTGTCTTCAGCACCGCACCAGGATTTCTGCCAGTGCAAACTCGGTCCCCCACTCGCACCAGGGGGGCCCAGCCTGAGGCCGAGGTTGTCATTGCAGTGTGCCGTCCCACATCGGACGCGCTGTCACCAGGCCTCCCTGTTGATTGCATTTGCCTCCCTTGTCTGAAAGTAAACTTTAAATTCCATTTCTTGAGTTTAGTCTCCATATTGTCCCTGGGATGATCTTTGGCTGACATAATCTTTCTCCAGAACTATCTTCTCCAGCACCACACCCAGGGCTCCAGCACTGCAACCCGGTCCCCCACTCACACCAGGGGGGCCCAGCCTGAGGCTGATTTTGTCATTGCAGTGTGCCGTCCCACATCGGACGCGCTGTCCCCAGGCCTCCCTTTCGGTTGCATTTGCCTCCCTTGTCTGAAGGTAAACTTTAAATTCCATTTCTTGAGTTTATTCTCCATATTGTGCCTGGGATGATCTACGGCTGACTTAATCTTGCTCCAGAACTATAAGCCCTCACCAGCATGTGACTCCAGGCCAGACCGGGGCTCCAGCCAGCGCTCCAGCACTGTTTCCCGGTCCCCCACCCTCACCATGGGTGTCCAGCCTTAGGGGGTGGTTGTCGTTGCATTGGGCGTCACCCTCTCGATCAAGCTTTCCCCAGGCCTCCCTGTTGGTTGCATTTGCCTCCCTTGTCTGAAGGTAAACTTTAAATTCCATTTCTTGAGTTTATTCTCCATATTGTCCCTGGGATGATCTTTGGCTGACATAATCTTTCTCCAGAACTACAAACCCTCACCAGCCTTTGTCTTCACCATCGCACCCAGAGCTCTGGCCTGCAACCTTGTCACCCACTCGCACCAAGGGGGCCCAGCCTGAGGCCGAGTTTGTCAGTGCAATGTGCTGTCCCATGTCGGACGCGCTGTCACCAGGCCTCCCTGTTGGTTGCATTTGCCTCCCTTGTCTGAAGGTAAACTTTAAATTCCATTTCTTGAGTTTATTCTCCATATTGTCCCTGGGATGATCTTTGGCTGACTTAATCTTGCTCCAGAACTACAAACCCTCACCAGCCTTTGTCTTCAGCACCGCACCAGGAGTTCCGTCAGTGCAACCTCGGTCAGCCACTCGCACCAGGGGGGCCCAGCCTGAGGCCGAGGTTGTCATTGCAGTGTGCCGTTCCACATCGGACGCGCTGTCACCAGGCCTCCCTGTTGGTTGCATTTGCCTCCCTTGTCTGAAGGTAAACTTTAAATTCCATTTCTTGAGTTTATTCTCCATATTGTCCCTGGGATGATCTTTGGCTGACATAATCTTTCTCCAGAACTACAAGCCCTCACCAGCTTCTGTCTTCACCATCGCACCCAGAGCTACAGCACTCCAACCCGGTCAGCCACTCGCACCAGGGGGGCCCAGCCTGAGGCTGAGTTTGTCATTGCAGTGTGCCCAGAACTACAAGCCCTCACCAGCCTTTTTTATTCACCATCGCACCCAGAGCTCTGGCCTGCAACCCGGTCAGCCACTCGCACCAGGGGGGCCCAGCCTGAGGCCGAGTTTGTCATTGCAGTGTGCTCTCCCATGTCGGACGCGCTGTCACCAGGCCTCCCTGTTGGTTGCATTTGCCTCCCTTGTCTGAAGGTAAACTTTAAATTCCATTTCTTGAGTTTATTCTCCATATTGTCCCTGGGATGATCTACGGCTGACTTAATCTTGCTCCAGAACTACAAGCCCTCACCAGCATGTGACTCCAGGCCACCCTGGGGCTCCAGCCAGGGCTCCAGCACTGCTGCCCGGTCCCCCACTCTCACCAGGGGTGCCCAGCCTTAGGGGGTGGTTGTCGTTGCAGTGGGCGTCGCCCTCTCGATCAAGCTTTCCCCAGGCCTCCCTGTTGGTTGCATTTGCCTCCCTTGTCTGAAGGTAAACTTTAAATTCCATTTCTTGAGTTTATTCTCCATATTGTCCCTGGGATGATCTTTGGCTGACATAATCTTTCTCCAGAACGACAAGCCCTCACCAGCCTTTGTCTTCACCATCGCACCCAGAGCTTTGTCCTGCAACCCGGTCAGCCACTCGCACCAGGGGGGCCCTGCCTGAGGCCGGGTTTGTCATTGCAGTGTGCCGTCCCATGTCGGACGCGCTGTCACCAGGCCTCCCTGTTTGTTGCATTTGCCTCCCTTGTCTGAAGGTAAACTTTAAATTCCATTTCTTGAGTTTATTCTCCATATTGTCCCTGGGATGATCTTTGGCTGACATAATCTTGCTCCAGAACTACAAGCCCTCACAAGCCTTTGTCTTCAGCACCGCACCAGGAGATCCGCCTGTGCAACCTCGGTCCCCCACTCGCACCAGGGGGGCCCAGCCTGAGGCCGAGGTTGTCATTGCAGTGTGCCGCCTCACGTCGGACGAGCTGTCACCAGGCCTCCCTGTTGGTTGCATTTGCCTCCCTTGTCTGAAGGTAAACTTTAAATTACATTTCTTGAGTTTATTCTCCATATTGTCCCTGGGATGATCTTTGGCTGACTTAATCTTGCTCCAGAACTACAAGCCCTCACAAGTCTTTGTCTCCAGCACCACACCCAGGGCTCCAGCACTGCAACCCGGTCCCCCACTCACACCGGGGGGGCCAAACCTGAGGCTGATTTTGTCTTTGCAGTCTGCCGTCCCATGTCGGACGCGCTGTCACCAGGCCTCCTTGTTGGTTGCATTTGCCTCCCTTGTCTGAAGGTAAACTTTAAATTCCATTTCTTGAGTTTATTCTCCATATTGTCCCTGGGATGATCTTTGGCTGACATAATCTTTCTCCAGAACTACAAGCCCTCACCAGCCTTTGTCTTCACCATCGCACCCAGAGCTCTGGCCTGCAACCCGGTCAGCCACTCGCACCAGGGGGGCCCAGCCTGAGGCCTAGTTTTTCATTGCAGTGTGCCGTCCCATGTCGGACGTGCTGTCACCAGGCCTCCCTGTTGGTTGCATTTGCCTCCATTGTCTGAAGGTAAACTTTAAATTCCATTTCTTGAGTTTATTCTCCATATTGTCCCTGGGATGATCTTTGGCTGACATAATCTTTCTCCAGAACTACAAGCCCTCACCAGCCTTTGTCTTCACCATCGCACCCAGAGCTCTGGCCTGCAACCCGGTCAGCCACTCGCACCAGGGGGGCCCAGCCTGAGGCCTAGTTTTTCATTGCAGTGTGCCGTCCCATGTCGGACGTGCTGTCACCAGGCCTCCCTGTTGGTTGCATTTGCCTCCCTTGTCTGAAGGTAAACTTTAAATTCCATTTCTTGAGTTTATTCTCCATATTGTCCCTGGGATGATCTTTGGCTGACATAATCTTTCTCCTTAACTACAAGCCCTCACCAGCATGTGACTCCAGGCCAACCTGGGGCTCCAGCCAGGGCTCCAGCACTGCTGCCCGGTACCCCACTCTCACCAGGGGGGCCCAGCCTGAGGCCGAGGTTGTCATTGCAGTGTGCCGTCCCACATCGGACGCGCTGTCACCATGCCTCCCTGTTGGTTGCATTTGCCTCCCTTGTCTGAAGGTAAACTTTAAATTCCATTTCTTGAGTTTATTCTCCATATTGTCCCTGGGATGATCTTTGGCTGACATAATCTTTCTCCAGAACGACAAGCCCTCACCAGCCTTTGTCTTCACCATCGCACCCAGAGCTCTGGCCTGCTACCCGGTCAGCCACTGGCACCAGGGGGGCCCAGCCTAAGGCCGAGTTTGTCATTGCAGTGTGCCGTCCCATGTCGGACGCGCTGTCATCAGGCCTCCTTTTTGGTTGCATTTGCCTCCCTTGTCTGAAGGTAAACTTTAAATTCCATTTCTTGAGTTTATTCTCCATATTGTCCCTGGGATGATCTTTGGCTGACATAATCTTTTTCCAGAACTACAAGCCCTCACCAGCCTTTGTCTTCAGCACCGCACCAGGATTTCTGCCAGTGCAACCTCGGTCCCCCACTCGCACCAGGGGGGCCCAGCCTGAGGCCGAGGTTGTCATTGCAGCTTGCCGTTCCACGTCGGACGAGCTGTCACCAGGCCTCCCTGTTGGTTGCATTTGCCTCCCTTGTCTGAAGGTAAACTTTAAATTCCATTTCTTGTGTTTATTCTCCATATTGTCCCAGGGATGATCTTTGGCTGACTTAATCTTGCTCCAGAACTACAAGCCCTCACAAGTCTTTGTCTCCAGCACCACACCCAGGGCTCCAGCACTGCAACCCGGTCCCCCACTCACACCAGGGGTGCCCAGCCTTAGGCGGTGGTTGTCGTTGCAGTGGGCGTCTCCCTCTCGATCAAGCTTTCCCCAGGCCTCCCTGTTGGTTGCATTTGCCTCCCTTGTCTGAAGGTAAACTTTAAATTCCATTTCTTGAGTTTATTCTCCATATTGTCCCTGGGATGATCTACGGCTGACTTAATCTTGCTCCAGAACTACAAGCCCTCACCAGCATGTGACTCCAGGCCACCCTGGGGCTCCAGCCAGGGCTCCAGCACTGCTGCCCGGTCCCCCACTCTCACCAGGGGTGCCCAGCCTTAGGGGGTGGTTGTCGTTTCAGTGGGCGTCGCCCTCTCGATCAAGCTTTCCCCAGGCCTCCCTGTTGGTTGCATTTGCCTCCCTTGTCTGAAGGTAAACTTTAAATTCCATTTCTTGAGTTTATTCTCCATATTGTCCCTGGGATGATCTTTGGCTGACATAATCTTTCTCCAGAACGACAAGCCCTCACCAGCCTTTGTCTTCACCATCGCACCCAGAGCTTTGTCCTGCAACCCGGTCAGCCACTCGCACCAGGGGGGCCCAGCCTGAGGCCGGGTTTGTCATTGCAGTGTGCCCAGAACTACAAGCCCTCACCAGCCTTTGTCTTCACCATCGCACCCAGAGCTCTGGCCGCAACCCGGTCACCCACTCGCACCAGGGGGGCCCTGCCTGAGGCCGAGTTTGTCATTGCAGTTTGCCGTCCCTTGTCGGACGCGCTGTCACCAGGCCTCCCTGTTGGTTGCATTTGCCTCCCTTGTCTGAAGGTAAACTTTAAATTCCATTTCTTGAGTTGATTCTACATATTGTCCCTGGGATGATATTTGGCTGACATAATCTTTCTCCAGAACTACAAGCCCTCACCAACCTTTGTCTTCAGCACCGCACCAGGATTTCTGCCAGTGCAAACTCGGTCCCCCACTCGCACCAGGGGGGCCCAGCCTGAGGCCGAGGTTGTCATTGCAGTGTGCCGTCCCACATCGGACGCGCTGTCACCAGGCCTCCCTGTTGATTGCATTTGCCTCCCTTGTCTGAAAGTAAACTTTAAATTCCATTTCTTGAGTGTAGTCTCCATATTGTCCCTGGGATGATCTTTGGCTGACATAATCTTTCTCCAGAACTACAAGCCCTCACAAGCCTTTGTCTCCAGCACCACACCCAGGGCTCCAGCACTGCAACCCGGTCCCCCACTCACACCAGGGGGGCCCAGCCTGAGGCTGATTTTGTCATTGCAGTGTGCCGTCCCACATCGGACGCGCTGTCCCCAGGCCTCCCTTTCGGTTGCATTTGCCTCCCTTGTCTGAAGGTAAACTTTAAATTCCATTTCTTGAGTTTATTCTCCATATTGTGCCTGGGATGATCTACGGCTGACTTAATCTTGCTCCAGAACTATAAGCCCTCACCAGCATGTGACTCCAGGCCAGACCGGGGCTCCAGCCAGCGCTCCAGCACTGTTTCCCGGTCCCCCACCCTCACCATGGGTGTCCAGCCTTAGGGGGTGGTTGTCGTTGCATTGGGCGTCACCCTCTCGATCAAGCTTTCCCCAGGCCTCCCTGTTGGTTGCATTTGCCTCCCTTGTCTGAAGGTAAACTTTAAATTCCATTTCTTGAGTTTATTCTCCATATTGTCCCTGGGATGATCTTTGGCTGACATAATCTTTCTCCAGAACTACAAACCCTCACCAGCCTTTGTCTTCACCATCGCACCCAGAGCTCTGGCCTGCAACCTTGTCACCCACTCGCACCAAGGGGGCCCAGCCTGAGGCCGAGTTTGTCAGTGCAATGTGCTGTCCCATGTCGGACGCGCTGTCACCAGGCCTCCCTGTTGGTTGCATTTGCCTCCCTTGTCTGAAGGTAAACTTTAAATTCCATTTCTTGAGTTTATTCTCCATATTGTCCCTGGGATGATCTTTGGCTGACTTAATCTTGCTCCAGAACTACAAACCCTCACCAGCCTTTGTCTTCAGCACCGCACCAGGAGTTCCGTCAGTGCAACCTCGGTCAGCCACTCGCACCAGGGGGGCCCAGCCTGAGGCCGAGGTTGTCATTGCAGTGTGCCGTTCCACATCGGACGCGCTGTCACCAGGCCTCCCTGTTGGTTGCATTTGCCTCCCTTGTCTGAAGGTAAACTTTAAATTCCATTTCTTGAGTTTATTCTCCATATTGTCCCTGGGATGATCTTTGGCTGACATAATCTTTCTCCAGAACTACAAGCCCTCACCAGCTTCTGTCTTCACCATCGCACCCAGAGCTACAGCACTCCAACCCGGTCAGCCACTCGCACCAGGGGGGCCCAGCCTGAGGCTGAGTTTGTCATTGCAGTGTGCCCAGAACTACAAGCCCTCACCAGCCTTTTTTATTCACCATCGCACCCAGAGCTCTGGCCTGCAACCCGGTCAGCCACTCGCACCAGGGGGGCCCAGCCTGAGGCCGAGTTTGTCATTGCAGTGTGCTCTCCCATGTCGGACGCGCTGTCACCAGGCCTCCCTGTTGGTTGCATTTGCCTCCCTTGTCTGAAGGTAAACTTTAAATTCCATTTCTTGAGTTTATTCTCCATATTGTCCCTGGGATGATCTACGGCTGACTTAATCTTGCTCCAGAACTACAAGCCCTCACCAGCATGTGACTCCAGGCCACCCTGGGGCTCCAGCCAGGGCTCCAGCACTGCTGCCCGGTCCCCCACTCTCACCAGGGGTGCCCAGCCTTAGGGGGTGGTTGTCGTTGCAGTGGGCGTCGCCCTCTCGATCAAGCTTTCCCCAGGCCTCCCTGTTGGTTGCATTTGCCTCCCTTGTCTGAAGGTAAACTTTAAATTCCATTTCTTGAGTTTATTCTCCATATTGTCCCTGGGATGATCTTTGGCTGACATAATCTTTCTCCAGAACGACAAGCCCTCACCAGCCTTTGTCTTCACCATCGCACCCAGAGCTTTGTCCTGCAACCCGGTCAGCCACTCGCACCAGGGGGGCCCTGCCTGAGGCCGGGTTTGTCATTGCAGTGTGCCGTCCCATGTCGGACGCGCTGTCACCAGGCCTCCCTGTTTGTTGCATTTGCCTCCCTTGTCTGAAGGTAAACTTTAAATTCCATTTCTTGAGTTTATTCTCCATATTGTCCCTGGGATGATCTTTGGCTGACATAATCTTGCTCCAGAACTACAAGCCCTCACAAGCCTTTGTCTTCAGCACCGCACCAGGAGATCCGCCTGTGCAACCTCGGTCCCCCACTCGCACCAGGGGGGCCCAGCCTGAGGCCGAGGTTGTCATTGCAGTGTGCCGCCTCACGTCGGACGAGCTGTCACCAGGCCTCCCTGTTGGTTGCATTTGCCTCCCTTGTCTGAAGGTAAACTTTAAATTACATTTCTTGAGTTTATTCTCCATATTGTCCCTGGGATGATCTTTGGCTGACTTAATCTTGCTCCAGAACTACAAGCCCTCACAAGTCTTTGTCTCCAGCACCACACCCAGGGCTCCAGCACTGCAACCCGGTCCCCCACTCACACCGGGGGGGCCAAACCTGAGGCTGATTTTGTCTTTGCAGTCTGCCGTCCCATGTCGGACGCGCTGTCACCAGGCCTCCTTGTTGGTTGCATTTGCCTCCCTTGTCTGAAGGTAAACTTTAAATTCCATTTCTTGAGTTTATTCTCCATATTGTCCCTGGGATGATCTTTGGCTGACATAATCTTTCTCCAGAACTACAAGCCCTCACCAGCCTTTGTCTTCACCATCGCACCCAGAGCTCTGGCCTGCAACCCGGTCAGCCACTCGCACCAGGGGGGCCCAGCCTGAGGCCTAGTTTTTCATTGCAGTGTGCCGTCCCATGTCGGACGTGCTGTCACCAGGCCTCCCTGTTGGTTGCATTTGCCTCCATTGTCTGAAGGTAAACTTTAAATTCCATTTCTTGAGTTTATTCTCCATATTGTCCCTGGGATGATCTTTGGCTGACATAATCTTTCTCCAGAACTACAAGCCCTCACCAGCCTTTGTCTTCACCATCGCACCCAGAGCTCTGGCCTGCAACCCGGTCAGCCACTCGCACCAGGGGGGCCCAGCCTGAGGCCTAGTTTTTCATTGCAGTGTGCCGTCCCATGTCGGACGTGCTGTCACCAGGCCTCCCTGTTGGTTGCATTTGCCTCCCTTGTCTGAAGGTAAACTTTAAATTCCATTTCTTGAGTTTATTCTCCATATTGTCCCTGGGATGATCTTTGGCTGACATAATCTTTCTCCTTAACTACAAGCCCTCACCAGCATGTGACTCCAGGCCAACCTGGGGCTCCAGCCAGGGCTCCAGCACTGCTGCCCGGTACCCCACTCTCACCAGGGGGGCCCAGCCTGAGGCCGAGGTTGTCATTGCAGTGTGCCGTCCCACATCGGACGCGCTGTCACCATGCCTCCCTGTTGGTTGCATTTGCCTCCCTTGTCTGAAGGTAAACTTTAAATTCCATTTCTTGAGTTTATTCTCCATATTGTCCCTGGGATGATCTTTGGCTGACATAATCTTTCTCCAGAACGACAAGCCCTCACCAGCCTTTGTCTTCACCATCGCACCCAGAGCTCTGGCCTGCTACCCGGTCAGCCACTGGCACCAGGGGGGCCCAGCCTAAGGCCGAGTTTGTCATTGCAGTGTGCCGTCCCATGTCGGACGCGCTGTCATCAGGCCTCCTTTTTGGTTGCATTTGCCTCCCTTGTCTGAAGGTAAACTTTAAATTCCATTTCTTGAGTTTATTCTCCATATTGTCCCTGGGATGATCTTTGGCTGACATAATCTTTTTCCAGAACTACAAGCCCTCACCAGCCTTTGTCTTCAGCACCGCACCAGGATTTCTGCCAGTGCAACCTCGGTCCCCCACTCGCACCAGGGGGGCCCAGCCTGAGGCCGAGGTTGTCATTGCAGCTTGCCGTTCCACGTCGGACGAGCTGTCACCAGGCCTCCCTGTTGGTTGCATTTGCCTCCCTTGTCTGAAGGTAAACTTTAAATTCCATTTCTTGTGTTTATTCTCCATATTGTCCCAGGGATGATCTTTGGCTGACTTAATCTTGCTCCAGAACTACAAGCCCTCACAAGTCTTTGTCTCCAGCACCACACCCAGGGCTCCAGCACTGCAACCCGGTTCCCCACTCACACCAGGGGTGCCCAGCCTTAGGCGGTGGTTGTCGTTGCAGTGGGCGTCTCCCTCTCGATCAAGCTTTCCCCAGGCCTCCCTGTTGGTTGCATTTGCCTCCCTTGTCTGAAGGTAAACTTTAAATTCCATTTCTTGAGTTTATTCTCCATATTGTCCCTGGGATGATCTACGGCTGACTTAATCTTGCTCCAGAACTACAAGCCCTCACCAGCATGTGACTCCAGGCCACTCTGGGGCTCCAGCCAGGGCTCCAGCACTGCTGCCCGGTCCCCCACTCTCACCAGGGGTGCCCAGCCTTAGGGGGTGGTTGTCGTTTCAGTGGGCGTCGCCCTCTCGATCAAGCTTTCCCCAGGCCTCCCTGTTGGTTGCATTTGCCTCCCTTGTCTGAAGGTAAACTTTAAATTCCATTTCTTGAGTTTATTCTCCATATTGTCCCTGGGATGATCTTTGGCTGACATAATCTTTCTCCAGAACGACAAGCCCTCACCAGCCTTTGTCTTCACCATCGCACCCAGAGCTTTGTCCTGCAACCCGGTCAGCCACTCGCACCAGGGGGGCCCAGCCTGAGGCCGGGTTTGTCATTGCAGTGTGCCCAGAACTACAAGCCCTCACCAGCCTTTGTCTTCACCATCGCACCCAGAGCTCTGGCCGCAACCCGGTCACCCACTCGCACCAGGGGGGCCCTGCCTGAGGCCGAGTTTGTCATTGCAGTTTGCCGTCCCTTGTCGGACGCGCTGTCACCAGGCCTCCCTGTTGGTTGCATTTGCCTCCCTTGTCTGAAGGTAAACTTTAAATTCCATTTCTTGAGTTGATTCTACATATTGTCCCTGGGATGATATTTGGCTGACATAATCTTTCTCCAGAACTACAAGCCCTCACCAACCTTTGTCTTCAGCACCGCACCAGGATTTCTGCCAGTGCAAACTCGGTCCCCCACTCGCACCAGGGGGGCCCAGCCTGAGGCCGAGGTTGTCATTGCAGTGTGCCGTCCCACATCGGACGCGCTGTCACCAGGCCTCCCTGTTGATTGCATTTGCCTCCCTTGTCTGAAAGTAAACTTTAAATTCCATTTCTTGAGTGTAGTCTCCATATTGTCCCTGGGATGATCTTTGGCTGACATAATCTTTCTCCAGAACTACAAGCCCTCACAAGCCTTTGTCTCCAGCACCACACCCAGGGCTCCAGCACTGCAACCCGGTCCCCCACTCACACCAGGGGGGCCCAGCCTGAGGCTGATTTTGTCATTGCAGTGTGCCGTCCCACATCGGACGCGCTGTCCCCAGGCCTCCCTTTCGGTTGCATTTGCCTCCCTTGTCTGAAGGTAAACTTTAAATTCCATTTCTTGAGTTTATTCTCCATATTGTGCCTGGGATGATCTACGGCTGACTTAATCTTGCTCCAGAACTATAAGCCCTCACCAGCATGTGACTCCAGGCCAGACCGGGGCTCCAGCCAGCGCTCCAGCACTGTTTCCCGGTCCCCCACCCTCACCATGGGTGTCCAGCCTTAGGGGGTGGTTGTCGTTGCATTGGGCGTCACCCTCTCGATCAAGCTTTCCCCAGGCCTCCCTGTTGGTTGCATTTGCCTCCCTTGTCTGAAGGTAAACTTTAAATTCCATTTCTTGAGTTTATTCTCCATATTGTCCCTGGGATGATCTTTGGCTGACATAATCTTTCTCCAGAACTACAAGCCCTCACCAGCCTTTGTCTTCACCATCGCACCCAGAGCTCTGGCCTGCAACCTTGTCCCCCACTCGCACCAAGGGGGCCCAGCCTGAGGCCGAGTTTGTCAGTGCAATGTGCTGTCCCATGTCGGACGCGCTGTCACCAGGCCTCCCTGTTGGTTGCATTTGCCTCCCTTGTCTGAAGGTAAACTTTAAATTCCGTTTCTTGAGTTTATTCTCCATATTGTGCCTGGGATGATCTTTGGCTGACATAATCTTTCTCCAGAACTACAAGCCCTCACCAGCCTTTGTCTTCACCATCACACCCAGAGCTCTGGCCTGCAACCCGGTCACCCACTCGCACCAAAGGGGCCCAGCCTGAGGCCGAGTTTGTCATTGCAGTGTGCCGTTCCATGTCGGACGCGCTGTCACCAGGCCTCCCTGTTGGTTGCATTTGCCTCCCTTGTCTGAAGGTAAACTTTAAATTCCATTTCTTGAGTTTATTCTCCATATTGTCCCTGGGATGATCTTTGGCTGACATAATCTTTCTCCAGAACTACAAGCCCTCACCAGCCTTTGTCTTCACCATCGCACCCAGAGCTCTGGCCTGCAACCCGGTCAGCCACTCGCACCAGGGGGGCCCAGCCTGAGGCCTAGTTTTTCATTGCAGTGTGCCGTCCCATGTCGGACGTGCTGTCACCAGGCCTCCCTGTTGGTTGCATTTGCCTCCCTTGTCTGAAGGTAAACTTTAAATTCCATTTCTTGAGTTTATTCTCCATATTGTCCCTGGGATGATCTTTGGCTGACATAATCTTTCTCCTTAACTACAAGCCCTCACCAGCATGTGACTCCAGGCCACCCTGGGGCTCCAGCCAGGGCTCCAGCACTGCTGCCCGGTACCCCACTCTCACCAGGGGGGCCCAGCCTGAGGCCGAGGTTGTCATTGCAGTGTGCCGTCCCACATCGGACGCGCTGTCACCATGCCTCCCTGTTGGTTGCATTTGCCTCCCTTGTCTGAAGGTAAACTTTAAATTCCATTTCTTGAGTTTATTCTCCATATTGTCCCTGGGATGATCTTTGGCTGACATAATCTTTCTCCAGAACTACAAGCCCTCACCAGCCTTTGTCTTCACCATCGCACCCAGAGCTCTGGCCTGCTACCCGGTCAGCCACTGGCACCAGGGGGGCCCAGCCTAAGGCCGAGTTTGTCATTGCAGTGTGCCGTCCCATGTCGGACGCGCTGTCATCAGGCCTCCTTTTTGGTTGCATTTGCCTCCCTTGTCTGAAGGTAAACTTTAAATTCCATTTCTTGAGTTTATTCTCCATATTGTCCCTGGGATGATCTTTGGCTGACATAATCTTTTTCCAGAACTACAAGCCCTCACCAGCCTTTGTCTTCAGCACCGCACCAGGATTTCTGCCAGTGCAACCTCGGTCCCCCACTCGCACCAGGGGGGCCCAGCCTGAGGCCGAGGTTGTCATTGCAGCTTGCCGTTCCACGTCCGACGAGCTGTCACCAGGCCTCCCTGTTGGTTGCATTTGCCTCCCTTGTCTGAAGGTAAACTTTAAATTCCATTTCTTGTGTTTATTCTCCATATTGTCCCAGGGATGATCTTTGGCTGACTTAATCTTGCTCCAGAACGACAAGCCCTCACAAGTCTTTGTCTCCAGCACCACACCCAGGGCTTCAGCACTGCAACCCGGTTCCCCACTCACACCAGGGGGGCCCAGCCTGAGGCTGATTTTGTCATTGCAGTCTGCCGTCCCATGTCGGACGCGCTGTCCCCAGGCTTCCCTGTTGGTTGCATTTGCCTCCCTTGTCTGAAGGTAAACTTTAAATTCCATTTCTTGAGTTTATTCTCCATATTGTCCCTGGGATGATCTTTGGCTGACATAATCTTTCTCCAGAACTACAAGCCCTCACCAGCCTTTGTCTTCACCATCGCACCCAGAGCTCTGGCCTGCAACCCGGTCAGCCACTCGCACCAGGGGGGCCCAGCCTGAGGCTGAGTTTGTCATTGCAGTGTGCCCAGAACGACAAGCCCTCACCAGCCTTTGTCTTCACCATCGCACCCAGAGCTCTGGCCTGCAACCTGGTCAGCCACTCGCACCAGGGGGGCCCAGCCTGAGGCCGAGTTTGTCATTGCAGTGTGCTCTCCCATGTCGGACGCGCTGTCACCAGGCCTCCCTGTTGGTTGCATTTGCCTCCCTTGTCTGAAGGTAAACTTTAAATTCCATTTCTTGAGTTTATTCTCCATATTGTCCCTGGGATGATCTACGGCTGACTTAATCTTGCTCCAGAACTACAAGCCCTCACCAGCTTTTGACTCCAGGCCACCCTGGGGCTCCAGCCAGGGCTCCAGCACTGCTGCCCGGTCCCCCACTCTCACCAGGGGTGCCCAGCCTTAGGGGGTGGTTGTCGTTGCAGTGGGCGTTGCCCTCTCGATCAAGCTTTCCCCAGGCCTCCCTGTTGGTTGCATTTGCCTCCCTTGTCTGAAGGTAAACTTTAAATTCCATTTCTTGAGTTTATTCTCCATATTGTCCCTGGGATGATCTTTGGCTGACATAATCTTTCTCCAGAACGACAAGCCCTCACCAGCCTTTGTCTTCACCATCGCACCCAGAGCTCTGGCCTGCAACCCGGTCAGCCACTCGCACCAGGGGGGCCCAGCCTGAGGCCGAGGTTGTCATTGCAGTGTGCCGCCTCACGTCGGACGAGCTGTCACCAGGCCTCCCTGTTGGTTGCATTTGCCTCCCTTGTCTGAAGGTAAACTTTAAATTACATTTCTTGAGTTTATTCTCCATATTGTCCCTGGGATGATCTTTGGCTGACTTAATCTTGCTCCAGAACTACAAGCCCTCACAAGTCTTTGTCTCCAGCACCACACCCAGGGCTCCAGCACTCCAACCCGGTCCCCCACTCACACCGGGGGGGCCCAATCTGAGGCTGATTTTGTCTTTGCAGTCTGCCGTCCCATGTCGGACGCGCTGTCACCAGGCCTCCTTGTTGGTTGCATTTGCCTCCCTTGTCTGAAGGTAAACTTTAAATTCCATTTCTTGAGTTTATTCTCCATATTGTCCCTGGGATGATCTTTGGCTGACATAATCTTTCTCCAGAACTACAAGCCCTCACCAGCCTTTGTCTTCACCATCGCACCCAGAGCTCTGGCCTGCAACCCGGTCAGCCACTCGCACCAGGGGGGCCCAGCCTGAGGCCTAGTTTTTCATTGCAGTGTGCCGTCCCATGTCGGACGTGCTGTCACCAGGCCTCCCTGTTGGTTGCATTTGCCTCCCTTGTCTGAAGGTAAACTTTAAATTCCATTTCTTGAGTTTATTCTCCATATTGTCCCTGGGATGATCTTTGGCTGACATAATCTTTCTCCTTAACTACAAGCCCTCACCAGCATGTGACTCCAGGCCACCCTGGGGCTCCAGCCAGGGCTCCAGCACTGCTGCCCGGTACCCCACTCTCACCAGGGGGGCCCAGCCTGAGGCCGAGGTTGTCATTGCAGTGTGCCGTCCCACATCGGACGCGCTGTCACCATGCCTCCCTGTTGGTTGCATTTGCCTCCCTTGTCTGAAGGTAAACTTTAAATTCCATTTCTTGAGTTTATTCTCCATATTGTCCCTGGGATGATCTTTGGCTGACATAATCTTTCTCCAGAACTACAAGCCCTCACCAGCCTTTGTCTTCACCATCGCACCCAGAGCTCTGGTCTGCTACCCGGTCAGCCACTGGCACCAGGGGGGCCCAGCCTAAGGCCGAGTTTGTCATTGCAGTGTGCCGTCCCATGTCGGACGCGCTGTCATCAGGCCTCCTTTTTGGTTGCATTTGCCTCCCTTGTCTGAAGGTAAATTTTAAATTCCATTTCTTGAGTTTATTCTCCATATTGTCCCTTGGATGATCTTTGGCTGACATAATCTTTTTCCAGAACTACAAGCCCTCACCAGCCTTTGTCTTCAGCACCGCACCAGGATTTCTGCCAGTGCAACCTCGGTCCCCCACTCGCACCAGGGGGGCCCAGCCTGAGGCCGAGGTTGTCATTGCAGTGTGCCGCCTCACGTCGGACGAGCTGTCACCAGGCCTCCCTGTTGGTTGCATTTGCCTCCCTTGTCTGAAGGTAAACTTTAAATTCCATTTCTTGAGTTTATTCTCCATATTGTCCCTGGGATGATCTTTGGCTGACTTAATCTTGCTCCAGAACGACAAGCCCTCACAAGTCTTTGTCTCCAGCACCACACCCAGGGCTCCAGCACTGCAACCCGGTCCCCCACTCACACCGGGGGGGCCAAACCTGAGGCTGATTTTGTCTTTGCAGTCTGCCGTCCCATGTCGGACGCGCTGTCACCAGGCCTCCTTGTTTGTTGCATTTGCCTCCCTTGTCTGAAGGTAAACTTTAAATTCCATTTCTTGAGTTTATTCTCCATATTGTCCCTGGGATGATCTTTGGCTGACATAATCTTTCTCCAGAACTACAAGCCCTCACCAGCCTTTGTCTTCACCATCGCACCCAGAGCTCTAGCCTGCAACCCGGTCAGCCACTCGCACCAGGGGGGCCCAGCCTGAGGCCTAGTTTTTCATTGCAGTGTGCCGTCCCATGTCGGACGTGCTGTCACCTGGCCTCCCTGTTGGTTGCATTTGCCTCCCTTGTCTGAAGGTAAACTTTAAATTCCATTTCTTGAGTTTATTCTCCATATTGTCCCTGGGATGATCTTTGGCTGACATAATCTTTCTCCAGAACTACAAGCCCTCACCAGCCTTTGTCTTCACCATCGCACCCAGAGCTCTGGCCTGCAACCCGGTCAGCCACTCTCACCAGGGGGGCCCAGCCTGAGGCCTAGTTTTTCATTGCAGTGTGCCGTCCCATGTCGGACGTGCTGTCACCAGGCCTCCCTGTTGGTTGCATTTGCCTCCCTTGTCTGAAGGTAAACTTTAAATTCCATTTCTTGAGTTTATTCTCCATATTGTCCTTGGGATGATCTTTGGCTGACATAATCTTTCTCCTTAACTACAAGCCCTCACCAGCATGTGACTCCAGGCCACCCTGGGGCTCCAGCCAGGGCTCCAGCACTGCTGCCCGGTACCCCACTCTCACCAGGGGGGCCCAGCCTGAGGCCGAGGTTGTCATTGCAGTGTGCCGTCCCACATCGGACGCGCTGTCACCATGCCTCCCTGTTGGTTGCATTTGCCTCCCTTGTCTGAAGGTAAACTTTAAATTCCATTTCTTGAGTTTATTCTCCATATTGTCCCTGGGATGATCTTTGGCTGACATAATCTTTCTCCAGAACGACAAGCCCTCACCAGCCTTTGTCTTCACCATCGCACCCAGAGCTCTTGCCTGCTACCCGGTCAGCCACTGGCACCAGGGGGGCCCAGCCTAAGGCCGAGTTTGTCATTGCAGTGTGCCGTCCCATGTCGGACGCGCTGTCATCAGGCCTCCTTTTTGGTTGCATTTGCCTCCCTTGTCTGAAGGTAAACTTTAAATTCCATTTCTTGAGTTTATTCTCCATATTGTCCCTGGGATGATCTTTGTCTGACATAATCTTTTTCAAGAACTACAAGCCCTCACCAGCCTTTGTCTTCAGCACCGAACCAGGATTTCTGCCAGTGCAACCTCGGTCCCCCACTCGCACCAGGGGGGCCCAGCCTGAGGCCGAGGTTGTCATTGCAGCTTGCCGTTCCACGTGGGACGAGCTGTCACCAGGCCTCCCTGTTGGTTGCATTTGCCTCCCTTGTCTGAAGGTAAACTTTAAATTCCATTTCTTGTGTTTATTCTCCATATTGTCCCAGGGATGATCTTTGGCTGACTTAATCTTGCTCCAGAACTACAAGCCCTCACAAGTCTTTGTCTCCAGCACCACACCCAGGGCTCCAGCACTGCAACCCGGTTCCCCACTCACACCAGGGGGGCCCAGCCTGAGGCTGATTTTGTCATTGCAGTGTGCCGTCCCATGTCGGACGCGCTGTCCCCAGGCTTCCCTGTTGGTTGCATTTGCCTCCCTTGTCTGAAGGTAAACTTTAAATTCCATTTCTTGAGTTTATTCTCCATATTGTCCCTGGGATGATCTTTGGCTGACATAATCTTTCTCCAGAACTACAAGCCCTCACCAGCCTTTGTCTTCACCATCGCACCCAGAGCTCTGGCCTGAAACCCGGTCAGCCACTCGCACCAGGGGGGCCCATCCTGAGGCTGAGTTTGTCATTGCAGTGTGCCCAGAACTACAAGCCCTCACCAGCCTTTGTCTTCACCATCGCACCCAGAGCTCTGGCCTGCAACCTGGTCAGCCACTCGCACCAGGGGGGCCCAGCCTGAGGCCGAGTTTGTCATTGCAGTGTGCTCTCCCATGTCGGACGCGCTGTCACCAGGCCTCCCTGTTGGTTGCATTTGCCTCCCTTGTCTGAAGGTAAACTTTAAATTCCATTTCTTGAGTTTATTCTCCATATTGTCCCTGGGATGATCTACGGCTGACTTAATCTTGCTCCAGAACTACAAGCCCTCACCAGCATGTGACTCCAGGCCACCCTGGGGCTCCAGCCAGGGCTCCAGCACTGCTGCCCGGTCCCCCACTCTCACCAGGGGTGCCCAGCCTTAAGGGGTGGTTGTCGTTTCAGTGGGCGTCGCCCTCTCGATCAAGCTTTCCCCAGGCCTCCCTGTTGGTTGCATTTGCCTCCCTTGTCTGAAGGTAAACTTTAAATTACATTTCTTGAGTTTATTCTCCATATTGTCCCTGGGATGATCTTTGGCTGACATAATCTTTCTCCAGAACTACAAGCCCTCACCAGCCTTTGTCTTCACCATCGCACCCAGAGCTCTGGCCTGCTACCCGGTCAGCCACTGGCACCAGGGGGGCCCAGCCTAAGGCCGAGTTTGTCATTGCAGTGTGCCGTCCCATGTCGGACGCGCTGTCATCAGGCCTCCTTTTTGGTTGCATTTGCCTCCCTTGTCTGAAGGTAAACTTTAAATTCCATTTCTTGAGTTTATTCTCCATATTGTCCCTGGGATGATCTTTGGCTGACATAATCTTTTTCCAGAACTACAAGCCCTCACCAGCCTTTGTCTTCAGCACTGCACCAGGATTTCTGCCAGTGCAACCTCGGTCCCCCACTCGCACCAGGGGGGCCCAGCCTGAGGCCGAGGTTGTCATTGCAGCTTGCCGTTCCACGTCGGACGAGCTGTCACCAGGCCTCCCTGTTGGTTGCATTTGCCTCCCTTGTCTGAAGGTAAACTTTAAATTCCATTTCTTGTGTTTATTCTCCATATTGTCCCAGGGATGATCTTTGGCTGACTTAATCTTGCTCCTGAACTACAAGCCCTCACAAGTCTTTGTCTCCAGCACCACACCCAGAGCTCTGGCCTGCAACCCGGTCAGCCACTCGCACCAGGGGGGCCCAGCCTGAGGCCGGGTTTGTCATTGCAGTGTGCCCAGAACTACAAGCCCTCACCAGCCTTTGTCTTCACCATCGCACCCAGAGCTCTGGCCGCAACCCGGTCACCCACTCGCACCAGGGGGGCCCTGCCTGAGGCCGAGTTTGTCATTGCAGTTTGCCGTCCCTTGTCGGACGCGCTGTCACCAGGCCTCCCTGTTGGTTGCATTTGCCTCCCTTGTCTGAAGGTAAACTTTAAATTCCATTTCTTGAGTTGATTCTACATATTGTCCCTGGGATGATCTTTGGCTGACATAATCTTTCTCCAGAACTACAAGCCCTCACCAGCCTTTGTCTTCAGCACCGCACCAGGATTTCTGCCAGTGCAAACTCGGTCCCCCACTCGCACCAGGGGGGCCCAGCCTGAGGCCGAGGTTGTCATTGCAGTGTGCCGTCCCACATCGGACGCGCTGTCACCAGGCCTCCCTGTTGATTGCATTTGCCTCCCTTGTCTGAAAGTAAACTTTAAATTCCATTTCTTGAGTTTAGTCTCCATATTGTCCCTGGGATGATCTTTGGCTGACATAATCTTTCTCCAGAACTACAAGCCCTCACAAGCCTTTGTCTCCAGCACCACACCCAGGGCTCCAGCACTGCAACCCGGTCCCCCACTCACACCAGGGGGGCCCAGCCTGAGGCTGATTTTGTCATTGCAGTGTGCCGTCCCACATCGGACGCGCTGTCCCCAGGCCTCCCTTTCGGTTGCATTTGCCTCCCTTGTCTGTAGGTAAACTTTAAATTCCATTTCTTGAGTTTATTCTCCATATTGTCCCTGGGATGATCTTTGGCTGACATAATCTTTCTCCAGAACTACAAGCCCTCACCAGCCTTTGTCTTCACCATCGCACCCAGAGCTCTGGCCTGCAACCTGGTCAGCCACTCGCACCAGGGGGGCCCAGCCTGAGGCCGAGTTTGTCATTGCAGTGTGCTCTCCCATGTCGGACGCGCTGTCACCAGGCCTCCCTGTTGGTTGCATTTGCCTCCCTTGTCTGAAGGTAAACTTTAAATTCCATTTCTTGAGTTTATTCTCCATATTGTCCCTGGGATGATCTACGGCTGACTTAATCTTGCTCCAGAACTACAAGCCCTCACCAGCATGTGACTCCAGGCCACCCTGGGGCTCCAGCCAGGGCTCCAGCACTGCTGCCCGGTCCCCCACTCTCACCAGGGGTGCCCAGCCTTAAGGGGTGGTTGTCGTTTCAGTGGGCGTCGCCCTCTCGATCAAGCTTTCCCCAGGCCTCCCTGTTGGTTGCATTTGCCTCCCTTGTCTGAAGGTAAACTTTAAATTACATTTCTTGAGTTTATTCTCCATATTGTCCCTGGGATGATCTTTGGCTGACATAATCTTTCTCCAGAACTACAAGCCCTCACCAGCCTTTGTCTTCACCATCGCACCCAGAGCTCTGGCCTGCTACCCGGTCAGCCACTGGCACCAGGGGGGCCCAGCCTAAGGCCGAGTTTGTCATTGCAGTGTGCCGTCCCATGTCGGACGCGCTGTCATCAGGCCTCCTTTTTGGTTGCATTTGCCTCCCTTGTCTGAAGGTAAACTTTAAATTCCATTTCTTGAGTTTATTCTCCATATTGTCCCTGGGATGATCTTTGGCTGACATAATCTTTTTCCAGAACTACAAGCCCTCACCAGCCTTTGTCTTCAGCACTGCACCAGGATTTCTGCCAGTGCAACCTCGGTCCCCCACTCGCACCAGGGGGGCCCAGCCTGAGGCCGAGGTTGTCATTGCAGCTTGCCGTTCCACGTCGGACGAGCTGTCACCAGGCCTCCCTGTTGGTTGCATTTGCCTCCCTTGTCTGAAGGTAAACTTTAAATTCCATTTCTTGTGTTTATTCTCCATATTGTCCCAGGGATGATCTTTGGCTGACTTAATCTTGCTCCTGAACTACAAGCCCTCACAAGTCTTTGTCTCCAGCACCACACCCAGAGCTCTGGCCTGCAACCCGGTCAGCCACTCGCACCAGGGGGGCCCAGCCTGAGGCCGGGTTTGTCATTGCAGTGTGCCCAGAACTACAAGCCCTCACCAGCCTTTGTCTTCACCATCGCACCCAGAGCTCTGGCCGCAACCCGGTCACCCACTCGCACCAGGGGGGCCCTGCCTGAGGCCGAGTTTGTCATTGCAGTTTGCCGTCCCTTGTCGGACGCGCTGTCACCAGGCCTCCCTGTTGGTTGCATTTGCCTCCCTTGTCTGAAGGTAAACTTTAAATTCCATTTCTTGAGTTGATTCTACATATTGTCCCTGGGATGATCTTTGGCTGACATAATCTTTCTCCAGAACTACAAGCCCTCACCAGCCTTTGTCTTCAGCACCGCACCAGGATTTCTGCCAGTGCAAACTCGGTCCCCCACTCGCACCAGGGGGGCCCAGCCTGAGGCCGAGGTTGTCATTGCAGTGTGCCGTCCCACATCGGACGCGCTGTCACCAGGCCTCCCTGTTGATTGCATTTGCCTCCCTTGTCTGAAAGTAAACTTTAAATTCCATTTCTTGAGTTTAGTCTCCATATTGTCCCTGGGATGATCTTTGGCTGACATAATCTTTCTCCAGAACTACAAGCCCTCACAAGCCTTTGTCTCCAGCACCACACCCAGGGCTCCAGCACTGCAACCCGGTCCCCCACTCACACCAGGGGGGCCCAGCCTGAGGCTGATTTTGTCATTGCAGTGTGCCGTCCCACATCGGACGCGCTGTCCCCAGGCCTCCCTTTCGGTTGCATTTGCCTCCCTTGTCTGAAGGTAAACTTTAAATTCCATTTCTTGAGTTTATTCTCCATATTGTGCCTGGGATGATCTACGGCTGACTTAATCTTGCTCCAGAACTATAAGCCCTCACCAGCATGTGACTCCAGGCCAGACCGGGGCTCCAGCCAGCGCTCCAGCACTGTTTCCCGGTCCCCCACCCTCACCATGGGTGTCCAGCCTTAGGGGGTGGTTGTCGTTGCATTGGGCGTCACCCTCTCGATCAAGCTTTCCCCAGGCCTCCCTGTTGGTTGCATTTGCCTCCCTTGTCTGAAGGTAAACTTTAAATTCCATTTCTTGAGTTTATTCTCCATATTGTCCCTGGGATGATCTTTGGCTGACATAATCTTTCTCCAGAACTACAAACCCTCACCAGCCTTTGTCTTCACCATCGCACCCAGAGCTCTGGCCTGCAACCTTGTCACCCACTCGCACCAAGGGGGCCCAGCCTGAGGCCGAGTTTGTCAGTGCAATGTGCTGTCCCATGTCGGACGCGCTGTCACCAGGCCTCCCTGTTGGTTGCATTTGCCTCCCTTGTCTGAAGGTAAACTTTAAATTCCATTTCTTGAGTTTATTCTCCATATTGTCCCTGGGATGATCTTTGGCTGACTTAATCTTGCTCCAGAACTACAAACCCTCACCAGCCTTTGTCTTCAGCACCGCACCAGGAGTTCCGTCAGTGCAACCTCGGTCAGCCACTCGCACCAGGGGGGCCCAGCCTGAGGCCGAGGTTGTCATTGCAGTGTGCCGTTCCACATCGGACGCGCTGTCACCAGGCCTCCCTGTTGGTTGCATTTGCCTCCCTTGTCTGAAGGTAAACTTTAAATTCCATTTCTTGAGTTTATTCTCCATATTGTCCCTGGGATGATCTTTGGCTGACATAATCTTTCTCCAGAACTACAAGCCCTCACCAGCTTCTGTCTTCACCATCGCACCCAGAGCTACAGCACTCCAACCCGGTCCCCCACTCACACTAGGGGGGCCCAGCCTGAGGCCGAGTTTGTCATTGCAGTGTGCCGTCCCATGTCGGACGAGTTGTCACCAGGCCTCCCTGTTGGTTGCATTTGCCTCCCTTGTCTGAAGGTAAACTTTAAATTCCATTTCTTGAGTTTATTCTCCATATTGTGCCTGGGATGATCTTTGGCTGACATAATCTTTCTCCAGAACTACAAGCCCTCACCAGCCTTTGTCTTCACCATCACACCCAGAGCTCTGGCCTGCAACCCGGTCACCCACTCGCACCAAGGGGGCCCAGCCTGAGGCCGAGTTTGTCATTGCAGTGTGCCGTTCCATGTCGGACGCGCTGTCACCAGCCCTCCCTGTTGGTTGCATTTGCCTCCCTTGTCTGAAGGTAAACTTTAAATTCCATTTCTTGAGTTTATTCTCCATATTGTCCCTGGGATGATCTTTGGCTGACATAATCTTTCTCCAGAACTACAAGCCCTCACCAGCCTTTGTCTTCACCATCGCACCCAGAGCTCTGGCCTGCAACCCGGTCAGCCACTCACACCAGGGGGGCCCAGCCTGAGGCCTAGTTTTTCATTGCAGTGTGCCGTCCCATGTCGGACGTGCTGTCACCAGGCCTCCCTGTTGGTTGCATTTGCCTCCCTTGTCTGAAGGTAAACTTTAAATTCCATTTCTTGAGTTTATTCTCCATATTGTCCCTGGGATGATCTTTGGCTGACATAATCTTTCTCCTTAACTACAAGCCCTCACCAGCATGTGACTCCAGGCCACCCTGGGGCTCCAGCCAGGGCTCCAGCACTGCTGCCCGGTACCCCACTCTCACCAGGGGGGCCCAGCCTGAGGCCGAGGTTGTCATTGCAGTGTGCCGTCCCACATCGGACGCGCTGTCACCATGCCTCCCTGTTGGTTGCATTTGCCTCCCTTGTCTGAAGGTAAACTTTAAATTCCATTTCTTGAGTTTATTCTCCATATTGTCCCTGGGATGATCTTTGGCTGACATAATCTTTCTCCTGAACTACAAGCCCTCACCAGCATGTGACTCCAGGCCACCCTGGGGCTCCAGCCAGGGCTCCAGCACTGCTGCCCGGTACCCCACTCTCACCAGGGGGGCCCAGCCTGAGGCCGAGGTTGACATTGCAGTGTGCCGTCCCACATCGGACGCGCTGTCACCATGCCTCCCTGTTGGTTGCATTTGCCTCCCTTGTCTGAAGGTAAACTTTAAATTCCATTTCTTGAGTTTATTCTCCATATTGTCCCTCGGATGATCTTTGACTGACATAATCTTTCTCCAGAACTACAAGCCCTCACCATCCTCTGTCTTCACCATCGCACCCAGAGCTCCAGCACTGCAACCCGGTCCCCCACTCTCACTAGGGGGGCCCAGCCTGAGGGCGATTTTGTCATTGCAGTGTGCCGCCCCACATCGGACGAGCTGTCACCAGGCCTCCCTGTTGGTTGCATTTGCCTCCCTTGTCTGAAGGTAAACTTTAAATTCCCTTTCTTGAGTTTATTCTCCATATTGTCCCTGGGATGATCTTTGGCTGACTTAATCTTGCTCCAGAACTACAAGCCCTCACCAGGATGTGACTCCAGGCCACCCCGGGGCTCCGGCCAGGGCTCCAGCACTGCTGCCCGGTCCCCCACTCTCACCAGGGGTGCCCAGCCTTAGGCGGTGGTTGTCGTTGCAGTGGGCGTTTCCCTCTCGATCAAGCTTTCCCCAGGCCTCCCTGTTGGTTGCATTTGCCTCCCTTGTCTGTAGGTAAACTTTAAATTCCATTTCTTGAGTTTATTCTCCATATTGTCCCTGGGATGATCTTTGGCTGACATAATCTTTCTCCAGAACTACAAGCCCTCACCAGCCTTTGTCTTCACCATCGCACCCAGAGCTCTGGCCTGCAACCCGGTCACCCACTCGCACCAGGGGGTCCCAGCCTGAGGCCGAGTTTGTCATTGCAGTGTGCCGTCCCATGTCGGACGCGCTGTCACCAGGCCTCCCTGTTAGTTGCATTTGCCTCCCTTGTCTGAAGGTAAACTTTAAATTCCCTTTCTTGAGTTTATACTCCATATTGTCCCTGGGATGATCTACGGCTGACTTAATCTTGCTCCAGAACTACAAGCCCTCACCAGCATGTGACTCCAAGCCACCCTGGGGCTCCAACCAGGGCTCCAGCACTGCTGCCCGGTCCCCCACTCTCACCAGGGGTGCCCAGCCTTAGGCGGTGGTTGTCGTTGCAGTGGGCGTCGCCCTCTCGATCAAGCTTTACCCAGGCCTCCCTGTTGGTTGCATTTGCCTCCCTTGTCTGAAGGTAAACTTTAAATTCCCTTTCTTGAGTTTATTCTCCATATTGTCCCTGGGATGATCTACGGCTGACTTAATCTTGCTCCAGAACTACAAGCCCTCACCAGCATGTTACTCCAGGCCACCCTGGGCCTCCAGCCAGGGCTCCAGCACTGCTGCCCGGTCCCCCACTCTCACCAGGGGTGCCCAGCCTTAGGCGGTTGTTGTCGTTGCAGTGGACGTCGCCCTCTCGATCAAGCTTTCCCCAGGCCTCCCTGTTGGTTGCATTTGCCTCCCTTGTCTGAAGGTAAACTTTATATTCCATTTCTTGAGTTTATTTTCCATATTGTCCCTGGGATGATCTTTGGCTGACATAATCTTGCTCCAGAACTACAAGCCCTCACAAGCCTTTGTCTCCAGCACCACACCCAGGGCTCCAGCACTGCAACCCGGTCCCCCATCACACTAGATGTGCCCAGCCTGAGGGCGATTTTGTCATTGCAGTGTGCCGTCCCATGTCGGACGCGCTATCACCAGGCCTACCTGTTGGTTGCATTTGCCTCCCTTGTCTGAAGGTAAACTTTAAATTCCCTTTCTTGAGTTTATACTCCATATTGTCCCTGGGATGATCTACGGCTGACTTAATCTTGCTCCAGAACTACAAGCCCACACCAGCATGTGACTCCAAGCCACCCTGGGGCTCCAACCAGGGCTCCAGGACTGCTGCCCGGTCCCCCACTCTCACCAGGGGTGCCCAGCCTTAGGCGGTGGTTGTCGTTGCAGTGGGCGTCGCCCTCTCGATCAAGCTTTCCCCAGGCCTCCCTGTTGGTTGCATTTGCCTCCCTTGTCTGAAGGTAAACTTTAAATTCCATTTCTATAGTTTATTTTCCATATTGTCCCTGGGATGATCTTTGGCTGCCATAATCTTTCTCCAGAACTACAAGCCCTCACCAGCCTCTGTCTTCAGCACCGCACCCAGAGCTCCAGCACTGCAACCCGGTCCCCCATCACACTAGATGTGCCCAGCCTGAGGGCGATTTTGTCATTGCAGTGTGCTGTCCCATGTTGGACGACCTGTCATCAGGCCTCCCTGTTGGTTGCATTTGCCTCCCTTGTCTGAAGGTAAACTTTAAATTCCATTTCTTGAGTTTATCCTCCATATTGTCCCTGGGATGATCTTTGGCTGACTTAATCTTGCTCCAGAACTACAAGCCCTCACCAGCCTCTGTCTTCAGCACCGCACCCAGAGCTCCAGCACTGCAACCCGGTCCCCCACTCACACTAGGGGTGCCCAGCCTGAGGGCGATTTTGTCATTGCAGTGTGCCGTCCCATGTCGGAAGACCTGTCATCAGGCCTCCCTGTTGGTTGCATTCGCCTCCCTTGTTTGAAGGTAAACTTTAAATTCCATTTCTTGAGTTTATTCTCCATATTGTCCCTGGGATGATCTTTGGCTGACATAATCTTGCTCCAGAACTACAAGCCCTCACAAGCCTTTGTCTTCAGCACCGCACCAGGAGTTCCGCCAGTGCAACCTCGGTCCCCCACTCGCACCAGGGGGGCCCAGCCTGAGGCCGAGGTTTTCATTGCAGTGTGCCGTCCCACATCGGACGCGCTGTCACCAGGCCTCCCTGTTGGTTGCATTTGCCTCCCTTGTCTGAAGGTAAACTTTAAATTCCCTTTCTTGAGTTTATTCTCCATATTGTCCCTGGGATGATCTACGGCTGACTTAATCTTGCTCCAGAACTACAAGCCCTCACCAGCATGTTACTCCAGGCCACCCTGGGGCTCCAGCCAGGGTTCCAGCACTGCTGCCTGGTCCCCCACTCTCACCAGGGGTGCCCAGCCTTAGGCGGTTGTTGTCATTGCAGTGGGCGTCGCCCTCTCGATCAAGCTTTCCCCAGGCCTCCCTGTTGGTTGCATTTGCCTACCTTGTCTGAAGGTAAACTTTAAATTCCATTTCTTGAGTTTATTCTCCATATTGTCCCTGGGATGATCTTTGGCTGACATAATCTTGCTCCTGAACTACAAGCCCTCACAAGCCTTTGTCTCCAGCACCACACCCAGGGCTCCAGCACTGCAAACCGGTCCCCCACTCACACCAGGGGGGCCCAGCCTGAGGCTGATTTTGTCATTGTAGTGTGCCGTCCCACATCGGACGCGCTATCACCAGGCCTCCCTGTTGGTTGTATTTGCCTCCCTTGTCTGAAGGTAAACTTTAAATTCCATTTCTTGAGTTTATTTTCCATATTTTCCCTGGGATGATCTTTGGCTGACATAATCTTTCTCCAGAACTACAAGCCCTCACCAGCCTTTGTCTTCACCATCGCACCCAGAGCTCTGGCCTGCAACCCGGTCACCCACTCGCACCAGGGGGGCCCAGCCTGAGGCTGATTTTGTCATTGCAGTGTGCTGTCCCATGTCGGACGCGCTGTCACCAGGCCTCCCTGTTGGTTGCATTTGCCTCCCTTGTCTGAAGGTAAACTTTAAATTCCATTTCTTGAGTTTATTCTCCATATTGTGCCTTGGATGATCTACGGCTGACTTAATCTTGCTCCAGAACTACAAGCACTCACCAGCATGTGACTCCAGGCCACACCGGGGCTCCAGCCAGGGCTCCAGCACTGCTGCCCGGTCCCCCACCCTCACCAGGGGTGCCCATCCTTAGGCGGTGGTTGTCGTTGCAGTGGGTGTCGCCCTCTCGATCAAGCTTTCCCCAGGCCTCCCTGTTGGTTGCATTTGCCTCCATTGTCTGAAGGTAAACTTTAAATTACATTTCTTGAGTTTATTCT
The DNA here is from genome assembly GCF_046127955.1 of Nelusetta ayraudi. Taxonomy (NCBI): domain Eukaryota; kingdom Metazoa; phylum Chordata; class Actinopteri; order Tetraodontiformes; family Monacanthidae; genus Nelusetta; species Nelusetta ayraudi. Next base: position 1,523,371 of record NW_027466094.1, read on the forward strand.
CCATATTGTGCCTGGGATGATCTACGGCTGACTTAATCTTGCTCCAGAACTATAAGCCCTCACCAGCATGTGACTCCAGGCCACACCGGGGCTCCAGCCAGGGCTCCAGCCAGGGCTCCAGCCAGGGCTCCAGCACTGCTGCCCAGTCCCCCACTCTCACCAGGGGGGCCCAGCCTTAGGCGGTGGTTGTCGTTGCAGTGGGCGACGCCCTCTCGATCAAGCTTTCCCCAGGCCTCCCTGTTGGTTGCATTTGCCTCCCTTGTCTGAAGGTAAACTTTAAATTCCCTTTCTTGAGTTTATTCTCCATATTGTGCCTGGGATGATCTACGGCTGACTTAATCTTGCTCCAGAACTATAAGCCCTCACTAGCATGTGACTCCAGGCTACTTCGGGGCTCCAGCCAGGGCTCCAGCCAGGGCTCCAGCACTGCTGCCCAGTCCCCCACCCTCACCAGGGGTGCCCAGCCTTAGGCGGTGGTTGTCGTTTCAGTGGGCGACGCCCTCTCGATCAAGCTTTCCCCAGGCCTCCCTGTTGGTTGCATTTGCCTCCCTTGTCTGAAGGTAAACTTTAAATTACATTTCTTGAGTTTATTCTCCATATTGTCCCTGGGATGATCTTTGGCTGACATAATCTTTTTCCAGAACTACAAGCCCTCACCAGCCTTTTTCTTCACCATTGCACCCAGAGCTCTGGCCTTTGTTGTGATTCTATATTTAGTTTAATGCATTATAGCAGTGAGAGTTAGTATATTAGCAAATATTGTATGTATGTGTTAGAAGTATTATAGTTAGTTAAATGTTTAAATGTAATGAATGTCAATACATGTAGTCCTCTTATAATCATTTGCCCATTCTTATCAGTACCATTCAGAACCTCGGAGTAAAGACAGATACTGTTTGACTGATTAAGCCTCAGGAACAGTGACTTGGGGTGATCAAAGTGGGGGTGAGCACAGAAACTGCATTTGTTACCCCCCATAAAGTTTGTGACCCTTTCAGGCACGGGAACACAAACTTTTCACCTCAGGGTTTTATGGCAGGAAAGTTTCCAGCAGACCAGATCGAGAGGAGGATGGACTATTTGGCTCCCGGCCAAATAAGGACTTGTTTCCTGCCACAGATTAGCCTAAAACGGGGAAGGCTACACCATCGGACAGCCAATAGGAGGACGACATGGAAGAAGACATCTACATATTTTATTACTGTTTGTTTCTGTATTTAAGATGGCGTAAGGGACAGATAGATCAGACTTGGCATCTGATAACACATTGTTGTTGTTAGGGTTAAGCCTCCGGAGCTCTGTACCAAGTATCTTGTTTTTTCTGTTACTAAAACTTCTTAAGATTTCATTTGTCTACTATTCTCTTCATTCAACGAACACGCGGTTTGGTAGCATAAGATTGGATAAAAGAACCAAACCAACACAGTGGGCGTCGCCCTCTCGATCAAGCTTTCCCCAGGCCTCCCTGTTGGTTGCATTTGCCTCCCTTGTCTGAAGGTAAACTTTAAATTCCATTTCTTGAGTTTATTCTCCGTATTGTCCCTGGGATGATCTTTGGCTGACATAATCTTTCTCCTGAACTACAAGCCCTCACCAGCCTTTGTCTTCAGCACCGCACCAGGAGTTCCGCCAGTGCAACCTCGGTCCCCCACTCGCACCAGGGGGGCCCAGCCTGAGGCTGATTTTGTCATTGCAGTGTGCCGTCCCACATCGGACGCGCTATCACCAGGCCTCCCTGTTGGTTGCATTTGCTTCCCTTGTCTGAAGGTAAACTTTAAATTCCATTTCTTGAGTTTATTCTCCATATTGTCCCTGGGATGATCTACGGCTGACTTAATCTTGCTCCAGAACTACAAGCCCTCACCAGCCTTTGTCTCCAGCACCACACCCAGAGCTCTGGCCTGCAACCCGGTCAGTCACTCGCACCAGGGGCGCCCAGCCTGAGGCCGAGTTTGTCATTGCAGTGTGCCCAGAACTACAAGCCCTAACCAGCCTTTGTCTTCACCATCGCACCCAGAGCTCTGGCCTGCAACCCGGTCAGCCACTCGCACCAGGGGGGCCCAGCTTGAGGCCGAGTTTGTCATTGCAGTGTGCTGTCCCATGTCGGACGCGCTGTCACCAGGCCTCCCTGTTGGTTGCATTTGCCTCCCTTGTCTGAAGGTAAACTTTAAATTCCATTTCTTGAGTTTATTCTCCATATTGTCCCTGGGATGATCTACGGCTGACTTAATCTTGCTCCAGAACTACAAGCCCTCACCAGCATGTGACTCCAGGCCACCCTAGGGCTCCAGCCAGGGCTCCAGCACTGCTGCCCGGTCCCCCACTCTCACCAGGGGTGCCCAACCTTCGGCGGTGGTTGTCGTTGCAGTGGGCGTCGCCCTCTCGATCAAGCTTTCCCCAGGCCTCCCTGTTGGTTGCATTTGCCTCCCTTGTCTGAAGGTAAACTTTAAATTCCATTTCTTGAGTTTATTGTCCATATTGTCCCTGGGATGATCTTTGGCTGACATAATCTTTCTCCAGAACTACAAGCCCTCACCAGCTTCTGTCTTCACCATCGCACCCAGAGCTACAGCACTGCAACCCGGTCCCCCACTCACACTAGGGGGGCCCAGCCCTAGGCCGAGTTTGTCATTGCAGTGTGCCGTCCCATGTCGGACGACCTGTCATCAGGCTTCCCTGTTGGTTGCATTTGCCTCCCTTGTCTGAAGGTAAACTTTAAATTCCATTTCTTGAGTTTATTCTCCATATTGTCCCTGGGATGATCTACGGCTGACATAATCTTTCTCCAGAACTACAAGCCCTCACAAGCCTTTGTCTCCAGCACTACACCCAGGGCTCCAGCACTGCAACCCGGTCAGTCACTCGCACCAGGGGGGCCCAGCCTGAGGCCGAGTTTGTCATTGCAGTGTGCCCAGAACTACAAGCCCTCACCAGCCTTTGTCTTCACCATCGCACCCAGAGCTCTGGCCTGCAACTCGGTCCCCCACTCACACCAGGGGTGCCCAGCCTGAGGCTAATTTTGTCATTGCAGTGTGCCGTCCCATGTCGGACGAGTTGTCACCAGGCCTCCCTGTTGGTTGCATTTGCCTCCCTTGTCTGAAGGTAAACTTTAAATTCCATTTCTTGAGTTCATTCTCCATATTGTGCCTGGGATGATCTACGGCTGACTTAATCTTGCTCCAGAACTACAAGCCCTCACCAGCATGTGACTCCAGGCCAGACCGGGGCTCCAGCCAGGGCTCTAGCACTGCTGCCCGGTCCCCCACCCTCACCAGGGGTGTCCAGCCTTAGGGGGTGGTTGTCGTTGCAGTGGGCGTCGCACTCTCGATCAAGCTTTCCCCAGGCCTCCCTGTTGGTTGCATTTGCCTCCCTTGTCTGAAGGTAAACTTTAAATTACATTTCTTGAGTTTATTTTCCATATTGTCCCTGGGATGATCTTTGGCTGACATAATCTTGCTCCAGAACTACAAGCCCTCACCATTCTTTGTCTTCACCATCGCACCCAGAGCTCTGGCCTGCAACCCGGTCACCCACTCGCACCAAGGGGCCCCATTCTGAGGCCGAGTTTGTCATTGCAGTGTGCCGTCCCATGTCGGACGACCTGTCACCAGGCCTCCCTGTTGGTTGCATTTGCCTCCCTTGTCTGAAGGTAAACTTTAAATTACATTTCTTGAGTTTATTCTCCATATTGTCCCTGGGATGATCTTTGGCTGACATAATCTTGCTCCAGAACTACAAGCCCTCACAAGCCTTTGTCTTCAGCACCGCACCAGGAGTTCCGCCAGTGCAACCTCGGTCCCCCACTCGCACCAGGGGGGCCCAGCCTGATGCCGAGGTTGTCATTGCAGCTTGCCGTTCCACGTCGGACGAGCTGTCACCAGGCCTCCCTGTTGGTTGCATTTGCCTCCCTTGTCTGAAGGTAAACTTTAAATTACATTTCTTGAGTTTATTCTCCATATTGTCCCTGGGATGATCTTTGGCTGACATAATCTTTCTCCAGAACGACAAGCCCTCACCAGCCTTTGTCTTCACCATCGCACCCAGAGCTTTGTCCTGCAACCCGGTCAGCCACTCGCACCAGGGGGGCCCAGCCTGAGGCCGGGTTTGTCATTGCAGTGTGCCGTCCCATGTCGGACGCGCTGTCACCAGGCCTCCCTGTTGGTTGCATTTGCCTCCCTTGTCTGAAGGTAAACTTTAAATTCCATTTCTTGAGTTTATTCTCCATATTGTCCCTGGGATGATCTTTGGCTGACATAATCTTTCTCCAGAACTACAAGCCCTCACCAGCCTTTGTCTTCACCATCGCACCCAGAGCTCTGGCCTGCAACCCGGTCAGCCACTCGCACCAGGGGGGCCCAGCCTGAGGCTGAGTTTGTCATTGCAGTGTGCCCAGAACTACAAGCCCTCACCAGCCTTTGTCTTCACCATCGCACCCAGAGCTCTGGCCTGCAACCTGGTCAGCCACTCGCACCAGGGGGGCCCAGCCTGAGGCCGAGTTTGTCATTGCAGTGTGCTCTCCCATGTCGGAAGCGCTGTCACCAGGCCTCCCTGTTGGTTGCATTTGCCTCCCTTGTCTGAAGGTAAACTTTAAATTCCATTTCTTGAGTTTATTCTCCATATTGTCCCTGGGATGATCTACGGCTGACTTAATCTTGCTCCAGAACTACAAGCCCTCACCAGCATGTGACTCCAGGCCACCCTGGGGCTCCAGCCAGGGCTCCAGCACTGCTGCCCGGTCCCCCACTCTCACCAGGGGTGCCCAGCCTTAGGGGGTGGTTGTCGTTGCAGTGGGCGTCGCCCTCTCGATCAAGCTTTCCCCAGGCCTCCCTGTTGGTTGCATTTGCCTCCCTTGTCTGAAGGTAAACTTTAAATTACATTTCTTGAGTTTATTCTCCATATTGTCCCTGGGATGATCTTTGGCTGACATAATCTTTCTCCAGAACGACAAGCCCTCACCAGCCTTTGTCTTCACCATCGCACCTAGAGCTTTGGCCTGCAACCCGGTCAGCCACTCGCACCAGGGGGGCCCAGCTTGAGGCCGGGTTTGTCATTGCAGTGTGCCCAGAACTACAAGCCCTCACCAGCCTTTGTCTTCACCATCGCACCCAGAGCTCTGGCCTGCAACCCGGTCACCCACTCGCACCAGGGGGGCCCTGCCTGAGGCCGAGTTTGTCATTGCAGTTTGCCGTACCTTGTCGGACGCGCTGTCACCAGGCTTCCCTGTTGGTTGCATTTGCCTCCCTTGTCTGAAGGTAAACTTTAAATTCCATTTCTTGAGTTTATTCTCCATATTGTCCCTGGGATGATCTTTGGCTGACATAATCTTTCTCCAGAACTACAAGCCCTCACCAGCCTTTGTCTTCACCATCGCACCCAGAGCTCTGGCCTGCAACCCGGTCAGCCACTCGCACCAGGGGGGCCCAGCCTGAGGCTGAGTTTGTCATTGCAGTGTGCCCAGAACTACAAGCCCTCACCAGCTTTTGTCTTCACCATCGCACCCAGAGCTTTGTCCTGCAACCCGGTCAGCCACTCGCACCAGGGGGGCCCAGCCTGAGGCCGGGTTTGTCATTGCAGTGTGCCGTCCCATGTCGGACGCGCTGTCACCAGGCCTCCCTGTTTGTTGCATTTGCCTCCCTTGTCTGAAGGTAAACTTTAAATTCCATTTCTTGAGTTTATTCTCCATATTGTCCCTGGGATGATCTTTGGCTGACATAATCTTTCTCCAGAACTACAAGCCCTCACCAGCCTTTGTCTTCACCATCGCACCCAGAGCTCTGGCCTGCAACCCGGTCAGCCACTCGCACCAGGGGGGCCCAGCCTGAGGCTGAGTTTGTCATTGCAGTGTGCCCAGAACTACAAGCCCTCACCAGCCTTTGTCTTCACCATCGCACCCAGAGCTCTGGCCTGCAACCTGGTCAGCCACTCGCACCAGGGGGGCCCAGCCTGAGGCCGAGTTTGTCATTGCAGTGTGCTCTCCCATGTCGGAAGCGCTGTCACCAGGCCTCCCTGTTGGTTGCATTTGCCTCCCTTGTCTGAAGGTAAACTTTAAATTCCATTTCTTGAGTTTATTCTCCATATTGTCCCTGGGATGATCTACGGCTGACTTAATCTTGCTCCAGAACTACAAGCCCTCACCAGCATGTGACTCCAGGCCACCCTGGGGCTCCAGCCAGGGCTCCAGCACTGCTGCCCGGTCCCCCACTCTCACCAGGGGTGCCCAGCCTTAGGGGGTGGTTGTCGTTGCAGTGGGCGTCGCCCTCTCGATCAAGCTTTCCCCAGGCCTCCCTGTTGGTTGCATTTGCCTCCCTTGTCTGAAGGTAAACTTTAAATTACATTTCTTGAGTTTATTGTCCATATTGTCCCTGGGATGATCTTTGGCTGACATAATCTTTCTCCAGAACGACAAGCCCTCACCAGCCTTTGTCTTCACCATCGCACCTAGAGCTTTGGCCTGCAACCCGGTCAGCCACTTGCACCAGGGGGGCCCAGCTTGAGGCCGGGTTTGTCATTGCAGTGTGCCCAGAACTACAAGCCCTCACCAGCCTTTGTCTTCACCATCGCACCCAGAGCTCTGGCCTGCAACCCGGTCACCCACTCGCACCAGGGGGGCCCAGCCTGAGGCCGAGTTTGTCATTGCAGTTTGCCGTCCCTTGTCGGACGCGCTGTCACCAGGCTTCCCTGTTGGTTGCATTTGCCTCCCTTGTCTGAAGGTAAACTTTAAATTCCATTTCTTGAGTTTATTCTCCATATTGTCCCTGGGATGATCTTTGGCTGACATAATCTTGCTCCAGAACTACAAGCCCTCACCAGCATGTGACTCCAGGCCACCCTGGGGCTCCAGCCAGGGCTCCAGCACTGCTGCCCGGTCCCCCACTCTCACCAGGGGTGCCCAGCCTTAGGGGGTGGTTGTCGTTGCAGTGGGCGTCGCCCTCTCGATCAAGCTTTCCCCAGGCCTCCCTGTTGGTTGCATTTGCCTCCCTTGTCTGAAGGTAAACTTTAAATTACATTTCTTGAGTTTATTCTCCATATTGTCCCTGGGATGATCTTTGGCTGATATAATCTTTCTCCAGAACGACAAGCACTCACCAGCCTTTGTCTTCACCATCGCACCTAGAGCTTTGGCCTGCAACCCGGTCAGCCACTCGCACCAGGGGGGCCCAGCTTGAGGCCGGGTTTGTCATTGCAGTGTGCCCAGAACTACAAGCCCTCACCAGCCTTTGTCTTCACCATCGCACCCAGAGCTCTGGCCTGCAACCCGGTCACCCACTCGCACCAGGGGGGCCCTGCCTGAGGCCGAGTTTGTCATTGCAGTTTGCCGTCCCTTGTCGGACGCGCTGTCACCAGGCTTCCCTGTTGGTTGCATTTGCCTCCCTTGTCTGAAGGTAAACTTTAAATTCCATTTCTTGAGTTTATTCTCCATATTGTCCCTGGGATGATCTTTGGCTGACATAATCTTTCTCCAGAACTACAAGCCCTCACCAGCCTTTGTCTTCACCATCGCACCCAGAGCTCTGGCCTGCAACCCGGTCAGCCACTCGCACCAGGGGGGCCCAGCCTGAGGCCGAGTTTGTCATTGCAGTGTGCCCAGAACTACAAGCCCTCACCAGCCTTTGTCTTCACCATCGCACCCAGAGCTCTGGCCTGCAACCCGGTCAGCCACTCGCACCAGGGGGGCCCAGCCTGAGGCCGAGTTTGTCATTGCAGTGTGCTCTCCCATGTCGGACGCGCTGTCACCAGGCCTCCCTGTTGGTTGCATTTGCCTCCCTTGTCTGAAGGTAAACTTTAAATTCCATTTCTTGAGTTTATTCTCCATATTGTCCCTGGGATGATCTACGGCTGACTTAATCTTGCTCCAGAACTACAAGCCCTCACCAGCATGTGACTCCAGGCCACCCTGGGGCTCCAGCCAGGGCTCCAGCACTGCTGCCCGGTCCCCCACTCTCACCAGGGGTGCCCAGCCTTAGGGGGTGGTTGTCGTTGCAGTGGGCGTCGCCCTCTCGATCAAGCTTTCCCCAGGCCTCCCTGTTGGTTGCATTTGCCTCCCTTGTCTGAAGGTAAACTTTAAATTCCATTTCTTGAGTTTATTCTCCATATTGTCCCTGGGATGATCTTTGGCTGACATAATCTTTCTCCAGAACGACAAGCCCTCACCAGCCTTTGTCTTCACCATCGCACCCAGAGCTTTGTCCTGCAACCCGGTCAGCCACTCGCACCAGGGGGGCCCTGCCTGAGGCCGGGTTTGTCATTGCAGTGTGCCGTCCCATGTCGGACGCGCTGTCACCAGGCCTCCCTGTTTGTTGCATTTGCCTCCCTTGTCTGAAGGTAAACTTTAAATTCCATTTCTTGAGTTTATTCTCCATATTGTCCCTGGGATGATCTTTGGCTGACATAATCTTGCTCCAGAACTACAAGCCCTCACAAGCCTTTGTCTTCAGCACCGCACCAGGAGATCCGCCTGTGCAACCTCGGTCCCCCACTCGCACCAGGGGGGCCCAGCCTGAGGCCGAGGTTGTCATTGCAGTGTGCCGCCTCACGTCGGACGAGCTGTCACCAGGCCTCCCTGTTGGTTGCATTTGCCTCCCTTGTCTGAAGGTAAACTTTAAATTACATTTCTTGAGTTTATTCTCCATATTGTCCCTGGGATGATCTTTGGCTGACTTAATCTTGCTCCAGAACTACAAGCCCTCACAAGTCTTTGTCTCCAGCACCACACCCAGGGCTCCAGCACTGCAACCCGGTCCCCCACTCACACCGGGGGGGCCAAACCTGAGGCTGATTTTGTCTTTGCAGTCTGCCGTCCCATGTCGGACGCGCTGTCACCAGGCCTCCTTGTTGGTTGCATTTGCCTCCCTTGTCTGAAGGTAAACTTTAAATTCCATTTCTTGAGTTTATTCTCCATATTGTCCCTGGGATGATCTTTGGCTGACATAATCTTTCTCCAGAACTACAAGCCCTCACCAGCCTTTGTCTTCACCATCGCACCCAGAGCTCTGGCCTGCAACCCGGTCAGCCACTCGCACCAGGGGGGCCCAGCCTGAGGCCTAGTTTTTCATTGCAGTGTGCCGTCCCATGTCGGACGTGCTGTCACCAGGCCTCCCTGTTGGTTGCATTTGCCTCCATTGTCTGAAGGTAAACTTTAAATTCCATTTCTTGAGTTTATTCTCCATATTGTCCCTGGGATGATCTTTGGCTGACATAATCTTTCTCCAGAACTACAAGCCCTCACCAGCCTTTGTCTTCACCATCGCACCCAGAGCTCTGGCCTGCAACCCGGTCAGCCACTCGCACCAGGGGGGCCCAGCCTGAGGCCTAGTTTTTCATTGCAGTGTGCCGTCCCATGTCGGACGTGCTGTCACCAGGCCTCCCTGTTGGTTGCATTTGCCTCCCTTGTCTGAAGGTAAACTTTAAATTCCATTTCTTGAGTTTATTCTCCATATTGTCCCTGGGATGATCTTTGGCTGACATAATCTTTCTCCTTAACTACAAGCCCTCACCAGCATGTGACTCCAGGCCAACCTGGGGCTCCAGCCAGGGCTCCAGCACTGCTGCCCGGTACCCCACTCTCACCAGGGGGGCCCAGCCTGAGGCCGAGGTTGTCATTGCAGTGTGCCGTCCCACATCGGACGCGCTGTCACCATGCCTCCCTGTTGGTTGCATTTGCCTCCCTTGTCTGAAGGTAAACTTTAAATTCCATTTCTTGAGTTTATTCTCCATATTGTCCCTGGGATGATCTTTGGCTGACATAATCTTTCTCCAGAACGACAAGCCCTCACCAGCCTTTGTCTTCACCATCGCACCCAGAGCTCTGGCCTGCTACCCGGTCAGCCACTGGCACCAGGGGGGCCCAGCCTAAGGCCGAGTTTGTCATTGCAGTGTGCCGTCCCATGTCGGACGCGCTGTCATCAGGCCTCCTTTTTGGTTGCATTTGCCTCCCTTGTCTGAAGGTAAACTTTAAATTCCATTTCTTGAGTTTATTCTCCATATTGTCCCTGGGATGATCTTTGGCTGACATAATCTTTTTCCAGAACTACAAGCCCTCACCAGCCTTTGTCTTCAGCACCGCACCAGGATTTCTGCCAGTGCAACCTCGGTCCCCCACTCGCACCAGGGGGGCCCAATCTGAGGCCGAGGTTGTCATTGCAGCTTGCCGTTCCACGTCGGACGAGCTGTCACCAGGCCTCCCTGTTGGTTGCATTTGCCTCCCTTGTCTGAAGGTAAACTTTAAATTCCATTTCTTGTGTTTATTCTCCATATTGTCCCAGGGATGATCTTTGGCTGACTTAATCTTGCTCCAGAACTACAAGCCCTCACAAGTCTTTGTCTCCAGCACCACACCCAGGGCTCCAGCACTGCAACCCGGTTCCCCACTCACACCAGGGGTGCCCAGCCTTAGGCGGTGGTTGTCGTTGCAGTGGGCGTCTCCCTCTCGATCAAGCTTTCCCCAGGCCTCCCTGTTGGTTGCATTTGCCTCCCTTGTCTGAAGGTAAACTTTAAATTCCATTTCTTGAGTTTATTCTCCATATTGTCCCTGGGATGATCTACGGCTGACTTAATCTTGCTCCAGAACTACAAGCCCTCACCAGCATGTGACTCCAGGCCACCCTGGGGCTCCAGCCAGGGCTCCAGCACTGCTGCCCGGTCCCCCACTCTCACCAGGGGGGCCCAGCCTTAGGGGGTGGTTGTCGTTTCAGTGGGCGTCGCCCTCTCGATCAAGCTTTCCCCAGGCCTCCCTGTTGGTTGCATTTGCCTCCCTTGTCTGAAGGTAAACTTTAAATTCCATTTCTTGAGTTTATTCTCCATATTGTCCCTGGGATGATCTTTGGCTGACATAATCTTTCTCCAGAACGACAAGCCCTCACCAGCCTTTGTCTTCACCATCGCACCCAGAGCTTTGTCCTGCAACCCGGTCAGCCACTCGCACCAGGGGGGCCCAGCCTGAGGCCGGGTTTGTCATTGCAGTGTGCCCAGAACTACAAGCCCTCACCAGCCTTTGTCTTCACCATCGCACCCAGAGCTCTGGCCGCAACCCGGTCACCCACTCGCACCAGGGGGGCCCTGCCTGAGGCCGAGTTTGTCATTGCAGTTTGCCGTCCCTTGTCGGACGCGCTGTCACCAGGCCTCCCTGTTGGTTGCATTTGCCTCCCTTGTCTGAAGGTAAACTTTAAATTCCATTTCTTGAGTTGATTCTACATATTGTCCCTGGGATGATATTTGGCTGACATAATCTTTCTCCAGAACTACAAGCCCTCACCAACCTTTGTCTTCAGCACCGCACCAGGATTTCTGCCAGTGCAAACTCGGTCCCCCACTCGCACCAGGGGGGCCCAGCCTGAGGCCGAGGTTGTCATTGCAGTGTGCCGTCCCACATCGGACGCGCTGTCACCAGGCCTCCCTGTTGATTGCATTTGCCTCCCTTGTCTGAAAGTAAACTTTAAATTCCATTTCTTGAGTGTAGTCTCCATATTGTCCCTGGGATGATCTTTGGCTGACATAATCTTTCTCCAGAACTACAAGCCCTCACAAGCCTTTGTCTCCAGCACCACACCCAGGGCTCCAGCACTGCAACCCGGTCCCCCACTCACACCAGGGGGGCCCAGCCTGAGGCTGATTTTGTCATTGCAGTGTGCCGTCCCACATCGGACGCGCTGTCCCCAGGCCTCCCTTTCGGTTGCATTTGCCTCCCTTGTCTGAAGGTAAACTTTAAATTCCATTTCTTGAGTTTATTCTCCATATTGTGCCTGGGATGATCTACGGCTGACTTAATCTTGCTCCAGAACTATAAGCCCTCACCAGCATGTGACTCCAGGCCAGACCGGGGCTCCAGCCAGCGCTCCAGCACTGTTTCCCGGTCCCCCACCCTCACCATGGGTGTCCAGCCTTAGGGGGTGGTTGTCGTTGCATTGGGCGTCACCCTCTCGATCAAGCTTTCCCCAGGCCTCCCTGTTGGTTGCATTTGCCTCCCTTGTCTGAAGGTAAACTTTAAATTACATTTCTTGAGTTTATTCTCCATATTGTCCCTGGGATGATCTTTGGCTGACATAATCTTTCTCCAGAACTACAAGCCCTCACCAGCCTTTGTCTTCACCATCGCACCCAGAGCTCTGGCCTGCAACCTTGTCCCCCACTCGCACCAAGGGGGCCCAGCCTGAGGCCGAGTTTGTCAGTGCAATGTGCTGTCCCATGTCGGACGCGCTGTCACCAGGCCTCCCTGTTGGTTGCATTTGCCTCCCTTGTCTGAAGGTAAACTTTAAATTCCGTTTCTTGAGTTTATTCTCCATATTGTGCCTGGGATGATCTTTGGCTGACATAATCTTTCTCCAGAACTACAAGCCCTCACCAGCCTTTGTCTTCACCATCACACCCAGAGCTCTGGCCTGCAACCCGGTCACCCACTCGCACCAAGGGGGCCCAGCCTGAGGCCGAGTTTGTCATTGCAGTGTGCCGTTCCATGTCGGACGCGCTGTCACCAGGCCTCCCTGTTGGTTGCATTTGCCTCCCTTGTCTGAAGGTAAACTTTAAATTCCATTTCTTGAGTTTATTCTCCATATTGTCCCTGGGATGATCTTTGGCTGACATAATCTTTCTCCAGAACTACAAGCCCTCACCAGCCTTTGTCTTCACCATCGCACCCAGAGCTCTGGCCTGCAACCCGGTCAGCCACTCGCACCAGGGGGGCCCAGCCTGAGGCCTAGTTTTTCATTGCAGTGTGCCGTCCCATGTCGGACGTGCTGTCACCAGGCCTCCCTGTTGGTTGCATTTGCCTCCCTTGTCTGAAGGTAAACTTTAAATTCCATTTCTTGAGTTTATTCTCCATATTGTCCCTGGGATGATCTTTGGCTGACATAATCTTTCTCCTTAACTACAAGCCCTCACCAGCATGTGACTCCAGGCCACCCTGGGGCTCCAGCCAGGGCTCCAGCACTGCTGCCCGGTACCCCACTCTCACCAGGGGGGCCCAGCCTGAGGCCGAGGTTGTCATTGCAGTGTGCCGTCCCACATCGGACGCGCTGTCACCATGCCTCCCTGTTGGTTGCATTTGCCTCCCTTGTCTGAAGGTAAACTTTAAATTCCATTTCTTGAGTTTATTCTCCATATTGTCCCTGGGATGATCTTTGGCTGACATAATCTTTCTCCAGAACTACAAGCCCTCACCAGCCTTTGTCTTCACCATCGCACCCAGAGCTCTGGCCTGCTACCCGGTCAGCCACTGGCACCAGGGGGGCCCAGCCTAAGGCCGAGTTTGTCATTGCAGTGTGCCGTCCCATGTCGGACGCGCTGTCATCAGGCCTCCTTTTTGGTTGCATTTGCCTCCCTTGTCTGAAGGTAAATTTTAAATTCCATTTCTTGAGTTTATTCTCCATATTGTCCCTGGGATGATCTTTGGCTGACATAATCTTTCTCCAGAACTACAAGCCCTCACCAGCCTTTGTCTTCACCATCGCACCCAGAGCTCTGGCCTGCAACCCGGTCAGCCACTCGCACCAGGGGGGCCCAGCCTGAGGCTGAGTTTGTCATTGCAGTGTGCCCAGAACGACAAGCCCTCACCAGCCTTTGTCTTCACCATCGCACCCAGAGCTCTGGCCTGCAACCTGGTCAGCCACTCGCACCAGGGGGGCCCAGCCTGAGGCCGAGTTTGTCATTGCAGTGTGCTCTCCCATGTCGGACGCGCTGTCACCAGGCCTCCCTGTTGGTTGCATTTGCCTCCCTTGTCTGAAGGTAAACTTTAAATTCCATTTCTTGAGTTTATTCTCCATATTGTCCCTGGGATGATCTACGGCTGACTTAATCTTGCTCCAGAACTACAAGCCCTCACCAGCTTTTGACTCCAGGCCACCCTGGGGCTCCAGCCAGGGCTCCAGCACTGCTGCCCGGTCCCCCACTCTCACCAGGGGTGCCCAGCCTTAGGGGGTGGTTGTCGTTGCAGTGGGCGTTGCCCTCTCGATCAAGCTTTCCCCAGGCCTCCCTGTTGGTTGCATTTGCCTCCCTTGTCTGAAGGTAAACTTTAAATTCCATTTCTTGAGTTTATTCTCCATATTGTCCCTGGGATGATCTTTGGCTGACATAATCTTTCTCCAGAACGACAAGCCCTCACCAGCCTTTGTCTTCACCATCGCACCCAGAGCTCTGGCCTGCAACCCGGTCAGCCACTCGCACCAGGGGGGCCCAGCCTGAGGCCGAGGTTGTCATTGCAGTGTGCCGCCTCACGTCGGACGAGCTGTCACCAGGCCTCCCTGTTGGTTGCATTTGCCTCCCTTGTCTGAAGGTAAACTTTAAATTACATTTCTTGAGTTTATTCTCCATATTGTCCCTGGGATGATCTTTGGCTGACTTAATCTTGCTCCAGAACTACAAGCCCTCACAAGTCTTTGTCTCCAGCACCACACCCAGGGCTCCAGCACTGCAACCCGGTCCCCCACTCACACCGGGGGGGCCCAATCTGAGGCTGATTTTGTCTTTGCAGTCTGCCGTCCCATGTCGGACGCGCTGTCACCAGGCCTCCTTGTTGGTTGCATTTGCCTCCCTTGTCTGAAGGTAAACTTTAAATTCCATTTCTTGAGTTTATTCTCCATATTGTCCCTGGGATGATCTTTGGCTGACATAATCTTTCTCCAGAACTACAAGCCCTCACCAGCCTTTGTCTTCACCATCGCACCCAGAGCTCTGGCCTGCAACCCGGTCAGCCACTCGCACCAGGGGGGCCCAGCCTGAGGCCTAGTTTTTCATTGCAGTGTGCCGTCCCATGTCGGACGTGCTGTCACCAGGCCTCCCTGTTGGTTGCATTTGCCTCCCTTGTCTGAAGGTAAACTTTAAATTCCATTTCTTGAGTTTATTCTCCATATTGTCCCTGGGATGATCTTTGGCTGACATAATCTTTCTCCTTAACTACAAGCCCTCACCAGCATGTGACTCCAGGCCACCCTGGGGCTCCAGCCAGGGCTCCAGCACTGCTGCCCGGTACCCCACTCTCACCAGGGGGGCCCAGCCTGAGGCCGAGGTTGTCATTGCAGTGTGCCGTCCCACATCGGACGCGCTGTCACCATGCCTCCCTGTTGGTTGCATTTGCCTCCCTTGTCTGAAGGTAAACTTTAATTTCCATTTCTTGAGTTTATTCTCCATATTGTCCCTGGGATGATCTTTGGCTGACATAATCTTTCTCCAGAACTACAAGCCCTCACCAGCCTTTGTCTTCACCATCGCACCCAGAGCTCTGGTCTGCTACCCGGTCAGCCACTGGCACCAGGGGGGCCCAGCCTAAGGCCGAGTTTGTCATTGCAGTGTGCCGTCCCATGTCGGACGCGCTGTCATCAGGCCTCCTTTTTGGTTGCATTTGCCTCCCTTGTCTGAAGGTAAATTTTAAATTCCATTTCTTGAGTTTATTCTCCATATTGTCCCTTGGATGATCTTTGGCTGACATAATCTTTTTCCAGAACTACAAGCCCTCACCAGCCTTTGTCTTCAGCACCGCACCAGGATTTCTGCCAGTGCAACCTCGGTCCCCCACTCGCACCAGGGGGGCCCAGCCTGAGGCCGAGGTTGTCATTGCAGTGTGCCGCCTCACGTCGGACGAGCTGTCACCAGGCCTCCCTGTTGGTTGCATTTGCCTCCCTTGTCTGAAGGTAAACTTTAAATTCCATTTCTTGAGTTTATTCTCCATATTGTCCCTGGGATGATCTTTGGCTGACTTAATCTTGCTCCAGAACTACAAGCCCTCACAAGTCTTTGTCTCCAGCACCACACCCAGGGCTCCAGCACTGCAACCCGGTCCCCCACTCACACCGGGGGGGCCAAACCTGAGGCTGATTTTGTCTTTGCAGTCTGCCGTCCCATGTCGGACGCGCTGTCACCAGGCCTCCTTGTTTGTTGCATTTGCCTCCCTTGTCTGAAGGTAAACTTTAAATTCCATTTCTTGAGTTTATTCTCCATATTGTCCCTGGGATGATCTTTGGCTGACATAATCTTTCTCCAGAACTACAAGCCCTCACCAGCCTTTGTCTTCACCA
The DNA here is from genome assembly GCF_046127955.1 of Nelusetta ayraudi. NCBI lineage: Eukaryota > Metazoa > Chordata > Actinopteri > Tetraodontiformes > Monacanthidae > Nelusetta > Nelusetta ayraudi. The sequence continues at coordinate 1,539,372 of NW_027466094.1, forward strand.
TCGCACCCAGAGCTCTAGCCTGCAACCCGGTCAGCCACTCGCACCAGGGGGGCCCAGCCTGAGGCCTAGTTTTTCATTGCAGTGTGCCGTCCCATGTCGGACGTGCTGTCACCTGGCCTCCCTGTTGGTTGCATTTGCCTCCCTTGTCTGAAGGTAAACTTTAAATTCCATTTCTTGAGTTTATTCTCCATATTGTCCCTGGGATGATCTTTGGCTGACATAATCTTTCTCCAGAACTACAAGCCCTCACCAGCCTTTGTCTTCACCATCGCACCCAGAGCTCTGGCCTGCAACCCGGTCAGCCACTCTCACCAGGGGGGCCCAGCCTGAGGCCTAGTTTTTCATTGCAGTGTGCCGTCCCATGTCGGACGTGCTGTCACCAGGCCTCCCTGTTGGTTGCATTTGCCTCCCTTGTCTGAAGGTAAACTTTAAATTCCATTTCTTGAGTTTATTCTCCATATTGTCCTTGGGATGATCTTTGGCTGACATAATCTTTCTCCTTAACTACAAGCCCTCACCAGCATGTGACTCCAGGCCACCCTGGGGCTCCAGCCAGGGCTCCAGCACTGCTGCCCGGTACCCCACTCTCACCAGGGGGGCCCAGCCTGAGGCCGAGGTTGTCATTGCAGTGTGCCGTCCCACATCGGACGCGCTGTCACCATGCCTCCCTGTTGGTTGCATTTGCCTCCCTTGTCTGAAGGTAAACTTTAAATTCCATTTCTTGAGTTTATTCTCCATATTGTCCCTGGGATGATCTTTGGCTGACATAATCTTTCTCCAGAACGACAAGCCCTCACCAGCCTTTGTCTTCACCATCGCACCCAGAGCTCTGGCCTGCTACCCGGTCAGCCACTGGCACCAGGGGGGCCCAGCCTAAGGCCGAGTTTGTCATTGCAGTGTGCCGTCCCATGTCGGACGCGCTGTCATCAGGCCTCCTTTTTGGTTGCATTTGCCTCCCTTGTCTGAAGGTAAACTTTAAATTCCATTTCTTGAGTTTATTCTCCATATTGTCCCTGGGATGATCTTTGTCTGACATAATCTTTTTCAAGAACTACAAGCCCTCACCAGCCTTTGTCTTCAGCACCGAACCAGGATTTCTGCCAGTGCAACCTCGGTCCCCCACTCGCACCAGGGGGGCCCAGCCTGAGGCCGAGGTTGTCATTGCAGCTTGCCGTTCCACGTGGGACGAGCTGTCACCAGGCCTCCCTGTTGGTTGCATTTGCCTCCCTTGTCTGAAGGTAAACTTTAAATTCCATTTCTTGTGTTTATTCTCCATATTGTCCCAGGGATGATCTTTGGCTGACTTAATCTTGCTCCAGAACTACAAGCCCTCACAAGTCTTTGTCTCTAGCACCACACCCAGGGCTCCAGCACTGCAACCCGGTTCCCCACTCACACCAGGGGGGCCCAGCCTGAGGCTGATTTTGTCATTGCAGTCTGCCGTCCCATGTCGGACGCGCTGTCCCCAGGCTTCCCTGTTGGTTGCATTTGCTTCCCTTGTCTGAAGGTAAACTTTAAATTCCATTTCTTGAGTTTATTCTCCATATTGTCCCTGGGATGATCTTTGGCTGACATAATCTATCTCCAGAACTACAAGCCCTCACCAGCCTTTGTCTTCACCATCGCACCCAGAGCTCTGGCCTGCATCCCGGTCAGCCACTCGCACCAGGGGGGCCCAGCCTGAGGCTGAGTTTGTCATTGCAGTGTGCCCAGAACTACAAGCCCTCACCAGCCTTTTTCTTCACCATCGCACCCAGAGCTCTGGCCTGCAACCCGGTCAGCCACTCGCACCAGGGGGGCCCAGCCTGAGGCTGAGTTTGTCATTGCAGTGTGCCCAGAACTACAAGCCCTCACCAGCCTTTGTCTTCACCATCGCACCCAGAGCTCTGGCCTGCAACCCGGTCCCCCACTCGCACCAGGGGTGCCCAGCCTTAGGGGGTGGTTGTCGTTGCAGTGGGCGTCGCCCTCTCGATCAAGCTTTCCCCAGGCCTCCCTGTTGGTTGCATTTGCCTCCCTTGTCTGAAGGTAAACTTTAAATTACATTTCTTGAGTTTATTCTCCATATTGTCCCTGGGATGATCTTTGGCTGACATAATCTTTCTCCAGAACGACAAGCCCTCACCAGCCTTTGTCTTCACCATCGCACCCAGAGCTTTGTCCTGCAACCCGGTCAGCCACTCGCACCAGGGGGGCCCAGCCTGAGGCCGGGTTTGTCATTGCAGTGTGCCGTCCCATGTCGGACGCACTGTCACCAGGCCTCCCTGTTGGTTGCATTTGCCTCCCTTGTCTGAAGGTAAACTTTAAATTCCATTTCTTGAGTTTATTCTCCATATTGTCCCTGGGATGATCTTTGGCTGACATAATCTTTCTCCAGAACTACAAGCCCTCACCAGCCTTTGTCTTCACCATCGCACCCAGAGCTCTGGCCTGCAACCCGGTCAGCCACTCGCACCAGGGGGGCCCAGCCTGAGGCTGAGTTTGTCATTGCAGTGTGCCCAGAACTACAAGCCCTCACCAGCCTTTGTCTTCACCATCGCACCCAGAGCTCTGGCCTGCAACCTGGTCAGCCACTCGCACCAGGGGGGCCCAGCCTGAGGCCGAGTTTGTCATTGCAGTGTGCTCTCCCATGTCGGAAGCGCTGTCACCAGGCCTCCCTGTTGGTTGCATTTGCCTCCCTTGTCTGAAGGTAAACTTTAAATTCCATTTCTTGAGTTTATTCTCCATATTGTCCCTGGGATGATCTACGGCTGACTTAATCTTGCTCCAGAACTACAAGCCCTCACCAGCATGTGACTCCAGGCCACCCTGGGGCTCCAGCCAGGGCTCCAGCACTGCTGCCCGGTCCCCCACTCTCACCAGGGGTGCCCAGCCTTAGGGGGTGGTTGTCGTTGCAGTGGGCGTCGCCCTCTCGATCAAGCTTTCCCCAGGCCTCCCTGTTGGTTGCATTTGCCTCCCTTGTCTGAAGGTAAACTTTAAATTACATTTCTTGAGTTTATTCTCCATATTGTCCCTGGGATGATCTTTGGCTGACATAATCTTTCTCCAGAACGACAAGCCCTCACCAGCCTTTGTCTTCACCATCGCACCTAGAGCTTTGGCCTGCAACCCGGTCAGCCACTCGCACCAGGGGGGCCCAGCTTGAGGCCGGGTTTGTCATTGCAGTGTGCCCAGAACTACAAGCCCTCACCAGCCTTTGTCTTCACCATCGCACCCAGAGCTCTGGCCTGCAACCCGGTCACCCACTCGCACCAGGGGGGCCCTGCCTGAGGCCGAGTTTGTCATTGCAGTTTGCCGTACCTTGTCGGACGCGCTGTCACCAGGCTTCCCTGTTGGTTGCATTTGCCTCCCTTGTCTGAAGGTAAACTTTAAATTCCATTTCTTGAGTTTATTCTCCATATTGTCCCTGGGATGATCTTTGGCTGACATAATCTTTCTCCAGAACTACAAGCCCTCACCAGCCTTTGTCTTCACCATCGCACCCAGAGCTCTGGCCTGCAACCCGGTCAGCCACTCGCACCAGGGGGGCCCAGCCTGAGGCTGAGTTTGTCATTGCAGTGTGCCCAGAACTACAAGCCCTCACCAGCTTTTGTCTTCACCATCGCACCCAGAGCTTTGTCCTGCAACCCGGTCAGCCACTCGCACCAGGGGGGCCCAGCCTGAGGCCGGGTTTGTCATTGCAGTGTGCCGTCCCATGTCGGACGCGCTGTCACCAGGCCTCCCTGTTTGTTGCATTTGCCTCCCTTGTCTGAAGGTAAACTTTAAATTCCATTTCTTGAGTTTATTCTCCATATTGTCCCTGGGATGATCTTTGGCTGACATAATCTTTCTCCAGAACTACAAGCCCTCACCAGCCTTTGTCTTCACCATCGCACCCAGAGCTCTGGCCTGCAACCCGGTCAGCCACTCGCACCAGGGGGGCCCAGCCTGAGGCTGAGTTTGTCATTGCAGTGTGCCCAGAACTACAAGCCCTCACCAGCCTTTGTCTTCACCATCGCACCCAGAGCTCTGGCCTGCAACCTGGTCAGCCACTCGCACCAGGGGGGCCCAGCCTGAGGCCGAGTTTGTCATTGCAGTGTGCTCTCCCATGTCGGAAGCGCTGTCACCAGGCCTCCCTGTTGGTTGCATTTGCCTCCCTTGTCTGAAGGTAAACTTTAAATTCCATTTCTTGAGTTTATTCTCCATATTGTCCCTGGGATGATCTACGGCTGACTTAATCTTGCTCCAGAACTACAAGCCCTCACCAGCATGTGACTCCAGGCCACCCTGGGGCTCCAGCCAGGGCTCCAGCACTGCTGCCCGGTCCCCCACTCTCACCAGGGGTGCCCAGCCTTAGGGGGTGGTTGTCGTTGCAGTGGGCGTCGCCCTCTCGATCAAGCTTTCCCCAGGCCTCCCTGTTGGTTGCATTTGCCTCCCTTGTCTGAAGGTAAACTTTAAATTACATTTCTTGAGTTTATTGTCCATATTGTCCCTGGGATGATCTTTGGCTGACATAATCTTTCTCCAGAACGACAAGCCCTCACCAGCCTTTGTCTTCACCATCGCACCTAGAGCTTTGGCCTGCAACCCGGTCAGCCACTTGCACCAGGGGGGCCCAGCTTGAGGCCGGGTTTGTCATTGCAGTGTGCCCAGAACTACAAGCCCTCACCAGCCTTTGTCTTCACCATCGCACCCAGAGCTCTGGCCTGCAACCCGGTCACCCACTCGCACCAGGGGGGCCCAGCCTGAGGCCGAGTTTGTCATTGCAGTTTGCCGTCCCTTGTCGGACGCGCTGTCACCAGGCTTCCCTGTTGGTTGCATTTGCCTCCCTTGTCTGAAGGTAAACTTTAAATTCCATTTCTTGAGTTTATTCTCCATATTGTCCCTGGGATGATCTTTGGCTGACATAATCTTGCTCCAGAACTACAAGCCCTCACCAGCATGTGACTCCAGGCCACCCTGGGGCTCCAGCCAGGGCTCCAGCACTGCTGCCCGGTCCCCCACTCTCACCAGGGGTGCCCAGCCTTAGGGGGTGGTTGTCGTTGCAGTGGGCGTCGCCCTCTCGATCAAGCTTTCCCCAGGCCTCCCTGTTGGTTGCATTTGCCTCCCTTGTCTGAAGGTAAACTTTAAATTACATTTCTTGAGTTTATTCTCCATATTGTCCCTGGGATGATCTTTGGCTGATATAATCTTTCTCCAGAACGACAAGCCCTCACCAGCCTTTGTCTTCACCATCGCACCTAGAGCTTTGGCCTGCAACCCGGTCAGCCACTCGCACCAGGGGGGCCCAGCTTGAGGCCGGGTTTGTCATTGCAGTGTGCCCAGAACTACAAGCCCTCACCAGCCTTTGTCTTCACCATCGCACCCAGAGCTCTGGCCTGCAACCCGGTCACCCACTCGCACCAGGGGGGCCCTGCCTGAGGCCGAGTTTGTCATTGCAGTTTGCCGTCCCTTGTCGGACGCGCTGTCACCAGGCTTCCCTGTTGGTTGCATTTGCCTCCCTTGTCTGAAGGTAAACTTTAAATTCCATTTCTTGAGTTTATTCTCCATATTGTCCCTGGGATGATCTTTGGCTGACATAATCTTTCTCCAGAACTACAAGCCCTCACCAGCCTTTGTCTTCACCATCGCACCCAGAGCTCTGGCCTGCAACCCGGTCAGCCACTCGCACCAGGGGGGCCCAGCCTGAGGCCGAGTTTGTCATTGCAGTGTGCCCAGAACTACAAGCCCTCACCAGCCTTTGTCTTCACCATCGCACCCAGAGCTCTGGCCTGCAACCCGGTCAGCCACTCGCACCAGGGGGGCCCAGCCTGAGGCCGAGTTTGTCATTGCAGTGTGCTCTCCCATGTCGGACGCGCTGTCACCAGGCCTCCCTGTTGGTTGCATTTGCCTCCCTTGTCTGAAGGTAAACTTTAAATTCCATTTCTTGAGTTTATTCTCCATATTGTCCCTGGGATGATCTACGGCTGACTTAATCTTGCTCCAGAACTACAAGCCCTCACCAGCATGTGACTCCAGGCCACCCTGGGGCTCCAGCCAGGGCTCCAGCACTGCTGCCCGGTCCCCCACTCTCACCAGGGGTGCCCAGCCTTAGGGGGTGGTTGTCGTTGCAGTGGGCGTCGCCCTCTCGATCAAGCTTTCCCCAGGCCTCCCTGTTGGTTGCATTTGCCTCCCTTGTCTGAAGGTAAACTTTAAATTCCATTTCTTGAGTTTATTCTCCATATTGTCCCTGGGATGATCTTTGGCTGACATAATCTTTCTCCAGAACGACAAGCCCTCACCAGCCTTTGTCTTCACCATCGCACCCAGAGCTTTGTCCTGCAACCCGGTCAGCCACTCGCACCAGGGGGGCCCTGCCTGAGGCCGGGTTTGTCATTGCAGTGTGCCGTCCCATGTCGGACGCGCTGTCACCAGGCCTCCCTGTTTGTTGCATTTGCCTCCCTTGTCTGAAGGTAAACTTTAAATTCCATTTCTTGAGTTTATTCTCCATATTGTCCCTGGGATGATCTTTGGCTGACATAATCTTGCTCCAGAACTACAAGCCCTCACAAGCCTTTGTCTTCAGCACCGCACCAGGAGATCCGCCTGTGCAACCTCGGTCCCCCACTCGCACCAGGGGGGCCCAGCCTGAGGCCGAGGTTGTCATTGCAGTGTGCCGCCTCACGTCGGACGAGCTGTCACCAGGCCTCCCTGTTGGTTGCATTTGCCTCCCTTGTCTGAAGGTAAACTTTAAATTACATTTCTTGAGTTTATTCTCCATATTGTCCCTGGGATGATCTTTGGCTGACTTAATCTTGCTCCAGAACTACAAGCCCTCACAAGTCTTTGTCTCCAGCACCACACCCAGGGCTCCAGCACTGCAACCCGGTCCCCCACTCACACCGGGGGGGCCAAACCTGAGGCTGATTTTGTCTTTGCAGTCTGCCGTCCCATGTCGGACGCGCTGTCACCAGGCCTCCTTGTTGGTTGCATTTGCCTCCCTTGTCTGAAGGTAAACTTTAAATTCCATTTCTTGAGTTTATTCTCCATATTGTCCCTGGGATGATCTTTGGCTGACATAATCTTTCTCCAGAACTACAAGCCCTCACCAGCCTTTGTCTTCACCATCGCACCCAGAGCTCTGGCCTGCAACCCGGTCAGCCACTCGCACCAGGGGGGCCCAGCCTGAGGCCTAGTTTTTCATTGCAGTGTGCCGTCCCATGTCGGACGTGCTGTCACCAGGCCTCCCTGTTGGTTGCATTTGCCTCCATTGTCTGAAGGTAAACTTTAAATTCCATTTCTTGAGTTTATTCTCCATATTGTCCCTGGGATGATCTTTGGCTGACATAATCTTTCTCCAGAACTACAAGCCCTCACCAGCCTTTGTCTTCACCATCGCACCCAGAGCTCTGGCCTGCAACCCGGTCAGCCACTCGCACCAGGGGGGCCCAGCCTGAGGCCTAGTTTTTCATTGCAGTGTGCCGTCCCATGTCGGACGTGCTGTCACCAGGCCTCCCTGTTGGTTGCATTTGCCTCCCTTGTCTGAAGGTAAACTTTAAATTCCATTTCTTGAGTTTATTCTCCATATTGTCCCTGGGATGATCTTTGGCTGACATAATCTTTCTCCTTAACTACAAGCCCTCACCAGCATGTGACTCCAGGCCAACCTGGGGCTCCAGCCAGGGCTCCAGCACTGCTGCCCGGTACCCCACTCTCACCAGGGGGGCCCAGCCTGAGGCCGAGGTTGTCATTGCAGTGTGCCGTCCCACATCGGACGCGCTGTCACCATGCCTCCCTGTTGGTTGCATTTGCCTCCCTTGTCTGAAGGTAAACTTTAAATTCCATTTCTTGAGTTTATTCTCCATATTGTCCCTGGGATGATCTTTGGCTGACATAATCTTTCTCCAGAACGACAAGCCCTCACCAGCCTTTGTCTTCACCATCGCACCCAGAGCTCTGGCCTGCTACCCGGTCAGCCACTGGCACCAGGGGGGCCCAGCCTAAGGCCGAGTTTGTCATTGCAGTGTGCCGTCCCATGTCGGACGCGCTGTCATCAGGCCTCCTTTTTGGTTGCATTTGCCTCCCTTGTCTGAAGGTAAACTTTAAATTCCATTTCTTGAGTTTATTCTCCATATTGTCCCTGGGATGATCTTTGGCTGACATAATCTTTTTCCAGAACTACAAGCCCTCACCAGCCTTTGTCTTCAGCACCGCACCAGGATTTCTGCCAGTGCAACCTCGGTCCCCCACTCGCACCAGGGGGGCCCAGCCTGAGGCCGAGGTTGTCATTGCAGCTTGCCGTTCCACGTCGGACGAGCTGTCACCAGGCCTCCCTGTTGGTTGCATTTGCCTCCCTTGTCTGAAGGTAAACTTTAAATTCCATTTCTTGTGTTTATTCTCCATATTGTCCCAGGGATGATCTTTGGCTGACTTAATCTTGCTCCAGAACTACAAGCCCTCACAAGTCTTTGTCTCCAGCACCACACCCAGGGCTCCAGCACTGCAACCCGGTTCCCCACTCACACCAGGGGTGCCCAGCCTTAGGCGGTGGTTGTCGTTGCAGTGGGCGTCTCCCTCTCGATCAAGCTTTCCCCAGGCCTCCCTGTTGGTTGCATTTGCCTCCCTTGTCTGAAGGTAAACTTTAAATTCCATTTCTTGAGTTTATTCTCCATATTGTCCCTGGGATGATCTACGGCTGACTTAATCTTGCTCCAGAACTACAAGCCCTCACCAGCATGTGACTCCAGGCCACCCTGGGGCTCCAGCCAGGGCTCCAGCACTGCTGCCCGGTCCCCCACTCTCACCAGGGGGGCCCAGCCTTAGGGGGTGGTTGTCGTTTCAGTGGGCGTCGCCCTCTCGATCAAGCTTTCCCCAGGCCTCCCTGTTGGTTGCATTTGCCTCCCTTGTCTGAAGGTAAACTTTAAATTCCATTTCTTGAGTTTATTCTCCATATTGTCCCTGGGATGATCTTTGGCTGACATAATCTTTCTCCAGAACGACAAGCCCTCACCAGCCTTTGTCTTCACCATCGCACCCAGAGCTTTGTCCTGCAACCCGGTCAGCCACTCGCACCAGGGGGGCCCAGCCTGAGGCCGGGTTTGTCATTGCAGTGTGCCCAGAACTACAAGCCCTCACCAGCCTTTGTCTTCACCATCGCACCCAGAGCTCTGGCCGCAACCCGGTCACCCACTCGCACCAGGGGGGCCCTGCCTGAGGCCGAGTTTGTCATTGCAGTTTGCCGTCCCTTGTCGGACGCGCTGTCACCAGGCCTCCCTGTTGGTTGCATTTGCCTCCCTTGTCTGAAGGTAAACTTTAAATTCCATTTCTTGAGTTGATTCTACATATTGTCCCTGGGATGATATTTGGCTGACATAATCTTTCTCCAGAACTACAAGCCCTCACCAACCTTTGTCTTCAGCACCGCACCAGGATTTCTGCCAGTGCAAACTCGGTCCCCCACTCGCACCAGGGGGGCCCAGCCTGAGGCCGAGGTTGTCATTGCAGTGTGCCGTCCCACATCGGACGCGCTGTCACCAGGCCTCCCTGTTGATTGCATTTGCCTCCCTTGTCTGAAAGTAAACTTTAAATTCCATTTCTTGAGTGTAGTCTCCATATTGTCCCTGGGATGATCTTTGGCTGACATAATCTTTCTCCAGAACTACAAGCCCTCACAAGCCTTTGTCTCCAGCACCACACCCAGGGCTCCAGCACTGCAACCCGGTCCCCCACTCACACCAGGGGGGCCCAGCCTGAGGCTGATTTTGTCATTGCAGTGTGCCGTCCCACATCGGACGCGCTGTCCCCAGGCCTCCCTTTCGGTTGCATTTGCCTCCCTTGTCTGAAGGTAAACTTTAAATTCCATTTCTTGAGTTTATTCTCCATATTGTGCCTGGGATGATCTACGGCTGACTTAATCTTGCTCCAGAACTATAAGCCCTCACCAGCATGTGACTCCAGGCCAGACCGGGGCTCCAGCCAGCGCTCCAGCACTGTTTCCCGGTCCCCCACCCTCACCATGGGTGTCCAGCCTTAGGGGGTGGTTGTCGTTGCATTGGGCGTCACCCTCTCGATCAAGCTTTCCCCAGGCCTCCCTGTTGGTTGCATTTGCCTCCCTTGTCTGAAGGTAAACTTTAAATTACATTTCTTGAGTTTATTCTCCATATTGTCCCTGGGATGATCTTTGGCTGACATAATCTTTCTCCAGAACTACAAGCCCTCACCAGCCTTTGTCTTCACCATCGCACCCAGAGCTCTGGCCTGCAACCTTGTCCCCCACTCGCACCAAGGGGGCCCAGCCTGAGGCCGAGTTTGTCAGTGCAATGTGCTGTCCCATGTCGGACGCGCTGTCACCAGGCCTCCCTGTTGGTTGCATTTGCCTCCCTTGTCTGAAGGTAAACTTTAAATTCCGTTTCTTGAGTTTATTCTCCATATTGTGCCTGGGATGATCTTTGGCTGACATAATCTTTCTCCAGAACTACAAGCCCTCACCAGCCTTTGTCTTCACCATCACACCCAGAGCTCTGGCCTGCAACCCGGTCACCCACTCGCACCAAGGGGGCCCAGCCTGAGGCCGAGTTTGTCATTGCAGTGTGCCGTTCCATGTCGGACGCGCTGTCACCAGGCCTCCCTGTTGGTTGCATTTGCCTCCCTTGTCTGAAGGTAAACTTTAAATTCCATTTCTTGAGTTTATTCTCCATATTGTCCCTGGGATGATCTTTGGCTGACATAATCTTTCTCCAGAACTACAAGCCCTCACCAGCCTTTGTCTTCACCATCGCACCCAGAGCTCTGGCCTGCAACCCGGTCAGCCACTCGCACCAGGGGGGCCCAGCCTGAGGCCTAGTTTTTCATTGCAGTGTGCCGTCCCATGTCGGACGTGCTGTCACCAGGCCTCCCTGTTGGTTGCATTTGCCTCCCTTGTCTGAAGGTAAACTTTAAATTCCATTTCTTGAGTTTATTCTCCATATTGTCCCTGGGATGATCTTTGGCTGACATAATCTTTCTCCTTAACTACAAGCCCTCACCAGCATGTGACTCCAGGCCACCCTGGGGCTCCAGCCAGGGCTCCAGCACTGCTGCCCGGTACCCCACTCTCACCAGGGGGGCCCAGCCTGAGGCCGAGGTTGTCATTGCAGTGTGCCGTCCCACATCGGACGCGCTGTCACCATGCCTCCCTGTTGGTTGCATTTGCCTCCCTTGTCTGAAGGTAAACTTTAAATTCCATTTCTTGAGTTTATTCTCCATATTGTCCCTGGGATGATCTTTGGCTGACATAATCTTTCTCCAGAACTACAAGCCCTCACCAGCCTTTGTCTTCACCATCGCACCCAGAGCTCTGGCCTGCTACCCGGTCAGCCACTGGCACCAGGGGGGCCCAGCCTAAGGCCGAGTTTGTCATTGCAGTGTGCCGTCCCATGTCGGACGCGCTGTCATCAGGCCTCCTTTTTGGTTGCATTTGCCTCCCTTGTCTGAAGGTAAATTTTAAATTCCATTTCTTGAGTTTATTCTCCATATTGTCCCTGGGATGATCTTTGGCTGACATAATCTTTCTCCAGAACTACAAGCCCTCACCAGCCTTTGTCTTCACCATCGCACCCAGAGCTCTGGCCTGCAACCCGGTCAGCCACTCGCACCAGGGGGGCCCAGCCTGAGGCTGAGTTTGTCATTGCAGTGTGCCCAGAACGACAAGCCCTCACCAGCCTTTGTCTTCACCATCGCACCCAGAGCTCTGGCCTGCAACCTGGTCAGCCACTCGCACCAGGGGGGCCCAGCCTGAGGCCGAGTTTGTCATTGCAGTGTGCTCTCCCATGTCGGACGCGCTGTCACCAGGCCTCCCTGTTGGTTGCATTTGCCTCCCTTGTCTGAAGGTAAACTTTAAATTCCATTTCTTGAGTTTATTCTCCATATTGTCCCTGGGATGATCTACGGCTGACTTAATCTTGCTCCAGAACTACAAGCCCTCACCAGCTTTTGACTCCAGGCCACCCTGGGGCTCCAGCCAGGGCTCCAGCACTGCTGCCCGGTCCCCCACTCTCACCAGGGGTGCCCAGCCTTAGGGGGTGGTTGTCGTTGCAGTGGGCGTTGCCCTCTCGATCAAGCTTTCCCCAGGCCTCCCTGTTGGTTGCATTTGCCTCCCTTGTCTGAAGGTAAACTTTAAATTCCATTTCTTGAGTTTATTCTCCATATTGTCCCTGGGATGATCTTTGGCTGACATAATCTTTCTCCAGAACGACAAGCCCTCACCAGCCTTTGTCTTCACCATCGCACCCAGAGCTCTGGCCTGCAACCCGGTCAGCCACTCGCACCAGGGGGGCCCAGCCTGAGGCCGAGGTTGTCATTGCAGTGTGCCGCCTCACGTCGGACGAGCTGTCACCAGGCCTCCCTGTTGGTTGCATTTGCCTCCCTTGTCTGAAGGTAAACTTTAAATTACATTTCTTGAGTTTATTCTCCATATTGTCCCTGGGATGATCTTTGGCTGACTTAATCTTGCTCCAGAACTACAAGCCCTCACAAGTCTTTGTCTCCAGCACCACACCCAGGGCTCCAGCACTGCAACCCGGTCCCCCACTCACACCGGGGGGGCCCAATCTGAGGCTGATTTTGTCTTTGCAGTCTGCCGTCCCATGTCGGACGCGCTGTCACCAGGCCTCCTTGTTGGTTGCATTTGCCTCCCTTGTCTGAAGGTAAACTTTAAATTCCATTTCTTGAGTTTATTCTCCATATTGTCCCTGGGATGATCTTTGGCTGACATAATCTTTCTCCAGAACTACAAGCCCTCACCAGCCTTTGTCTTCACCATCGCACCCAGAGCTCTGGCCTGCAACCCGGTCAGCCACTCGCACCAGGGGGGCCCAGCCTGAGGCCTAGTTTTTCATTGCAGTGTGCCGTCCCATGTCGGACGTGCTGTCACCAGGCCTCCCTGTTGGTTGCATTTGCCTCCCTTGTCTGAAGGTAAACTTTAAATTCCATTTCTTGAGTTTATTCTCCATATTGTCCCTGGGATGATCTTTGGCTGACATAATCTTTCTCCTTAACTACAAGCCCTCACCAGCATGTGACTCCAGGCCACCCTGGGGCTCCAGCCAGGGCTCCAGCACTGCTGCCCGGTACCCCACTCTCACCAGGGGGGCCCAGCCTGAGGCCGAGGTTGTCATTGCAGTGTGCCGTCCCACATCGGACGCGCTGTCACCATGCCTCCCTGTTGGTTGCATTTGCCTCCCTTGTCTGAAGGTAAACTTTAATTTCCATTTCTTGAGTTTATTCTCCATATTGTCCCTGGGATGATCTTTGGCTGACATAATCTTTCTCCAGAACTACAAGCCCTCACCAGCCTTTGTCTTCACCATCGCACCCAGAGCTCTGGTCTGCTACCCGGTCAGCCACTGGCACCAGGGGGGCCCAGCCTAAGGCCGAGTTTGTCATTGCAGTGTGCCGTCCCATGTCGGACGCGCTGTCATCAGGCCTCCTTTTTGGTTGCATTTGCCTCCCTTGTCTGAAGGTAAATTTTAAATTCCATTTCTTGAGTTTATTCTCCATATTGTCCCTTGGATGATCTTTGGCTGACATAATCTTTTTCCAGAACTACAAGCCCTCACCAGCCTTTGTCTTCAGCACCGCACCAGGATTTCTGCCAGTGCAACCTCGGTCCCCCACTCGCACCAGGGGGGCCCAGCCTGAGGCCGAGGTTGTCATTGCAGTGTGCCGCCTCACGTCGGACGAGCTGTCACCAGGCCTCCCTGTTGGTTGCATTTGCCTCCCTTGTCTGAAGGTAAACTTTAAATTCCATTTCTTGAGTTTATTCTCCATATTGTCCCTGGGATGATCTTTGGCTGACTTAATCTTGCTCCAGAACTACAAGCCCTCACAAGTCTTTGTCTCCAGCACCACACCCAGGGCTCCAGCACTGCAACCCGGTCCCCCACTCACACCGGGGGGGCCAAACCTGAGGCTGATTTTGTCTTTGCAGTCTGCCGTCCCATGTCGGACGCGCTGTCACCAGGCCTCCTTGTTTGTTGCATTTGCCTCCCTTGTCTGAAGGTAAACTTTAAATTCCATTTCTTGAGTTTATTCTCCATATTGTCCCTGGGATGATCTTTGGCTGACATAATCTTTCTCCAGAACTACAAGCCCTCACCAGCCTTTGTCTTCACCATCGCACCCAGAGCTCTAGCCTGCAACCCGGTCAGCCACTCGCACCAGGGGGGCCCAGCCTGAGGCCTAGTTTTTCATTGCAGTGTGCCGTCCCATGTCGGACGTGCTGTCACCTGGCCTCCCTGTTGGTTGCATTTGCCTCCCTTGTCTGAAGGTAAACTTTAAATTCCATTTCTTGAGTTTATTCTCCATATTGTCCCTGGGATGATCTTTGGCTGACATAATCTTTCTCCAGAACTACAAGCCCTCACCAGCCTTTGTCTTCACCATCGCACCCAGAGCTCTGGCCTGCAACCCGGTCAGCCACTCTCACCAGGGGGGCCCAGCCTGAGGCCTAGTTTTTCATTGCAGTGTGCCGTCCCATGTCGGACGTGCTGTCACCAGGCCTCCCTGTTGGTTGCATTTGCCTCCCTTGTCTGAAGGTAAACTTTAAATTCCATTTCTTGAGTTTATTCTCCATATTGTCCTTGGGATGATCTTTGGCTGACATAATCTTTCTCCTTAACTACAAGCCCTCACCAGCATGTGACTCCAGGCCACCCTGGGGCTCCAGCCAGGGCTCCAGCACTGCTGCCCGGTACCCCACTCTCACCAGGGGGGCCCAGCCTGAGGCCGAGGTTGTCATTGCAGTGTGCCGTCCCACATCGGACGCGCTGTCACCATGCCTCCCTGTTGGTTGCATTTGCCTCCCTTGTCTGAAGGTAAACTTTAAATTCCATTTCTTGAGTTTATTCTCCATATTGTCCCTGGGATGATCTTTGGCTGACATAATCTTTCTCCAGAACGACAAGCCCTCACCAGCCTTTGTCTTCACCATCGCACCCAGAGCTCTGGCCTGCTACCCGGTCAGCCACTGGCACCAGGGGGGCCCAGCCTAAGGCCGAGTTTGTCATTGCAGTGTGCCGTCCCATGTCGGACGCGCTGTCATCAGGCCTCCTTTTTGGTTGCATTTGCCTCCCTTGTCTGAAGGTAAACTTTAAATTCCATTTCTTGAGTTTATTCTCCATATTGTCCCTGGGATGATCTTTGTCTGACATAATCTTTTTCAAGAACTACAAGCCCTCACCAGCCTTTGTCTTCAGCACCGAACCAGGATTTCTGCCAGTGCAACCTCGGTCCCCCACTCGCACCAGGGGGGCCCAGCCTGAGGCCGAGGTTGTCATTGCAGTTTGCCGTTCCACGTGGTACGAGCTGTCACAAGGCCTCCCTGTTGGTTGCATTTGCCTCCCTTGTCTGAAGGTAAACTTTAAATTCCATTTCTTGTGTTTATTCTCCATATTGTCCCAGGGATGATCTTTGGCTGACTTAATCTTGCTCCAGAACTACAAGCCCTCACAAGTCTTTGTCTCCAGCACCACACCCAGGGCTCCAGCACTGCAACCCGGTTCCCCACTCACACCAGGGGGGCCCAGCCTGAGGCTGATTTTGTCATTGCAGTGTGCCGTCCCATGTCGGACGCGCTGTCCCCAGGCTTCCCTGTTGGTTGCATTTGCCTCCCTTGTCTGAAGGTAAACTTTAAATTCCATTTCTTGAGTTTATTCTCCATATTGTCCCTGGGATGATCTTTGGCTGACATAATCTTTCTCCAGAACTACAAGCCCTCACCAGCCTTTGTCTTCACCATCGCACCCAGAGCTCTGGCCTGAAACCCGGTCAGCCACTCGCACCAGGGGGGCCCATCCTGAGGCTGAGTTTGTCATTGCAGTGTGCCCAGAACTACAAGCCCTCACCAGCCTTTGTCTTCACCATCGCACCCAGAGCTCTGGCCTGCAACCTGGTCAGCCACTCGCACCAGGGGGGCCCATCCTGAGGCTGAGTTTGTCATTGCAGTGTGCCCAGAACTACAAGCCCTCACCAGCCTTTGTCTTCACCATCGCACCCAGAGCTCTGGCCTGCAACCTGGTCAGCCACTCGCACCAGGGGGGCCCAGCCTGAGGCCGAGGTTGTCATTGCAGCTTGCCGTTCCACGTCGGACGAGCTGTCACCAGGCCTCCCTGTTGGTTGCATTTGCCTCCCTTGTCTGAAGGTAAACTTTAAATTCCATTTCTTGTGTTTATTCTCCATATTGTCCCAGGGATGATCTTTGGCTGACTTAATCTTGCTCCAGAACTACAAGCCCTCACAAGTCTTTGTCTCCAGCACCACACCCAGAGCTCTGGCCTGCAACCCGGTCAGCCACTCGCACCAGGGGGGCCCAGCCTGAGGCCGGGTTTGTCATTGCAGTGTGCCCAGAACTACAAGCCCTCACCAGCCTTTGTCTTCACCATCGCACCCAGAGCTCTGGCCGCAACCCGGTCACCCACTCGCACCAGGGGGGCCCTGCCTGAGGCCGAGTTTGTCATTGCAGTTTGCCGTCCCTTGTCGGACGCGCTGTCACCAGGCCTCCCTGTTGGTTGCATTTGCCTCCCTTGTCTGAAGGTAAACTTTAAATTCCATTTCTTGAGTTGATTCTACATATTGTCCCTGGGATGATCTTTGGCTGACATAATCTTTCTCCAGAACTACAAGCCCTCACCAGCCTTTGTCTTCAGCACCGCACCAGGATTTCTGCCAGTGCAAACTCGGTCCCCCACTCGCACCAGGGGGGCCCAGCCTG
This sequence comes from Nelusetta ayraudi, assembly GCF_046127955.1. Taxonomy (NCBI): domain Eukaryota; kingdom Metazoa; phylum Chordata; class Actinopteri; order Tetraodontiformes; family Monacanthidae; genus Nelusetta; species Nelusetta ayraudi. Next base: position 1,556,074 of record NW_027466094.1, read on the forward strand.
AGGCCGAGGTTGTCATTGCAGTGTGCCGTCCCACATCGGACGCGCTGTCACCAGGCCTCCCTGTTGATTGCATTTGCCTCCCTTGTCTGAAAGTAAACTTTAAATTCCATTTCTTGAGTTTAGTCTCCATATTGTCCCTGGGATGATCTTTGGCTGACATAATCTTTCTCCAGAACTACAAGCCCTCACAAGCCTTTGTCTCCAGCACCACACCCAGGGCTCCAGCACTGCAACCCGGTCCCCCACTCACACCAGGGGGGCCCAGCCTGAGGCTGATTTTGTCATTGCAGTGTGCCGTCCCACATTGGACGCGCTGTCCCCAGGCCTCCCTTTCGGTTGCATTTGCCTCCCTTGTCTGAAGGTAAACTTTAAATTCCATTTCTTGAGTTTATTCTCCATATTGTGCCTGGGATGATCTACGGCTGACTTAATCTTGCTCCAGAACTATAAGCCCTCACCAGCATGTGACTCCAGGCCAGACCGGGGCTCCAGCCAGCGCTCCAGCACTGTTTCCCGGTCCCCCACCCTCACCATGGGTGTCCAGCCTTAGGGGGTGGTTGTCGTTGCATTGGGCGTCACCCTCTCGATCAAGCTTTCCCCAGGCCTCCCTGTTGGTTGCATTTGCCTCCCTTGTCTGAAGGTAAACTTTAAATTCCATTTCTTGAGTTTATTCTCCATATTGTCCCTGGGATGATCTTTGGCTGACATAATCTTTCTCCAGAACTACAAACCCTCACCAGCCTTTGTCTTCACCATCGCACCCAGAGCTCTGGCCTGCAACCTTGTCACCCACTCGCACCAAGGGGGCCCAGTCTGAGGCCGAGTTTGTCAGTGCAATGTGCTGTCCCATGTCGGACGCGCTGTCACCAGGCCTCCCTGTTGGTTGCATTTGCCTCCCTTGTCTGAAGGTAAACTTTAAATTCCATTTCTTGAGTTTATTCTCCATATTGTCCCTGGGATGATCTTTGGCTGACTTAATCTTGCTCCAGAACTACAAACCCTCACCAGCCTTTGTCTTCAGCACCGCACCAGGAGTTCCGTCAGTGCAACCTCGGTCAGCCACTCGCACCAGGGGGGCCCAGCCTGAGGCCGAGGTTGTCATTGCAGTGTGCCGTTCCACATCGGACGCGCTGTCACCAGGCCTCCCTGTTGGTTGCATTTGCCTCCCTTGTCTGAAGGTAAACTTTAAATTCCATTTCTTGAGTTTATTCTCCATATTGTCCCTGGGATGATCTTTGGCTGACATAATCTTTCTCCAGAACTACAAGCCCTCACCAGCTTCTGTCTTCACCATCGCACCCAGAGCTACAGCACTCCAACCCGGTCAGCCACTCGCACCAGGGGGGCCCAGCCTGAGGCTGAGTTTGTCATTGCAGTGTGCCCAGAACTACAAGCCCTCACCAGCCTTTTTTATTCACCATCGCACCCAGAGCTCTGGCCTGCAACCCGGTCAGCCACTCGCACCAGGGGGGCCCAGCCTGAGGCCGAGTTTGTCATTGCAGTGTGCTCTCCCATGTCGGACGCGCTGTCACCAGGCCTCCCTGTTGGTTGCATTTGCCTCCCTTGTCTGAAGGTAAACTTTAAATTCCATTTCTTGAGTTTATTCTCCATATTGTCCCTGGGATGATCTACGGCTGACTTAATCTTGCTCCAGAACTACAAGCCCTCACCAGCATGTGACTCCAGGCCACCCTGGGGCTCCAGCCAGGGCTCCAGCACTGCTGCCCGGTCCCCCACTCTCACCAGGGGTGCCCAGCCTTAGGGGGTGGTTGTCGTTGCAGTGGGCGTCGCCCTCTCGATCAAGCTTTCCCCAGGCCTCCCTGTTGGTTGCATTTGCCTCCCTTGTCTGAAGGTAAACTTTAAATTCCATTTCTTGAGTTTATTCTCCATATTGTCCCTGGGATGATCTTTGGCTGACATAATCTTTCTCCAGAACGACAAGCCCTCACCAGCCTTTGTCTTCACCATCGCACCCAGAGCTTTGTCCTGCAACCCGGTCAGCCACTCGCACCAGGGGGGCCCTGCCTGAGGCCGGGTTTGTCATTGCAGTGTGCCGTCCCATGTCGGACGCGCTGTCACCAGGCCTCCCTGTTTGTTGCATTTGCCTCCCTTGTCTGAAGGTAAACTTTAAATTCCATTTCTTGAGTTTATTCTCCATATTGTCCCTGGGATGATCTTTGGCTGACATAATCTTGCTCCAGAACTACAAGCCCTCACAAGCCTTTGTCTTCAGCACCGCACCAGGAGATCCGCCTGTGCAACCTCGGTCCCCCACTCGCACCAGGGGGGCCCAGCCTGAGGCCGAGGTTGTCATTGCAGTGTGCCGCCTCACGTCGGACGAGCTGTCACCAGGCCTCCCTGTTGGTTGCATTTGCCTCCCTTGTCTGAAGGTAAACTTTAAATTACATTTCTTGAGTTTATTCTCCATATTGTCCCTGGGATGATCTTTGGCTGACTTAATCTTGCTCCAGAACTACAAGCCCTCACAAGTCTTTGTCTCCAGCACCACACCCAGGGCTCCAGCACTGCAACCCGGTCCCCCACTCACACCGGGGGGGCCAAACCTGAGGCTGATTTTGTCTTTGCAGTCTGCCGTCCCATGTCGGACGCGCTGTCACCAGGCCTCCTTGTTGGTTGCATTTGCCTCCCTTGTCTGAAGGTAAACTTTAAATTCCATTTCTTGAGTTTATTCTCCATATTGTCCCTGGGATGATCTTTGGCTGACATAATCTTTCTCCAGAACTACAAGCCCTCACCAGCCTTTGTCTTCACCATCGCACCCAGAGCTCTGGCCTGCAACCCGGTCAGCCACTCGCACCAGGGGGGCCCAGCCTGAGGCCTAGTTTTTCATTGCAGTGTGCCGTCCCATGTCGGACGTGCTGTCACCAGGCCTCCCTGTTGGTTGCATTTGCCTCCATTGTCTGAAGGTAAACTTTAAATTCCATTTCTTGAGTTTATTCTCAATATTGTCCCTGGGATGATCTTTGGCTGACATAATCTTTCTCCAGAACTACAAGCCCTCACCAGCCTTTGTCTTCACCATCGCACCCAGAGCTCTGGCCTGCAACCCGGTCAGCCACTCGCACCAGGGGGGCCCAGCCTGAGGCCTAGTTTTTCATTGCAGTGTGCCGTCCCATGTCGGACGTGCTGTCACCAGGCCTCCCTGTTGGTTGCATTTGCCTCCCTTGTCTGAAGGTAAACTTTAAATTCCATTTCTTGAGTTTATTCTCCATATTGTCCCTGGGATGATCTTTGGCTGACATAATCTTTCTCCTTAACTACAAGCCCTCACCAGCATGTGACTCCAGGCCAACCTGGGGCTCCAGCCAGGGCTCCAGCACTGCTGCCCGGTACCCCACTCTCACCAGGGGGGCCCAGCCTGAGGCCGAGGTTGTCATTGCAGTGTGCCGTCCCACATCGGACGCGCTGTCACCATGCCTCCCTGTTGGTTGCATTTGCCTCCCTTGTCTGAATTTAAACTTTAAATTCCATTTCTTGAGTTTATTCTCCATATTGTCCCTGGGATGATCTTTGGCTGACATAATCTTTCTCCAGAACGACAAGCCCTCACCAGCCTTTGTCTTCACCATCGCACCCAGAGCTCTGGCCTGCTACCCGGTCAGCCACTGGCACCAGGGGGGCCCAGCCTAAGGCCGAGTTTGTCATTGCAGTGTGCCGTCCCATGTCGGACGCGCTGTCATCAGGCCTCCTTTTTGGTTGCATTTGCCTCCCTTGTCTGAAGGTAAACTTTAAATTCCATTTCTTGAGTTTATTCTCCATATTGTCCCTGGGATGATCTTTGGCTGACATAATCTTTTTCCAGAACTACAAGCCCTCACCAGCCTTTGTCTTCAGCACCGCACCAGGATTTCTGCCAGTGCAACCTCGGTCCCCCACTCGCACCAGGGGGGCCCAGCCTGAGGCCGAGGTTGTCATTGCAGCTTGCCGTTCCACGTCGGACGAGCTGTCACCAGGCCTCCCTGTTGGTTGCATTTGCCTCCCTTGTCTGAAGGTAAACTTTAAATTCCATTTCTTGTGTTTATTCTCCATATTGTCCCAGGGATGATCTTTGGCTGACTTAATCTTGCTCCAGAACTACAAGCCCTCACAAGTCTTTGTCTCCAGCACCACACCCAGGGCTCCAGCACTGCAACCCGGTTCCCCACTCACACCAGGGGGGCCCAGCCTTAGGCGGTGGTTGTCGTTGCAGTGGGCGTCTCCCTCTCGATCAAGCTTTCCCCAGGCCTCCCTGTTGGTTGCATTTGCCTCCCTTGTCTGAAGGTAAACTTTAAATTCCATTTCTTGAGTTTATTCTCCATATTGTCCCTGGGATGATCTACGGCTGACTTAATCTTGCTCCAGAACTACAAGCCCTCACCAGCATGTGACTCCAGGCCACCCTGGGGCTCCAGCCAGGGCTCCAGCACTGCTGCCCGGTCCCCCACTCTCACCAGGGGTGCCCAGCCTTAGGGGGTGGTTGTCGTTTCAGTGGGCGTCGCCCTCTCGATCAAGCTTTCCCCAGGCCTCCCTGTTGGTTGCATTTGCCTCCCTTGTCTGAAGGTAAACTTTAAATTCCATTTCTTGAGTTTATTCTCCATATTGTCCCTGGGATGATCTTTGGCTGACATAATCTTTCTCCAGAACGACAAGCCCTCACCAGCCTTTGTCTTCACCATCGCACCCAGAGCTTTGTCCTGCAACCCGGTCAGCCACTCGCACCAGGGGGGCCCAGCCTGAGGCCGGGTTTGTCATTGCAGTGTGCCCAGAACTACAAGCCCTCACCAGCCTTTGTCTTCACCATCGCACCCAGAGCTCTGGCCGCAACCCGGTCACCCACTCGCACCAGGGGGGCCCTGCCTGAGGCCGAGTTTGTCATTGCAGTTTGCCGTCCCTTGTCGGACGCGCTGTCACCAGGCCTCCCTGTTGGTTGCATTTGCCTCCCTTGTCTGAAGGTAAACTTTAAATTCCATTTCTTGAGTTGATTCTACATATTGTCCCTGGGATGATATTTGGCTGACATAATCTTTCTCCAGAACTACAAGCCCTCACCAACCTTTGTCTTCAGCACCGCACCAGGATTTCTGCCAGTGCAAACTCGGTCCCCCACTCGCACCAGGGGGGCCCAGCCTGAGGCCGAGGTTGTCATTGCAGTGTGCCGTCCCACATCGGACGCGCTGTCACCAGGCCTCCCTGTTGATTGCATTTGCCTCCCTTGTCTGAAAGTAAACTTTAAATTCCATTTCTTGAGTGTAGTCTCCATATTGTCCCTGGGATGATCTTTGGCTGACATAATCTTTCTCCAGAACTACAAGCCCTCACAAGCCTTTGTCTCCAGCACCACACCCAGGGCTCCAGCACTGCAACCCGGTCCCCCACTCACACCAGGGGGGCCCAGCCTGAGGCTGATTTTGTCATTGCAGTGTGCCGTCCCACATCGGACGCGCTGTCCCCAGGCCTCCCTTTCGGTTGCATTTGCCTCCCTTGTCTGAAGGTAAACTTTAAATTCCATTTCTTGAGTTTATTCTCCATATTGTGCCTGGGATGATCTACGGCTGACTTAATCTTGCTCCAGAACTATAAGCCCTCACCAGCATGTGACTCCAGGCCAGACCGGGGCTCCAGCCAGCGCTCCAGCACTGTTTCCCGGTCCCCCACCCTCACCATGGGTGTCCAGCCTTAGGGGGTGGTTGTCGTTGCATTGGGCGTCACCCTCTCGATCAAGCTTTCCCCAGGCCTCCCTGTTGGTTGCATTTGCCTCCCTTGTCTGAAGGTAAACTTTAAATTACATTTCTTGAGTTTATTCTCCATATTGTCCCTGGGATGATCTTTGGCTGACATAATCTTTCTCCAGAACTACAAGCCCTCACCAGCCTTTGTCTTCACCATCGCACCCAGAGCTCTGGCCTGCAACCTTGTCCCCCACTCGCACCAAGGGGGCCCAGCCTGAGGCCGAGTTTGTCAGTGCAATGTGCTGTCCCATGTCGGACGCGCTGTCACCAGGCCTCCCTGTTGGTTGCATTTGCCTCCCTTGTCTGAAGGTAAACTTTAAATTCCGTTTCTTGAGTTTATTCTCCATATTGTGCCTGGGATGATCTTTGGCTGACATAATCTTTCTCCAGAACTACAAGCCCTCACCAGCCTTTGTCTTCACCATCACACCCAGAGCTCTGGCCTGCAACCCGGTCACCCACTCGCACCAAGGGGGCCCAGCCTGAGGCCGAGTTTGTCATTGCAGTGTGCCGTTCCATGTCGGACGCGCTGTCACCAGGCCTCCCTGTTGGTTGCATTTGCCTCCCTTGTCTGAAGGTAAACTTTAAATTCCATTTCTTGAGTTTATTCTCCATATTGTCCCTGGGATGATCTTTGGCTGACATAATCTTTCTCCAGAACTACAAGCCCTCACCAGCCTTTGTCTTCACCATCGCACCCAGAGCTCTGGCCTGCAACCCGGTCAGCCACTCGCACCAGGGGGGCCCAGCCTGAGGCCTAGTTTTTCATTGCAGTGTGCCGTCCCATGTCGGACGTGCTGTCACCAGGCCTCCCTGTTGGTTGCATTTGCCTCCCTTGTCTGAAGGTAAACTTTAAATTCCATTTCTTGAGTTTATTCTCCATATTGTCCCTGGGATGATCTTTGGCTGACATAATCTTTCTCCTTAACTACAAGCCCTCACCAGCATGTGACTCCAGGCCACCCTGGGGCTCCAGCCAGGGCTCCAGCACTGCTGCCCGGTACCCCACTCTCACCAGGGGGGCCCAGCCTGAGGCCGAGGTTGTCATTGCAGTGTGCCGTCCCACATCGGACGCGCTGTCACCATGCCTCCCTGTTGGTTGCATTTGCCTCCCTTGTCTGAAGGTAAACTTTAAATTCCATTTCTTGAGTTTATTCTCCATATTGTCCCTGGGATGATCTTTGGCTGACATAATCTTTCTCCAGAACTACAAGCCCTCACCAGCCTTTGTCTTCACCATCGCACCCAGAGCTCTGGCCTGCTACCCGGTCAGCCACTGGCACCAGGGGGGCCCAGCCTAAGGCCGAGTTTGTCATTGCAGTGTGCCGTCCCATGTCGGACGCGCTGTCATCAGGCCTCCTTTTTGGTTGCATTTGCCTCCCTTGTCTGAAGGTAAACTTTAAATTCCATTTCTTGAGTTTATTCTCCATATTGTCCCTGGGATGATCTTTGGCTGACATAATCTTTTTCCAGAACTACAAGCCCTCACCAGCCTTTGTCTTCAGCACCGCACCAGGATTTCTGCCAGTGCAACCTCGGTCCCCCACTCGCACCAGGGGGGCCCAGCCTGAGGCCGAGGTTGTCATTGCAGCTTGCCGTTCCACGTCGGACGAGCTGTCACCAGGCCTCCCTGTTGGTTGCATTTGCCTCCATTGTCTGAAGGTAAACTTTAAATTCCATTTCTTGTGTTTATTCTCCATATTGTCCCAGGGATGATCTTTGGCTGACTTAATCTTGCTCCAGAACGACAAGCCCTCACAAGTCTTTGTCTCCAGCACCACACCCAGGGCTTCAGCACTGCAACCCGGTTCCCCACTCACACCAGGGGGGCCCAGCCTGAGGCTGATTTTGTCATTGCAGTCTGCCGTCCCATGTCGGACGCGCTGTCCCCAGGCTTCCCTGTTGGTTGCATTTGCCTCCCTTGTCTGAAGGTAAACTTTAAATTCCATTTCTTGAGTTTATTCTCCATATTGTCCCAGGGATGATCTTTGGCTGACATAATCTTTCTCCAGAACTACAAGCCCTCACCAGCCTTTGTCTTCACCATCGCACCCAGAGCTCTGGCCTGCAACCCGGTCAGCCACTCGCACCAGGGGGGCCCAGCCTGAGGCTGAGTTTGTCATTGCAGTGTGCCCAGAACGACAAGCCCTCACCAGCCTTTGTCTTCACCATCGCACCCAGAGCTCTGGCCTGCAACCTGGTCAGCCACTCGCACCAGGGGGGCCCAGCCTGAGGCCGAGTTTGTCATTGCAGTGTGCTCTCCCATGTCGGACGCGCTGTCACCAGGCCTCCCTGTTGGTTGCATTTGCCTCCCTTGTCTGAAGGTAAACTTTAAATTCCATTTCTTGAGTTTATTCTCCATATTGTCCCTGGGATGATCTACGGCTGACTTAATCTTGCTCCAGAACTACAAGCCCTCACCAGCTTTTGACTCCAGGCCACCCTGGGGCTCCAGCCAGGGCTCCAGCACTGCTGCCCGGTCCCCCACTCTCACCAGGGGTGCCCAGCCTTAGGGGGTGGTTGTCGTTGCAGTGGGCGTTGCCCTCTCGATCAAGCTTTCCCCAGGCCTCCCTGTTGGTTGCATTTGCCTCCCTTGTCTGAAGGTAAACTTTAAATTCCATTTCTTGAGTTTATTCTCCATATTGTCCCTGGGATGATCTTTGGCTGACATAATCTTTCTCCAGAACGACAAGCCCTCACCAGCCTTTGTCTTCACCATCGCACCCAGAGCTCTGGCCTGCAACCCGGTCAGCCACTCGCACCAGGGGGGCCCAGCCTGAGGCCGAGGTTGTCATTGCAGTGTGCCGCCTCACGTCGGACGAGCTGTCACCAGGCCTCCCTGTTGGTTGCATTTGCCTCCCTTGTCTGAAGGTAAACTTTAAATTACATTTCTTGAGTTTATTCTCCATATTGTCCCTGGGATGATCTTTGGCTGACTTAATCTTGCTCCAGAACTACAAGCCCTCACAAGTCTTTGTCTCCAGCACCACACCCAGGGCTCCAGCACTGCAACCCGGTCCCCCACTCACACCGGGGGGGCCCAATCTGAGGCTGATTTTGTCTTTGCAGTCTGCCGTCCCATGTCGGACGCGCTGTCACCAGGCCTCCTTGTTGGTTGCATTTGCCTCCCTTGTCTGAAGGTAAACTTTAAATTCCATTTCTTGAGTTTATTCTCCATATTGTCCCTGGGATGATCTTTGGCTGACATAATCTTTCTCCAGAACTACAAGCCCTCACCAGCCTTTGTCTTCACCATCGCACCCAGAGCTCTGGCCTGCAACCCGGTCAGCCACTCGCACCAGGGGGGCCCAGCCTGAGGCCTAGTTTTTCATTGCAGTGTGCCGTCCCATGTCGGACGTGCTGTCACCAGGCCTCCCTGTTGGTTGCATTTGCCTCCCTTGTCTGAAGGTAAACTTTAAATTCCATTTCTTGAGTTTATTCTCCATATTGTCCCTGGGATGATCTTTGGCTGACATAATCTTTCTCCTTAACTACAAGCCCTCACCAGCATGTGACTCCAGGCCACCCTGGGGCTCCAGCCAGGGCTCCAGCACTGCTGCCCGGTACCCCACTCTCACCAGGGGGGCCCAGCCTGAGGCCGAGGTTGTCATTGCAGTGTGCCGTCCCACATCGGACGCGCTGTCACCATGCCTCCCTGTTGGTTGCATTTGCCTCCCTTGTCTGAAGGTAAACTTTAAATTCCATTTCTTGAGTTTATTCTCCATATTGTCCCTGGGATGATCTTTGGCTGACATAATCTTTCTCCAGAACTACAAGCCCTCACCAGCCTTTGTCTTCACCATCGCACCCAGAGCTCTGGTCTGCTACCCGGTCAGCCACTGGCACCAGGGGGGCCCAGCCTAAGGCCGAGTTTGTCATTGCAGTGTGCCGTCCCATGTCGGACGCGCTGTCATCAGGCCTCCTTTTTGGTTGCATTTGCCTCCCTTGTCTGAAGGTAAATTTTAAATTCCATTTCTTGAGTTTATTCTCCATATTGTCCCTTGGATGATCTTTGGCTGACATAATCTTTTTCCAGAACTACAAGCCCTCACCAGCCTTTGTCTTCAGCACCGCACCAGGATTTCTGCCAGTGCAACCTCGGTCCCCCACTCGCACCAGGGGGGCCCAGCCTGAGGCCGAGGTTGTCATTGCAGTGTGCCGCCTCACGTCGGACGAGCTGTCACCAGGCCTCCCTGTTGGTTGCATTTGCCTCCCTTGTCTGAAGGTAAACTTTAAATTCCATTTCTTGAGTTTATTCTCCATATTGTCCCTGGGATGATCTTTGGCTGACTTAATCTTGCTCCAGAACTACAAGCCCTCACAAGTCTTTGTCTCCAGCACCACACCCAGGGCTCCAGCACTGCAACCCGGTCCCCCACTCACACCAGGGGGGCCAAACCTGAGGCTGATTTTGTCTTTGCAGTCTGCCGTCCCATGTCGGACGCGCTGTCACCAGGCCTCCTTGTTTGTTGCATTTGCCTCCCTTGTCTGAAGGTAAACTTTAAATTCCATTTCTTGAGTTTATTCTCCATATTGTCCCTGGGATGATCTTTGGCTGACATAATCTTTCTCCAGAACTACAAGCCCTCACAAGCCTTTGTCTCCAGCACCACACCCAGGGCTCCAGCACTGCAACCCGGTCCCCCACTCACACCAGGGGGGCCCAGCCTGAGGCTGATTTTGTCATTGCAGTGTGCCGTCCCACATCGGACGCGCTGTCCCCAGGCCTCCCTTTCGGTTGCATTTGCCTCCCTTGTCTGAAGGTAAACTTTAAATTCCATTTCTTGAGTTTATTCTCCATATTGTGCCTGGGATGATCTACGGCTGACTTAATCTTGCTCCAGAACTATAAGCCCTCACCAGCATGTGACTCCAGGCCAGACCGGGGCTCCAGCCAGCGCTCCAGCACTGTTTCCCGGTCCCCCACCCTCACCATGGGTGTCCAGCCTTAGGGGGTGGTTGTCGTTGCATTGGGCGTCACCCTCTCGATCAAGCTTTCCCCAGGCCTCCCTGTTGGTTGCATTTGCCTCCCTTGTCTGAAGGTAAACTTTAAATTCCATTTCTTGAGTTTATTCTCCATATTGTCCCTGGGATGATCTTTGGCTGACATAATCTTTCTCCTTAACTACAAGCCCTCACCAGCATGTGACTCCAGGCCACCCTGGGGCTCCAGCCAGGGCTCCAGCACTGCTGCCCGGTACCCCACTCTCACCAGGGGGGCCCAGCCTGAGGCCGAGGTTGTCATTGCAGTGTGCCGTCCCACATCGGACGCGCTGTCACCATGCCTCCCTGTTGGTTGCATTTGCCTCCCTTGTCTGAAGGTAAACTTTAAATTCCATTTCTTGAGTTTATTCTCCATATTGTCCCTGGGATGATCTTTGGCTGACATAATCTTTCTCCAGAACTACAAGCCCTCACCAGCCTTTGTCTTCACCATCGCACCCAGAGCTCTGGTCTGCTACCCGGTCAGCCACTGGCACCAGGGGGGCCCAGCCTAAGGCCGAGTTTGTCATTGCAGTGTGCCGTCCCATGTCGGACGCGCTGTCATCAGGCCTCCTTTTTGGTTGCATTTGCCTCCCTTGTCTGAAGGTAAACTTTAAATTCCATTTCTTGAGTTTATTCTCCATATTGTCCCTGGGATGATCTTTGGCTGACATAATCTTTCTCCAGAACTACAAGCCCTCACCAGCTTCTGTCTTCACCATCGCACCCAGAGCTACAGCACTCCAACCCGGTCCCCCACTCACACTAGGGGGGCCCAGCCTGAGGCCGAGTTTGTCATTGCAGTGTGCCGTCCCATGTCGGACGAGTTGTCACCAGGCCTCCCTGTTGGTTGCATTTGCCTCCCTTGTCTGAAGGTAAACTTTAAATTACATTTCTTGAGTTTATTCTCCATATTGTGCCTGGGATGATCTTTGGCTGACATAATCTTTCTCCAGAACTACAAGCCCTCACCAGCCTTTGTCTTCACCATCGCACCCAGAGCTCTGGCCTGCAACCTTGTCACCCACTCGCACCAAGGGGGCCCAGCCTGAGGCCGAGTTTGTCAGTGCAATGTGCTGTCCCATGTCGGACGCGCTGACACCAGGCCTCCCTGTTGGTTGCATTTGCCTCCCTTGTCTGAAGGTAAACTTTAAATTCCATTTCTTGAGTTTATTCTCCATATTGTCCCTGGGATGATCTTTGGCTGACTTAATCTTGCTCCAGAACTACAAACCCTCACCAGCCTTTGTCTTCAGCACCGCACCAGGAGTTCCGTCAGTGCAACCTCGGTCCCCCACTCACACCAGGGGGGCCCAGCCTAAGGCCGAGGTTGTCATTGCAGTGTGCCGTTCCATGTCGGACGCGCTGTCACCAGGCCTCCCTGTTGATTGCATTTGCCTCCCTTGTCTGAAGGTAAACTTTAAATTCCATTTCTTGAGTTTATTCTCCATATTGTCCCTGGGATGATCTACGGCTGACTTTATCTTGCTCCAGAACTACAAGCCCTCACCAGCATGTGACTCCAGGCCAGACCGGGGTTCCAGCCAGGCTTCCAGCACTGCTGCCCGGTCCGCCACCCTCACCAGGGGTGTCCAGCCTTAGGGGGTGGTTGTCGTTGCATTGGGCGTCGCCCTCTCTATCAAGCTTTCCCCAGGCCTCCCTGTTGGTTGCATTTGCCTCCCTTGTCTGAAGGTAAACTTTAAATTCCATTTCTTGAGTTTATTCTCCATATTGTCCCTGGGATGATCTTTGGCTGACATAATCTTTCTCCAGAACTACAAGCCCTCACCAGCCTTTGTCTTCACCATCGCACCCAGAGCTCTGGCCTGCAACCCGGTCAGCCACTCGCACCAGGGGGGCCCAGCCTGAGGCCTAGTTTTTCATTGCAGTGTGCCGTCCCATGTCGGACGTGCTGTCACCAGGCCTCCCTGTTGGTTGCATTTGCCTCCCTTGTCTGAAGGTAAACTTTAAATTCCATTTCTTGAGTTTATTCTCCATATTGTCCCTGGGATGATCTTTGGCTGACTTAATCTTGCTCCAGAACTACAAACCCTCACCAGCCTTTGTCTTCAGCACCGCACCAGGAGTTCCGTCAGTGCAACCTCGGTCCCCCACTCACACCAGGGGGGCCCAGCCTGAGGCCGAGGTTGTCATTGCAGTGTGCCGTTCCATGTCGGACGCGCTGTCACCAGGCCTCCCTGTTGATTGCATTTGCCTCCCTTGTCTGAAGGTAAACTTTAAATTCCATTTCTTGAGTTTATTCTCCATATTGTCCCTGGGATGATCTACGGCTGACTTTATCTTGCTCCAGAACTACAAGCCCTCACCAGCATGTGACTCCAGGCCAGACCGGGGTTCCAGCCAGGCTTCCAGCACTGCTGCCCGGTCCGCCACCCTCACCAGGGGTGTCCAGCCTTAGGGGGTGGTTGTCGTTGCCTTGGGCGTCGCCCTCTCTATCAAGCTTTCCCCAGGCCTCCCTGTTGGTTGCATTTGCCTCCCTTGTCTGAAGGTAAACTTTAAATTCCATTTCTTGAGTTTATTCTCCATATTGTCCCTGGGATGATCTTTGGCTGACATAATCTTTCTCCAGAACTACAAGCCCTCACCAGCCTTTGTCTTCACCATCGCACCCAGAGCTCTGGCCTGCAACCCGGTCAGCCACTCGCACCAGGGGGGCCCAGCCTGAGGCCTAGTTTTTCACTGCAGTGTGCCGTCCCATGTCGGACGTGCTGTCACCAGGCCTCCCTGTTGGTTGCATTTGCCTCCCTTGTCTGAAGGTAAACTTTAAATTCCATTTCTTGAGTTTATTCTCCATATTGTCCCTGGGATGATCTTTGGCTGACATAATCTTTCTCCAGAACTACAAGCCCTCACCAGCCTTTGTCTTCACCATCGCACCCAGAGCTCTGGCCTGCAACCCGGTCAGCCACTCGCACCAGGGGGGCCCAGCCTGAGGCCTAGTTTTTCATTGCAGTGTGCCGTCCCATGTCGGACGTGCTGTCACCAGGCCTCCCTGTTGGTTGCATTTGCCTCCCTTGTCTGAAGGTAAACTTTAAATTCCATTTCTTGAGATTATTCTCCATATTGTCCCTGGGATGATCTTTGGCTGACATAATCTTTCTCCTTAACTACAAGCCCTCACCAGCATGTGACTCCAGGCCACCCTGGGGCTCCAGCCAGGGCTCCAGCACTGCTGCCCGGTACCCCACTCTCACCAGGGGGGCCCAGCCTGAGGCCGAGGTTGTCATTGCAGTGTGCCGTCCCACATCGGACGCGCTGTCACCATGCCTCCCTGTTGGTTGCATTTGCCTCCCTTGTCTGAAGGTAAACTTTAAATTCCATTTCTTGAGTTTATTCTCCATATTGTCCCTGGGATGATCTTTGGCTGACATAATCTTTCTCCAGAATTACAAGCCCTCACCAGCCTTTGTCTTCACCATCGCACCCAGAGCTCTGGCCTGCTACCCGGTCAGCCACTGGCACCAGGGGGGCCCAGCCTAAGGCCGAGTTTGTCATTGCAGTGTGCCGTCCCACATCGGACGCGCTGTCACCAGGCCTCCCTGTTGGTTGCATTTGCCTCCCTTGTCTGAAAGTAAACTTTAAATTCCATTTCTTGAGTTTAGTCTCCATATTGTCCCTGGGATGATCTTTGGCTGACATAATCTTTCTCCAGAACTACAAGCCCTCACGAGCCTTTGTCTTCACCATCGCACCCAGAGCTCTGGCCTGCAACCTTGTCACCCACTCGCACCAAGGGGGCCCAGCCTGAGGCCGAGTTTGTCAGTGCAATGTGCTGTCCCATGTCGGACGCGCTGTCACCAGGCCTCCCTGTTGGTTGCATTTGCCTCCCTTGTCTGAAGGTAAACTTTAAATTCCATTTCTTGAGTTTATTCTCCATATTGTCCCTGGGATGATCTTTGGCTGACTTAATCTTGCTCCAGAACTACAAACCCTCACCAGCCTTTGTCTTCAGCACCGCACCAGGAGTTCCGTCAGTGCAACCTCGGTCCCCCACTCACACCAGGGGGGCCCAGCCTGAGGCCGAGGTTGTCATTGCAGTGTGCCGTTCCACATCAGACGCGCTGTCACCAGGCCTCCCTGTTGGTTGCATTTGCCTCCCTTGTCTGAAGGTAAACTTTAAATTCCATTTCTTGAGTTTATTCTCCATATTGTCCCTGGGATGATCTTTGGCTGACATAATCTTTCTCCAGAACTACAAGCCCTCACCAGCTTCTGTCTTCACCATCGCACCCAGAGCTACAGCACTCCAACCCGGTCCCCCACTCACACTAGGGGGGCCCAGCCTGAGGCCGAGTTTGTCATTGCAGTGTGCCGTCCCATGTCGGACGAGTTGTCACCAGGCCTCCCTGTTGGTTGCATTTGCCTCCCTTGTCTGAAGGTAAACTTTAAATTACATTTCTTGAGTTTATTCTCCATATTGTGCCTGGGATGATCTTTGGCTGACATAATCTTTCTCCAGAACTACAAGCCCTCACCAGCCTTTGTCTTCACCATCGCACCCAGAGCTCTGGCCTGCAACCTTGTCACCCACTCGCACCAAGGGGGCCCAGCCTGAGGCCGAGTTTGTCAGTGCAATGTGCTGTCCCATGTCGGACGCGCTGAAACCAAGGCCTCCCTGTTGGTTGCATTTGCCTCCCTTGTCTGAAGGTAAACTTTAAATTCCATTTCTTGAGTTTATTCTCCATATTGTCCCTGGGATGATCTTTGGCTGACTTAATCTTGCTCCAGAACTACAAATCCTCACCAGCCTTTGTCTTCAGCACCGCACCAGGAGTTCCGTCAGTGCAACCTCGGTCCCCCACTCACACCAGGGGGGCCCAGCCTGAGGCCGAGGTTTTCATTGCAGTGTGCCGTTCAATGTCGGACGCGCTGTCACCAGGCCTCCCTGTTGATTGCATTTGCCTCCCTTGTCTGAAGGTAAACTTTAAATTCCATTTCTTGAGTTTATTCTCCATATTGTCCCTGGGATGATCTACGGCTGACTTTATCTTGCTCCAGAACTACAAGCCCTCACCAGCATGTGACTCCAGGCCAGACCGGGGTTCCAGCCAGGCTTCCAGCACTGCTGCCCGGTCCGCCACCCTCACCAGGGGTGTCCAGCCTTAGGGGGTGGTTGTCGTTGCATTGGGCGTCGCCCTCTCTATCAAGCTTTCCCCAGGCCTCCCTGTTGGTTGCATTTGCCTCCCTTGTCTGAAGGTAAACTTTAAATTCCATTTCTTGAGTTTATTCTCCATATTGTCCCTGGGATGATCTTTGGCTGACATAATCTTTCTCCAGAACTACAAGCCCTCACCAGCCTTTGTCTTCACCATCGCACCCAGAGCTCTGGCCTGCAACCCGGTCAGCCACTCGCACCAGGGGGGCCCAGCCTGAGGCCTAGTTTTTCATTGCAGTGTGCCGTCCCATGTCGGACGTGCTGTCACCAGGCCTCCCTGTTGGTTGCATTTGCCTCCCTTGTCTGAAGGTAAACTTTAAATTCCATTTCTTGAGTTTATTCTCCATATTGTCCCTGGGATGATCTTTGGCTGACATAATCTTTCTCCAGAACTACAAGCCCTCACCAGCCTTTGTCTTCACCATCGCACCCAGAGCTCTGGCCTGCAACCCGGTCAGCCACTCGCACCAGGGGCGCCCAGCCTGAGGCCTAGTTTTTCATTGCAGTGTGCCGTCCCATGTCGGACGTGCTGTCACCAGGCCTCCCTGTTGGTTGCATTTGCCTCCCTTGTCTGAAGGTAAACTTTAAATTCCATTTCTTGAGTTTATTCTCCATATTGTCCCTGGGATGATCTTTGGCTGACATAATCTTTCTCCTTAACTACAAGCCCTCATCAGCATGTGACTCCAGGCCACCCTGGGGCTCCAGCCAGGGCTCCAGCACTGCTGCCCGGTACCCCACTCTCACCAGGGGGGCCCAGCCTGAGGCCGAGGTTGTCATTGCAGTGTGCCGTCCCACATCGGACGCGCTGTCACCATGCCTCCCTGTTGGTTGCATTTGCCTCCCTTGTCTGAAAGTAAACTTTAAATTCCATTTCTTGAGTTTATTCTCCATATTGTCCCTGGGATGATCTTTGGCTGACATAATCTTTCTCCAGAACTACAAGCCCTCACCAGCCTTTGTCTTCACCATCGCACCAAGAGCTCTGGCCTGCTACCCGGTCAGCCACTGGCACCAGGGGGGCCCAGCCTAAGGCCGAGTTTGTCATTGCAGTGTGCCGTCCCACATCGGACGCGCTGTCACCAGGCCTCCCTGTTGGTTGCATTTGCCTCCCTTGTCTGAAAGTAAACTTTAAATTCCATTTCTTGAGTTTAGTCTCCATATTGTCCCTGGGATGATCTTTGGCTGACATAATCTTTCTCCAGAACTACAAGCCCTCACGAGCCTTTGTCTTCACCATCGCACCCAGAGCTCTGGCCTGCAACCTTGTCACCCACTCGCACCAAGGGGGCCCAGCCTGAGGCCGAGTTTGTCAGTGCAATGTGCTGTCCCATGTCGGACGCGCTGTCACCAGGCCTCCCTGTTGGTTGCATTTGCCTCCCTTGTCTGAAGGTAAACTTTAAATTCCATTTCTTGAGTTTATTCTCCATATTGTCCCTGGGATGATCTTTGGCTGACTTAATCTTGCTCCAGAACTACAAACCCTCACCAGCCTTTGTCTTCAGCACCGCACCAGGAGTTCCGTCAGTGCAACCTCGGTCCCCCACTCACACCAGGGGGGCCCAGCCTGAGGCCGAGGTTGTCATTGCAGTGTGCCGTTCCACATCAGACGCGCTGTCACCAGGCCTCCCTGTTGGTTGCATTTGCCTCCCTTGTCTGAAGGTAAACTTTAAATTCCATTTCTTGAGTTTATTCTCCATATTGTCCCTGGGATGATCTTTGGCTGACATAATCTTTCTCCAGAACTACAAGCCCTCACCAGCTTCTGTCTTCACCATCGCACCCAGAGCTACAGCACTCCAACCCGGTCCCCCACTCACACTAGGGGGGCCCAGCCTGAGGCCGAGTTTGTCATTGCAGTGTGCCGTCCCATGTCGGACAAGTTGTCACCAGGCCTCCCTGTTGGTTGCATTTGCCTCCCTTGTCTGAAGGTAAACTTTAAATTACATTTCTTGAGTTTATTCTCCATATTGTGCCTGGGATGATCTTTGGCTGACATAATCTTTCTCCAGAACTACAAGCCCTCACCAGCCTTTGTCTTCACCATCGCACCCAGAGCTCTGGCCTGCAACCTTGTCACCCACTCGCACCAAGGGGGCCCAGCCTGAGGCCGAGTTTGTCAGTGCAATGTGCTGTCCCATGTCGGACGCGCTGACACCAGGCCTCCCTGTTGGTTGCATTTGCCTCCCTTGTCTGAAGGTAAACTTTAAATTCCATTTCTTGAGTTTATTCTCCATATTGTCCCTGGGATGATCTTTGGCTGACTTAATCTTGCTCCAGAACTACAAATCCTCACCAGCCTTTGTCTTCAGCACCGCACCAGGAGTTCCGTCAGTGCAACCTCGGTCCCCCACTCACACCAGGGGGGCCCAGCCTGAGGCCGAGGTTGTCATTGCAGTGTGCCGTTCCATGTCGGACGCGCTGTCACCAGGCCTCCCTGTTGATTGCATTTGCCTCCCTTGTCTGAAGGTAAACTTTAAATTCCATTTCTTGAGTTTATTCTCCATATTGTCCCTGGGATGATCTACGGCTGACTTTATCTTGCTCCAGAACTACAAGCCCTCACCAGCATGTGACTCCAGGCCAGACCGGGGTTCCAGCCAGGCTTCCAGCACTGCTGCCCGGTCCGCCACCCTCACCAGGGGTGTCCAGCCTTAGGGGGTGGTTGTCGTTGCATTGGGCGTCGCCCTCTCTATCAAGCTTTCCCCAGGCCTCCCTGTTGGTTGCATTTGCCTCCCTTGTCTGAAGGTAAACTTTAAATTACATTTCTTGAGTTTATTCTCCATATTGTCCCTGGGATGATCTTTGGCTGACATAATCTTTCTCCAGAACTACAAGCCCTCACCAGCCTTTGTCTTCACCATCGCACCCAGAGCTCTGGCCTGCAACCCGGTCAGCCACTCGCACCAGGGGGGCCCAGCCTGAGGCCTAGTTTTTCATTGCAGTGTGCCGTCCCATGTCGGACGTGCTGTCACCAGGCCTCCCTGTTGGTTGCATTTGCCTCCCTTGTCTGAAGGTAAACTTTAAATTCCATTTCTTGAGTTTATTCTCCATATTGTCCCTGGGATGATCTTTGGCTGACATAATCTTTCTCCTTAACTACAAGCCCTCATCAGCATGTGACTCCAGGCCACCCTGGGGCTCCAGCCAGGGCTCCAGCACTGCTGCCCGGTACCCCACTCTCACCAGGGGGGCCCAGCCTGAGGCCGAGGTTGTCATTGCAGTGTGCCGTCCCACATCGGACGCGCTGTCACCATGCCTCCCTGTTGGTTGCATTTGCCTCCCTTGTCTGAAGGTAAACTTTAAATTCCATTTCTTGAGTTTATTCTCCATATTGTCCCTGGGATGATCTTTGGCTGACATAATCTTTCTCCAGAACTACAAGCCCTCACCAGCCTTTGTCTTCACCATCGCACCAAGAGCTCTGGCCTGCTACCCGGTCAGCCACTGGCACCAGGGGGGCCCAGCCTAAGGCCGAGTTTGTCATTGCAGTGTGCCGTCCCACATCGGACGCGCTGTCACCAGGCCTCCCTGTTGGTTGCATTTGCCTCCCTTGTCTGAAAGTAAACTTTAAATTCCATTTCTTGAGTTTAGTCTCCATATTGTCCCTGGGATGATCTTTGGCTGACATAATGTTTCTCCAGAACTACAAGCCCTCACAAGCCTTTGTCTCCAGCACCACACCCAGGGCTCCAGCACTGCAACCCGGTCCCCCACTCACACCAGGGGGGCCCAGCCTGAGGCTGATTTTGTCATTGCAGTGTGCCGTCCCACATCGGACGCGCTATCACCAGGCCTCCCTTTCGGTTGCATTTGCCTCCCTTGTCTGAAGGTAAACTTTAAATTCCATTTCTTGAGTTTATTCTCCATATTGTGCCTGGGATGATCTACGGCTGACTTAATCTTGCTCCAGAACTATAAGCCCTCACCAGCATGTGACTCCAGGCCAGACCGGGGCTCCAGCCAGCGCTCCAGCACTGTTTCCCGGTCCCCCACCCTCACCATGGGTGTCCAGCCTTAGGGGGTGGTTGTCGTTGCAGTGGGCGTCACCCTCTCGATCAAGCTTTCCCCAGGCCTCCCTGTTGGTTGCATTTGCCTCCCTTGTCTGAAGGTAAACTTTAAATTACATTTCTTGAGTTTATTCTCCATCTTGTCCCTGGGATGATCTTTGGCTGACATAATCTTTCTCCAGAACTACAAGCCCTCACCAGCCTTTGTCTTCACCATCGCACCCAGAGCTCTGGCCTGCAACCTTGTCACCCACTCGCACCAAGGGGGCCCAGCCTGAGGCCGAGTTTGTCAGTGCAATGTGCTGTCCCATGTCGGACGCGCTGTCACCAGGCCTCCCTGTTGGTTGCATTTGCCTCCCTTGTCTGAAGGTAAACTTTAAATTCCATTTCTTGAGTTTATTCTCCATATTGTCCCTGGGATGATCTTTGGCTGACTTAATCTTGCTCCAGAACTACAAACCCTCACCAGCCTTTGTCTTCAGCACCGCACCAGGAGTTCCGTCAGTGCAACCTCGGTCCCCCACTCACACCAGGGGGCCCCAGCCTGAGGCCGAGGTTGTCATTGCAGTGTGCCGTTCCATGTCGGACGCGCTGTCACCAGGCCTTCCTGTTGGTTGCATTTGCCTCCCTTGTCTGAAGGTAAACTTTAAATTCCATTTCTTGAGTTTATTCTCCATATTGTCCCTGGGATGATCTACGGCTGACTTTATCTTGCTCCAGAACGACAAGCCCTCACCAGCATGTGACTCCAGGCCAGACCGGGGTTCCAGCCAGGCTTCCAGCACTGCTGCCCGGTCCGCCACCCTCACCAGGGGTGTCCAGCCTTTGGGGGTGGTTGTCGTTGCATTGGGCGTCGCCCTCTCTATCAAGCTTTCCCCAGGCCTCCCTGTTGGTTGCATTTGCCTCCCTTGTCTGAAGGTAAACTTTAAATTACATTTCTTGAGTTTATTCTCCATATTGTCCCTGCGATGATCTTTGGCTGACATAATCTTTCTCCAGAACTACAAGCCCTCACCAGCCTTTGTCTTCAGCACCGCACCAGGAGTTCCGCCAGTGCAACCTTGGTCCCCCACCCTCACCAGGGGTGTCCAGCCTTAGGGGGTGGTTATCGTTGCAGTGGGCGTCGCCCTCTTGATCAAGCTTTCACCAGGCCTCCCTGTTGGTTGCATTTGCCTCCCTTGTCTGAAGGTAAACTTTAAATTCCATTTCTTGAGTTTATTCTCCATATTGTCCCTGGGATGATCTTTGGCTGACATAATCTTTCTCCAGAACGACAAGCCCTCACCAGCCTTTGTCTTCACCATCGCACCCAGAGCTTTGGCCTGCAACCCGGTCAGCCACTCGCACCAGGGGGGCCCAGCCTGAGGCCGGGTTTGTCATTGCAGTGTGCCCAGAACTACAAGCCCTCACCAGCCTTTGTCTTCACCATCGCACCCAGAGCTCTGGCCTGCAACCCGGTCACCCACTCGCACCAGGGGGGCCCTGCCTGAGGCCGAGTTTGTCATTGCAGTTTGCCGTCCCTTGTCGGACGCGCTGTCACCAGGCTTCCCTGTTGGTTGCATTTGCCTCCCTTGTCTGAAGGTAAACTTTAAATTCCATTTCTTGAGTTTATTCTCCATATTGTCCCTGGGATGATCTTTGGCTGACATAATCTTTCTCCAGAACTACAAGCCTTCACCAGTCTTTGTCTTCACCATCGCACCCAGAGCTCTGGCCTGCAACCCGGTCAGCCACTCGCACCAGGGGGGCCCAGCCTGAGGCTGAGTTTGTCATTGCAGTGTGCCCAGAACTACAAGCCCTCACCAGCCTTTTTTATTCACCATCGCACCCAGAGCTCTGGCCTGCAACCCGGTCAGCCACTCGCACCAGGGGGGCCCAGCCTGAGGCCGAGTTTGTCATTGCAGTGTGCTCTCCCATGTCGGACGCGCTGTCACCAGGCCTCCCTGTTGGTTGCATTTGCCTCCCTTGTCTGAAGGTAAACTTTAAATTCCATTTCTTGAGTTTATTCTCCATATTGTCCCTGGGATGATCTACGGCTGACTTAATCTTGCTCCAGAACTACAAGCCCTCATCAGCATGTGACTCCAGGCCACCCTGGGGCTCCAGCCAGGGCTCCAGCACTGCTGCCCGGTCCCCCACTCTCACCAGGGGTGCCCAGCCTTAGGGGGTGGTTGTCGTTGCAGTGGGCGTCGCCCTCTCGATCAAGCTTTCCCCAGGCCTCCCTGTTGGTTGCATTTGCCTCCCTTGTCTGAAGGTAAACTTTAAATTCCATTTCTTGAGTTTATTCTCCATATTGTCCCTGGGATGATCTTTGGCTGACATAATCTTTCTCCAGAACGACAAGCCCTCACCAGCCTTTGTCTTCACCATCGCACCCAGAGCTTTGTCCTGCAACCCGGTCAGCCACTCGCACCAGGGGGGCCCTGCCTGAGGCCGGGTTTGTCATTGCAGTGTGCCGTCCCATGTCGGACGCGCTGTCACCAGGCCTCCCTGTTGGTTGCATTTGCCTCCCTTGTCTGAAGGTAAACTTTAAATTACATTTCTTGAGTTTATTCTCCATATTGTCCCTGGGATGATCTTTGGCTGACATAATCTTTTTCCAGAACTACAAGCCCTCACCAGCCTTTGTCTTCAGCACCGCACCAGGATTTCTGCCAGTGCAACCTCGGTCCCCCACTCGCACCAGGGGGGCCCAGCCTGAGGCCGAGGTTGTCATTGCAGCTTGCCGTTCCACGTCGGACGAGCTGTCACCAGGCCTCCCTGTTGGTTGCATTTGCCTCCCTTGTCTGAAGGTAAACTTTAAATTCCATTTCTTGTGTTTATTCTCCATATTGTCCCAGGGATGATCTTTGGCTGACTTAATCTTGCTCCAGAACGACAAGCCCTCACAAGTCTTTGTCTCCAGCACCACACCCAGGGCTTCAGCACTGCAACCCGGTTCCCCACTCACACCAGGGGGGCCCAGCCTGAGGCTGATTTTGTCATTGCAGTCTGCCGTCCCATGTCGGACGCGCTGTCCCCAGGCTTCCCTGTTGGTTGCATTTGCCTCCCTTGTCTGAAGGTAAACTTTAAATTCCATTTCTTGAGTTTATTCTCCATATTGTCCCTGGGATGATCTTTGGCTGACATAATCTTTCTCCAGAACTACAAGCCCTCACCAGCCTTTGTCTTCACCATCGCACCCAGAGCTCTGGCCTGCAACCCGGTCAGCCACTCGCACCAGGGGGGCCCAGCCTGAGGCTGAGTTTGTCATTGCAGTGTGCCCAGAACGACAAGCCCTCACCAGCCTTTGTCTTCACCATCGCACCCAGAGCTCTGGCCTGCAACCTGGTCAGCCACTCGCACCAGGGGGGCCCAGCCTGAGGCCGAGTTTGTCATTGCAGTGTGCTCTCCCATGTCGGACGCGCTGTCACCAGGCCTCCCTGTTGGTTGCATTTGCCTCCCTTGTCTGAAGGTAAACTTTAAATTCCATTTCTTGAGTTTATTCTCCATATTGTCCCTGGGATGATCTACGGCTGACATAATCTTGCTCCAGAACTACAAGCCCTCACCAGCTTTTGACTCCAGGCCACCCTGGGGCTCCAGCCAGGGCTCCAGCACTGCTGCCCGGTCCCCCACTCTCACCAGGGGTGCCCAGCCTTAGGGGGTGGTTGTCGTTGCAGTGGGCGTTGCCCTCTCGATCAAGCTTTCCCCAGGCCTCCCTGTTGGTTGCATTTGCCTCCCTTGTCTGAAGGTAAACTTTAAATTCCATTTCTTGAGTTTATTCTCCATATTGTCCCTGGGATGATCTTTGGCTGACATAATCTTTCTCCAGAACGACAAGCCCTCACCAGCCTTTGTCTTCACCATCGCACCCAGAGCTCTGGCCTGCAACCCGGTCAGCCACTCGCACCAGGGGGGCCCAGCCTGAGGCCGAGGTTGTCATTGCAGTGTGCCGCCTCACGTCGGACGAGCTGTCACCAGGCCTCCCTGTTGGTTGCATTTGCCTCCCTTGTCTGAAGGTAAACTTTAAATTACATTTCTTGAGTTTATTCTCCATATTGTCCCTGGGATGATCTTTGGCTGACTTAATCTTGCTCCAGAACTACAAGCCCTCACAAGTCTTTGTCTCCAGCACCACACCCAGGGCTCCAGCACTGCAACCCGGTCCCCCACTCACACCGGGGGGGCCCAATCTGAGGCTGATTTTGTCTTTGCAGTCTGCCGTCCCATGTCGGACGCGCTGTCACCAGGCCTCCTTGTTGGTTGCATTTGCCTCCCTTGTCTGAAGGTAAACTTTAAATTCCATTTCTTGAGTTTATTCTCCATATTGTCCCTGGGATGATCTTTGGCTGACATAATCTTTCTCCAGAACTACAAGCCCTCACCAGCCTTTGTCTTCACCATCGCACCCAGAGCTCTGGCCTGCAACCCGGTCAGCCACTCGCACCAGGGGGGCCCAGCCTGAGGCCTAGTTTTTCATTGCAGTGTGCCGTCCCATGTCGGACGTGCTGTCACCAGGCCTCCCTGTTGGTTGCATTTGCCTCCCTTGTCTGAAGGTAAACTTTAAATTCCATTTCTTGAGTTTATTCTCCATATTGTCCCTGGGATGATCTTTGGCTGACATAATCTTTCTCCTTAACTACAAGCCCTCACCAGCATGTGACTCCAGGCCACCCTGGGGCTCCAGCCAGGGCTCCAGGACTGCTGCCCGGTACCCCACTCTCACCAGGGGGGCCCAGCCTGAGGCCGAGGTTGTCATTGCAGTGTGCCGTCCCACATCGGACGCGCTGTCACCATGCCTCCCTGTTGGTTGCATTTGCCTCCCTTGTCTGAAGGTAAACTTTAAATTCCATTTCTTGAGTTTATTCTCCATATTGTCCCTGGGATGATCTTTGGCTGACATAATCTTTCTCCAGAACTACAAGCCCTCACCAGCCTTTGTCTTCACCATTGCACCCAGAGCTCTGGTCTGCTACCCGGTCAGCCACTGGCACCAGGGGGGCCCAGCCTAAGGCCGAGTTTGTCATTGCAGTGTGCCGTCCCATGTCGGACGCGCTGTCATCAGGCCTCCTTTTTGGTTGCATTTGCCTCCCTTGTCTGAAGGTAAATTTTAAATTCCATTTCTTGAGTTTATTCTCCATATTGTCCCTTGGATGATCTTTGGCTGACATAATCTTTTTCCAGAACTACAAGCCCTCACCAGCCTTTGTCTTCAGCACCGCACCAGGATTTCTGCCAGTGCAACCTCGGTCCCCCACTCGCACCAGGGGGGCCCAGCCTGAGGCCGAGGTTGTCATTGCAGTGTGCCGCCTCACGTCGGACGAGCTGTCACCAGGCCTCCCTGTTGGTTGCATTTGCCTCCCTTGTCTGAAGGTAAACTTTAAATTCCATTTCTTGAGTTTATTCTCCATATTGTCCCTGGGATGATCTACGGCTGACTTAATCTTGCTCCAGAACTACAAGCCCTCACCAGCATGTGACTCCAGGCCACCCTGGGGCTCCAGCCAGGGCTCCAGCACTGCTGCCCGGTCCCCCACTCTCACCAGGGGTGCCCAGCCTTAGGGGGTGGTTGTCGTTTCAGTGGGCGTCGCCCTCTCGATCAAGCTTTCCCCAGGCCTCCCTGTTGGTTGCATTTGCCTCCCTTGTCTGAAGGTAAACTTTAAATTCCATTTCTTGAGTTTATTCTCCATATTGTCCCTGGGATGATCTTTGGCTGACATAATCTTTCTCCAGAACGACAAGCCCTCACCAGCCTTTGTCTTCACCATCGCACCCAGAGCTTTGTCCTGCAACCCGGTCAGCCACTCGCACCAGGGGGGCCCAGCCTGAGGCCGGGTTTGTCATTGCAGTGTGCCCAGAACTACAAGCCCTCACCAGCCTTTGTCTTCACCATCGCACCCAGAGCTCTGGCCGCAACCCGGTCACCCACTCGCACCAGGGGGGCCCTGCCTGAGGCCGAGTTTGTCATTGCAGTTTGCCGTCCCTTGTCGGACGCGCTGTCACCAGGCCTCCCTGTTGGTTGCATTTTCCTCCCTTGTCTGAAGGTAAACTTTAAATTCCATTTCTTGAGTTGATTCTACATATTGTCCCTGGGATGATATTTGGCTGACATAATCTTTCTCCAGAACTACAAGCCCTCACCAACCTTTGTCTTCAGCACCGCACCAGGATTTCTGCCAGTGCAACTCGGTCCCCCACTCGCACCAGGGGGGCCCAGCCTGAGGCCGAGGTTGTCATTGCAGTGTGCCGTCCCACATCGGACGCGCTGTCACCAGGCCTCCCTGTTGATTGCATTTGCCTCCCTTGTCTGAAAGTAAACTTTAAATTCCATTTCTTGAGTGTAGTCTCCATATTGTCCCTGGGATGATCTTTGGCTGACATAATCTTTCTCCAGAACTACAAGCCCTCACAAGCCTTTGTCTCCAGCACCACACCCAGGGCTCCAGCACTGCAACCCGGTCCCCCACTCACACCAGGGGGGCCCAGCCTGAGGCTGATTTTGTCATTGCAGTGTGCCGTCCCACATCGGACGCGCTGTCCCCAGGCCTCCCTTTCGGTTGCATTTGCCTCCCTTGTCTGAAGGTAAACTTTAAATTCCATTTCTTGAGTTTATTCTCCATATTGTGCCTGGGATGATCTACGGCTGACTTAATCTTGCTCCAGAACTATAAGCCCTCACCAGCATGTGACTCCAGGCCAGACCGGGGCTCCAGCCAGCGCTCCAGCACTGTTTCCCGGTCCCCCACCCTCACCATGGGTGTCCAGCCTTAGGGGGTGGTTGTCGTTGCATTGGGCGTCACCCTCTCGATCAAGCTTTCGCAGGCCTCCCTGTTGGTTGCATTTGCCTCCCTTGTCTGAAGGTAAACTTTAAATTCCATTTCTTGAGTTTATTCTCCATATTGTCCCTGGGTTGATCTTTGGCTGACATAATCTTTCTCCAGAACTACAAGCCCTCACCAGCCTTTGTCTTCACCATCGCACCCAGAGCTCTGGCCTGCAACCTTGTCCCCCACTCGCACCAAGGGGGCCCAGCCTGAGGCCGAGTTTGTCAGTGCAATGTGCTGTCCCATGTCGGACGCGCTGTCACCAGGCCTCCCTGTTGGTTGCATTTGCCTCCCTTGTCTGAAGGTAAACTTTAAATTCCGTTTCTTGAGTTTATTCTCCATATTGTGCCTGGGATGATCTTTGGCTGACATAATCTTTCTCCAGAACTACAAGCCCTCACCAGCCTTTGTCTTCACCATCACACCCAGAGCTCTGGCCTGCAACCCGGTCACCCACTCGCACCAAGGGGGCCCAGCCTGAGGCCGAGTTTGTCATTGCAGTGTGCCGTTCCATGTCGGACGCGCTGTCACCAGGCCTCCCTGTTGGTTGCATTTGCCTCCCTTGTCTGAAGGTAAACTTTAAATTCCATTTCTTGAGTTTATTCTCCATATTGTCCCTGGGATGATCTTTGGCTGACATAATCTTTCTCCAGAACTACAAGCCCTCACCAGCCTTTGTCTTCACCATCGCACCCAGAGCTCTGGCCTGCAACCCGGTCAGCCACTCGCACCAGGGGGGCCCAGCCTGAGGCCTAGTTTTTCATTGCAGTGTGCCGTCCCATGTCGGACGTGCTGTCACCAGGCCTCCCTGTTGGTTGCATTTGCCTCCCTTGTCTGAAGGTAAACTTTAAATTCCATTTCTTGAGTTTATTCTCCATATTGTCCCTGGGATGATCTTTGGCTGACATAATCTTTCTCCTTAACTACAAGCCCTCACCAGCATGTGACTCCAGGCCACCCTGGGGCTCCAGCCAGGGCTCCAGCACTGCTGCCCGGTACCCCACTCTCACCAGGGGGGCCCAGCCTGAGGCCGAGGTTGTCATTGCAGTGTGCCGTCCCACATCGGACGCGCTGTCACCATGCCTCCCTGTTGGTTGCATTTGCCTCCCTTGTCTGAAGGTAAACTTTAAATTCCATTTCTTGAGTTTATTCTCCATATTGTCCCTGGGATGATCTTTGGCTGACATAATCTTTCTCCAGAACTACAAGCCCTCACCAGCCTTTGTCTTCACCATCGCACCCAGAGCTCTGGCCTGCTACCCGGTCAGCCACTGGCACCAGGGGGGCCCAGCCTAAGGCCGAGTTTGTCATTGCAGTGTGCCGTCCCATGTCGGACGCGCTGTCATCAGGCCTCCTTTTTGGTTGCATTTGCCTCCCTTGTCTGAAGGTAAACTTTAAATTCCATTTCTTGAGTTTATTCTCCATATTGTCCCTGGGATGATCTTTGGCTGACATAATCTTTTTCCAGAACTACAAGCCCTCACCAGCCTTTGTCTTCAGCACCGCACCAGGATTTCTGCCAGTGCAACCTCGGTCCCCCACTCGCACCAGGGGGGCCCAGCCTGAGGCCGAGGTTGTCATTGCAGCTTGCCGTTCCACGTCGGACGAGCTGTCACCAGGCCTCCCTGTTGGTTGCATTTGCCTCCCTTGTCTGAAGGTAAACTTTAAATTCCATTTCTTGTGTTTATTCTCCATATTGTCCCAGGGATGATCTTTGGCTGACTTAATCTTGCTCCAGAACGACAAGCCCTCACAAGTCTTTGTCTCCAGCACCACACCCAGGGCTTCAGCACTGCAACCCGGTTCCCCACTCACACCAGGGGGGCCCAGCCTGAGGCTGATTTTGTCATTGCAGTCTGCCGTCCCATGTCGGACGCGCTGTCCCCAGGCTTCCCTGTTGGTTGCATTTGCCTCCCTTGTCTGAAGGTAAACTTTAAATTCCATTTCTTGAGTTTATTCTCCATATTGTCCCTGGGATGATCTTTGGCTGACATAATCTTTCTCCAGAACTACAAGCCCTCACCAGCCTTTGTCTTCACCATCGCACCCAGAGCTCTGGCCTGCAACCCGGTCAGCCACTCGCACCAGGGGGGCCCAGCCTGAGGCTGAGTTTGTCATTGCAGTGTGCCCAGAACGACAAGCCCTCACCAGCCTTTGTCTTCACCATCGCACCCAGAGCTCTGGCCTGCAACCTGGTCAGCCACTCGCACCAGGGGGGCCCAGCCTGAGGCCGAGTTTGTCATTGCAGTGTGCTCTCCCATGTCGGACGCGCTGTCACCAGGCCTCCCTGTTGGTTGCATTTGCCTCCCTTGTCTGAAGGTAAACTTTAAATTCCATTTCTTGAGTTTATTCTCCATATTGTCCCTGGGATGATCTACGGCTGACTTAATCTTTCTCCAGAACTACAAGCCCTCACCAGCTTTTGACTCCAGGCCACCCTGGGGCTCCAGCCAGGGCTCCAGCACTGCTGCCCGGTCCCCCACTCTCACCAGGGGTGCCCAGCCTTAGGGGGTGGTTGTCGTTGCAGTGGGCGTTGCCCTCTCGATCAAGCTTTCCCCAGGCCTCCCTGTTGGTGGCATTTGCCTCCCTTGTCTGAAGGTAAACTTTAAATTCCATTTCTTGAGTTTATTCTCCATATTGTCCCTGGGATGATCTTTGGCTGACATAATCTTTCTCCAGAACGACAAGCCCTCACCAGCCTTTGTCTTCACCATCGCACCCAGAGCTCTGGCCTGCAACCCGGTCAGCCACTCGCACCAGGGGGGCCCAGCCTGAGGCCGAGGTTGTCATTGCAGTGTGCCGCCTCACGTCGGACGAGCTGTCACCAGGCCTCCCTGTTGGTTGCATTTGCCTCCCTTGTCTGAAGGTAAACTTTAAATTACATTTCTTGAGTTTATTCTCCATATTGTCCCTGGGATGATCTTTGGCTGACTTAATCTTGCTCCAGAACTACAAGCCCTCACAAGTCTTTGTCTCCAGCACCACACCCAGGGCTCCAGCACTGCAACCCGGTCCCCCACTCACACCGGGGGGGCCCAATCTGAGGCTGATTTTGTCTTTGCAGTCTGCCGTCCCATGTCGGACGCGCTGTCACCAGGCCTCCTTGTTGGTTGCATTTGCCTCCCTTGTCTGAAGGTAAACTTTAAATTCCATTTCTTGAGTTTATTCTCCATATTGTCCCTGGGATGATCTTTGGCTGACATAATCTTTCTCCAGAACTACAAGCCCTCACCAGCCTTTGTCTTCACCATCGCACCCAGAGCTCTGGCCTGCAACCCGGTCAGCCACTCGCACCAGGGGGGCCCAGCCTGAGGCCTAGTTTTTCATTGCAGTGTGCCGTCCCATGTCGGACGTGCTGTCACCAGGCCTCCCTGTTGGTTGCATTTGCCTCCCTTGTCCGAAGGTAAACTTTAAATTCCATTTCTTGAGTTTATTCTCCATATTGTCCCTGGGATGATCTTTGGCTGACATAATCTTTCTCCTTAACTACAAGCCCTCACCAGCATGTGACTCCAGGCCACCCTGGGGCTCCAGCCAGGGCTCCAGCACTGCTGCCCGGTACCCCACTCTCACCAGGGGGGCCCAGCCTGAGGCCGAGGTTGTCATTGCAGTGTGCCGTCCCACATCGGACGCGCTGTCACCATGCCTCCCTGTTGGTTGCATTTGCCTCCCTTGTCTGAAGGTAAACTTTAAATTCCATTTCTTGAGTTTATTCTCCATATTGTCCCTGGGATGATCTTTGGCTGACATAATCTTTCTCCAGAACTACAAGCCCTCACCAGCCTTTGTCTTCACCATCGCACCCAGAGCTCTGGTCTGCTACCCGGTCAGCCACTGGCACCAGGGGGGCCCAGCCTAAGGCCGAGTTTGTCATTGCAGTGTGCCGTCCCATGTCGGACGCGCTGTCATCAGGCCTCCTTTTTGGTTGCATTTGCCTCCCTTGTCTGAAGGTAAATTTTAAATTCCATTTCTTGAGTTTATTCTCCATATTGTCCCTTGGATGATCTTTGGCTGACATAATCTTTTTCCAGAACTACAAGCCCTCACCAGCCTTTGTCTTCAGCACCGCACCAGGATTTCTGCCAGTGCAACCTCGGTCCCCCACTCGCACCAGGGGGGCCCAGCCTGAGGCCGAGGTTGTCATTGCAGTGTGCCGCCTCACGTCGGACGAGCTGTCACCAGGCCTCCCTGTTGGTTGCATTTGCCTCCCTTGTCTGAAGGTAAACTTTAAATTCCATTTCTTGAGTTTATTCTCCATATTGTCCCTGGGATGATCTTTGGCTGACTTAATCTTGCTCCAGAACTACAAGCCCTCACAAGTCTTTGTCTCCAGCACCACACCCAGGGCTCCAGCACTGCAACCCGGTCCCCCACTCACACCGGGGGGGCCAAACCTGAGGCTGATTTTGTCTTTGCAGTCTGCCGTCCCATGTCGGACGCGCTGTCACCAGGCCTCCTTGTTTGTTGCATTTGCCTCCCTTGTCTGAAGGTAAACTTTAAATTCCATTTCTTGAGTTTATTCTCCATATTGTCCCTGGGATGATCTTTGGCTGACATAATCTTTCTCCAGAACTACAAGCCCTCACCAGCCTTTGTCTTCACCATCGCACCCAGAGCTCTAGCCTGCAACCCGGTCAGCCACTCGCACCAGGGGGGCCCAGCCTGAGGCCTAGTTTTTCATTGCAGTGTGCCGTCCCATGTCGGACGTGCTGTCACCTGGCCTCCCTGTTGGTTGCATTTGCCTCCCTTGTCTGAAGGTAAACTTTAAATTCCATTTCTTGAGTTTATTCTCCATATTGTCCCTGGGATGATCTTTGGCTGACATAATCTTTCTCCAGAACTACAAGCCCTCACCAGCCTTTGTCTTCACCATCGCACCCAGAGCTCTGGCCTGCAACCCGGTCAGCCACTCTCACCAGGGGGGCCCAGCCTGAGGCCTAGTTTTTCATTGCAGTGTGCCGTCCCATGTCGGACGTGCTGTCACCAGGCCTCCCTGTTGGTTGCATTTGCCTCCCTTGTCTGAAGGTAAACTTTAAATTCCATTTCTTGAGTTTATTCTCCATATTGTCCTTGGGATGATCTTTGGCTGACATAATCTTTCTCCTTAACTACAAGCCCTCACCAGCATGTGACTCCAGGCCACCCTGGGGCTCCAGCCAGGGCTCCAGCACTGCTGCCCGGTACCCCACTCTCACCAGGGGTGCCCAGCCTGAGGCCGAGGTTGTCATTGCAGTGTGCCGTCCCACATCGGACGCGCTGTCACCATGCCTCCCTGTTGGTTGCATTTGCCTCCCTTGTCTGAAGGTAAACTTTAAATTCCATTTCTTGAGTTTATTCTCCATATTGTCCCTGGGATGATCTTTGGCTGACATAATCTTTCTCCAGAACGACAAGCCCTCACCAGCCTTTGTCTTCACCATCGCACCCAGAGCTCTGGCCTGCTACCCGGTCAGCCACTGGCACCAGGGGGGCCCAGCCTAAGGCCGAGTTTGTCATTGCAGTGTGCCGTCCCATGTCGGACGCGCTGTCATCAGGCCTCCTTTTTGGTTGCATTTGCCTCCCTTGTCTGAAGGTAAACTTTAAATTCCATTTCTTGAGTTTATTCTCCATATTGTCCCTGGGATGATCTTTGTCTGACATAATCTTTTTCAAGAACTACAAGCCCTCACCAGCCTTTGTCTTCAGCACCGAACCAGGATTTCTGCCAGTGCAACCTCGGTCCCCCACTCGCACCAGGGGGGCCCAGCCTGAGGCCGAGGTTGTCATTGCAGCTTGCCGTTCCACGTGGGACGAGCTGTCACCAGGCCTCCCTGTTGGTTGCATTTGCCTCCCTTGTCTGAAGGTAAACTTTAAATTCCATTTCTTGTGTTTATTCTCCATATTGTCCCAGGGATGATCTTTGGCTGACTTAATCTTGCTCCAGAACTACAAGCCCTCACAAGTCTTTGTCTCCAGCACCACACCCAGGGCTCCAGCACTGCAACCCGGTTCCCCACTCACACCAGGGGGGCCCAGCCTGAGGCTGATTTTGTCATTGCAGTGTGCCGTCCCATGTCGGACGCGCTGTCCCCAGGCTTCCCTGTTGGTTGCATTTGCCTCCCTTGTCTGAAGGTAAACTTTAAATTCCATTTCTTGTGTTTATTCTCCATATTGTCCCAGGGATGATCTTTGGCTGACTTAATCTTGCTCCAGAACTACAAGCCCTCACAAGTCTTTGTCTCCAGCACCACACCCAGAGCTCTGGCCTGCAACCCGGTCAGCCACTCGCACCAGGGGGGCCCAGCCTGAGGCCGGGTTTGTCATTGCAGTGTGCCCAGAACTACAAGCCCTCACCAGCCTTTGTCTTCACCATCGCACCCAGAGCTCTGGCCGCAACCCGGTCACCCACTCGCAC
The DNA here is from genome assembly GCF_046127955.1 of Nelusetta ayraudi. NCBI lineage: Eukaryota > Metazoa > Chordata > Actinopteri > Tetraodontiformes > Monacanthidae > Nelusetta > Nelusetta ayraudi. The sequence goes on from NW_027466094.1 coordinate 1,589,172, forward strand.
CAGGGGGGCCCTGCCTGAGGCCGAGTTTGTCATTGCAGTTTGCCGTCCCTTGTCGGACGCGCTGTCACCAGGCCTCCCTGTTGGTTGCATTTGCCTCCCTTGTCTGAAGGTAAACTTTAAATTCCATTTCTTGAGTTGATTCTACATATTGTCCCTGGGATGATCTTTGGCTGACATAATCTTTCTCCAGAACTACAAGCCCTCACCAGCCTTTGTCTTCAGCACCGCACCAGGATTTCTGCCAGTGCAAACTCGGTCCCCCACTCGCACCAGGGGGGCCCAGCCTGAGGCCGAGGTTGTCATTGCAGTGTGCCGTCCCACATCGGACGCGCTGTCACCAGGCCTCCCTGTTGATTGCATTTGCCTCCCTTGTCTGAAAGTAAACTTTAAATTCCATTTCTTGAGTTTAGTCTCCATATTGTCCCTGGGATGATCTTTGGCTGACATAATCTTTCTCCAGAACTATCTTCTCCAGCACCACACCCAGGGCTCCAGCACTGCAACCCGGTCCCCCACTCACACCAGGGGGGCCCAGCCTGAGGCTGATTTTGTCATTGCAGTGTGCCGTCCCACATCGGACGCGCTGTCCCCAGGCCTCCCTTTCGGTTGCATTTGCCTCCCTTGTCTGAAGGTAAACTTTAAATTCCATTTCTTGAGTTTATTCTCCATATTGTGCCTGGGATGATCTACGGCTGACTTAATCTTGCTCCAGAACTATAAGCCCTCACCAGCATGTGACTCCAGGCCAGACCGGGGCTCCAGCCAGCGCTCCAGCACTGTTTCCCGGTCCCCCACCCTCACCATGGGTGTCCAGCCTTAGGGGGTGGTTGTCGTTGCATTGGGCGTCACCCTCTCGATCAAGCTTTCCCCAGGCCTCCCTGTTGGTTGCATTTGCCTCCCTTGTCTGAAGGTAAACTTTAAATTCCATTTCTTGAGTTTATTCTCCATATTGTCCCTGGGATGATCTTTGGCTGACATAATCTTTCTCCAGAACTACAAACCCTCACCAGCCTTTGTCTTCACCATCGCACCCAGAGCTCTGGCCTGCAACCTTGTCACCCACTCGCACCAAGGGGGCCCAGCCTGAGGCCGAGTTTGTCAGTGCAATGTGCTGTCCCATGTCGGACGCGCTGTCACCAGGCCTCCCTGTTGGTTGCATTTGCCTCCCTTGTCTGAAGGTAAACTTTAAATTCCATTTCTTGAGTTTATTCTCCATATTGTCCCTGGGATGATCTTTGGCTGACTTAATCTTGCTCCAGAACTACAAACCCTCACCAGCCTTTGTCTTCAGCACCGCACCAGGAGTTCCGTCAGTGCAACCTCGGTCAGCCACTCGCACCAGGGGGGCCCAGCCTGAGGCCGAGGTTGTCATTGCAGTGTGCCGTTCCACATCGGACGCGCTGTCACCAGGCCTCCCTGTTGGTTGCATTTGCCTCCCTTGTCTGAAGGTAAACTTTAAATTCCATTTCTTGAGTTTATTCTCCATATTGTCCCTGGGATGATCTTTGGCTGACATAATCTTTCTCCAGAACTACAAGCCCTCACCAGCTTCTGTCTTCACCATCGCACCCAGAGCTACAGCACTCCAACCCGGTCAGCCACTCGCACCAGGGGGGCCCAGCCTGAGGCTGAGTTTGTCATTGCAGTGTGCCCAGAACTACAAGCCCTCACCAGCCTTTTTTATTCACCATCGCACCCAGAGCTCTGGCCTGCAACCCGGTCAGCCACTCGCACCAGGGGGGCCCAGCCTGAGGCCGAGTTTGTCATTGCAGTGTGCTCTCCCATGTCGGACGCGCTGTCACCAGGCCTCCCTGTTGGTTGCATTTGCCTCCCTTGTCTGAAGGTAAACTTTAAATTCCATTTCTTGAGTTTATTCTCCATATTGTCCCTGGGATGATCTACGGCTGACTTAATCTTGCTCCAGAACTACAAGCCCTCACCAGCATGTGACTCCAGGCCACCCTGGGGCTCCAGCCAGGGCTCCAGCACTGCTGCCCGGTCCCCCACTCTCACCAGGGGTGCCCAGCCTTAGGGGGTGGTTGTCGTTGCAGTGGGCGTCGCCCTCTCGATCAAGCTTTCCCCAGGCCTCCCTGTTGGTTGCATTTGCCTCCCTTGTCTGAAGGTAAACTTTAAATTCCATTTCTTGAGTTTATTCTCCATATTGTCCCTGGGATGATCTTTGGCTGACATAATCTTTCTCCAGAACGACAAGCCCTCACCAGCCTTTGTCTTCACCATCGCACCCAGAGCTTTGTCCTGCAACCCGGTCAGCCACTCGCACCAGGGGGGCCCTGCCTGAGGCCGGGTTTGTCATTGCAGTGTGCCGTCCCATGTCGGACGCGCTGTCACCAGGCCTCCCTGTTTGTTGCATTTGCCTCCCTTGTCTGAAGGTAAACTTTAAATTCCATTTCTTGAGTTTATTCTCCATATTGTCCCTGGGATGATCTTTGGCTGACATAATCTTGCTCCAGAACTACAAGCCCTCACAAGCCTTTGTCTTCAGCACCGCACCAGGAGATCCGCCTGTGCAACCTCGGTCCCCCACTCGCACCAGGGGGGCCCAGCCTGAGGCCGAGGTTGTCATTGCAGTGTGCCGCCTCACGTCGGACGAGCTGTCACCAGGCCTCCCTGTTGGTTGCATTTGCCTCCCTTGTCTGAAGGTAAACTTTAAATTACATTTCTTGAGTTTATTCTCCATATTGTCCCTGGGATGATCTTTGGCTGACTTAATCTTGCTCCAGAACTACAAGCCCTCACAAGTCTTTGTCTCCAGCACCACACCCAGGGCTCCAGCACTGCAACCCGGTCCCCCACTCACACCGGGGGGGCCAAACCTGAGGCTGATTTTGTCTTTGCAGTCTGCCGTCCCATGTCGGACGCGCTGTCACCAGGCCTCCTTGTTGGTTGCATTTGCCTCCCTTGTCTGAAGGTAAACTTTAAATTCCATTTCTTGAGTTTATTCTCCATATTGTCCCTGGGATGATCTTTGGCTGACATAATCTTTCTCCAGAACTACAAGCCCTCACCAGCCTTTGTCTTCACCATCGCACCCAGAGCTCTGGCCTGCAACCCGGTCAGCCACTCGCACCAGGGGGGCCCAGCCTGAGGCCTAGTTTTTCATTGCAGTGTGCCGTCCCATGTCGGACGTGCTGTCACCAGGCCTCCCTGTTGGTTGCATTTGCCTCCATTGTCTGAAGGTAAACTTTAAATTCCATTTCTTGAGTTTATTCTCCATATTGTCCCTGGGATGATCTTTGGCTGACATAATCTTTCTCCAGAACTACAAGCCCTCACCAGCCTTTGTCTTCACCATCGCACCCAGAGCTCTGGCCTGCAACCCGGTCAGCCACTCGCACCAGGGGGGCCCAGCCTGAGGCCTAGTTTTTCATTGCAGTGTGCCGTCCCATGTCGGACGTGCTGTCACCAGGCCTCCCTGTTGGTTGCATTTGCCTCCCTTGTCTGAAGGTAAACTTTAAATTCCATTTCTTGAGTTTATTCTCCATATTGTCCCTGGGATGATCTTTGGCTGACATAATCTTTCTCCTTAACTACAAGCCCTCACCAGCATGTGACTCCAGGCCAACCTGGGGCTCCAGCCAGGGCTCCAGCACTGCTGCCCGGTACCCCACTCTCACCAGGGGGGCCCAGCCTGAGGCCGAGGTTGTCATTGCAGTGTGCCGTCCCACATCGGACGCGCTGTCACCATGCCTCCCTGTTGGTTGCATTTGCCTCCCTTGTCTGAAGGTAAACTTTAAATTCCATTTCTTGAGTTTATTCTCCATATTGTCCCTGGGATGATCTTTGGCTGACATAATCTTTCTCCAGAACGACAAGCCCTCACCAGCCTTTGTCTTCACCATCGCACCCAGAGCTCTGGCCTGCTACCCGGTCAGCCACTGGCACCAGGGGGGCCCAGCCTAAGGCCGAGTTTGTCATTGCAGTGTGCCGTCCCATGTCGGACGCGCTGTCATCAGGCCTCCTTTTTGGTTGCATTTGCCTCCCTTGTCTGAAGGTAAACTTTAAATTCCATTTCTTGAGTTTATTCTCCATATTGTCCCTGGGATGATCTTTGGCTGACATAATCTTTTTCCAGAACTACAAGCCCTCACCAGCCTTTGTCTTCAGCACCGCACCAGGATTTCTGCCAGTGCAACCTCGGTCCCCCACTCGCACCAGGGGGGCCCAGCCTGAGGCCGAGGTTGTCATTGCAGCTTGCCGTTCCACGTCGGACGAGCTGTCACCAGGCCTCCCTGTTGGTTGCATTTGCCTCCCTTGTCTGAAGGTAAACTTTAAATTCCATTTCTTGTGTTTATTCTCCATATTGTCCCAGGGATGATCTTTGGCTGACTTAATCTTGCTCCAGAACTACAAGCCCTCACAAGTCTTTGTCTCCAGCACCACACCCAGGGCTCCAGCACTGCAACCCGGTTCCCCACTCACACCAGGGGTGCCCAGCCTTAGGCGGTGGTTGTCGTTGCAGTGGGCGTCTCCCTCTCGATCAAGCTTTCCCCAGGCCTCCCTGTTGGTTGCATTTGCCTCCCTTGTCTGAAGGTAAACTTTAAATTCCATTTCTTGAGTTTATTCTCCATATTGTCCCTGGGATGATCTACGGCTGACTTAATCTTGCTCCAGAACTACAAGCCCTCACCAGCATGTGACTCCAGGCCACCCTGGGGCTCCAGCCAGGGCTCCAGCACTGCTGCCCGGTCCCCCACTCTCACCAGGGGTGCCCAGCCTTAGGGGGTGGTTGTCGTTTCAGTGGGCGTCGCCCTCTCGATCAAGCTTTCCCCAGGCCTCCCTGTTGGTTGCATTTGCCTCCCTTGTCTGAAGGTAAACTTTAAATTCCATTTCTTGAGTTTATTCTCCATATTGTCCCTGGGATGATCTTTGGCTGACATAATCTTTCTCCAGAACGACAAGCCCTCACCAGCCTTTGTCTTCACCATCGCACCCAGAGCTTTGTCCTGCAACCCGGTCAGCCACTCGCACCAGGGGGGCCCAGCCTGAGGCCGGGTTTGTCATTGCAGTGTGCCCAGAACTACAAGCCCTCACCAGCCTTTGTCTTCACCATCGCACCCAGAGCTCTGGCCGCAACCCGGTCACCCACTCGCACCAGGGGGGCCCTGCCTGAGGCCGAGTTTGTCATTGCAGTTTGCCGTCCCTTGTCGGACGCGCTGTCACCAGGCCTCCCTGTTGGTTGCATTTGCCTCCCTTGTCTGAAGGTAAACTTTAAATTCCATTTCTTGAGTTGATTCTACATATTGTCCCTGGGATGATATTTGGCTGACATAATCTTTCTCCAGAACTACAAGCCCTCACCAACCTTTGTCTTCAGCACCGCACCAGGATTTCTGCCAGTGCAAACTCGGTCCCCCACTCGCACCAGGGGGGCCCAGCCTGAGGCCGAGGTTGTCATTGCAGTGTGCCGTCCCACATCGGACGCGCTGTCACCAGGCCTCCCTGTTGATTGCATTTGCCTCCCTTGTCTGAAAGTAAACTTTAAATTCCATTTCTTGAGTGTAGTCTCCATATTGTCCCTGGGATGATCTTTGGCTGACATAATCTTTCTCCAGAACTACAAGCCCTCACAAGCCTTTGTCTCCAGCACCACACCCAGGGCTCCAGCACTGCAACCCGGTCCCCCACTCACACCAGGGGGGCCCAGCCTGAGGCTGATTTTGTCATTGCAGTGTGCCGTCCCACATCGGACGCGCTGTCCCCAGGCCTCCCTTTCGGTTGCATTTGCCTCCCTTGTCTGAAGGTAAACTTTAAATTCCATTTCTTGAGTTTATTCTCCATATTGTGCCTGGGATGATCTACGGCTGACTTAATCTTGCTCCAGAACTATAAGCCCTCACCAGCATGTGACTCCAGGCCAGACCGGGGCTCCAGCCAGCGCTCCAGCACTGTTTCCCGGTCCCCCACCCTCACCATGGGTGTCCAGCCTTAGGGGGTGGTTGTCGTTGCATTGGGCGTCACCCTCTCGATCAAGCTTTCCCCAGGCCTCCCTGTTGGTTGCATTTGCCTCCCTTGTCTGAAGGTAAACTTTAAATTACATTTCTTGAGTTTATTCTCCATATTGTCCCTGGGATGATCTTTGGCTGACATAATCTTTCTCCAGAACTACAAGCCCTCACCAGCCTTTGTCTTCACCATCGCACCCAGAGCTCTGGCCTGCAACCTTGTCCCCCACTCGCACCAAGGGGGCCCAGCCTGAGGCCGAGTTTGTCAGTGCAATGTGCTGTCCCATGTCGGACGCGCTGTCACCAGGCCTCCCTGTTGGTTGCATTTGCCTCCCTTGTCTGAAGGTAAACTTTAAATTCCGTTTCTTGAGTTTATTCTCCATATTGTGCCTGGGATGATCTTTGGCTGACATAATCTTTCTCCAGAACTACAAGCCCTCACCAGCCTTTGTCTTCACCATCACACCCAGAGCTCTGGCCTGCAACCCGGTCACCCACTCGCACCAAAGGGGCCCAGCCTGAGGCCGAGTTTGTCATTGCAGTGTGCCGTTCCATGTCGGACGCGCTGTCACCAGGCCTCCCTGTTGGTTGCATTTGCCTCCCTTGTCTGAAGGTAAACTTTAAATTCCATTTCTTGAGTTTATTCTCCATATTGTCCCTGGGATGATCTTTGGCTGACATAATCTTTCTCCAGAACTACAAGCCCTCACCAGCCTTTGTCTTCACCATCGCACCCAGAGCTCTGGCCTGCAACCCGGTCAGCCACTCTCACCAGGGGGGCCCAGCCTGAGGCCTAGTTTTTCATTGCAGTGTGCCGTCCCATGTCGGACGTGCTGTCACCAGGCCTCCCTGTTGGTTGCATTTGCCTCCCTTGTCTGAAGGTAAACTTTAAATTCCATTTCTTGAGTTTATTCTCCATATTGTCCTTGGGATGATCTTTGGCTGACATAATCTTTCTCCTTAACTACAAGCCCTCACCAGCATGTGACTCCAGGCCACCCTGGGGCTCCAGCCAGGGCTCCAGCACTGCTGCCCGGTACCCCACTCTCACCAGGGGGGCCCAGCCTGAGGCCGAGGTTGTCATTGCAGTGTGCCGTCCCACATCGGACGCGCTGTCACCATGCCTCCCTGTTGGTTGCATTTGCCTCCCTTGTCTGAAGGTAAACTTTAAATTCCATTTCTTGAGTTTATTCTCCATATTGTCCCTGGGATGATCTTTGGCTGACATAATCTTTCTCCAGAACGACAAGCCCTCACCAGCCTTTGTCTTCACCATCGCACCCAGAGCTCTGGCCTGCTACCCGGTCAGCCACTGGCACCAGGGGGGCCCAGCCTAAGGCCGAGTTTGTCATTGCAGTGTGCCGTCCCATGTCGGACGCGCTGTCATCAGGCCTCCTTTTTGGTTGCATTTGCCTCCCTTGTCTGAAGGTAAACTTTAAATTCCATTTCTTGAGTTTATTCTCCATATTGTCCCTGGGATGATCTTTGTCTGACATAATCTTTTTCAAGAACTACAAGCCCTCACCAGCCTTTGTCTTCAGCACCGAACCAGGATTTCTGCCAGTGCAACCTCGGTCCCCCACTCGCACCAGGGGGGCCCAGCCTGAGGCCGAGGTTGTCATTGCAGCTTGCCGTTCCACGTGGGACGAGCTGTCACCAGGCCTCCCTGTTGGTTGCATTTGCCTCCCTTGTCTGAAGGTAAACTTTAAATTCCATTTCTTGTGTTTATTCTCCATATTGTCCCAGGGATGATCTTTGGCTGACTTAATCTTGCTCCAGAACTACAAGCCCTCACAAGTCTTTGTCTCCAGCACCACACCCAGGGCTCCAGCACTGCAACCCGGTTCCCCACTCACACCAGGGGGGCCCAGCCTGAGGCTGATTTTGTCATTGCAGTGTGCCGTCCCATGTCGGACGCGCTGTCCCCAGGCTTCCCTGTTGGTTGCATTTGCCTCCCTTGTCTGAAGGTAAACTTTAAATTCCATTTCTTGAGTTTATTCTCCATATTGTCCCTGGGATGATCTTTGGCTGACATAATCTTTCTCCAGAACTACAAGCCCTCACCAGCCTTTGTCTTCACCATCGCACCCAGAGCTCTGGCCTGAAACCCGGTCAGCCACTCGCACCAGGGGGGCCCATCCTGAGGCTGAGTTTGTCATTGCAGTGTGCCCAGAACTACAAGCCCTCACCAGCCTTTGTCTTCACCATCGCACCCAGAGCTCTGGCCTGCAACCTGGTCAGCCACTCGCACCAGGGGGGCCCAGCCTGAGGCCGAGTTTGTCATTGCAGTGTGCTCTCCCATGTCGGACGCGCTGTCACCAGGCCTCCCTGTTGGTTGCATTTGCCTCCCTTGTCTGAAGGTAAACTTTAAATTCCATTTCTTGAGTTTATTCTCCATATTGTCCCTGGGATGATCTACGGCTGACTTAATCTTGCTCCAGAACTACAAGCCCTCACCAGCATGTGACTCCAGGCCACCCTGGGGCTCCAGCCAGGGCTCCAGCACTGCTGCCCGGTCCCCCACTCTCACCAGGGGTGCCCAGCCTTAAGGGGTGGTTGTCGTTTCAGTGGGCGTCGCCCTCTCGATCAAGCTTTCCCCAGGCCTCCCTGTTGGTTGCATTTGCCTCCCTTGTCTGAAGGTAAACTTTAAATTACATTTCTTGAGTTTATTCTCCATATTGTCCCTGGGATGATCTTTGGCTGACATAATCTTTCTCCAGAACTACAAGCCCTCACCAGCCTTTGTCTTCACCATCGCACCCAGAGCTCTGGCCTGCTACCCGGTCAGCCACTGGCACCAGGGGGGCCCAGCCTAAGGCCGAGTTTGTCATTGCAGTGTGCCGTCCCATGTCGGACGCGCTGTCATCAGGCCTCCTTTTTGGTTGCATTTGCCTCCCTTGTCTGAAGGTAAACTTTAAATTCCATTTCTTGAGTTTATTCTCCATATTGTCCCTGGGATGATCTTTGGCTGACATAATCTTTTTCCAGAACTACAAGCCCTCACCAGCCTTTGTCTTCAGCACTGCACCAGGATTTCTGCCAGTGCAACCTCGGTCCCCCACTCGCACCAGGGGGGCCCAGCCTGAGGCCGAGGTTGTCATTGCAGCTTGCCGTTCCACGTCGGACGAGCTGTCACCAGGCCTCCCTGTTGGTTGCATTTGCCTCCCTTGTCTGAAGGTAAACTTTAAATTCCATTTCTTGTGTTTATTCTCCATATTGTCCCAGGGATGATCTTTGGCTGACTTAATCTTGCTCCTGAACTACAAGCCCTCACAAGTCTTTGTCTCCAGCACCACACCCAGAGCTCTGGCCTGCAACCCGGTCAGCCACTCGCACCAGGGGGGCCCAGCCTGAGGCCGGGTTTGTCATTGCAGTGTGCCCAGAACTACAAGCCCTCACCAGCCTTTGTCTTCACCATCGCACCCAGAGCTCTGGCCGCAACCCGGTCACCCACTCGCACCAGGGGGGCCCTGCCTGAGGCCGAGTTTGTCATTGCAGTTTGCCGTCCCTTGTCGGACGCGCTGTCACCAGGCCTCCCTGTTGGTTGCATTTGCCTCCCTTGTCTGAAGGTAAACTTTAAATTCCATTTCTTGAGTTGATTCTACATATTGTCCCTGGGATGATCTTTGGCTGACATAATCTTTCTCCAGAACTACAAGCCCTCACCAGCCTTTGTCTTCAGCACCGCACCAGGATTTCTGCCAGTGCAAACTCGGTCCCCCACTCGCACCAGGGGGGCCCAGCCTGAGGCCGAGGTTGTCATTGCAGTGTGCCGTCCCACATCGGACGCGCTGTCACCAGGCCTCCCTGTTGATTGCATTTGCCTCCCTTGTCTGAAAGTAAACTTTAAATTCCATTTCTTGAGTTTAGTCTCCATATTGTCCCTGGGATGATCTTTGGCTGACATAATCTTTCTCCAGAACTACAAGCCCTCACAAGCCTTTGTCTCCAGCACCACACCCAGGGCTCCAGCACTGCAACCCGGTCCCCCACTCACACCAGGGGGGCCCAGCCTGAGGCTGATTTTGTCATTGCAGTGTGCCGTCCCACATCGGACGCGCTGTCCCCAGGCCTCCCTTTCGGTTGCATTTGCCTCCCTTGTCTGAAGGTAAACTTTAAATTCCATTTCTTGAGTTTATTCTCCATATTGTGCCTGGGATGATCTACGGCTGACTTAATCTTGCTCCAGAACTATAAGCCCTCACCAGCATGTGACTCCAGGCCAGACCGGGGCTCCAGCCAGCGCTCCAGCACTGTTTCCCGGTCCCCCACCCTCACCATGGGTGTCCAGCCTTAGGGGGTGGTTGTCGTTGCATTGGGCGTCACCCTCTCGATCAAGCTTTCCCCAGGCCTCCCTGTTGGTTGCATTTGCCTCCCTTGTCTGAAGGTAAACTTTAAATTCCATTTCTTGAGTTTATTCTCCATATTGTCCCTGGGATGATCTTTGGCTGACATAATCTTTCTCCAGAACTACAAACCCTCACCAGCCTTTGTCTTCACCATCGCACCCAGAGCTCTGGCCTGCAACCTTGTCACCCACTCGCACCAAGGGGGCCCAGCCTGAGGCCGAGTTTGTCAGTGCAATGTGCTGTCCCATGTCGGACGCGCTGTCACCAGGCCTCCCTGTTGGTTGCATTTGCCTCCCTTGTCTGAAGGTAAACTTTAAATTCCATTTCTTGAGTTTATTCTCCATATTGTCCCTGGGATGATCTTTGGCTGACTTAATCTTGCTCCAGAACTACAAACCCTCACCAGCCTTTGTCTTCAGCACCGCACCAGGAGTTCTGTCAGTGCAACCTCGGTCAGCCACTCGCACCAGGGGGGCCCAGCCTGAGGCCGAGGTTGTCATTGCAGTGTGCCGTTCCACATCGGACGCGCTGTCACCAGGCCTCCCTGTTGGTTGCATTTGCCTCCCTTGTCTGAAGGTAAACTTTAAATTCCATTTCTTGAGTTTATTCTCCATATTGTCCCTGGGATGATCTTTGGCTGACATAATCTTTCTCCAGAACTACAAGCCCTCACCAGCTTCTGTCTTCACCATCGCACCCAGAGCTACAGCACTCCAACCCGGTCCCCCACTCACACTAGGGGGGCCCAGCCTGAGGCCGAGTTTGTCATTGCAGTGTGCCGTCCCATGTCGGACGAGTTGTCACCAGGCCTCCCTGTTGGTTGCATTTGCCTCCCTTGTCTGAAGGTAAACTTTAAATTCCATTTCTTGAGTTTATTCTCCATATTGTGCCTGGGATGATCTTTGGCTGACATAATCTTTCTCCAGAACTACAAGCCCTCACCAGCCTTTGTCTTCACCATCACACCCAGAGCTCTGGCCTGCAACCCGGTCACCCACTCGCACCAAGGGGGCCCAGCCTGAGGCCGAGTTTGTCATTGCAGTGTGCCGTTCCATGTCGGACGCGCTGTCACCAGCCCTCCCTGTTGGTTGCATTTGCCTCCCTTGTCTGAAGGTAAACTTTAAATTCCATTTCTTGAGTTTATTCTCCATATTGTCCCTGGGATGATCTTTGGCTGACATAATCTTTCTCCAGAACTACAAGCCCTCACCAGCCTTTGTCTTCACCATCGCACCCAGAGCTCTGGCCTGCAACCCGGTCAGCCACTCACACCAGGGGGGCCCAGCCTGAGGCCTAGTTTTTCATTGCAGTGTGCCGTCCCATGTCGGACGTGCTGTCACCAGGCCTCCCTGTTGGTTGCATTTGCCTCCCTTGTCTGAAGGTAAACTTTAAATTCCATTTCTTGAGTTTATTCTCCATATTGTCCCTGGGATGATCTTTGGCTGACATAATCTTTCTCCTTAACTACAAGCCCTCACCAGCATGTGACTCCAGGCCACCCTGGGGCTCCAGCCAGGGCTCCAGCACTGCTGCCCGGTACCCCACTCTCACCAGGGGGGCCCAGCCTGAGGCCGAGGTTGTCATTGCAGTGTGCCGTCCCACATCGGACGCGCTGTCACCATGCCTCCCTGTTGGTTGCATTTGCCTCCCTTGTCTGAAGGTAAACTTTAAATTCCATTTCTTGAGTTTATTCTCCATATTGTCCCTGGGATGATCTTTGGCTGACATAATCTTTCTCCTGAACTACAAGCCCTCACCAGCATGTGACTCCAGGCCACCCTGGGGCTCCAGCCAGGGCTCCAGCACTGCTGCCCGGTACCCCACTCTCACCAGGGGGGCCCAGCCTGAGGCCGAGGTTGACATTGCAGTGTGCCGTCCCACATCGGACGCGCTGTCACCATGCCTCCCTGTTGGTTGCATTTGCCTCCCTTGTCTGAAGGTAAACTTTAAATTCCATTTCTTGAGTTTATTCTCCATATTGTCCCTCGGATGATCTTTGACTGACATAATCTTTCTCCAGAACTACAAGCCCTCACCATCCTCTGTCTTCACCATCGCACCCAGAGCTCCAGCACTGCAACCCGGTCCCCCACTCTCACTAGGGGGGCCCAGCCTGAGGGCGATTTTGTCATTGCAGTGTGCCGCCCCACATCGGACGAGCTGTCACCAGGCCTCCCTGTTGGTTGCATTTGCCTCCCTTGTCTGAAGGTAAACTTTAAATTCCCTTTCTTGAGTTTATTCTCCATATTGTCCCTGGGATGATCTTTGGCTGACTTAATCTTGCTCCAGAACTACAAGCCCTCACCAGGATGTGACTCCAGGCCACCCCGGGGCTCCGGCCAGGGCTCCAGCACTGCTGCCCGGTCCCCCACTCTCACCAGGGGTGCCCAGCCTTAGGCGGTGGTTGTCGTTGCAGTGGGCGTTTCCCTCTCGATCAAGCTTTCCCCAGGCCTCCCTGTTGGTTGCATTTGCCTCCCTTGTCTGTAGGTAAACTTTAAATTCCATTTCTTGAGTTTATTCTCCATATTGTCCCTGGGATGATCTTTGGCTGACATAATCTTTCTCCAGAACTACAAGCCCTCACCAGCCTTTGTCTTCACCATCGCACCCAGAGCTCTGGCCTGCAACCCGGTCACCCACTCGCACCAGGGGGTCCCAGCCTGAGGCCGAGTTTGTCATTGCAGTGTGCCGTCCCATGTCGGACGCGCTGTCACCAGGCCTCCCTGTTAGTTGCATTTGCCTCCCTTGTCTGAAGGTAAACTTTAAATTCCCTTTCTTGAGTTTATACTCCATATTGTCCCTGGGATGATCTACGGCTGACTTAATCTTGCTCCAGAACTACAAGCCCTCACCAGCATGTGACTCCAAGCCACCCTGGGGCTCCAACCAGGGCTCCAGCACTGCTGCCCGGTCCCCCACTCTCACCAGGGGTGCCCAGCCTTAGGCGGTGGTTGTCGTTGCAGTGGGCGTCGCCCTCTCGATCAAGCTTTACCCAGGCCTCCCTGTTGGTTGCATTTGCCTCCCTTGTCTGAAGGTAAACTTTAAATTCCCTTTCTTGAGTTTATTCTCCATATTGTCCCTGGGATGATCTACGGCTGACTTAATCTTGCTCCAGAACTACAAGCCCTCACCAGCATGTTACTCCAGGCCACCCTGGGCCTCCAGCCAGGGCTCCAGCACTGCTGCCCGGTCCCCCACTCTCACCAGGGGTGCCCAGCCTTAGGCGGTTGTTGTCGTTGCAGTGGACGTCGCCCTCTCGATCAAGCTTTCCCCAGGCCTCCCTGTTGGTTGCATTTGCCTCCCTTGTCTGAAGGTAAACTTTATATTCCATTTCTTGAGTTTATTTTCCATATTGTCCCTGGGATGATCTTTGGCTGACATAATCTTGCTCCAGAACTACAAGCCCTCACAAGCCTTTGTCTCCAGCACCACACCCAGGGCTCCAGCACTGCAACCCGGTCCCCCATCACACTAGATGTGCCCAGCCTGAGGGCGATTTTTTTCATTGCAGTGTGCCGTCCCATGTCGGACGCGCTATCACCAGGCCTACCTGTTGGTTGCATTTGCCTCCCTTGTCTGAAGGTAAACTTTAAATTCCCTTTCTTGAGTTTATACTCCATATTGTCCCTGGGATGATCTACGGCTGACTTAATCTTGCTCCAGAACTACAAGCCCACACCAGCATGTGACTCCAAGCCACCCTGGGGCTCCAACCAGGGCTCCAGGACTGCTGCCCGGTCCCCCACTCTCACCAGGGGTGCCCAGCCTTAGGCGGTGGTTGTCGTTGCAGTGGGCGTCGCCCTCTCGATCAAGCTTTCCCCAGGCCTCCCTGTTGGTTGCATTTGCCTCCCTTGTCTGAAGGTAAACTTTAAATTCCATTTCTATAGTTTATTTTCCATATTGTCCCTGGGATGATCTTTGGCTGCCATAATCTTTCTCCAGAACTACAAGCCCTCACCAGCCTCTGTCTTCAGCACCGCACCCAGAGCTCCAGCACTGCAACCCGGTCCCCCATCACACTAGATGTGCCCAGCCTGAGGGCGATTTTGTCATTGCAGTGTGCCGTCCCATGTTGGACGACCTGTCATCAGGCCTCCCTGTTGGTTGCATTTGCCTCCCTTGTCTGAAGGTAAACTTTAAATTCCATTTCTTGAGTTTATCCTCCATATTGTCCCTGGGATGATCTTTGGCTGACTTAATCTTGCTCCAGAACTACAAGCCCTCACCAGCCTCTGTCTTCAGCACCGCACCCAGAGCTCCAGCACTGCAACCCGGTCCCCCACTCACACTAGGGGTGCCCAGCCTGAGGGCGATTTTGTCATTGCAGTGTGCCGTCCCATGTCGGAAGACCTGTCATCAGGCCTCCCTGTTGGTTGCATTCGCCTCCCTTGTTTGAAGGTAAACTTTAAATTCCATTTCTTGAGTTTATTCTCCATATTGTCCCTGGGATGATCTTTGGCTGACATAATCTTGCTCCAGAACTACAAGCCCTCACAAGCCTTTGTCTTCAGCACCGCACCAGGAGTTCCGCCAGTGCAACCTCGGTCCCCCACTCGCACCAGGGGGGCCCAGCCTGAGGCCGAGGTTTTCATTGCAGTGTGCCGTCCCACATCGGACGCGCTGTCACCAGGCCTCCCTGTTGGTTGCATTTGCCTCCCTTGTCTGAAGGTAAACTTTAAATTCCCTTTCTTGAGTTTATTCTCCATATTGTCCCTGGGATGATCTACGGCTGACTTAATCTTGCTCCAGAACTACAAGCCCTCACCAGCATGTTACTCCAGGCCACCCTGGGGCTCCAGCCAGGGTTCCAGCACTGCTGCCTGGTCCCCCACTCTCACCAGGGGTGCCCAGCCTTAGGCGGTTGTTGTCATTGCAGTGGGCGTCGCCCTCTCGATCAAGCTTTCCCCAGGCCTCCCTGTTGGTTGCATTTGCCTACCTTGTCTGAAGGTAAACTTTAAATTCCATTTCTTGAGTTTATTCTCCATATTGTCCCTGGGATGATCTTTGGCTGACATAATCTTGCTCCTGAACTACAAGCCCTCACAAGCCTTTGTCTCCAGCACCACACCCAGGGCTCCAGCACTGCAAACCGGTCCCCCACTCACACCAGGGGGGCCCAGCCTGAGGCTGATTTTGTCATTGTAGTGTGCCGTCCCACATCGGACGCGCTATCACCAGGCCTCCCTGTTGGTTGTATTTGCCTCCCTTGTCTGAAGGTAAACTTTAAATTCCATTTCTTGAGTTTATTTTCCATATTTTCCCTGGGATGATCTTTGGCTGACATAATCTTTCTCCAGAACTACAAGCCCTCACCAGCCTTTGTCTTCACCATCGCACCCAGAGCTCTGGCCTGCAACCCGGTCACCCACTCGCACCAGGGGGGCCCAGCCTGAGGCTGATTTTGTCATTGCAGTGTGCTGTCCCATGTCGGACGCGCTGTCACCAGGCCTCCCTGTTGGTTGCATTTGCCTCCCTTGTCTGAAGGTAAACTTTAAATTCCATTTCTTGAGTTTATTCTCCATATTGTGCCTTGGATGATCTACGGCTGACTTAATCTTGCTCCAGAACTACAAGCACTCACCAGCATGTGACTCCAGGCCACACCGGGGCTCCAGCCAGGGCTCCAGCACTGCTGCCCGGTCCCCCACCCTCACCAGGGGTGCCCATCCTTAGGCGGTGGTTGTCGTTGCAGTGGGTGTCGCCCTCTCGATCAAGCTTTCCCCAGGCCTCCCTGTTGGTTGCATTTGCCTCCATTGTCTGAAGGTAAACTTTAAATTACATTTCTTGAGTTTATTCTCCATATTGTGCCTGGGATGATCTACGGCTGACTTAATCTTGCTCCAGAACTATAAGCCCTCACCAGCATGTGACTCCAGGCCACACCGGGGCTCCAGCCAGGGCTCCAGCCAGGGCTCCAGCCAGGGCTCCAGCACTGCTGCCCAGTCCCCCACTCTCACCCGGGGGGCCCAGCCTTAGGCGGTGGTTGTCGTTGCAGTGGGCGACGCCCTCTCGATCAAGCTTTCCCCAGGCCTCCCTGTTGGTTGCATTTGCCTCCCTTGTCTGAAGGTAAACTTTAAATTCCCTTTCTTGAGTTTATTCTCCATATTGTGCCTGGGATGATCTACGGCTGACTTAATCTTGCTCCAGAACTATAAGCCCTCACTAGCATGTGACTCCAGGCTACTTCGGGGCTCCAGCCAGGGCTCCAGCCAGGGCTCCAGCACTGCTGCCCAGTCCCCCACCCTCACCAGGGGTGCCCAGCCTTAGGCGGTGGTTGTCGTTTCAGTGGGCGACGCCCTCTCGATCAAGCTTTCCCCAGGCCTCCCTGTTGGTTGCATTTGCCTCCCTTGTCTGAAGGTAAACTTTAAATTACATTTCTTGAGTTTATTCTCCATATTGTCCCTGGGATGATCTTTGGCTGACATAATCTTTTTCCAGAACTACAAGCCCTCACCAGCCTTTTTCTTCACCATTGCACCCAGAGCTCTGGCCTTTGTTGTGATTCTATATTTAGTTTAATGCATTATAGCAGTGAGAGTTAGTATATTAGCAAATATTGTATGTATGTGTTAGAAGTATTATAGTTAGTTAAATGTTTAAATGTAATGAATGTCAATACATGTAGTCCTCTTATAATCATTTGCCCATTCTTATCAGTACCATTCAGAACCTCGGAGTAAAGACAGATACTGTTTGACTGATTAAGCATCAGGAACAGTGACTTGGGGTGATCAAAGTGGGGGTGAGCACAGAAACTGCATTTGTTACCCCCCATAAAGTTTGTGACCCTTTCAGGCACGGGAACACAAACTTTTCACCTCAGGGTTTTATGGCAGGAAAGTTTCCAGCAGACCAGATCGAGAGGAGGATGGACTATTTGGCTCCCGGCCAAATAAGGACTTGTTTCCTGCCACAGATTAGCCTAAAACGGGGAAGGCTACACCATCGGACAGCCAATAGGAGGACGACATGGAAGAAGACATCTACATATTTTATTACTGTTTGTTTCTGTATTTAAGATGGCGTAAGGGACAGATAGATCAGACTTGGCATCTGATAACACATTGTTGTTGTTAGGGTTAAGCCTCCGGAGCTCTGTACCAAGTATCTTGTTTTTTCTGTTACTAAAACTTCTTAAGATTTCATTTGTCTACTATTCTCTTCATTCAACGAACACGCGGTTTGGTAGCATAAGATTGGATAAAAGAACCAAACCAACACAGTGGGCGTCGCCCTCTCGATCAAGCTTTCCCCAGGCCTCCCTGTTGGTTGCATTTGCCTCCCTTGTCTGAAGGTAAACTTTAAATTCCATTTCTTGAGTTTATTCTCCGTATTGTCCCTGGGATGATCTTTGGCTGACATAATCTTTCTCCTGAACTACAAGCCCTCACCAGCCTTTGTCTTCAGCACCGCACCAGGAGTTCCGCCAGTGCAACCTCGGTCCCCCACTCGCACCAGGGGGGCCCAGCCTGAGGCTGATTTTGTCATTGCAGTGTGCCGTCCCACATCGGACGCGCTATCACCAGGCCTCCCTGTTGGTTGCATTTGCTTCCCTTGTCTGAAGGTAAACTTTAAATTCCATTTCTTGAGTTTATTCTCCATATTGTCCCTGGGATGATCTACGGCTGACTTAATCTTGCTCCAGAACTACAAGCCCTCACCAGCCTTTGTCTCCAGCACCACACCCAGAGCTCTGGCCTGCAACCCGGTCAGTCACTCGCACCAGGGGCGCCCAGCCTGAGGCCGAGTTTGTCATTGCAGTGTGCCCAGAACTACAAGCCCTAACCAGCCTTTGTCTTCACCATCGCACCCAGAGCTCTGGCCTGCAACCCGGTCAGCCACTCGCACCAGGGGGGCCCAGCTTGAGGCCGAGTTTGTCATTGCAGTGTGCTGTCCCATGTCGGACGCGCTGTCACCAGGCCTCCCTGTTGGTTGCATTTGCCTCCCTTGTCTGAAGGTAAACTTTAAATTCCATTTCTTGAGTTTATTCTCCATATTGTCCCTGGGATGATCTACGGCTGACTTAATCTTGCTCCAGAACTACAAGCCCTCACCAGCATGTGACTCCAGGCCACCCTAGGGCTCCAGCCAGGGCTCCAGCACTGCTGCCCGGTCCCCCACTCTCACCAGGGGTGCCCAGCCTTAGGCGGTGGTTGTCGTTGCAGTGGGCGTCGCCCTCTCGATCAAGCTTTCCCCAGGCCTCCCTGTTGGTTGCATTTGCCTCCCTTGTCTGAAGGTAAACTTTAAATTCCATTTCTTGAGTTTATTCTCCATATTGTCCCTGGGATGATCTTTGGCTGACATAATCTTTCTCCAGAACTACAAGCCCTCACCAGCCTTTGTCTTCACCATCGCACCCAGAGCTCTGGCCTGCAACCCGGTCAGCCACTCGCACCAAGGGGCCCCATTCTGAGGCCGAGTTTGTCATTGCAGTGTGCCGTCCCATGTCGGACGCGCTGTCACCAGGCCTCCCTGTTGGTTGCATTTGCCTCCCTTGTCTGAAGGTAAATTTTAAATTACATTTCTTGAGTTTATTCTCCATATTGTCCCTGGGATGATCTTTGGCTGACATAATCTTGCTCCAGAACTACAAGCCCTCACAAGCCTTTGTTTTCAGCACCGCACCAGGAGTTCCGCCAGTGCAACCTCGGTCCCCCACTCGCACCAGGGGGGCCCAGCCTGAGGCCGAGGTTGTCATTGCAGCTTTCCGTTCCACGTCGGACGAGCTGTCACCATGCCTCCCTGTTGGTTGCATTTGCCTCCCTTGTCTGAAGGTAAACTTTAAATTCCATTTCTTGAGTTTATTCTCCATATTGTCCCTGGGATGATCTTTGGCTGACATAATCTTTCTCCAGAACTACAAGCCCTCACCAGCCTTTGTCTTCACCATCGCACCCAGAGCTCTGGCCTGCTACCCGGTCAGCCACTGGCACCAGGGGGGCCCAGCCTAAGGCCGAGTTTGTCATTGCAGTGTGCCGTCCCATGTCGGACGCGCTGTCATCAGGCCTCCTTTTTGGTTGCATTTGCCTCCCTTGTCTGAAGGTAAACTTTAAATTCCATTTCTTGAGTTTATTCTCCATATTGTCCCTGGGATGATCTTTGGCTGACATAATCTTTCTCCTTAACTATAAGCCCTCACCAGCCTTTGTCTTCAGCACCGCACCAGGATTTCTGCCAGTGCAACCTCGGTCCCCCACTCGCACCAGGGGGGCCCAGCCTGAGGCCGAGGTTGTCATTGCAGCTTGCCGTTCCACGTCGGACGAGCTGTCACCAGGCCTCCCTGTTGGTTGCATTTGCCTCCCTTGTCTGAAGGTAAACTTTAAATTCCATTTCTTGTGTTTATTCTCCATATTGTCCCAGGGATGATCTTTGGCTGACTTAATCTTGCTCCAGAACTACAAGCCCTCACAAGTCTTTGTCTCCAGCACCACACCCAGGGCTCCAGCACTGCAACCCGGTTCCCCACTCACACCAGGGGGGCCCAGCCTGAGGCTGATTTTGTCATTGCAGTCTGCCGTCCCATGTCGGACGCGCTGTCCCCAGGCTTCCCTGTTGGTTGCATTTGCCTCCCTTGTCTGAAGGTAAACTTTAAATTCCATTTCTTGAGTTTAGTCTCCATATTGTCCCTGGGATGATCTTTGGCTGACATAATCTTTCTCCAGAACTACAAGCCCTCACAAGCCTTTGTCTCCAGCACCACACCCAGGGCTCCAGCACTGCAACCCGGTCAGCCACTCGCACCAGGGGGGCCCAGCCTGAGGCCTAGTTTTTCATTGCAGTGTGCCGTCCCATGTCGGACGTGCTGTCACCAGGCCTCCCTGTTGGTTGCATTTGCCTCCCTTGTCTGAAGGTAAACTTTAAATTCCATTTCTTGAGTTTATTCTCCATATTGTGCCTGGGATGATCTACGGCTGACTTAATCTTGCTCCAGAACTATAAGCCCTCACCAGCATGTGACTCCAGGCCAGACCGGGGCTCCAGCCAGCGCTCCAGCACTGTTTCCCGGTCCCCCACCCTCACCATGGGTTTCCAGCCTTAGGGGGTGGTTGTCGTTGCAGTGGGCGTCACCCTCTCGATCAAGCTTTCCCCAGGCCTCCCTGTTGGTTGCATTTGCCTCCCTTGTCTGAAGGTAAACTTTAAATTACATTTCTTGAGTTTATTCTCCATATTGTCCCTGGGATGATCTTTGGCTGACATAATCTTTCTCCAGAACTACAAGCCCTCACCAGCCTTTGTCTTCACCATCGCACCCAGAGCTCTGGCCTGCAACCTTGTCACCCACTCGCACCAAGGGGGCCCAGCCTGAGGCCGAGTTTGTCAGTGCAATGTGCTGTCCCATGTCGGACGCGCTGTCACCAGGCCTCCCTGTTGGTTGCATTTGCCTCCCTTGTCTGAAGGTAAACTTTAAATTCCATTTCTTGAGTTTATTCTCCATATTGTCCCTGGGATGATCTTTGGCTGACTTAATCTTGCTCCAGAACTACAAACCCTCACCAGCCTTTGTCTTCAGCACCGCACCAGGAGTTCCGTCAGTGCAACCTCGGTCCCCCACTCACACCAGGGGGGCCCAGCCTGAGGCCGAGGTTGTCATTGCAGTGTGCCGTTCCACATCGGACGCGCTGTCACCAGGCCTCCCTGTTGGTTGCATTTGCCTCCCTTGTCTGAAGGTAAACTTTAAATTCCATTTCTTGAGTTTATTCTCCATATTGTCCCTGGGATGATCTTTGGCTGACATAATCTTTCTCCAGAACTACAAGCCCTCACCAGCTTCTGTCTTCACCATCGCACCCAGAGCTACAGCACTCCAACCCGGTCCCCCACTCACACTAGGGGGGCCCAGTCTGAGGCCGAGTTTGTCATTGCAGTGTGCCGTCCCATGTCGGACGAGTTGTCCCCAGGCCTCCCTGTTGGTTGCATTTCCCTCCCTTGTCTGAAGGTAAACTTTAAATTCCATTTCTTGAGTTTATTCTCCATATTGTGCCTGGGATGATCTTTGGCTGACATAATCTTTCTCCAGAACTACAAGCCCTCACCAGCCTTTGTCTTCACCATCACACCCAGAGCTCTGGCCTGCAACCCGGTCAGCCACTCGCACCAAGGGGGCCCAGCCTGAGGCCGAGTTTGTCATTGCAGTGTGCCGTTCCATGTCGGACGCGCTGTCACCAGGCCTCCCTGTTGGTTGCATTTGCCTCCCTTTTCTGAAGGTAAACTTTAAATTCCATTTCTTGAGTTTATTCTCCATATTGTCCCTGGGATGATCTTTGGCTGACATAATCTTTCTCCAGAACTACAAGCCCTCACCAGCCTTTGTCTTCACCATCGCACCCAGAGCTCTGGCCTGCAACCTTGTCACCCACTCGCACCAAGGGGGCCCAGCCTGAGGCCGAGTTTGTCAGTGCAATGTGCTGTCCCATGTCGGACGCGCTGTCACCAGGCCTCCCTGTTGGTTGCATTTGCCTCCCTTGTCTGAAGGTAAACTTTAAATTCCATTTCTTGAGTTTATTCTCCATATTGTCCCTGGGATGATCTTTGGCTGACTTAATCTTGCTCCAGAACTACAAACCCTCACCAGCCTTTGTCTTCAGCACCGCACCAGGAGTTCCGTCAGTGCAACCTCGGTCCCCCACTCACACCAGGGGGGCCCAGCCTGAGGCCGAGGTTGTCATTGCAGTGTGCCGTTCCACATCGGACGCGCTGTCACCAGGCCTCCCTGTTGGTTGCATTTGCCTCCCTTGTCTGAAGGTAAACTTTAAATTCCATTTCTTGAGTTTATTCTCCATATTGTCCCTGGGATGATCTTTGGCTGACATAATCTTTCTCCAGAACTACAAGCCCTCACCAGCTTCTGTCTTCACCATCGCACCCAGAGCTACAGCACTCCAACCCGGTCCCCCACTCACACTAGGGGGGCCCAGCCTGAGGCCGAGTTTGTCATTGCAGTGTGCCGTCCCATGTCGGACGAGTTGTCACCAGGCCTCCCTGTTGGTTGCATTTGCCTCCCTTGTCTGAAGGTAAACTTTAAATTCCATTTCTTGAGTTTATTCTCCATATTGTGCCTGGGATGATCTTTGGCTGACATAATCTTTCTCCAGAACTACAAACCCTCACCAGCCTTTGTCTTCACCATCACACCCAGAGCTCTGGCCTGCAACCCGGTCACCCACTCGCACCAAGGGGGCCCAGCCTGAGGCCGAGTTTGTCATTGCAGTGTGCCGTTCCATGTCGGACGCGCTGTCACCAGGCCTCCCTGTTGGTTGCATTTGCCTCCCTTGTCTGAAGGTAAACTTTAAATTCCATTTCTTGAGTTTATTCTCCATATTGTCCCTGGGATGATCTTTGGCTGACATAATCTTTCTCCAGAACTACAAGCCCTCACCAGCCTTTGTCTTCACCATCGCACCCAGAGCTCTGGCCTGCAACCCGGTCAGCCACTCGCACCAGGGGGGCCCAGCCTGAGGCCTAGTTTTTCATTGCAGTGTGCCGTCCCATGTCGGACGTGCTGTCACCAGGCCTCCCTGTTGGTTGCATTTGCCTCCCTTGTCTGAAGGTAAACTTTAAATTCCATTTCTTGAGTTTATTCTCCATATTGTCCCTGGGATGATCTTTGGCTGACATAATCTTTCTCCTTAACTACAAGCCCTCACCAGCATGTGACTCCAGGCCACCCTGGGGCTCCAGCCAGGGCTCCAGCACTGCTGCCCGGTACCCCACTCTCATCAGGGGGGCCCAGCCTGAGGCCGAGGTTGTCATTGCAGTGTGCCGTCCCACATCGGACGCGCTGTCACCATGCCTCCCTGTTGGTTGCATTTGCCTCCCTTGTCTGAAGGTAAACTTTAAATTCCCTTTCTTGAGTTTATTCTCCATATTGTCCCTGGGATGATCTTTGGCTGACATAATCATTCTCCTTAACTACAAGCCCTCACCAGCATGTGACTCCAGGCCACCCTGGGGCTCCAGCCAGGGCTCCAGCACTGCTGCCCGGTACCCCACTCTCACCAGGGGGGCCCAGCCTTAGGCGGTTGTTGTCGTTGCAGTGGACGTCGCCCTCTCGATCAAGCTTTCCCCAGGCCTCCCTGTTGGTTGCATTTGCCTCCCTTGTCTGAAGGTAAACTTTATATTCCATTTCTTGAGTTTATTTTCCATATTGTCCCTGGGATGATCTTTGGCTGACATAATCTTGCTCCAGAACTACAAGCCCTCACAAGCCTTTGTCTCCAGCACCACACCCAGGGCTCCAGCACTGCAACCCGGTCCCCCACTCACACCAGGGGGGCCCAGCCTGAGGCTAATTTCTTCATTGCAGTGTGCCGTCCCACATCGGACGCGCTATCACCAGGCCTACCTGTTGGTTGCATTTGCCTCCCTTGTCTGAAGGTAAACTTTAAATTCCCTTTCTTGAGTTTATACTCCATATTGTCCCTGGGATGATCTACGGCTGACTTAATCTTGCTCCAGAACTTCAAGCCCACACCAGCATGTGACTCCAAGCCACCCTGGGGCTCCAACCAGGTCTCCAGGACTGCTGCCAGGTCCCCCACTCTCACCAGGGGTGCCCAGCCTTAGGCGGTGGTTGTCGTTGCAGTGGGCGTCGCCCTCTCGATCAAGCTTTCCCCAGGCCTCCCTGTTGGTTGCATTTGCCTCCCTTGTCTGAAGGTAAACTTTAAATTCCATTTCTATAGTTTATTTTCCATATTGTCCCTGGGATGATCTTTGGCTGCCATAATCTTTCTCCAGAACTACAAGCCCTCACCAGCCTCTGTCTTCAGCACCGCACCCAGAGCTCCAGCACTGCAACCCGGTCCCCCATCACACTAGATGTGCCCAGCCTGAGGGCGATTTTGTCATTGCAGTGTGCCGTCCCATGTCGGACGACCTGTCATCAGGCCTCCCTGTTGGTTGCATTTGCCTCCCTTGTCTGAAGGTAAACTTTAAATTCCATTTCTTGAGTTTATCCTCCATATTGTCCCTGGGATGATCTTTGGCTGACATAATCTTGCTCCAGAACTACAAGCCCTCACAAGCCTTTGTCTTCAGCACCGCACCAGGAGTTCCGCCAGTGCAACCTCGGTCCCCCACTCGCACCAGGGGGGCCCAGCCTGAGGCCGAGGTTGTCGTTGCAGTGGGTGTCGCCCTCTCGATCAAGCTTTCCCCAGGCCTCCCTGTTGGTTGCATTTGCCTCCATTGTCTGAAGGTAAACTTTAAATTACATTTCTTGAGTTTATTCTCCATATTGTGCCTGGGATGATCTACGGCTGACTTAATCTTGCTCCAGAACTATAAGCCCTCACCAGCATGTGACTCCAGGCCACACCGGGGCTCCAGCCAGGGCTCCAGCCAGGGCTCCAGCCAGGGCTCCAGCACTGCTGCCCAGTCCCCCACTCTCACCAGGGGGGCCCAGCCTTAGGCGGTGGTTGTCGTTGCAGTGGGCGACGCCCTCTCGATCAAGCTTTCCCCAGGCCTCCCTGTTGGTTGCATTTGCCTCCCTTGTCTGAAGGTAAACTTTAAATTCCCTTTCTTGAGTTTATTCTCCATATTGTGCCTGGGATGATCTACGGCTGACTTAATCTTGCTCCAGAACTATAAGCCCTCACTAGCATGTGACTCCAGGCTACTTCGGGGCTCCAGCCAGGGCTCCAGCCAGGGCTCCAGCACTGCTGCCCAGTCCCCCACCCTCACCAGGGGTGCCCAGCCTTAGGCGGTGGTTGTCGTTTCAGTGGGCGACGCCCTCTCGATCAAGCTTTCCCCAGGCCTCCCTGTTGGTTGCATTTGCCTCCCTTGTCTGAAGGTAAACTTTAAATTACATTTCTTGAGTTTATTCTCCATATTGTCCCTGGGATGATCTTTGGCTGACATAATCTTTTTCCAGAACTACAAGCCCTCACCAGCCTTTTTCTTCACCATTGCACCCAGAGCTCTGGCCTTTGTTGTGATTCTATATTTAGTTTAATGCATTATAGCAGTGAGAGTTAGTATATTAGCAAATATTGTATGTATGTGTTAGAAGTATTATAGTTAGTTAAATGTTTAAATGTAATGAATGTCAATACATGTAGTCCTCTTATAATCATTTGCCCATTCTTATCAGTACCATTCAGAACCTCGGAGTAAAGACAGATACTGTTTGACTGATTAAGCCTCAGGAACAGTGACTTGGGGTGATCAAAGTGGGGGTGAGCACAGAAACTGCATTTGTTACCCCCCATAAAGTTTGTGACCCTTTCAGGCACGGGAACACAAACTTTTCACCTCAGGGTTTTATGGCAGGAAAGTTTCCAGCAGACCAGATCGAGAGGAGGATGGACTATTTGGCTCCCGGCCAAATAAGGACTTGTTTCCTGCCACAGATTAGCCTAAAACGGGGAAGGCTACACCATCGGACAGCCAATAGGAGGACGACATGGAAGAAGACATCTACATATTTTATTACTGTTTGTTTCTGTATTTAAGATGGCGTAAGGGACAGATAGATCAGACTTGGCATCTGATAACACATTGTTGTTGTTAGGGTTAAGCCTCCGGAGCTCTGTACCAAGTATCTTGTTTTTTCTGTTACTAAAACTTCTTAAGATTTCATTTGTCTACTATTCTCTTCATTCAACGAACACGCGGTTTGGTAGCATAAGATTGGATAAAAGAACCAAACCAACACAGTGGGCGTCGCCCTCTCGATCAAGCTTTCCCCAGGCCTCCCTGTTGGTTGCATTTGCCTCCCTTGTCTGAAGGTAAACTTTAAATTCCATTTCTTGAGTTTATTCTCCGTATTGTCCCTGGGATGATCTTTGGCTGACATAATCTTTCTCCTGAACTACAAGCCCTCACCAGCCTTTGTCTTCAGCACCGCACCAGGAGTTCCGCCAGTGCAACCTCGGTCCCCCACTCGCACCAGGGGGGCCCAGCCTGAGGCTGATTTTGTCATTGCAGTGTGCCGTCCCACATCGGACGCGCTATCACCAGGCCTCCCTGTTGGTTGCATTTGCTTCCCTTGTCTGAAGGTAAACTTTAAATTCCATTTCTTGAGTTTATTCTCCATATTGTCCCTGGGATGATCTACGGCTGACTTAATCTTACTCCAGAACTACAAGCCCTCACCAGCCTTTGTCTCCAGCACCACACCCAGAGCTCTGGCCTGCAACCCGGTCAGTCACTCGCACCAGGGGCGCCCAGCCTGAGGCCGAGTTTGTCATTGCAGTGTGCCCAGAACTACAAGCCCTAACCAGCCTTTGTCTTCACCATCGCACCCAGAGCTCTGGCCTGCAACCCGGTCAGCCACTCGCACCAGGGGGGCCCAGCTTGAGGCCGAGTTTGTCATTGCAGTGTGCTGTCCCATGTCGGACGCGCTGTCACCAGGCCTCCCTGTTGGTTGCATTTGCCTCCCTTGTCTGAAGGTAAACTTTAAATTCCATTTCTTGAGTTTATTCTCCATATTGTCCCTGGGATGATCTACGGCTGACTTAATCTTGCTCCAGAACTACAAGCCCTCACCAGCATGTGACTCCAGGCCACCCTAGGGCTCCAGCCAGGGCTCCAGCACTGCTGCCCGGTCCCCCACTCTCACCAGGGGTGCCCAGCCTTAGGCGGTGGTTGTCGTTGCAGTGGGCGTCGCCCTCTCGATCAAGCTTTCCCCAGGCCTCCCTGTTGGTTGCATTTGCCTCCCTTGTCTGAAGGTAAACTTTAAATTCCATTTCTTGAGTTTATTCTCCATATTGTCCCTGGGATGATCTTTGGCTGACATAATCTTTCTCCAGAACTACAAGCCCTCACCAGCCTTTGTCTTCACCATCGCACCCAGAGCTCTGGCCTGCAACCCGGTCAGCCACTCGCACCAAGGGGCCCCATTCTGAGGCCGAGTTTGTCATTGCAGTGTGCCGTCCCATGTCGGACGCGCTGTCACCAGGCCTCCCTGTTGGTTGCATTTGCCTCCCTTGTCTGAAGGTAAACTTTAAATTCCATTTCTTGTGTTTATTCTCCATATTGTCCCAGGGATGATCTTTGGCTGACTTAATCTTGTTCCAGAACTACAAGCCCTCACAAGTCTTTGTCTCCAGCACCACAACCAGGGCTCCAGCACTGCAACCCGGTTCCCCACTCACACCAGGGGGGCCCAGCCTGAGGCTGATTTTGTCATTGCAGTCTGCCGTCCCATGTCGGACGCGCTGTCCCCAGGCCTCCCTGTTGGTTGCATTTGCCTCCCTTGTCTGAAGGTAAACTTTAAATTCCATTTCTTGTGTTTATTCTCCATATTGTCCCTGGGATGATCTTTGGCTGACATAATCTTTCTCCAGAACTACAAGCCCTCACCAGCCTTTGTCTTCACCATCGCACCCAGAGCTCTGGCCTGCAACCCGGTCAGCCACTCGCACCAGGGGGGCCCAGCCTGAGGCCGAGTTTGTCATTGCAGTGTGCTCTCCCATGTCGGACGCGCTGTCACCAGGCCTCCCTGTTGGTTGCATTTGCCTCCCTTGTCTGAAGGTAAATTTTAAATTCCATTTCTTGAGTTTATTCTCCATATTGTCCCTGGGATGATCGACGGCTGACTTAATCTTGCTCCAGAACTACAAGCCCTCACCAGCATGTGACTCCAGGCCACCCTGGGGCTCCAGCCAGGGCTCCAGCACTGCTGCCCGGTCCCCCACTCTCACCAGGGGTGCCCAGCCTTAGGCGGTGGTTGTCGTTGCAGTGGGCGTCGCCCTCTCGATCAAGCTTTCCCCAGGCCTCCCTGTTGGTTGCATTTGCCTCCCTTGTCTGAAGGTAAACTTTAAATTCCATTTCTTGAGTTTATTCTCCATATTGTCCCTGGGATGATCTTTGGCTGACATAATCTTTCTCCAGAACTACAAGCCCTCACCAGCTTCTGTCTTCACCATCGCACCCAGAGCTACAGCACTGCAACCCGGTCCCCCACTCACACTAGGGGGGCCCAGCCCTAGGCCGAGTTTGTCATTGCAGTGTGCCGTCCCATGTCGGACGACCTGTCATCAGGCTTCCCTGTTGGTTGCATTTGCCTCCCTTGTCTGAGGGTAAACTTCAAATTCCATTTCTTGAGTTTATTCTCCATATTGTCCCTGGGATGATCTACGGCTGACATAATCTTTCTCCAGAACTACAAGCCCTCACAAGCCTTTGTCTCCAGCACTACACCCAGGGCTCCAGCACTGCAACCCGGTCAGTCACTCGCACCAGGGGGGCCCAGCCTGAGGCCGAGTTTGTCATTGCAGTGTGCCCAGAACTACAAGCCCTCACCAGCCTTTGTCTTCACCATCGCACCCAGAGCTCTGGCCTGCAACTCGGTCCCCCACTCACACCAGGGGTGCCCAGCCTGAGGCTAATTTTGTCATTGCAGTGTGCCGTCCCATGTCGGACGAGTTGTCACCAGGCCTCCCTGTTGGTTGCATTTGCCTCCCTTGTCTGAAGGTAAACTTTAAATTACATTTCTTGAGTTTATTCTCCATATTGTCCCTGGGATGATCTTTGGCTGACATAATCTTTCTCCAGAACTACAAGCCCTCACAAGTCTTTGTCTCCAGCACCACAACCAGGGCTCCAGCACTGCAACCCGGTTCCCCACTCACACCAGGGGGGCCCAGCCTGAGGCTGATTTTGTCATTGCAGTCTGCCGTCCCATGTCGGACGCGCTGTCCCCAGGCCTCCCTGTTGGTTGCATTTGCCTCCCTTGTCTGAAGGTAAACTTTAAATTCCATTTCTTGAGTTCATTCTCCATATTGTGCCTGGGATGATCTACGGCTGACTTAATCTTGCTCCAGAACTACAAGCCCTCACCAGCATGTGACTCCAGGCCAGACCGGGGCTCCAGCCAGGGCTCTAGCACTGCTGCCCGGTCCCCCACCCTCACCAGGGGTGTCCAGCCTTAGGGGGTGGTTGTCGTTGCAGTGGGCGTCGCACTCTCGATCAAGCTTTCCCCAGGCCTCCCTGTTGGTTGCATTTGCCTCCCTTGTCTGAAGGTAAACTTTAAATTACATTTCTTGAGTTTATTTTCCATATTGTCCCTGGAATGATCTTTGGCTGACATAATCTTGCTCCAGAACTACAAGCCCTCACCATTCTTTGTCTTCACCATCGCACCCAGAGCTCTGGCCTGCAACCCGGTCACCCACTCGCACCAAGGGGCCCCATTCTGAGGCCGAGTTTGTCATTGCAGTGTGCCGTCCCATGTCGGACGACCTGTCACCAGGCCTCCCTGTTGGTTGCATTTGCCTCCCTTGTCTGAAGGTAAACTTTAAATTACATTTCTTGAGTTTATTCTCCATATTGTCCCTGGGATGATCTTTGGCTGACATAATCTTGCTCCAGAACTACAAGCCCTCACAAGCCTTTGTCTTCAGCACCGCACCAGGAGTTCCGCCAGTGCAACCTCGGTCCCCCACTCGCACCAGGGGGGCCCAGCCTGATGCCGAGGTTGTCATTGCAGCTTGCCGTTCCACGTCGGACGAGCTGTCACCAGGCCTCCCTGTTGGTTGCATTTGCCTCCCTTGTCTGAAGGTAAACTTTAAATTCCATTTCTTGTGTTTATTCTCCATATTGTCCCAGTGATGATCTTTGGCTGACTTAATCTTGCTCCAGAACTACAAGCCCTCACAAGTCTTTGTCTCCAGCACCACACCCAGGGCTCCAGCACTGCAACCCGGTTCCCCACTCACACCAGGGGGGCCCAGCCTGAGGCTGATTTTGTCATTGCAGTCTGCCGTCCCATGTCGGACGCGCTGTCCCCAGGCTTCCCTGTTGGTTGCATTTGCCTCCCTTGTCTGAAGGTAAACTTTAAATTCCATTTCTTGAGTTTATTCTCCATATTGTCCCTGGGATGATCTTTGGCTGACATAATCTATCTCCAGAACTACAAGCCCTCACCAGCCTTTGTCTTCACCATCGCACCCAGAGCTCTGGCCTGCAACCCGGTCAGCCACTCGCACCAGGGGGGCCCAGCCTGAGGCTGAGTTTGTCATTGCAGTGTGCCCAGAACTACAAGCCCTCACCAGTCTTTTTCTTCACCATCGCACCCAGAGCTCTGGCCTGCAACCCGGTCAGCCACTCGCACCAGGGGGGCCCAGCCTGAGGCTGAGTTTGTCATTGCAGTGTGCCCAGAACTACAAGCCCTCACCAGCCTTTGTCTTCACCATCGCACCCAGAGCTCTGGCCTGCAACCCGGTCCCCCACTCGCACCAGGGGTGCCCAGCCTTAGGGGGTGGTTGTCGTTGCAGTGGGCGTCGCCCTCTCGATCAAGCTTTCCCCAGGCCTCCCTGTTGGTTGCATTTGCCTCCCTTGTCTGAAGGTAAACTTTAAATTACATTTCTTGAGTTTATTCTCCATATTGTCCCTGGGATGATCTTTGGCTGACATAATCTTTCTCCAGAACGACAAGCCCTCACCAGCCTTTGTCTTCACCATCGCACCCAGAGCTTTGTCCTGCAACCCGGTCAGCCACTCGCACCAGGGGGGCCCAGCCTGAGGCCGGGTTTGTCATTGCAGTGTGCCGTCCCATGTCGGACGCGCTGTCACCAGGCCTCCCTGTTTGTTGCGTTTGCCTCCCTTGTCTGAAGGTAAACTTTAAATTCCATTTCTTGAGTTTATTCTCCATATTGTCCCTGGGATGATCTTTGGCTGACATAATCTTTCTCCAGAACTACAAGCCCTCACCAGCCTTTGTCTTCACCATCGCACCCAGAGCTCTGGCCTGCAACCCGGTCAGCCACTCGCACCAGGGGGGCCCAGCCTGAGGCTGAGTTTGTCATTGCAGTGTGCCCAGAACTACAAGCCCTCACCAGCCTTTGTCTTCAGCACCGCACCAGGATTTCTGCCAGTGCAAACTCGGTCCCCCACTCGCACCAGGGGGGCCCAGCCTGAGGCCGAGTTTGTCATTGCAGTGTGCCGTCCCACATCGGACGCGCTGTCACCAGGCCTCCCTGTTGGTTGCATTTGCCTCCCTTGTCTGAAAGTAAACTTTAAATTCCATTTCTTGAGTTTAGTCTCCATATTGTCCCTGGGATGATCTTTGGCTGACATAATCTTTCTCCAGAACTACAAGCCCTCACAAGCCTTTGTCTCCAGCACCACACCCAGGGCTCCAGCACTGCAACCCGGTCCCCCACTCACACCAGGGGGGCCCAGCCTGAGGCTGATTTTGTCATTGCAGTGTGCCGTCCCTCATCGGACGCGCTATCACCAGGCCTCCCTTTCGGTTGCATTTGCCTCCCTTGTCTGAAGGTAACCTTTAAATTCCATTTCTTGAGTTTATTCTCCATATTGTGCCTGGGATGATCTACGGCTGACTTAATCTTGCTCCAGAACTATAAGCCCTCACCAGCATGTGACTCCAGGCCAGACCGGGGCTCCAGCCAGCGCTCCAGCACTGTTTCCCGGTCCCCCACCCTCACCATGGGTGTCCAGCCTTAGGGGGTGGTTGTCGTTGCAGTGGGCGTCACCCTCTCGATCAAGCTTTCCCCAGGCCTCCCTGTTTGTTGCATTTGCCTCCCTTGTCTGAAGGTAAACTTTAAATTACATTTCTTGAGTTTATTCTCCATATTGTCCCTGGGATGATCTTTGGCTGACATAATCTTTCTCCAGAACTACAAGCCCTCACCAGCCTTTGTCTTCACCATCGCACCCAGAGCTCTGGCCTGCAACCTTGTCACCCACTCGCACCAAGGGGGCCCAGCCTGAGGCCGAGTTTGTCAGTGCAATGTGCTGTCCCATGTCGGACGCGCTGTCACCAGGCCTCCCTGTTGGTTGCATTTGCCTCCCTTGTCTGAAGGTAAACTTTAAATTCCATTTCTTGAGTTTATTCTCCATATTGTCCCTGGGATGATCTTTGGCTGACTTAATCTTGCTCCAGAACTACAAACCCTCACCAGCCTTTGTCTTCAGCACCGCACCAAGAGTTCCGTCAGTGCAACCTCGGTCCCCCACTCACACCAGGGGGGCCCAGCCTGAGGCCGAGGTTGTCATTGCAGTGTGCCGTTCCACATCAGACGCGCTGTCACCAGGCCTCCCTGTTGGTTGCATTTGCCTCCCTTGTCTGAAGGTAAACTTTAAATTCCATTTCTTGAGTTTATTCTCCATATTGTCCCTGGGATGATCTTTGGCTGACATAATCTTTCTCCAGAACTACAAGCCCTCACCAGCTTCTGTCTTCACCATCGCACCCAGAGCTACAGCACTCCAACCCGGTCCCCCACTCACACTAGGGGGGCTGTTGTGATTCTATATTAAGTTTAATGCATTAAAGCTGTGTGAGTTAGTATATTAGCAAATATTGTATGTATGTGTTAGAATTATTAGAGTTAGTTAAATGTTTGAATGTAGTGAATATTAATACATGTAGTTCTCTTATAACCATTTGCCCATCATTATCAGTACTTTAGGGTCATTCAGAACCTCTGAGCAAAGACTGTGAAACTCATTAAGTCTCGTAAACAGTGACCTGGGTGAACAGAGAGTGGTCAGCTAAGGAAACTGCATTTGCGACCCCCATAAAGTTTATGACCCATCCAGGCACGGGAACAAGAACTTTTCACCCCAGGAGGTTATGGCATGGAAGTGTTCCAGTAGACCAGATCGGAAGGAGGATGGATCATTTGGCTCCCTGCCAAATAAGGACTTGTTTATTTTTACTATTATTAACTGGGGGCTGGGATCTGGACACCCGGCAGCCAGTCAAAGGAGGACAATACCGGAGAACATTTGCATGTTTTCATTATGTATAAAAGGACTGGGTCAAGGGACAGATAGCAGTCAGACTTCATGCCCTGACAATACATTGTTGTTGCTAGGGTTTTGAACTCGGCCCAGAGCTCTGTATATTTGTATCCTGAATTGTTTTATTTACTAAAGATATATTTAAATTGGCATTCTTCTCCTGAGACCCTTCATTCAACGAACACGCGGATCAGCAGCACGACATAAGGAAATAATCTGATCCAACAGGGCCCAGCCTGAGGCCGAGTTTGTCATTGCAGTGTGCCGTCCCATGTCGGACGAGTTGTCACCAGGCCTCCCTGTTGGTTGCATTTGCCTCCCTTGTCTGAAGGTAAACTTTAAATTACATTTCTTGAGTTTATTCTCCATATTGTGCCTGGGATGATCTTTGGCTGACATAATCTTTCTCCAGAACTACAAGCCCTCACCAGCCTTTGTCTTCACCATCACACCCAGAGCTCTGGCCTGCAACCCGGTCACCCACTCGCACCAAGGGGGCCCAGCCTGAGGCCGAGTTTGTCATTGCAGTGTGCCGTTCCATGTCGGACGCGCTGTCACCAGGCCTCCCTGTTGGTTGCATTTGCCTCCCTTGTCTGAAGGTAACCTTTAAATTCCATTTCTTGAGTTTATTCTCCATATTGTCCCTGTGATGATCTTTGGCTGACTTAATCTTGCTCCAGAACTATAAGCCCTCACCAGCATGTGACTCCAGGCCAGACCGGGGCTCCAGCCAGCGCTCCAGCACTGTTTCCCGGTCCCCCACCCTCACCATGGGTGTCCAGCCTTAGGGGGTGGTTGTCGTTGCAGTGGGCGTCACCCTCTCGATCAAGCTTTCCCCAGGCCTCCCTGTTTGTTGCATTTGCCTCCCTTGTCTGAAGGTAAACTTTAAATTACATTTCTTGAGTTTATTCTCCATATTGTCCCTGGGATGATCTTTGGCTGACATAATCTTTCTCCAGAACTACAAGCCCTCACCAGCCTTTGTCTTCACCATCGCACCCAGAGCTCTGGCCTGCAACCTTGTCACCCACTCGCACCAAGGGGGCCCAGCCTGAGGCCGAGTTTGTCAGTGCAATGTGCTGTCCCATGTCGGACGCGCTGTCACCAGGCCTCCCTGTTGGTTGCATTTGCCTCCCTTGTCTGAAGGTAAACTTTAAATTCCATTTCTTGAGTTTATTCTCCATATTGTCCCTGGGATGATCTTTGGCTGACTTAATCTTGCTCCAGAACTACAAACCCTCACCAGCCTTTGTCTTCAGCACCGCACCAAGAGTTCCGTCAGTGCAACCTCGGTCCCCCACTCACACCAGGGGGGCCCAGCCTGAGGCCGAGGTTGTCATTGCAGTGTGCCGTTCCACATCAGACGCGCTGTCACCAGGCCTCCCTGTTGGTTGCATTTGCCTCCCTTGTCTGAAGGTAAACTTTAAATTCCATTTCTTGAGTTTATTCTCCATATTGTCCCTGGGATGATCTTTGGCTGACATAATCTTTCTCCAGAACTACAAGCCCTCACCAGCTTCTGTCTTCACCATCGCACCCAGAGCTACAGCACTCCAACCCGGTCCCCCACTCACACTAGGGGGGCTGTTGTGATTCTATATTAAGTTTAATGCATTAAAGCTGTGTGAGTTAGTATATTAGCAAATATTGTATGTATGTGTTAGAATTATTAGAGTTAGTTAAATGTTTGAATGTAGTGAATATTAATACATGTAGTTCTCTTATAACCATTTGCCCATCATTATCAGTACTTTAGGGTCATTCAGAACCTCTGAGCAAAGACTGTGAAACTCATTAAGTCTCGTAAACAGTGACCTGGGTGAACAGAGAGTGGTCAGCTAAGGAAACTGCATTTGCGACCCCCATAAAGTTTATGACCCATCCAGGCACGGGAACAAGAACTTTTCACCCCAGGAGGTTATGGCATGGAAGTGTTCCAGTAGACCAGATCGGAAGGAGGATGGATCATTTGGCTCCCTGCCAAATAAGGACTTGTTTATTTTTACTATTATTAACTGGGGGCTGGGATCTGGACACCCGGCAGCCAGTCAAAGGAGGACAATACCGGAGAACATTTGCATGTTTTCATTATGTATAAAAGGACTGGGTCAAGGGACAGATAGCAGTCAGACTTCATGCCCTGACAATACATTGTTGTTGCTAGGGTTTTGAACTCGGCCCAGAGCTCTGTATATTTGTATCCTGAATTGTTTTATTTACTAAAGATATATTTAAATTGGCATTCTTCTCCTGAGACCCTTCATTCAACGAACACGCGGATCAGCAGCACGACATAAGGAAATAATCTGATCCAACAGGGCCCAGCCTGAGGCCGAGTTTGTCATTGCAGTGTGCCGTCCCATGTCGGACGAGTTGTCACCAGGCCTCCCTGTTGGTTGCATTTGCCTCCCTTGTCTGAAGGTAAACTTTAAATTACATTTCTTGAGTTTATTCTCCATATTGTGCCTGGGATGATCTTTGGCTGACATAATCTTTCTCCAGAACTACAAGCCCTCACCAGCCTTTGTCTTCACCATCACACCCAGAGCTCTGGCCTGCAACCCGGTCACCCACTCGCACCAAGGGGGCCCAGCCTGAGGCCGAGTTTGTCATTGCAGTGTGCCGTTCCATGTCGGACGCGCTGTCACCAGGCCTCCCTGTTGGTTGCATTTGCCTCCCTTGTCTGAAGATAAACTTTAAATTCCATTTCTTGAGTTTATTCTCCATATTGTCCCTGGGATGATCTTTGGCTGACATAATCTTTCTCCAGAACTACAAGCCCTCACCAGCCTTTGTCTTCACCATCGCACCCAGAGCTCTGGCCTGCAACCCGGTCAGCCACTCGCACCAGGGGGGCCCAGCCTGAGGCGTAGTTTTTCATTGCAGTGTGCCGTCCCATGTCGGACGTGCTGTCACCAGGCCTCCCTTTTGGTTGCATTTGCCTCCCTTGTCTGAAGGTAAACTTTAAATTCCATTTCTTGAGTTTTTTCTCCATATTGTCCCTGGGATGATTTTTGGCTGACATAATCTTTCTCCAGAACTACAAGCCCTCACCAGCCTTTGTCTTCACCATCGCACCCAGAGCTCTGGCCTGCAACCCGGTCAGCCACTCGCACCAGGGGGGCCCAGGCTGAGGCCGGGTTTGTCATTGCAGTGTGCCCAGAACTACAAGCCCTCACCAGCCTTTGTCTTCACCATCGCACCCAGAGCTCTGGCCGCAACCCGGTCACCCACTCGCACCAGGGGGGCCCTGCCTGAGGCCGAGTTTGTCATTGCAGTTTGCCGTCCCTTGTCGGACGCGCTGTCACCAGGCCTCCCTGTTGGTTGCATTTGCCTCCCTTGTCTGAAGGTAAACTTTAAATTCCATTTCTTGAGTTGATTCTACATATTGTCCCTGGGATGATCTTTGGCTGACATAATCTTTCTCCAGAACGACAAGCCCTCACCAGCCTTTGTCTTCACCATCGCACCCAGAGCTTTGTCCTGCAACCCGGTCAGCCACTTGCACCAGGGGGGCCCAGCCTGAGGCCGGGTTTGTCATTGCAGTGTGCTCTCCCATGTCGGACGCGCTGTCACCAGGCCTCCCTGTTGGTTGCATTTGCCTCCCTTGTCTGAAGGTAAACTTTAAATTACATTTCTTGAGTTTATTCTCCATATTGTCCCTGGGATGATCTTTGGCTGACTTAATCTTGCTCTAGAACTACAAGCCCTCACAAGTCTTTGTCTCCAGCACCACACCCAGGGCTCCAGCACTGCAACCCGGTCCCCCACTCACACCGGGGGGGCCCAACCTGAGGCTGATTTTGTCTTTGCAGTCTGCCGTCCCATGTCGGACGCGCTGTCACCAGGCCTCCCTGTTGGTTGCATTTGCCTCCCTTGTCTGAAGGTAAACTTTAAATTCCATTTCTTGAGTTTATTCTCCATATTGTCCCTGGGATGATCTTTGGCTGACATAATCTTTCTCCAGAACTACAAGCCCTCACCAGCCTTTGTCTTCACCATCGCACCCAGAGCTCTGGCCTGCAACCCGGTCAGCCACTCGCACCAGGGGGCCCAGCCTGAGGCCTAGTTTTTCATTGCAGTGTGCCGTCCCATGTCGGACGTGCTGTCACCAGTCCTCCCTGTTGGTTGCATTTGCCTCCCTTGTCTGAAGGTAAACTTTAAATTCCATTTCTTGAGTTTATTCTCCATATTGTCCCTGGGATGATCTTTGGCTGACATAATCTTTCTCCTGAACTACAAGCCCTCACCAGCATGTGACTCCAGGCCACCCTGGGGCTCCAGCCAGGGCTCCAGCACTGCTGCCCGGTCCCCCACTCTCACCAGGGGTGCCCAGCCTTAGGGGGTGGTTGTCGTTGCAGTGGGCGTCGCCCTCTCGATCAAGCTTTCCCCAGGCCTCCCTGTTGGTTGCATTTGCCTCCCTTGTCTGAAGGTAAACTTTAAATTCCATTTCTTGAGTTTATTCTCCATATTGTCCCTGGGATGATCTTTGGCTGACATAATCTTTCTCCAGAACGACAAGCCCTCACCAGCCTTTGTCTTCACCATCGCACCCAGAGCTTTGTCCTGCAACCCGGTCAGCCACTCGCACCAGTTGGCCCAGCCTGAGGCCGGGTTTGTCATTGCAGTGTGCCCAGAACTACAAGCCCTCACCAGCCTTTGTCTTCACCATCGCACCCAGAGCTCTGGCCGCAACCCGGTCACGCACTCGCACCAGGGGGGCCCTGCCTGAGGCCGAGTTTGTCATTGCAGTTTGCCGTCCCTTGTCGGACGCGCTGTCACCAGGCCTCCCTGTTGGTTGCATTTGCCTCCCTTGTCTGAAGGTAAACTTTAAATTCCATTTCTTGAGTTGATTCTACATATTCTCCCTGGGATGATCTTTGGCTGACATAATCTTTCTCCAGAACTACAAGCCCTCACCAGCCTTTGTCTTCAGCACCGCACCAGGATTTCTGCCAGTGCAAACTCGGTCCCCCACTCGCACCAGGGGGGCCCAGCCTGAGGCCGAGTTTGTCATTGCAGTGTGCCGTCCCACATCGGACGCGCTGTCACCAGGCCTCCCTGTTGGTTGCATTTGCCTCCCTTGTCTGAAAGTAAACTTTAAATTCCATTTCTTGAGTTTAGTCTCCATATTGTCCCTGGGATGATCTTTGGCTGACATAATCTTTCTCCAGAACTACAAGCCCTCACAAGCCTTTGTCTCCAGCACCACACCCAGGGCTCCAGCACTGCAACCCGGTCCCCCACTCACACCAGGGGGGCCCAGCCTGAGGCTGATTTTGTCATTGCAGTGTGCCGTCCCTCATCGGACGCGCTATCACCAGGCCTCCCTTTCGGTTGCATTTGCCTCCCTTGTCTGAAGGTAAACTTTAAATTCCATTTCTTGAGTTTATTCTCCATATTGTGCCTGGGATGATCTACGGCTGACTTAATCTTGCTCCAGAACTATAAGCCCTCACCAGCATGTGACTCCTGGCCAGACCGGGGCTCCAGCCAGCGCTCCAGCACTGTTTCCCGGTCCCCCACCCTCACCATGGGTGTCCAGCCTTAGGGGGTGGTTGTCGTTGCAGTGGGCGTCACCCTCTCGATCAAGCTTTCCCCAGGCCTCCCTGTTTGTTGCATTTGCCTCCCTTGTCTGAAGGTAAACTTTAAATTACATTTCTTGAGTTTATTCTCCATATTGTCCCTGGGATGATCTTTGGCTGACATAATCTTTCTCCAGAACTACAAGCCCTCACAAGCCTTTGTCTCCAGCACCACACCCAGGGCTCCAGCACTGCAACCCGGTCCCCCACTCACACCAGGGGGGCCCAGCCTGAGGCTGATTTTGTCATTGCAGTGTGCCGTCCCTCATCGGACGCGCTATCACCAGGCCTCCCTTTCGGTTGCATTTGCCTCCCTTGTCTGAAGGTAAACTTTAAATTCCATTTCTTGAGTTTATTCTCCATATTGTGCCTGGGATGATCTACGGCTGACTTAATCTTGCTCCAGAACTATAAGCCCTCACCAGCATGTGACTCCTGGCCAGACCGGGGCTCCAGCCAGCGCTCCAGCACTGTTTCCCGGTCCCCCACCCTCACCATGGGTGTCCAGCCTTAGGGGGTGGTTGTCGTTGCAGTGTGCCGTTCCACATCAGACGCGCTGTCACCAGGCCTCCCTGTTGGTTGCATTTGCCTCCCTTGTCTGAAGGTAAACTTTAAATTCCATTTCTTGAGTTTATTCTCCATATTGTCCCTGGGATGATCTTTGGCTGACATAATCTTTCTCCAGAACTACAAGCCCTCACCAGCTTCTGTCTTCACCATCACACCCAGAGCTACAGCACTCCAACCCGGTCCCCCACTCACACTAGGGGGGCCCAGCCTGAGGCCGAGTTTGTCATTGCAGTGTGCCGTCCCATGTCGGACGAGTTGTCACCAGGCCTCCCTGTTGGTTGCATTTGCCTCCCTTGTCTGAAGGTAAACTTTAAATTACATTTCTTGAGTTTATTCTCCATATTGTGCCTGGGATGATCTTTGGCTGACATAATCTTTCTCCAGAACTACAAGCCCTCACCAGCCTTTGTCTTCACCATCGCACCCAGAGCTCTGGCCTGCAACCTTGTCACCCACACGCACCAAGGGGGCCCAGCTTGAGGCCGAGTTTGTCAGTGCAATGTGCTGTCCCATGTCGGACGCGCTGAAACCAGGCCTCCCTGTTGGTTGCATTTGCCTCCCTTGTCTGAAGGTAAACTTTAAATTCCATTTCTTGAGTTTATTCTCCATATTGTCCCTGGGATGATCTTTGGCTGACTTAATCTTGCTCCAGAACTACAAGCCCTCACCAGCCTTTGTCTTCAGCACCGCACCAGGAGTTCCGTCAGTGCAACCTCGGTCCCCCACTCACACCAGGGGGGCCCAGCCTGAGGCCGAGGTTGTCATTGCAGTGTGCCGTTCCATGTCGGACGCGCTGTCACCAGGCCTCCCTGTTGGTTGCATTTGCCTCCCTTGTCTGAAGGTAAACTTTAAATTCCATTTCTTGAGTTTATTCTCCATATTGTCCCTGGGATGATCTACGGCTGACTTTATCTTGCTCCAGAACTACAAGCCCTCACCAGCATGTGACTCCAGGCCAGACCGGGGTTCCAGCCAGGCTTCCAGCACTGCTGCCCGGTCCGCCACCCTCACCAGGTGTGTCCAGCCTTAGGGGGTGGTTGTCGTTGCATTGGGCGTCGCCCTCTCTATCAAGCTTTCCCCAGGCCTCCCTGTTGGTTGCATTTGCCTCCCTTGTCTGAAGGTAAACTTTAAATTCCATTTCTTGAGTTTATTCTCCATATTGTCCCTGGGATGATCTTTGGCTGACATAATCTTTCTCCAGAACTACAAGCCCTCACCAGCCTTTGTCTTCACCATCGCACCCAGAGCTCTGGCCTGCAACCCGGTCAGCCACTCGCACCAGGGGGGCCCAGCCTGAGGCGTAGTTTTTCATTGCAGTGTGCCGTCCCATGTCGGACGTGCTGTCACCAGGCCTCCCTGTTGGTTGCATTTGCCTCCCTTGTCTGAAGGTAAACTTTAAATTCCATTTCTTGAGTTTATTCTCCATATTGTCCCTGGGATGATCTTTGGCTGACATAATCTTTCTCCAGAACTACAAGCCCTCACCATTCTTTGTCTTCACCATCGCACCCAGAGCTCTGGCCTGCAACCCGGTCAGCCACTCGCACCAGGGGGGCCCTGCCTGAGGCCTAGTTTTTCATTGCAGTGTGCCGTCCCATGTCGGACGTGCTGTCACCAGGCCTCCCTGTTGGTTGCATTTGCCTCCCTTGTCTGAAGGTAAACTTTAAATTCCATTTCTTGAGTTTATTCTCCATATTGTCCCTGGGATGATCTTTGGCTGACATAATCTTTCTCCTTAACTACAAGCCCTCACCAGCATGTGACTCCAGGCCACCCTGGGGCTCCAGCCAGGGCTCCAGCACTGCTGCCCGGTACCCCACTCTCACCAGGGGGGCCCAGCCTGAGGCCGAGGTTGTCATTGCAGTGTGCCGTCCCACATCGGACGCGCTGTCACCATGCCTCCCTGTTGGTTGCATTTGCCTCCCTTGTCTGAAGGTAAACTTTAAATTCCATTTCTTGAGTTTATTCTCCATATTGTCCCTGGGATGATCTTTGGCTGACATAATCTTTCTCCAGAACTACAAGCCCTCACCAGCCTTTGTCTTCACCATCGCACCCAGAGCTCTGGCCTGCTACCCGGTCAGCCACTGGCACCAGGGGGGCCCAGCCTAAGGCCGAGTTTGTCATTGCAGTGTGCCGTCCCATGTCGGACGCGCTGTCATCAGGCCTCCTTTTTGGTTGCATTTGCCTCCCTTGTCTGAAGGTAAACTTTAAATTCCATTTCTTGAGTTTATTCTCCATATTGTCCCTGGGATGATTTTTGGCTGACATAATCTTTTTCCAGAACTACAAGCCCTCACCAGCCTTTGTCTTCAGCACCGCACCAGGATTTCTGCCAGTGCAACCTCGGTCCCCCACTCGCACCAGGGGGGCCCAGCCTGAGGCCGAGGTTGTCATTGCAGCTTGCCGTTCCACGTCGGACGAGCTGTCACCAGGCCTCCCTGTTGGTTGCATTTGCCTCCCTTGTCTGAAGGTAAACTTTAAATTCCATTTCTTGTGTTTATTCTCCATATTGTCCCAGGGATGATCTTTGGCTGACTTAATCTTGCTCCAGAACTACAAGCCCTCACAAGTCTTTGTCTCCAGCACCACACCCAGGGCTCCAGCACTGCAACCCGGTTCCCCACTCACACCAGGGGGGCCCAGCCTGAGGCTGATTTTGTCATTGCAGTCTGCCGTCCCATGTCGGACGCGCTGTCCCCAGGCTTCCCTGTTGGTTGCATTTGCCTCCCTTGTCTGAAGGTAAACTTTAAATTCCATTTCTTGAGTTTATTCTCCATATTGTCCCTGGGATGATCTACGGCTGACTTAATCTTGCTCCAGAACTACAAGCCCTCACCAGCATGTGACTCCAGGCCACCCTGGGGCTCCAGCCAGGGCTCCAGCACTGCTGCCCGGTCCCCCACTCTCACCAGGGGTGCCCAGCCTTAGGGGGTGGTTGTCGTTTCAGTGGGCGTCGCCCTCTCGATCAAGCTTTCCCCAGGCCTCCCTGTTGGTTGCATTTGCCTCCCTTGTCTGAAGGTAAACTTTAAATTCCATTTCTTGAGTTTATTCTCCATATTGTCCCTGGGATGATCTTTGGCTGACATAATCTTTCTCCAGAACGACAAGCCCTCACCAGCCTTTGTCTTCACCATCGCACCCAGAGCTTTGTCCTGCAACCCGGTCAGCCACTCGCACCAGGGGGGCCCAGCCTGAGGCCGGGTTTGTCATTGCAGTGTGCCCAGAACTACAAGCTCTCACCAGCCTTTGTCTTCACCATCGCACCCAGAGCTCTGGCCGCAACCCGGTCACCCACTCGCACCAGGGGGGCCCTGCCTGAGGCCGAGTTTGTCATTGCAGTTTGCCGTCCCTTGTCGGACGCGCTGTCACCAGGCCTCCCTGTTGGTTGCATTTGCCTCCCTTGTCTGAAGGTAAACTTTAAATTCCATTCCTTGAGTTGATTCTACATATTGTCCCTGGGATGATCTTTGGCTGACATAATCTTTCTCCAGAACTACAAGCCCTCACCAGCCTTTGTCTTCAGCACCGCACCAGGTTTTCTGCCAGTGCAAACTCGGTCCCCCACTCGCACCAGGGGGGCTCAGCCTGAGGCCGAGGTTGTCATTGCAGTGTGCCGTCCCACATCGGACGCGCTGTCACCAGGCCTCCCTGTTGGTTGCATTTGCCTCCCTTGTCTGAAAGTAAACTTTAAATTCCATTTCTTGAGTTTAGTCTCCGAATTGTCCCTGGGATGATCTTTGGCTGACATAATCTTTCTCCAGAACTACAAGCCCTCACAAGCCTTTGTCTCCAGCACCACACCCAGGGCTCTAGCACTGCAACCCGGTCCCCCACTCACACCAGGGGGGCCCAGCCTGAGGCTGATTTTGTCATTGCAGTGTGCCGTCCCACATCGGACGCGCTATCACCAGGCCTCCCTTTCGGTTGCATTTGCCTCCCTTGTCTGAAGGTAAACTTTAAATTCCATTTCTTGAGTTTATTCTCCATATTGTGCCTGGGATGATCTACGGCTGACTTAATCTTGCTCCAGAACTATAAGCCCTCACCAGCATGTGACTCCAGGCCAGACCGGGGCTCCAGCCAGCGCTCCAGCACTGTTTCCCGGTCCCCCACCCTCACCATGGGTGTCCAGCCTTAGGGGGTGGTTGTCGTTGCAGTGGGCGTCACCCTCTCGATCAAGCTTTCCCCAGGCCTCCCTGTTGGTTGCATTTGTCTCCCTTGTTTGAAGGTAAACTTTAAATTCCATTTCTTGAGTTTATTCTCCATATTGTCCCTGGGATGATCTTTGGCTGACATAATCTTTCTCCAGAACTACAAGCCCTCACCAGCCTTTGTCTTCACCATCGCACCCAGAGCTCTGGCCTGCAACCTTGTCACCCACTCGCACCAAGGGGGCCCAGCCTGAGGCCGAGTTTGTCAGTGCAATGTGCTGTCCCATGTCGGACGCGCTGTCACCAGGCCTCCCTGTTGGTTGCATTTGCCTCCCTTGTCTGAAGGTAAACTTTAAATTCCATTTCTTGAGTTTATTCTCCATATTGTCCCTGGGATGATCTTTGGCTGACTTAATCTTGCTCCAGAACTACAAACCCTCACCAGCCTTTGTCTTCAGCACCGCACCAGGAGTTCCGTCAGTGCAACCTCGGTCCCCCACTCACACCAGGGGGGCCCAGCCTGAGGCCGAGGTTGTCATTGCAGTGTGCCGTTCCACATCGGACGCGCTGTCACCAGGCCTCCCTGTTGGTTGCTTTTGCCTCCCTTGTCTGAAGGTAAACTTTAAATTCCATTTCTTTAGATTATTCTCCATATTGTCCCTGGGATGATCTTTGGCTGACATAATCTGTCTCCAG
Source organism: Nelusetta ayraudi (assembly GCF_046127955.1). NCBI lineage: Eukaryota > Metazoa > Chordata > Actinopteri > Tetraodontiformes > Monacanthidae > Nelusetta > Nelusetta ayraudi. The sequence continues at coordinate 1,633,196 of NW_027466094.1, forward strand.
AACTACAAGCCCTCACCAGCTTCTGTCTTCACCATCGCACCCAGAGCTACAGCACTCCAACCCGGTCCCCCACTCACACTAGGGGGGCCCAGCCTGAGGCCGAGTTTGTCATTGCAGTGTGCCGTCCCATGTCGGACGAGTTGTCACCAGGCCTCCCTGTTGGTTGCATTTGCCTCCCTTGTCTGAAGGTAAACTTTAAATTCCATTTCTTGAGTTTATTCTCCATATTGTGCCTGGGATGATCTTTGGCTGACATAATCTTTCTCCAGAACTACAAGCCCTCACCAGCCTTTGTCTTCACCATCACACCCAGAGCTCTGGCCTGCAACCCGGTCACCCACTCGCACCAAGGGGGCCCAGCCTGAGGCCGAGTTTGTCATTGCAGTGTGCCGTTCCATGTCGGACGCGCTGTCACCAGGCCTCCCTGTTGGTTGCATTTGCCTCCCTTGTCTGAAGGTAAACTTTAAATTCCATTTCTTGAGTTTATTCTCCATATTGTCCCTGGGATGATCTACGGCTGACTTTATCTTGCTCCAGAACTACAAGCCCTCACCAGCATGTGACTCCAGGCCAGACCAGGGTTCCAGCCAGGCTTCCAGCACTGCTGCCCGGTCCGCCACCCTCACCAGGGGTGTCCAGCCTTAGGGGGTGGTTGTCGTTGCATTGGGCGTCGCCCTCTCGATCAAGCTTTCCCCAGGCCTCCCTGTTGGTTGCATTTGCCTCCCTTGTCTGAAGGTAAACTTTAAATTCCATTTCTTGAGTTTATTCTCCATATTGTCCCTGGGATGATCTTTGGCTGACATAATCTTTCTCCAGAACTACAAGCCCTCACCAGCCTTTGTCTTCAGCACCGCACCAGGAGTTCCGCCAGTGCAACCTTGGTCCCCCACCCTCACCAGGGGTGTCCAGCCTTAGGGGGTGGTTATCGTTGCAGTGGGCGTCGCCCTCTTGATCAAGCTTTCACCAGGCCTCCCTGTTGGTTGCATTTGCCTCCCTTGTCTGAAGGTAAACTTTAAATTCCATTTCTTGAGTTTATTCTCCATATTGTGCCTGGGATGATCTTTGGCTGACATAATCTTTCTCCAGAACGACAAGCCCTCACCAGCCTTTGTCTTCACCATCGCACCCAGAGCTTTGGCCTGCAACCCGGTCAGCCACTCGCACCAGGGGGGCCCAGCCTGAGGCCGGGTTTGTCATTGCAGTGTGCCCAGAACTACAAGCCCTCACCAGCCTTTGTCTTCACCATCGCACCCAGAGCTCTGGCCTGCAACCCGGTCACCCACTCGCACCAGGGGGGCCCTGCCTGAGGCCGAGTTTGTCATTGCAGTTTGCCGTCCCTTGTCGGACGCGCTGTCACCAGGCTTCCCTGTTGGTTGCATTTGCCTCCCTTGTCTGAAGGTAAACTTTAAATTCCATTTCTTGAGTTTATTCTCCATATTGTCCCTGGGATGATCTACGGCTGACTTAATCTTGCTCCAGAACTACAAGCCCTCACCAGCATGTGACTCCAGGCCACCCTGGGGCTCCAGCCAGGGCTCCAGCACTGCTGCCCGGTCTCCCACTCTCACCAGGGGTGCCCAGCCTTAGGGGGTGGTTGTCGTTGCAGTGGGCGTCGCCCTCTCGATCGGGCTTTCCCCAGGCCTCCCTGTTGGTTGCATTTGCCTCCCTTGTCTGAAGGTAAACTTTAAATTCCATTTCTTGAGTTTATTCTCCATATTGTCCCTGGGATGATCTTTGGCTGACATAATCTTTCTCCAGAACTACAAGCCCTCACAAGCCTTTGTCTTCAGCACCGCACCAGGAGTTCCGCCTGTGCAACCTCGTTCCCCACTCGCACCAGGGGGGCCCAGCCTGAGGCCGACGTTGTCATTGCAGTGTGCCGCCTCACGTCGGACGAGCTGTCACCAGGCCTCCCTGTTGGTTGCATTTGCCTCCCTTGTCTGAAGGTAAACTTTAAATTACATTTCTTGAGTTTATTCTCCATATTGTCCCTGGGATGATCTTTGGCTGACTTAATCTTGCTCCAGAACTACAAGCCCTCACAAGTCTTTGTCTCCAGCACCACACCCAGGGCTCCAGCACTGCAACCCGGTCCCCCACTCACACCGGGGGGGCCCAACCTGAGGCTGATTTTGTCTTTGCAGTCTGCCGTCCCATGTCGGACGCGCTGTCACCAGGCCTCCTTGTTGGTTGCATTTGCCTCCCTTGTCTGAAGGTAAACTTTAAATTCCATTTCTTGAGTTTATTCTCCATATTGTCCCTGGGATGATCTTTGGCTGACATAATCTTTCTCCAGAACTACAAGCCCTCACCAGCCTTTGTCTTCACCATCGCACCCAGAGCTCTGGCCTGCAACCCGGTCAGCCACTCGCACCAGGGGGGCCCAGCCTGAGGCCTAGTTTTTCATTGCAGTGTGCCGTCCCATGTCGGACGTGCTGTCACCAGGCCTCCCTGTTGGTTGCATTTGCCTCCCTTGTCTGAAGGTAAACTTTAAATTCCATTTCTTGAGTTTATTCTCCATATTGTCCCTGGGATGATCTTTGGCTGACATAATCTTTCTCCTTAACTACAAGCCCTCACCAGCATGTGACTCCAGGCCACCCTGGGGCTCCAGCCAGGGCTCCAGCACTGCTGCCCGGTACCCCACTCTCACCAGGGGGGCCCTGCCTGAGGCCGAGTTTGTCATTGCAGTTTGCCGTCCCACATCGGACGCGCTGTCACCATGCCTCCCTGTTGGTTGCATTTGCCTCCCTTGTCTGAAGGTAAACTTTAAATTCCATTTCTTGAGTTTATTCTCCATATTGTCCCTTGGATGATCTTTGGCTGACATAATCTTTCTCCAGAACTACAAGCCCTCACCAGCCTTTGTCTTCACCATCGCACCCAGAGCTCTGGCCTGCTACCCGGTCAGCCACTGGCACCAGGGGGGCCCAGCCTAAGGCCGAGTTTGTCATTGCAGTGTGCCGTCCCATGTCGGACGCGCTGTCATCAGTTCTCCTTTTTGGTTGCATTTGCCTCCCTTGTCTGAAGGTAAACTTTAAATTCCATTTCTTGAGTTTATTCTCCATATTGTCCCTGGGATGATCTTTGGCTGACATAATCTTTCTCCAGAACTACAAGCCCTCACCAGCCTTTGTCTTCAGCACCGCACCAGGATTTCTGCCAGTGCAACCTCGGTCCCCCACTCGCACCAGGGGGGCCCAGCCTGAGGCCGAGGTTGTCATTGCAGCTTGCCGTTCCACGTCGGACGAGCTGTCACCAGGCCTCCCTGTTGGTTGCATTTGCCTCCCTTGTCTGAAGGTAAACTTTAAATTCCATTTCTTGTGTTTATTCTCCATATTGTCCCAGGGATGATCTTTGGCTGACTTAATCTTGCTCCAGAACTACAAGCCCTCACAAGTCTTTGTCTCCAGCACCACACCCAGGGCTCCAGCACTGCAACCCGGTTCCCCACTCACACCAGGGGGGCCCAGCCTGAGGCTGATTTTGTCATTGCAGTCTGCCGTCCCATGTCGGACGCGCTGTCCCCAGGCTTCCCTGTTGGTTGCATTTGCCTCCCTTGTCTGAAGGTAAACTTTAAATTCCATTTCTTGAGTTTATTCTCCATATTGTCCCTGGGATGATCTTTGGCTGACATAATCTTTCTCCAGAACTACAAGCCCTCACCAGCCTTTGTCTTCACCATCGCACCCAGAGCTCTGGCCTGCAACCCGGTCAGCCACTCGCACCAGGGGGGCCCAGCCTGAGGCTGAGTTTGTCATTGCAGTGTGCCCAGAACTACAAGCCCTCACCAGCCTTTGTCTTCACCATCGCACCCAGAGCTCTGGCCTGCAACCCGGTCAGCCACTCGCACCAGGGGGGCCCAGCCTGAGGCCTAGTTTTTCATTGCAGTGTGCCGTCCCATGTCGGACGTGCTGTCACCAGGCCTCCCTGTTGGTTGCATTTGCCTCCCTTGTCTGAAGGTAAACTTTAAATTCCATTTCTTGAGTTTATTCTCCATATTGTCCCTGGGATGATCTTTGGCTGACATAATCTTTCTCCTTAACTACAAGCCCTCACCAGCATGTGACTCCAGGCCACCCTGGGGCTCCAGCCAGGGCTCCAGCACTGCTGCCCGGTACCCCACTCTCACCAGGGGGGCCCTGCCTGAGGCCGAGTTTGTCATTGCAGTTTGCCGTCCCACATCGGACGCGCTGTCACCATGCCTCCCTGTTGGTTGCATTTGCCTCCCTTGTCTGAAGGTAAACTTTAAATTCCATTTCTTGAGTTTATTCTCCATATTGTCCCTTGGATGATCTTTGGCTGACATAATCTTTCTCCAGAACTACAAGCCCTCACCAGCCTTTGTCTTCACCATCGCACCCAGAGCTCTGGCCTGCTACCCGGTCAGCCACTGGCACCAGGGGGGCCCAGCCTAAGGCCGAGTTTGTCATTGCAGTGTGCCGTCCCATGTCGGACGCGCTGTCATCAGTTCTCCTTTTTGGTTGCATTTGCCTCCCTTGTCTGAAGGTAAACTTTAAATTCCATTTCTTGAGTTTATTCTCCATATTGTCCCTGGGATGATCTTTGGCTGACATAATCTTTCTCCAGAACTACAAGCCCTCACCAGCCTTTGTCTTCAGCACCGCACCAGGATTTCTGCCAGTGCAACCTCGGTCCCCCACTCGCACCAGGGGGGCCCAGCCTGAGGCCGAGGTTGTCATTGCAGCTTGCCGTTCCACGTCGGACGAGCTGTCACCAGGCCTCCCTGTTGGTTGCATTTGCCTCCCTTGTCTGAAGGTAAACTTTAAATTCCATTTCTTGTGTTTATTCTCCATATTGTCCCAGGGATGATCTTTGGCTGACTTAATCTTGCTCCAGAACTACAAGCCCTCACAAGTCTTTGTCTCCAGCACCACACCCAGGGCTCCAGCACTGCAACCCGGTTCCCCACTCACACCAGGGGGGCCCAGCCTGAGGCTGATTTTGTCATTGCAGTCTGCCGTCCCATGTCGGACGCGCTGTCCCCAGGCTTCCCTGTTGGTTGCATTTGCCTCCCTTGTCTGAAGGTAAACTTTAAATTCCATTTCTTGAGTTTATTCTCCATATTGTCCCTGGGATGATCTTTGGCTGACATAATCTTTCTCCAGAACTACAAGCCCTCACCAGCCTTTGTCTTCACCATCGCACCCAGAGCTCTGGCCTGCAACCCGGTCAGCCACTCGCACCAGGGGGGCCCAGCCTGAGGCTGAGTTTGTCATTGCAGTGTGCCCAGAACTACAAGCCCTCACCAGCCTTTGTCTTCACCATCGCACCCAGAGCTCTGGCCTGCAACCTGGTCAGCCACTCGCACCAGGGGGGCCCAGCCTGAGGCTGAGTTTGTCATTGCAGTGTGCTCTCCCATGTCGGACGCGCTGTCACCAGGCCTCCCTGTTGGTTGCATTTGCCTCCCTTGTCTGAAGGTAAACTTTAAATTCCATTTCTTGAGTTTATTCTCCATATTGTCCCTGGGATGATCTACGGCTGACTTAATCTTGCTCCAGAACTACAAGCCCTCACCAGCATGTGACTCCAGGCCACCCTGGGGCTCCAGCCAGGGCTCCAGCACTGCTGCCCGGTCCCCCACTCTCACCAGGGGTGCCCAGCCTTAGGGGGTGGTTGTCGTTGCAGTGGGCGTCGCCTTCTCGATCAAGCTTTCCCCAGGCCTCCCTGTTGGTTGCATTTGCCTCCCTTGTCTGAAGGTAAACTTTAAATTACATTTCTTGAGTTTATTCTCCATATTGTCCCTGGGATGATCTTTGGCTGACATAATCTTTCTCCAGAACGACAAGCCCTCACCAGCCTTTGTCTTCACCATCGCACCCAGAGCTTTGGCCTGCAACCCGGTCAGCCACTCGCACCAGGGGGGCCCAGCCTGAGGCCGGGTATGTCACTGCAGTGTGCCCAGAACTACAAGCCCTCACCAGCCTTTGTCTTCACCATCGCACCCAGAGCTCTGGCCTGCAACCCGGTCACCCACTCGCACCAGGGGGGCCCTGCCTGAGGCCGAGTTTGTCATTGCAGTTTGCCGTCCCTTGTCGGACGCGCTGTCATCAGGCTTCCCTGTTGGTTGCATTTGCCTCCCTTGTCTGAAGGTAAACTTTAAATTCCATTTCTTGAGTTTATTCTCCATATTGTCCCTGGGATGATCTTTGGCTGACATAATCTTTCTCCAGAACTACAAGCCCTCACCAGCCTTTGTCTTCACCATCGCACCCAGAGCTATGGCCTGCAACCCGGTCAGCCACTCGCACCAGGGGGGCCCAGCCTGAGGCTGAGTTTGTCATTGCAGTGTGCCCAGAACTACAAGCCCTCACCAGCCTTTGTCTTCACCATCGCACCCAGAGCTCTGGCTTGCAACCCGGTCAGCCACTCGCACCAGGGGGGCCCAGCCTGAGGCCGAGTTTGTCATTGCAGTGTGCTCTCCCATGTCGGACGCGCTGTCACCAGGCCTCCCTGTTGGTTGCATTTGCCTCCCTTGTCTGAAGGTAAACTTTAAATTCCATTTCTTGTGTTTATTCTCCATATTGTCCCAGGGATGATCTTTGGCTGACTTAATCTTGCTCCAGAACTACAAGCCCTCACAAGTCTTTGTCTCCAGCACCACACCCAGGGCTCCAGCACTGCAACCCGGTTCCCCACTCACACCAGGGGGGCCCAGCCTGAGGCTGATTTTGTCATTGCAGTCTGCCGTCCCATGTCGGACGCGCTGTCCCCAGGCTTCCCTGTTGGTTGCATTTGCCTCCCTTGTCTGAAGGTAAACTTTAAATTCCATTTCTTGAGTTTATTCTCCATATTGTCCCTGGGATGATCTTTGGCTGACATAATCTTTCTCCAGAACTACAAGCCCTCACCAGCCTTTGTCTTCACCATCGCACCCAGAGCTCTGGCCTGCAACCCGGTCAGCCACTCGCACCAGGGGGGCCCAGCCTGAGGCTGAGTTTGTCATTGCAGTGTGCCCAGAACTACAAGCCCTCACCAGCCTTTGTCTTCACCATCGCACCCAGAGCTCTGGCCTGCAACCTGGTCAGCCACTCGCACCAGGGGGGCCCAGCCTGAGGCTGAGTTTGTCATTGCAGTGTGCTCTCCCATGTCGGACGCGCTGTCACCAGGCCTCCCTGTTGGTTGCATTTGCCTCCCTTGTCTGAAGGTAAACTTTAAATTCCATTTCTTGAGTTTATTCTCCATATTGTCCCTGGGATGATCTACGGCTGACTTAATCTTGCTCCAGAACTACAAGCCCTCACCAGCATGTGACTCCAGGCCACCCTGGGGCTCCAGCCAGGGCTCCAGCACTGCTGCCCGGTCCCCCACTCTCACCAGGGGTGCCCAGCCTTAGGGGGTGGTTGTCGTTGCAGTGGGCGTCGCCTTCTCGATCAAGCTTTCCCCAGGCCTCCCTGTTGGTTGCATTTGCCTCCCTTGTCTGAAGGTAAACTTTAAATTCCATTTCTTGAGTTTATTCTCCATATTGTCCCTGGGATGATCTTTGGCTGACATAATCTTTCTCCAGAACGACAAGCCCTCACCAGCCTTTGTCTTCACCATCGCACCCAGAGCTTTGGCCTGCAACCCGGTCAGCCACTCGCACCAGGGGGGCCCAGCCTGAGGCCGGGTTTGTCACTGCAGTGTGCCCAGAACTACAAGCCCTCACCAGCCTTTGTCTTCACCATCGCACCCAGAGCTCTGGCCTGCAACCCGGTCACCCACTCGCACCAGGGGGGCCCTGCCTGAGGCCGAGTTTGTCATTGCAGTTTGCCGTCCCTTGTCGGACGCGCTGTCATCAGGCTTCCCTGTTGGTTGCATTTGCCTCCCTTGTCTGAAGGTAAACTTTAAATTACATTTCTTGAGTTTATTCTCCATATTGTCCCTGGGATGATCTTTGGCTGACATAATCTTTCTCCAGAACTACAAGCCCTCACCAGCCTTTGTCTTCACCATCGCACCCAGAGCTATGGCCTGCAACCCGGTCAGCCACTCGCACCAGGGGGGCCCAGCCTGAGGCTGAGTTTGTCATTGCAGTGTGCCCAGAACTACAAGCCCTCACCAGCCTTTGTCTTCACCATCGCACCCAGAGCTCTGGCTTGCAACCCGGTCAGCCACTCGCACCAGGGGGGCCCAGCCTGAGGCCGAGTTTGTCATTGCAGTGTGCTCTCCCATGTCGGACGCGCTGTCACCAGGCCTCCCTGTTGGTTGCATTTGCCTCCCTTGTCTGAAGGTAAACTTTAAATTCCATTCCTTGAGTTGATTCTACATATTGTCCCTGGGATGATCTTTGGCTGACATAATCTTTCTCCAGAACTACAAGCCCTCACCAGCCTTTGTCTTCAGCACCGCACCAGGATTTCTGCCAGTGCAAACTCGGTCCCCCACTCGCACCAGGGGGGCCCAGCCTGAGGCCGAGGTTGTCATTGCAGTGTGCCGTCCCACATCGGACGCGCTGTCACCAGGCCTCCCTGTTGGTTGCATTTGCCTCCCTTGTCTGAAAGTAAACTTTAAATTCCATTTCTTGAGTTTATTCTCCATATTGTGCCTGGGATGATCTACGGCTGACTTAATCTTGCTCCAGAACTATAAGCCCTCACCAGCATGTGACTCCAGGCCAGACCGGGGCTCCAGCCAGCGCTCCAGCACTGTTTCCCGGTTCCCCACCCTCACCAGGGGTGTCCAGCCTTAGGGGGTGGTTGTCGTTGCAGTGGGCGTCACCCTCTCGATCAAGCTTTCCCCAGGCCTCCCTGTTGGTTGCATTTGCCTCCCTTGTCTGAAGGTAAACTTTAAATTACATTTCTTGAGTTTATTCTCCATATTGTCCCTGGGATGATCTTTGGCTGACATAATCTTTCTCCAGAACTACAAGCCCTCACCAGCCTTTGTCTTCACCATCGCACCCAGAGCTCTGGCCTGCAACCTTGTCACCCACTCGCACCAAGGGGGCCCGGGCTGAGGCCGAGTTTGTCAGTGCAATGTGCTGTCCCATGTCGGACGCGCTGTCACCAGGCCTCCCTGTTGGTTGCATTTGCCTCCCTTGTCTGAAGGTAAACTTTAAATTCCATTTCTTGAGTTTATTCTCCATATTGTCCCTGGGATGATCTTTGGCTGACTTAATCTTGCTCCAGAACTACAAGCCCTCACCAGCATTTGTCTTCACCATCGCACCCAGAGCTCTGGCCTGCAACCCGGTCAGCCACTCGCACCAGGGGGGCCCAGCCTGAGGCTGAGTTTGTCATTGCAGTGTGCCCAGAACTACAAGCCCTCACCAGCCTTTGTCTTCACCATCGCACCCAGAGCTCTGGCCTGCAACCCGGTCCCCCACTCTCACCAGGGGTGCCCAGCCTGAGGCCGAGGTTGTCATTGCAGTGTGCCGTCCCACATCGGACGCGCTGTCACCAGGCCTCCCTGTTGGTTGCATTTGCCTCCCTTGTCTGCAGGTAAACTTTAAATTCCCTTTCTTGAGTTTATTCTCCATATTGTCCCTGGGATGATCTACGGCTCACTTAATCTTGCTCCAGAACTACAAGCCCTCACCAGCATGTGACTCCAGGCCTCCCTGGGGCTCCAGCCAGGGCTCCAGCACTGCTGCCCGGTCCCCCACTCTCACCAGGGGTGCCCAGCCTTAGGGGGTGGTTGTCGTTGCAGTGGGCGTCGCCCTCTCGATCAAGCTTTCCCCAGGCCTCCCTGTTGGTTGCATTTGCCTCCCTTGTCTGAAGGTAAACTTTAAATTCCATTTCTTGAGTTTATTCTCCATATTGTCCCTGGGATGATCTTTGGCTGACATAATCTTTCTCCAGAACGACAAGCCCTCACCAGCCTTTGTCTTCACCATCGCACCCAGAGCTTTGTCCTGCAACCCGGTCAGCCACTCGCACCAGGGGGGCCCAGTCTGAGGCCGGGTTTGTCATTGCAGTGTGCCCAGAACTACAAGCCCTCACCAGCCTTTGTCTTCACCATCGCACCCAGAGCTCTGGCCGCAACCCGGTCACCCAATCGCACCAGGGGGGCCCTGCCTGAGGCCGAGTTTGTCATTGCAGTTTGCCGTCCCTTGTCGGACGCGCTGTCACCAGGCTTCCCTGTTGGTTGCATTTGCCTTCCTTGTCTGAAGGTAAACTTTAAATTCCATTCCTTGAGTTGATTCTACATATTGTCCCTGGGATGATCTTTGGCTGACATAATCTTTCTCCAGAACTACAAGCCCTCACCAGCCTTTGTCTTCAGCACCGCACCAGGATTTCTGCCAGTGCAAACTCGGTCCCCCACTCGCACCAGGGGGGCCCAGCCTGAGGCCGAGGTTGTCATTGCAGTGTGCCGTCCCTTGTCGGATGCGCTGTCACCAGGCCTCCCTGTTGGTTGCATTTGCCTCCCTTGTCTGAAGGTAAACTTTAAATTCCATTCCTTGAGTTGATTCTACATATTGTCCCTGGGATGATCTTTGGCTGACATAATCTTTCTCCAGAACTACAAGCCCTCACCAGCCTTTGTCTTCAGCACCGCACCAGGATTTCTGCCAGTGCAAACTCGGTCCCCCACTCGCACCAGGGGGGCCCAGCCTGAGGCCGAGGTTGTCATTGCAGTGTGCCGTCCCACATCGGACGCGCTGTCACCAGGCCTCCCTGTTGGTTGCATTTGCCTCCCTTGTCTGAAAGTAAACTTTAAATTCCATTTCTTGAGTTTATTCTCCATATTGTGCCTGGGATGATCTACGGCTGACTTAATCTTGCTCCAGAACTATAAGCCCTCACCAGCATGTGACTCCAGGCCAGACCGGGGCTCCAGCCAGCGCTCCAGCACTGTTTCCCGGTTCCCCACCCTCACCAGGGGTGTCCAGCCTTAGGGGGTGGTTGTCGTTGCAGTGGGCGTCACCCTCTCGATCAAGCTTTCCCCAGGCCTCCCTGTTGGTTGCATTTGCCTCCCTTGTCTGAAGGTAAACTTTAAATTACATTTCTTGAGTTTATTCTCCATATTGTCCCTGGGATGATCTTTGGCTGACATAATCTTTCTCCAGAACTACAAGCCCTCACCAGCCTTTGTCTTCACCATCGCACCCAGAGCTCTGGCCTGCAACCTTGTCACCCACTCGCACCAAGGGGGCCCGGGCTGAGGCCGAGTTTGTCAGTGCAATGTGCTGTCCCATGTCGGACGCGCTGTCACCAGGCCTCCCTGTTGGTTGCATTTGCCTCCCTTGTCTGAAGGTAAACTTTAAATTCCATTTCTTGAGTTTATTCTCCATATTGTCCCTGTGATGATCTTTGGCTGACTTAATCTTGCTCCAGAACTACAAGCCCTCACCAGCATTTGTCTTCACCATCGCACCCAGAGCTCTGGCCTGCAACCCGGTCAGCCACTCGCACCAGGGGGGCCCAGCCTGAGGCTGAGTTTGTCATTGCAGTGTGCCCAGAACTACAAGCCCTCACCAGCCTTTGTCTTCACCATCGCACCCAGAGCTCTGGCCTGCAACCCGGTCAGCCACTCGCACCAGGGGGGCCCTGCCTGAGGCCGAGTTTGTCATTGCAGTGTGCTCTCCCATGTTGGACGCGCTGTCACCAGGCCTCCCTGTTGGTTGCATTTGCCTCCCTTGTCTGAAGGTAAACTTTAAATTCCATTTCTTGAGTTTATTCTCCATATTGTCCCTGGGATGATCCATGGCTGACATAATCTTTCTCCAGAACTACAAGCCCTCACCAGCCTTTGTCTTCACCATCGCACCCAGAGCTCTGGCCTGCTACCCGGTCAGCCTCTGTCACCAGGGGGGCCCAGCCTAAGGCCGAGTTTGTCATTGCAGTGTGCCGTCCCATGTCGGACGCGCTGTCATCAGGCCTCCTTTTTGGTTGCATTTGCCTCCCTTGTCTGAAGGTAAACTTTAAATTCCATTTCTTGAGTTTATTCTCCATATTGTCCCTGGGATGATCTTTGGCTGACATAATCTTTCTCCAGAACTACAAGCCCTCACCAGCCTTTGTCTTCAGCACCGCACCAGGATTTCTGCCAGTGCAAAATCGGTCCCCCACTCGCACCAGGGGTGCCCAGCCTGAGGCCGAGGTTGTCATTGCAGTGTGCCGTCCCACATCGGACGCGCTGTCACCAGGCCTCCCTGTTGGTTGCATTTGCCTCCTTTGTCTGAAGGTAAACTTTAAATTCCCTTTCTTGAGTTTATTCTCCATATTGTCCCTCGGATGATCTACGGCTGACTTAATCTTGCTCCAGAACTACAAGCCCTCACAAGCCTTTGTCTCCAGCACCACACCCAGGGCTCCAGCACTGCAACTCGGTCCCCCACTCACACCAGGGGTGCCCAGCCTGAGTCTAATTTTGTTATTGCCGTGTGCCGTCCCATGTCGGACGAGTTGTCACCAGGCCTCCCTGTTGGTTGCATTTGCCTCCCTTGTCTGAAGGTAAACTTTAAATTACATTTCTTGAGTTTATTCTCCATATTGTTCCTGGGATGATCTTTGGCTGACATACTCTTTCTCCGGAACTACAAGCCCTCACCAGCCTCTGTCTTCACCATCGCACCCAGAGCTCCAGCACTGCAACCCGGTCCCCCACTCACACTAGGGGGGCCTAGCCTGAGGGCAATTTTCTCATTGCAGTGTGCCGCCCCACATCGGACGCGCTGTCACCAGGCCTACCTGTTGGTTGCATTTGCCTCCCTTGTCTGAAGGTAAACTTTAAATTCCATTTCTTGAGTTTATTCTCCATATTGTCCCTGGGATGATCTTTGGCTGACATAATCTTTCTCCAGAACTACAAGCCCTCATAAGCCTTTGTCTCCAGCACCACACCCCGGGCTCCAGCACTGCAACCCGGTCCCCCACTCACACCAGGGGGGCCCAGCCTGAGGCTGATTTTGTCATTGCAGTGTGTCGTCCCACATCGGACGCGCTATCACCAGGCCTCCCTGTTGGTTGCATTTGCCTCTCTTGTCTGAAGGTAAACTTTGAATTACATTTCTTGAGTTTATTCTCCATATTGTGCCTGTGATGATCTACGGCTGACTTAATCTTGCTCCAGAAATATAAGCCCTCACCAGCACGTGATTCCAGGCCACCTTGGGGCTCCAACCAGGGCTCCAGCACTGCTGCCCGGTCCCCCACCCTCACCAGGGGTGCCCAGCCTTAGGCGGTTGTTGTCGTTGCAGTGGGCGTCGCCCTCTCGATCAAGCTTTCCCCAGGCCTCCCTGTTGGTTGCATTTGCCCCCCTTGTCTGAAGGTAAACTTTAAATTCCATTTCTTGTGTTTATTCTCCATATTGTCCCTGGGATGATCTTTGGCTGACATAATCTTTCTCCAGAACTACAAGCCCTCGCCAGTCTTTGTCTTCACCATCGCACCCAGAGCTCTGGCCTGTAACCCGGTCAGCCACTGGCACCAGGGGGGCCCAGTCTGAGACTGAGGTTGTCATTGCAGTGTGCCGTCCCACATTGGACGCGCTGTCACCAGACCTCCCTGTTGGTTGCATTTGCCTCCCTTGTCTGAAGGTAAACTTTAAATTCCATGTCTTGAGTTTATACTCCATATTGTCCCTGGGATGATCTACGGCTGACTTTATCTTGCTCCAGAACTACAAGCCCTCACCAGCATGTGACTCCAGGCCAGACCGGGGTTCCAGCCAGGGCTCCAGCACTGCTGCCCGGTCTCCCACCCTCACCAGGGGTGTCCAGCCTTAGGGGGTGGTTGTCGTTGCAGTGGGCGTCGCCCTCTCGATCAAGCTTTCCCCAGGCCTCCCTGTTGGTTGCATTTGCCTCCCTTGTCTGAAGGTAAACTTTAAATTCCATTTCTTGAGTTTATTCTCCATATTGTCCCTGCGTTGATCTTTGGCTGACATAATCTTTCTCCAGAACTACAAGCCCTCACCAGCCTTTGTCTTCAGCACCGCACCAGGAGTTCCGCCAGTGCAACCTCGGTCCCCCACTCGCACCAGGGGGGCCCAGCCTGAGGCCGAGGTTGTCATTGCAGTGTGCCGTCCCACATCGGACGCGCTGTCACAAGGCCTCCCTGTTGGTTGCATTTGCCTCCCTTGTCTGAAAGTAAACTTTAAATTCCCTTTCTTGAGTTTATTCTCCATATTGTCCCTGGGATGATCTACGGCTGACTTAATCTGGCTCCAGAACTACAAGCCCTCACCAGCATGCGACTCCAGGCTACCCTGGGGCTCCAGCCAGGGCTCCAGCACTGCTGCCCGGTTCCCCACTCTCACCAGGGGTGCCCAGCCTTAGGCGGTGGTTGTCGTTGTAGTGGGCGTCGCCCTCTCGATCAAGCTTTCCCCAGGCCTCCCTGTTGGTTGCATTTGCCTCCCTTGTCTGAAGGTAAACTTTGAATTACATTTCTTGAGTTTTTTTCCATATTGTCCCTGGGATGATCTTTGGCTGACATAATCTTTCTCCAGAACTACAAGCCCTCACCAGCCTTTGTCTTCACCATCACACCCAGAGCTCTGGCCTGCAACCCGGTCACCCACTCGCACCAAGGGGGCCCAGCCTGAGGCCGAGTTTGTCATTGCAGTGTGCCGTTCCATGTCGGACGCGCTGTCACCAGGCCTCCCTGTTGGTTGCATTTGCCTCCCTTGTCTGAAGGTAAACTTTAAATTCCATTTCTTGAGTTTATTCTCCATATTGTCCCTGGGATGATCTACGGCTGACTTAATCTGGCTCCAGAACTACAAGCCCTCACCAGCATGTGACTCCAGGCTACCCTGGGGCTCCAGCCAGGGCTCAAGCACTGCTGCCCGGTCCCCCACTCTCACCAGGGGGGCCCAGCCTTAGGCGGTGGTTGTCGTTGCAGTGGGCGTCGCCCTCTCGATCAAGCTTTCCCCAGGCCTCCCTGTTGGTTGCATTTGCCTCCCTTGTCTGAAGGTAAACTTTAAATTACATTTCTTGAGTTTATTCTCCATATTGTCCCTGGGATGATCTTTGGCTGACATAATCTTTCTCCGGAACTACAAGCCCTCACCAGCCTCTGTCTTCACCATCGCACCCAGAGCTCCAGCACTGCAACCCGGTCCCCCACTCACACTAGGGGGGCCTAGCCTGAGGGCAATTTTGTCATTGCAGTGTGCCGCCCCACATCGGACGCGCTGTCACCAGGCCTCCCTGTTGGTTGCATTTGCCTCCCTTGTCTGAAGGTAAACTTTAAATTCCATTTCTTGAGTTTATTCTCCATATTGTCCCTGGGATGATCTTTGGCTGACATAATCTTTCTCCAGAACTACAAACCCTCATAAGCCTTTGTCTCCAGTACCACACCCCGGGCTCCAGCACTGCAACCCGGTCCCCCACTCACACCAGGGGGGCCCAGCCTGAGGCAGATTTTGTCATTGCAGTGTGTCGTCCCACATCGGAC
Source organism: Nelusetta ayraudi (assembly GCF_046127955.1). Classification (NCBI taxonomy): domain Eukaryota; kingdom Metazoa; phylum Chordata; class Actinopteri; order Tetraodontiformes; family Monacanthidae; genus Nelusetta; species Nelusetta ayraudi. Next base: position 1,648,543 of record NW_027466094.1, read on the forward strand.
GCGCTATCACCAGGCCTCCCTGTTGGTTGCATTTGCCTCTCTTGTCTGAAGGTAAACTTTGAATTACATTTCTTGAGTTTATTCTCCATATTGTGCCTGGGATGATCTACGGCTGACTTAATCTTGCTCCAGAAATATAAGCCCTCACCAGCACGTGATTCCAGGCCACCTTGGGGCTCCAACCAGGGCTCCAGCACTGCTGCCCGGTCCCCCACCCTCACCAGGGGTGCCCAGCCTTAGGCGGTTGTTGTCTTTGCAGTGGGCGTCGCCCTCTCGATCAAGCTTTCCCCAGGCCTCCCTGTTGGTTGCATTTGCCCCCCTTGTCTGAAGGTAAACTTTAAATTCCATTTCTTGTGTTTATTCTCCATATTGTCCCTGGGATGATCTTTGGCTGACATAATCTTTCTCCAGAACTACAAGCCCTCACCAGTCTTTGTCTTCACCATCGCACCCAGAGCTCTGGCCTATAACCCGGTCAGCCACTGGCACCAGGGGGGCCCAGTCTGAGACTGAGGTTGTCATTGCAGTGTGCCGTCCCACATTGGACGCGCTGTCACCAGACCTCCCTGTTGGTTGCATTTGCCTCCCTTGTCTGAAGGTAAACTTTAAATTCCATTTCTTGAGTTTATTCTCCATATTGTCCCTGGGATGATCTTTGGCTGACATAATCTTTCTCCAGAACTACAAGCCCTCACCAGCCTTTGTCTTCACCATCGCACCCAGAGCTCTGGCCTGCAACCCGGTCAGCCACTCGCACCAGGGGGGCCCAGCCTGAGGCCGAGTTTGTCATTGCAGTGTGCCGTCCCACATCGGACGCGCTATCACCAGGCCTCCCTGTTGGTTGCATTTGCCTCCTTTGTCTGAAGGTAAACTTTAAATTCCATTTCTTGAGTTTATTCTCCATATTGTGCCTGGGATGATCTACGGCTGACTTAATCTTGCTCCAGAACTATAAGCCCTCACCAGCATGTGACTCCAGGCCAGACCGGGGCTCCAGCCAGCGCTCCAGCACTGTTTCCCGGTTCCCCACCCTCACCAGGGGTGTCCAGCCTTAGGGGGTGGTTGTCGTTGCAGTGGGCGTCACCCTCTCGATCAAGCTTTCCCCAGGCCTCCCTGTTGGTTGCATTTGCCTCCCTTGTCTGAAGGTAAACTTTAAATTACATTTCTTGAGTTTATTCTCCATATTGTCCCTGGGATGATCTTTGGCTGACATAATCTTTCTCCAGAACTACAAGCCCTCACCAGCCTTTGTCTTCACCATCGCACCCAGAGCTCTGGCCTGCAACCTTGTCACCCACTCGCACCAAGGGGGCCCGGGCTGAGGCCGAGTTTGTCAGTGCAATGTGCTGTCCCATGTCGGACGCGCTGTCACCAGGCCTCCCTGTTGGTTGCATTTGCCTCCCTTGTCTGAAGGTAAACTTTAAATTCCATTTCTTGAGTTTATTCTCCATATTGTCCCTGTGATGATCTTTGGCTGACTTAATCTTGCTCCAGAACTACAAGCCCTCACCAGCATTTGTCTTCACCATCGCACCCAGAGCTCTGGCCTGCAACCCGGTCAGCCACTCGCACCAGGGGGGCCCAGCCTGAGGCTGAGTTTGTCATTGCAGTGTGCCCAGAACTACAAGCCCTCACCAGCCTTTGTCTTCACCATCGCACCCAGAGCTCTGGCCTGCAACCCGGTCAGCCACTCGCACCAGGGGGGCCCTGCCTGAGGCCGAGTTTGTCATTGCAGTGTGCTCTCCCATGTTGGACGCGCTGTCACCAGGCCTCCCTGTTGGTTGCATTTGCCTCCCTTGTCTGAAGGTAAACTTTAAATTCCATTTCTTGAGTTTATTCTCCATATTGTCCCTGGGATGATCCATGGCTGACATAATCTTTCTCCAGAACTACAAGCCCTCACCAGCCTTTGTCTTCACCATCGCACCCAGAGCTCTGGCCTGCTACCCGGTCAGCCTCTGTCACCAGGGGGGCCCAGCCTAAGGCCGAGTTTGTCATTGCAGTGTGCCGTCCCATGTCGGACGCGCTGTCATCAGGCCTCCTTTTTGGTTGCATTTGCCTCCCTTGTCTGAAGGTAAACTTTAAATTCCATTTCTTGAGTTTATTCTCCATATTGTCCCTGGGATGATCTTTGGCTGACATAATCTTTCTCCAGAACTACAAGCCCTCACCAGCCTTTGTCTTCAGCACCGCACCAGGATTTCTGCCAGTGCAAAATCGGTCCCCCACTCGCACCAGGGGTGCCCAGCCTGAGGCCGAGGTTGTCATTGCAGTGTGCCGTCCCACATCGGACGCGCTGTCACCAGGCCTCCCTGTTGGTTGCATTTGCCTCCTTTGTCTGAAGGTAAACTTTAAATTCCCTTTCTTGAGTTTATTCTCCATATTGTCCCTCGGATGATCTACGGCTGACTTAATCTTGCTCCAGAACTACAAGCCCTCACCAGCATGTGACTCCAGGCCACCCTGGGTTTCCAGCCAAGGCTCCAGCACTGCTGCCCGGTCCCCCACTTTCACCAGGGGTTCCCAGACATAGGCGGTGGTTGTCGTTGCAGTGGGCGTCGCCCTCTCGATCAAGTTTTCCCCAGGGCCTCCCTGTTGGTTGTATTTGCCTCCCTTGTCTGAAGGTAAACTTTAAATTCCATTTCTTGAGTTTATTCTCCATATTGTCCCTGGGATGATCTTTGGCTGACTTAATCTTGCTCCAGAACTACAAGCCCTCACAAGCCTTTGTCTCCAGCACCACACCCAGGGCTCCAGCACTGCAACTCGGTCCCCCACTCACACCAGGGGTGCCCAGCCTGAGTCTAATTTTGTTATTGCCGTGTGCCGTCCCATGTCGGACGAGTTGTCACCAGGCCTCCCTGTTGGTTGCATTTGCCTCCCTTGTCTGAAGGTAAACTTTAAATTACATTTCTTGAGTTTATTCTCCATATTGTTCCTGGGATGATCTTTGGCTGACATACTCTTTCTCCGGAACTACAAGCCCTCACCAGCCTCTGTCTTCACCATCGCACCCAGAGCTCCAGCACTGCAACCCGGTCCCCCACTCACACTAGGGGGGCCTAGCCTGAGGGCAATTTTCTCATTGCAGTGTGCCGCCCCACATCGGACGCGCTGTCACCAGGCCTACCTGTTGGTTGCATTTGCCTCCCTTGTCTGAAGGTAAACTTTAAATTCCATTTCTTGAGTTTATTCTCCATATTGTCCCTGGGATGATCTTTGGCTGACATAATCTTTCTCCAGAACTACAAGCCCTCATAAGCCTTTGTCTCCAGCACCACACCCCGGGCTCCAGCACTGCAACCCGGTCCCCCACTCACACCAGGGGGGCCCAGCCTGAGGCTGATTTTGTCATTGCAGTGTGTCGTCCCACATCGGACGCGCTATCACCAGGCCTCCCTGTTGGTTGCATTTGCCTCTCTTGTCTGAAGGTAAACTTTGAATTACATTTCTTGAGTTTATTCTCCATATTGTGCCTGTGATGATCTACGGCTGACTTAATCTTGCTCCAGAAATATAAGCCCTCACCAGCACGTGATTCCAGGCCACCTTGGGGCTCCAACCAGGGCTCCAGCACTGCTGCCCGGTCCCCCACCCTCACCAGGGGTGCCCAGCCTTAGGCGGTTGTTGTCGTTGCAGTGGGCGTCGCCCTCTCGATCAAGCTTTCCCCAGGCCTCCCTGTTGGTTGCATTTGCCCCCCTTGTCTGAAGGTAAACTTTAAATTCCATTTCTTGTGTTTATTCTCCATATTGTCCCTGGGATGATCTTTGGCTGACATAATCTTTCTCCAGAACTACAAGCCCTCGCCAGTCTTTGTCTTCACCATCGCACCCAGAGCTCTGGCCTGTAACCCGGTCAGCCACTGGCACCAGGGGGGCCCGGTCTGAGACTGAGGTTGTCATTGCAGTGTGCCGTCCCACATTGGACGCGCTGTCACCAGACCTCCCTGTTGGTTGCATTTGCCTCCCTTGTCTGAAGGTAAACTTTAAATTCCATGTCTTGAGTTTATACTCCATATTGTCCCTGGGATGATCTACGGCTGACTTTATCTTGCTCCAGAACTACAAGCCCTCACCAGCATGTGACTCCAGGCCAGACCGGGGTTCCAGCCAGGGCTCCAGCACTGCTGCCCGGTCTCCCACCCTCACCAGGGGTGTCCAGCCTTAGGGGGTGGTTGTCGTTGCAGTGGGCGTCGCCCTCTCGATCAAGCTTTCCCCAGGCCTCCCTGTTGGTTGCATTTGCCTCCCTTGTCTGAAGGTAAACTTTAAATTCCATTTCTTGAGTTTATTCTCCATATTGTCCCTGCGTTGATCTTTGGCTGACATAATCTTTCTCCAGAACTACAAGCCCTCACCAGCCTTTGTCTTCACCACCGCACCAGGAGTTCCGCCAGTGCAACCTCGGTCCCCCACTCGCACCAGGGGGGCCCAGCCTGAGGCCGAGGTTGTCATTGCAGTGTGCCGTCCCACATCGGACGCGCTGTCACCAGGCCTCCCTGTTGGTTGCATTTGCCTCCCTTGTCTGAAAGTAAACTTTAAATTCCCTTTCTTGAGTTTATTCTCCATATTGTCCCTGGGATGATCTTTGGCTGACATAATCTTTCTCCAGAACTACAAGCCCTCACCAGCCTTTGTCTTCACCATCACACCCAGAGTTCTGGCCTGCAACCCGGTCACCCACTCGCACCAAGGGGGCCCAGCCTGAGGCCGAGTTTGTCATTGCAGTGTGCCGTTCCATGTCGGACGCGCTGTCACCAGGCCTCCCTGTTGGTTGCATTTGCCTCCCTTGTCTGAAGGTAAACTTTAAATTCCATTTCTTGAGTTTATTCTCCATATTATCCCTGGGATGATCTACGGCTGACTTAATCTGGCTCCAGAACTACAAGCCCTCACCAGCATGTGACTCCAGGCTACCCTGGGGCTCCAGCCAGGGCTCAAGCACTGCTGCCCGGTCCCCCACTCTCACCAGGGGGGCCAAGCCTTAGGCGGTGGTTGTCGTTGCAGTGGGCGTCGCCCTCTCGATCAAGCTTTCCCCAGGCCTCCCTGTTGGTTGCATTTGCCTCCCTTGTCTGAAGGTAAACTTTAAATTACATTTCTTGAGTTTATTTTCCATATTGTCCCTGGGATGATCTTTGGCTGACATAATCTTTCTCCAGAACTACAAGCCCTCACCAGCCTTTGTCTTCACCATCACACCCAGAGCTCTGGCCTGCAACCCGGTCACCCACTCGCACCAAGGGGGCCCAGCCTGAGGCCGAGTTTGTCATTGCAGTGTGCCGTTCCATGTCGTACGCGCTGTCACCAGGCCTCCCTGTTGGTTGCATTTGCCTCCCTTGTCTGAAGGTAAACTTTAAATTACATTTCTAGAGTTTATTCTCCATATTGTCCCTGGGATGATCTTTGGCTGACCTAATCTTTCTCCATAACTACAAGCCCTCACCAGCATGTGACTCCAGGCCACACCGGGGCTCCAGCCAGGGCTCCAGCACTGCTGCCCGGTCCCCCATCCTCACCAGGTGTGCCCAGCCTTAGGCGGTGGTTGTCGTTGCAGTGGGCGTCGCCCTCTCGATCAAGCTTTCCACAAGCCTCCCTGTTGGTTGCATTTGCCTCCCTTGTCTGAAGGTAAACTTTAAATTACATTTCTTGACTTTATTCTCCATATTGTCCCTGGGATGATCTTTGGCTGACATAATCTTTCTCCAGAACTAAAAGCCCTCACAAGCCTTTGTCTCCAGCACCACACCCAGGGCTCCAGCACTGCAACCCGGTCCCCCACTCACACCAGGGGTGCCCAGCCTGAGGCTAATTTTGTCATTGCAGTGTGCCGTCCCATGTCGGACGAGTTGTCACCAGGCCTCCCTGTTGGTTGCATTTGCCCCCCTTGTCTGAAGGTAAACTTTAAATTCCATTTCTTGAGTTTATTCTCCATATTGTCCCTGGGATGATCTTTGGCTGACATAATCTTTCTCCAGAACTACAAGCCCTCACCAGCCTTTGTCTTCACCATCGCACCCAGAGCTCTGGACTGCAACCCGGTCAGCCACTCGCACCAGGGGGGCCCAGCCTGAGGCCGAGTTTGTCATTGCAGTGTGCCGTCCCACATCGGACGCGCTATCACCAGGCCTCCCTGTTGGTTGCATTTGCCTCCCTTGTCTGAAGGTAAACTTTAAATTCCATTTCTTGAGTTTATTCTCCATATTGTGCCTGGGATGATCTACGGCTGACTTAATCTTGCTCCAGAACTACAAGCCCTCACCAGCATTTGACTCCAGGCCAGACCGGGTCTCCAGCCAGGGCTCTAGCACTGCTGCCCGGTCCCCCACCCTCACCAGGGGTGTCCAGCCTTAGGGGGTGGTTGTCGTTGCAGTGGGCGTCGCCCTCTCGATCAAGCTTTCCCCAGGCCTCCCTGTTGGTTGCATTTGCCTCCCTTGTCTGAAGGTAAACTTTAAATTACATTTCTTGAGTTTATTTTCCATATTGTCCCTGGGATGATCTTTGGCTGACATAATCTTGTTCCAGAACTACAAGCCCTCACCATTCTTTGTCTTCACCATCGCACCCAGAGCTCTGGACTGCAACCTGGTCACCCACTCGCACCAAGGGGCCCCATTCTGAGGCCGAGTTTGTCATTGCAGTGTGCCGTCCCATGTCGGACGCGCTGTCACCAGGCCTCCCTGTTGGTTGCATTTGCCTCCCTTGTCTGAAGGTAAACTTTAAATTACATTTCTTGAGTTTATTCTCCATATTGTCCCTGGGATGATCTTTGCTGACATAATCTTGCTCCAGAACTACAAGCCCTCACCAGCCTTTGTCTTCAGCACCGCACCAGGAGTTCCGCCAGTGCAACCTCGGTCCCCCACTCGCACCAGGGGGGCCCAGCCTGAGGCCGAGGTTGTCATTGCAGCTTGCCGTTCCACGTCGGACGAGCTGTCACCAGGCCTCCCTGTTGGTTGCATTTGCCTCCCTTGTCTGAAGGTAAACTTTAAATTCCATTTCTTGTGTTTATTCTCCATATTGTCCCAGGGATGATCTTTGGCTGACTTAATCTTGCTCCAGAACTACAAGCCCTCACAAGTCTTTGTCTCCAGCACCACACCCATGGCTCCAGCACTGCAACCCGGTCCCCCACTCACACCAGGGGGGCCCAGCCTGAGGCTGATTTTGTCATTGCAGTCTGCCGTCCCATGTCGGACGCGCTGTCCCCAGGCCTCCCTGTTGGTTGCATTTGCCTCCCTTGTCTGAAGGTAAACTTTAAATTCCATTTCTTGAGTTTATTCTCCATATTGTCCCTGGGATGATCTTTGGCTGACATAATCTTTCTCCAGAACTACAAGCCCTCACCAGCCTTTGTCTTCACCATCGCACCCAGAGCTCTGGCCTGCAACCCGGTCAGCCACTCGCACCAGGGGGGCCCAGCCTGAGGCCGAGTTTGTCATTGCAGTGTGCTCTCCCATGTCGGACGCGCTGTCACCAGGCCTCCCTGTTGGTTGCATTTGCCTCCCTTGTCTGAAGGTAAACTTTAAATTCCATTTCTTGAGTTTATTCTCCATATTGTCCCTGGGATGATCTACGGCTGACTTAATCTTGCTCCAGAACTACAAGCCCTCACCAGCATGTGACTCCAGGCCACCCTGGGGCTCCAGCCAGGGCTCCAGCACTGCTGCCCGGTCCCCCACTCTCACCAGGGGTGCCCAGCCTTAGGGGGTGGTTGTCGTTGCAGTGGGCGTCGCCCTCTCGATCAAGCTTTCCCCAGGCCTCCCTGTTGGTTGCATTTGCCTCCCTTGTCTGAAGGTAAACTTTAAATTACATTTCTTGAGTTTATTCTCCATATTGTCCCTGGGATGATCTACGGCTGACTTTATCTTGCTCCAGAACTACAAGCCCTCACCAGCATGTGACTCCAGGCTAGACCGGGGTTCCAGCCAGGGCTCCAGCACTGCTGCCCGGTCTCCCACCCTCACCAGGGGTGTCCAGCCTTAGGGGGTGGTTGTCGTTGCAGTGGGCGTCGCCCTCTCGATCAAGCTTTCCCCAGGCCTCCCTGTTGGTTGCATTTGCCTCCCTTGTCTGAAGGTAAACTTTAAATTACATTTCTTGAGTTTATTCTCCATATTGTCCCTGCGATGATCTTTGGCTGACATAATCTTTCTCCAGAACTACAAGCCCTCACCATTCTTTGTCTTCAGCACCGCACCAGGAGTTCCGCCAGTGCAACCTCGGTCCCCCACTCGCACCAGGGGGGCCCAGCCTGAGGCCGAGGTTGTCATTGCAGTGTGCCGTCCCACATCGGACGCGATGTCACCAGGCCTCCCTGTTGGTTGCATTTGCCTCCCTTGTCTGAAGGTAAACTTTAAATTACATTTCTTGAGTTTATTTTCCATATTGTCCCTGGGATGATCTTTGGCTGACATAATCTTCTCCAGAACTACAAGCCCTCACCAGCCTTTGTCTTCACCATCACACCCAGAGCTCTGGCCTGCAACCCGGTCACCCACTCGCACCAAGGGGGCCCAGCCTGAGGCCGAGTTTGTCATTGCAGTGTGCCGTTCCATGTCGTACGCGCTGTCACCAGGCCTCCCTGTTGGTTGCATTTGCCTCCCTTGTCTGAAGGTAAACTTTAAATTACATTTCTAGAGTTTATTCTCCATATTGTCCCTGGGATGATCTTTGGCTGACCTAATCTTTCTCCAGAACTACAAGCCCTCACCAGCATGTGACTCCAGGCCACACCGGGGCTCCAGCCAGGGCTCCAGCACTGCTGCCCGGTCCCCCAGCCTCACCAGGTGTGCCCAGCCTTAGGGGGTGGTTGTCGTTGCAGTGGGCGTCACCCTCTCGATCAAGCTTTCCCCAGGCCTCCCTGTTGGTTGCATTTGCCTCCCTTGTCTGAAGGTAAACTTTAAATTACATTTCTTGAGTTTATTCTCCATATTGTCCCTGGGATGATCTTTGGCTGACATAATCTTTCTCCAGAACTACAAGCCCTCACCAGCCTTTGTCTTCACCATCGCACCCAGAGCTCTGGCCTGCAACCTTGTCACCCACTCGCACCAAGGGGGCCCAGCCTGAGGCCGAGTTTGTCAGTGCAATGTGCTGTCCCATGTCGGACGCGCTGTCACCAGGCCTCCCTGTTGGTTGCATTTGCCTCCCTTGTCTGAAGGTAAACTTTAAATTCCATTTCTTGAGTTTATTCTCCATATTGTCCCTGGGATGATCTTTGGCTGACTTAATCTTGCTCCAGAACTACAAGCCCTCACCAACCTTTGTCTTCACCATCGCACCCAGAGCTCTGGCCTGCAACCCGGTCAGCCACTCGCACCAGGGGGGCCCAGCCTGAGGCTGAGTTTGTCATTGCAGTGTGCCCAGAACTACAAGCCCTCACCAGTCTTTGTCTTCACCATCGCACCCAGAGCTCTGGCCTGCAACCCGGTCAGCCACTCGCACCAGGGGGGCCCAGCCTGAGGCCGAGTTTGTCATTGCAGTGTGCTCTCCCATGTCGGACGCGCTGTCACCAGGCCTCCCTGTTGGTTGCATTTGCCTCCCTTGTCTGAAGGTAAACTTTAAATTCCATTTCTTGAGTTTATTCTCCATATTGTCCCTGGGATGATCTACGGCTGACATAATCTTTCTACAGAACTACAAGCCCTCACCAGCCTTTGTCTTCACCATCGCACCCAGAGCTCTGGCCTGCTACCCGGTCAGCCTCTGGCACCAGGGGGGCCCAGCCTAAGGCCGAGTTTGTCATTGCAGTGTGCCGTCCCATGTCGGACGCGCTGTCATCAGGCCTCCTTTTTGGTTGCATTTGCCTCCCTTGTCTGAAGGTAAACTTTAAATTCCATTTCTTGAGTTTATTCTCCATATTGTCCCTGGGATGATCTTTGGCTGACATAATCTTTCTCCAGAACTACAAGCCCTCACCAGCCTTTGTCTTCAGCACCGCACCAGGATTTCTGCCAGTGCAAAATCGGTCCTCCACTCGCACCAGGGGTGCCCAGCCTGAGGCCGAGGTTGTCAATGCAGTGTGCCGTCCCACATCGGACGCGCTGTCACCAGGCCTCCCTGTTGGTTGCATTTGCCTCCTTTGTCTGAAGGTAAACTTTAAATTCCCTTTCTTGAGTTTATTCTCCATATTGTCCCTGGGATGATCTACGGCTGACTTAATCTTGCTCCAGAACTACAAGCCCTCACCAGCATGTGACTCCAGGCCACCCTGGGTTTCTAGCCAAGGCTCCATCACTGCTGCCCGGTCCCCCACTTTCACCAGGGGTTCCCAGACATAGGCGGTGGTTGTCGTTGCAGTGGGCGTCGCCCTCTCGATCAAGTTTTCCCCAGGGCCTCCCTGTTGGTTGTATTTGCCTCCCTTGTCTGAAGGTAAACTTTAAATTCCATTTCTTGAGTTTATTCTCCATATTGTCCCTGGGATGATCTTTGGCTGACTTAATCTTGCTCCAGAACTACAAGCCCTCACAAGCCTTTGTCTCCAGCACCACACCCAGGGCTCCAGCACTGCAACTCGGTCCCCCACTCACACCAGGGGTGCCCAGCCTGAGGCTAATTTTGTTATTGCAGTGTGCCGTCCCATGTCGGACGAGTTGTCACCAGGCCTCCCTGTTGGTTGCATTTGCCTCCCTTGTCTGAAGGTAAACTTTAAATTACATTTCTTGAGTTTATTCTCCATATTGTCCCTGGGATGATCTTTGGCTGACATAATCTTTCTCCGGAACTACAAGCCCTCACCAGCCTCTGTCTTCACCATCGCACCCAGAGCTCCAGCACTGCAACCCGGTCCCCCACTCACACTAGGGGGGCCTAGCCTGAGGGCAATTTTGTCATTGCAGTGTGCCGCCCCACATCGGACGCGCTGTCACCAGGCCTCCCTGTTGGTTGCATTTGCCTCCCTTGTCTGAAGGTAAACTTTAAATTCCATTTCTTGAGTTTATTCTCCATATTGTCCCTGGGATGATCTTTGGCTGACATAATCTTTCTCCAGAACTACAAGCCCTCATAAGCCTTTGTCTCCAGTACCACACCCCGGGCTCCAGCACTGCAACCCGGTCCCCCACTCACACCAGGGGGGCCCAGCCTGAGGCAGATTTTGTCATTGCAGTGTGTCGTCCCACATCGGACGCGCTATCACCAGGCCTCCCTGTTGGTTGCATTTGCCTCTCTTGTCTGAAGGTAAACTTTGAATTACATTTCTTGAGTTTATTCTCCATATTGTGCCTGGGATGATCTACGGCTGACTTAATCTTGCTCCAGAAATATAAGCCCTCACCAGCACGTGATTCCAGGCCACCTTGGGGCTCCAACCAGGGCTCCAGCACTGCTGCCCGGTCCCCCACCCTCACCAGGGGTGCCCAGCCTTAGGCGGTTGTTGTCGTTGCAGTGGGCGTCGCCCTCTCGATCAAGCTTTCCCCAGGCCTCCCTGTTGGTTGCATTTGCCCCCCTTGTCTGAAGGTAAACTTTAAATTACATTTCTTGAGTTTATTCTCCATATTGTCCCTGGGATGATCTTTGGCTGACATAATCTTTCTCCAGAACTACAAGCCCTCACCAGCCTTTGTCTTCACCATCGCACCCAGAGCTCTGGCCTGCAACCTTGTCACCCACTCGCACCAAGGGGGCCCAGCCTGAGGCCGAGTTTGTCAGTGCAATGTGCTGTCCCATGTCGGACGCGCTGTCACCAGGCCTCCCTGTTGGTTGCATTTGCCTCCCTTGTCTGAAGGTAAACTTTAAATTCCATTTCTTGAGTTTATTCTCCATATTGTCCCTGGGATGATCTTTGGCTGACTTAATCTTGCTCCAGAACTACAAGCCCTCACCAGCCTTTGTCTTCACCATCGCACCCAGAGCTCTGGCCTGCAACCCGGTCAGCCACTCGAACCAGGGGGGCCCAGCCTGAGGCTGAGTTTGTCATTGCAGTGTGCCCAGAACTACAAGCCCTCACCAGCCTTTGTCTTCACCATCGCACCCAGAGCTCTGGCCTGCAACCTGGTCAGCCACTCGCACCAGGGGGGCCCAGCCTGAGGCCGAGTTTGTCATTGCAGTGTGCTCTCCCATGTCGGACGCGCTGTCACCAGGCCTCCCTATTGGTTGCATTTGCCTCCCTTGTCTGAAGGTAAACTTTAAATTCCATTTCTTGAGTTTATTCTCCATATTGTCCCTGGGATGATCTACGGCTGACTTAATCTTGCTCCAGAACTACAAGCCCTCACCAGCATGTGACTCCAGGCCACCCTGGGGCTCCAGCCAGGGCTCCAGCACTGCTGCCCGGTCCCCCACTCTCACCAGGGGTGCCCAGCCTTAGGGGGTGGTTGTCGTTGCAGTGGGCGTCGCCCTCTCGATCAAGCTTTCCCCAGGCCTCCCTGTTGGTTGCATTTGCCTCCCTTGTCTGAAGGTAAACTTTAAATTCCATTTCTTGAGTTTATTCTCCATATTGTCCCTGGGATGATCTTTGGCTGACATAATCTTTCTCCAGAACGACAAGCCCTCACCAGCCTTTGTCTTCACCATCGCACCCAGAGCTTTGTCCTGCAACCCGGTCAGGCACTCGCACCAGGGGGGCCCAGCCTGAGGCCGGGTTTGTCATTGCAGTGTGCCCAGAACTACAAGCCCTCACCAGCCTTTGTCTTCACCATCGCACCCAGAGCTCTGGCCGCAACCCGGTCACCCACTCGCACCAGGGGGGCCCAGCCTGAGGCTGATTTTGTCATTGCAGTGTGCCGTCCCACATCGGACGCGCTATCACCAGTCCTCCCATTCGGTTGCATTTGCCTCCCTTGTCTGAAGGTAAACTTTAAATTCCATTTCTTGAGTTTATTCTCCATATTGTGCCTGGGATGATCTACGGCTGACTTAATCTTGCTCCAGAACTATAAGCCCTCACCAGCATGTGACTCCAGGCCAGACCGGGGCTCCAGCCATCGCTCCAGCACTTTTTCCCGGTCCCCCACCCTCACCATGGGTGTCCAGCCTTAGGGGGTGGTTGTCGTTGCAGTGGGCGTCACCCTCTCGATCAAGCTTTCCCCAGGCCTCCCTGTTGGTTGCATTTGCCTCCCTTGTCTGAAGGTAAACTTTAAATTACATTTCTTGAGTTTATTCTCCATATTGTCCCTGGGATGATCTTTGGCTGACATAATCTTTCTCCAGAACTACAAGCCCTCACCAGCCTTTGTCTTCACCATCGCACCCAGAGCTCTGGCCTGCAACCTTGTCACCCACTCGCACCAAGGGGGCCCAGCCTGAGGCCGAGTTTGTCAGTGCAATGTGCTGTCCCATGTCGGACGCGCTGTCACCAGGCCTCCCTGTTGGTTGCATTTGCCTCCCTTGTCTGAAGGTAAACTTTAAATTCCATTTCTTGAGTTTATTCTCCATATTGTCCCTGGGATGATCTTTGGCTGACTTAATCTTGCTCCAGAACTACAAGCCCTCACCAGCCTTTGTCTTCACCATCGCACCCAGAGCTCTGGCCTGCAACCCGGTCAGCCACTCGCACCAGGGGGGCCCAGCCTGAGGCTGAGTTTGTCATTGCAGTGTGCCCAGAACTACAAGCCCTCACCAGCCTTTGTCTTCACCATCGCACCCAGAGCTCTGGCCTGCAACCCGGTCAGCCACTCGCACCAGGGGGGCCCAGCCTGAGGCCGAGTTTGTCATTGCAGTGTGCTCTCCCATGTCGGACGCGCTGTCACCAGGCCTCCCTGTTGGTTGCATTTGCCTCCCTTGTCTGAAGGTAAACTTTAAATTCCATTTCTTGAGTTTATTCTCCATATTGTCCCTGGGATGATCTACGGCTGACATAATCTTTCTCCAGAACTACAAGCCCTCACCAGCCTTTGTCTTCACCATCGCACCCAGAGCTCTGGCCTGCTACCCGGTCAGCCTCTGGCACCAGGGGGGCCCAGCCTAAGGCCGAGTTTGTCATTGCAGTGTGCCGTCCCATGTCGGACGCGCTGTCATCAGGCCTCCTTTTTGGTTGCATTTGCCTCCCTTGTCTGAAGGTAAACTTTAAATTCCATTTCTTGAGTTTATTCTCCATATTGTCCCTGGGATGATCTTTGGCTGACATAATCTTTCTCCAGAACTACAAGCCCTCACCAGCCTTTGTCTTCAGCACCGCACCAGGATTTCTGCCAGTGCAAAATCGGTCCCCCACTCGCACCAGGGGTGCCCAGCCTGAGGCCGAGGTTGTCAATGCAGTGTGCCGTCCCACTTCGGACGCGCTGTCACCAGGCCTCCCTGTTGGTTGCATTTGCCTCCTTTGTCTGAAGGTAAACTTTAAATTCCCTTTCTTGAGTTTATTCTCCATATTGTCCCTGGGATGATCTACGGCTGACTTAATCTTGCTCCAGAACTACAAGCCCTCACCAGCATGTGACTCCAGGCCACCCTGGGTTTCTAGCCAAGGCTCCAGCACTGCTGCCCGGTCCCCCACTTTCACCAGGGGTTCCCAGACATAGGCGGTGGTTGTCGTTGCAGTGGGCGTCGCCCTCTCGATCAAGTTTTCCCCAGGGCCTCCCTGTTGGTTGTATTTGCCTCCCTTGTCTGAAGGTAAACTTTAAATTCCATTTCTTGAGTTTATTCTCCATATTGTCCCTGGGATGATCTTTGGCTGACTTAATCTTGCTCCAGAACTACAAGCCCTCACAAGCCTTTGTCTCCAGCACCACACCCAGGGCTCCAGCACTGCAACTCGGTCCCCCACTCACACCAGGGGTGCCCAGCCTGAGGCTAATTTTGTTATTGCAGTGTGCCGTCCCATGTCGGACGAGTTGTCACCAGGCCTCCCTGTTGGTTGCATTTGCCTCCCTTGTCTGAAGGTAAACTTTAAATTACATTTCTTGAGTTTATTCTCCATATTGTCCCTGGGATGATCTTTGGCTGACATAATCTTTCTCCGGAACTACAAGCCCTCACCAGCCTCTGTCTTCACCATCGCACCCAGAGCTCCAGCACTGCTGCCCGGTCCCCCACTCACACTAGGGGGGCCTAGCCTGAGGGCAATTTTGTCATTGCAGTGTGCCGCCCCACATCGGACGCGCTGTCACCAGGCCTCCCTGTTGGTTGCATTTGCCTCCCTTGTCTGAAGGTAAACTTTAAATTCCATTTCTTGAGTTTATTCTCCATATTGTCCCTGGGATGATCTTTGGCTGACATAATCTTTCTCCAGAACTACAAGCCCTCATAAGCCTTTGTCTCCAGTACCACACCCCGGGCTCCAGCACTGCAACCCGGTCCCCCACTCACACCAGGGGGGCCCAGCCTGAGGCAGATTTTGTCATTGCAGTGTGTCGTCCCACATCGGACGCGCTATCACCAGGCCTCCCTGTTGGTTGCATTTGCCTCTCTTGTCTGAAGGTAAACTTTGAATTACATTTCTTGAGTTTATTCTCCATATTGTGCCTGGGATGATCTACGGCTGACTTAATCTTGCTCCAGAAATATAAGCCCTCACCAGCACGTGATTCCAGGCCACCTTGGGGCTCCAACCAGGGCTCCAGCACTGCTGCCCGGTCCCCCATCCTCACCAGGTGTGCCCAGCCTTAGGCGGTTGTTGTCGTTGCAGTGGGCGTCGCCCTCTCGATCAAGCTTTCCCCAGGCCTCCCTGTTGGTTGCATTTGCCCCCCTTGTCTGAAGGTAAACTTTAAATTCCATTTCTTGTGTTTATTCTCCATATTGTCCCTGGGATGATCTTTGGCTGACATAATCTTTCTCCAGAACTACAAGCCCTCACCAGTCTTTGTCTTCACCATCGCACCCAGAGCTCTGGCCTCTAACCCGGTCAGCCACTGGCACCAGGGGGGCCCAGTCTGAGACTGAGGTTGTCATTGCAGTGTGCCGTCCCACATTGGACGCGCTGTCACCAGACCTCCCTGTTGGTTGCATTTGCCTCCCTTGTCTGAAGGTAAACTTTAAATTCCATGTCTTGAGTTTATACTCCATATTGTCCCTGGGATGATCTACGGCTGACTTTATCTTGCTCCAGAACTACAAGCCCTCACCAGCATGTGACTCCAGGCCAGACCGGGGTTCCAGCCAGGGCTCCAGCACTGCTGCCCGGTCTCCCACCCTCACCAGGGGTGTCCAGCCTCAGGGCGTGGTTGTCGTTGCAGTGGGCGTCGCCCTCTCGATCAAGCTTTCCCCAGGCCTCCCTGTTGGTTGCATTTGCCTCCCTTGTCTGAAGGTAAACTTTAAATTCCATTTCTTGAGTTTATTCTCCATATTGTCCCTGCGTTGATCTTTGGCTGACATAATCTTTCTCCAGAACTACAAGCCCTCACCAGCCTTTGTCTTCAGCACCGCACCAGGAGTTCCGCCAGTGCAACCTCGGTCCCCCACTCGCACCAGGGGGGCCCAGCCTGAGGCCGAGGTTGTCATTGCAGTGTGCCGTCCCACATCGGACGCGCTGTCACCAGGCCTCCCTGTTGGTTGCATTTGCCTCCCTTGTCTGAAGGTAAACTTTAAATTCCATTTCTTGAGTTTATTCTCCATATTGTCCCTGGGATGATCTACGGCTGACTTAATCTTGCTCCAGAACTACAAGCCCTCACCAGCATGTGACTCCAGGCCACCCTGGGGCTCCAGCCAGGGCTCCAGCACTGCTGCCCGGTCCCCCACTCTCACCAGGGGTGCCCAGCCTTAGGGGGTGGTTGTCGTTGCAGTGGGCGTCGCCCTCTCGATCAAGCTTTCCCCAGGCCTCCCTGTTGGTTGCATTTGCCTCCCTTGTCTGAAGGTAAACTTTAAATTCCATTTCTTGAGTTTATTCTCCATATTGTCCCTGGGATGATCTTTGGCTGACATAATCTTTCTCCAGAACGACAAGCCCTCACCAGCCTTTGTCTTCACCATCGCACCCAGAGCTTTGTCCTGCAACCCGGTCAGGCACTCGCACCAGGGGGGCCCAGCCTGAGGCCGGGTTTGTCATTGCAGTGTGCCCAGAACTACAAGCCCTCACCAGCCTTTGTCTTCACCATCGCACCCAGAGCTCTGGCCGCAACCCGGTCACCCACTCGCACCAGGGGGGCCCTGCCTGAGGCCGAGTTTGTCATTGCAGTTTGCCGTCCCTTGTCGGACGCGCTGTCACCAGGCCTCCCTGTTGGTTGCATTTGCCTCCCTTGTCTGAAGGTAAACTTTAAATTCCATTTCTTGAGTTGATTCTACATATTGTCCCTGGGATGATCTTTGGCTGACATAATCTTTCTCCAGAACTACAAGCCCTCACCAGCCTTTGTCTTCAGCACCGCACCAGGATTTCTGCCAGTGCAAACTCGGTCCCCCACTCGCACCAGGGGGGCCCAGCCTGATGCCGAGGTTGTCATTGCAGTGTGCCGTCCCACATCGGACGCGCTGTTACCAGGCCTCCCTGTTGGTTGCATTTGCCTCCCTTGTCTGAAAGTAAACTTTAAATTCCATTTCTTGAGTTTAGTCTCCATATTGTCCCTGGGATGATCTTTGGCTGACATAATCTTTCTCCAGAACTACAAGCCCTCACAAGCTTTTGTCTCCAGCACCACACCCAGGGCTCCAGCACTGCAACCCGGTCCCCCACTCACACCAGGGGGGCCCAGCCTGAGGCTGATTTTGTCATTGCAGTGTGCCGTCCCACATCGGACGCGCTATCACCAGTCCTCCCTTTCGGTTGCATTTGCCTCCCTTGTCTGAAGGTAAACTTTAAATTCCATTTCTTGAGTTTATTCTCCATATTGTGCCTGGGATGATCTACGGCTGACTTAATCTTGCTCCAGAACTATAAGCCCTCACCAGCATGTGACTCCAGGCCAGACCGGGGCTCCAGCCATCGCTCCAGCACTTTTTCCCGGTCCCCCACCCTCACCATGGGTGTCCAGCCTTAGGGGGTGGTTGTCGTTGCAGTGGGCGTCACCCTCTCGATCAAGCTTTCCCCAGGCCTCCCTGTTGGTTGCATTTGCCTCCCTTGTCTGAAGGTAAACTTTAAATTACATTTCTTGAGTTTATTCTCCATATTGTCCCTGGGATGATCTTTGGCTGACATAATCTTTCTCCAGAACTACAAGCCCTCACCAGCCTTTGTCTTCACCATCGCACCCAGAGCTCTGGCCTGCAACCTTGTCACCCACTCGCACCAAGGGGGCCCAGCCTGAGGCCGAGTTTGTCAGTGCAATGTGCTGTCCCATGTCGGACGCGCTGTCACCAGGCCTCCCTGTTGGTTGCATTTGCCTCCCTTGTCTGAAGGTAAACTTTAAATTCCATTTCTTGAGTTTATTCTCCATATTGTCCCTGGGATGATCTTTGGCTGACTTAATCTTGCTCCAGAACTACAAGCCCTCACCAGCCTTTGTCTTCACCATCGCACCCAGAGCTCTGGCCTGCAACCCGGTCAGCCACTCGCACCAGGGGGGCCCAGCCTGAGGCTGAGTTTGTCATTGCAGTGTGCCCAGAACTACAAGCCCTCACCAGCCTTTGTCTTCACCATCGCACCCAGAGCTCTGGCCTGCAACCCGGTCAGCCACTCGCACCAGGGGGGCCCAGCCTGAGGCCGAGTTTGTCATTGCAGTGTGCTCTCCCATGTCGGACGCGCTGTCACCAGGCCTCCCTGTTGGTTGCATTTGCCTCCCTTGTCTGAAGGTAAACTTTAAATTCCATTTCTTGAGTTTATTCTCCATATTGTCCCTGGGATGATCTACGGCTGACATAATCTTTCTCCAGAACTACAAGCCCTCACCAGCCTTTGTCTTCACCATCGCACCCAGAGCTCTGGCCTGCTACCCGGTCAGCCTCTGGCACCAGGGGGGCCCAGCCTAAGGCCGAGTTTGTCATTGCAGTGTGCCGTCCCATGTCGGACGCGCTGTCATCAGGCCTCCTTTTTGGTTGCATTTGCCTCCCTTGTCTGAAGGTAAACTTTAAATTCCATTTCTTGAGTTTATTCTCCATATTGTCCCTGGGATGATCTTTGGCTGACATAATCTTTCTCCAGAACTACAAGCCCTCACCAGCCTTTGTCTTCAGCACCGCACCAGGATTTCTGCCAGTGCAAAATCGGTCCCCCACTCGCACCAGGGGTGCCCAGCCTGAGGCCGAGGTTGTCAATGCAGTGTGCCGTCCCACATCGGACGCGCTGTCACCAGGCCTCCCTGTTGGTTGCATTTGCCTCCTTTGTCTTAAGGTAAACTTTAAATTCCCTTTCTTGAGTTTATTCTCCATATTGTCCCTGGGATGATCTACGGCTGACTTAATCTTGCTCCAGAACTACAAGCCCTCACCAGCATGTGACTCCAGGCCACCCTGGGTTTCTAGCCAAGGCTCCAGCACTGCTGCCCGGTCCCCCACTTTCACCAGGGGTTCCCAGACGTAGGCGGTGGTTGTCGTTGCAGTGGGCGTCGCCCTCTCGATCAAGTTTTCCCCAGGGCCTCCCTGTTGGTTGTATTTGCCTCCCTTGTCTGAAGGTAAACTTTAAATTCCATTTCTTGAGTTTATTCTCCATATTGTCCCTGGGATGATCTTTGGCTGACTTAATCTTGCTCCAGAACTACAAGCCCTCACAAGCCTTTGTCTCCAGCACCACACCCAGGGCTCCAGCACTGCAACTCGGTCCCCCACTCACACCAGGGGTGCCCAGCCTGAGGCTAATTTTGTTATTGCAGTGTGCCGTCCCATGTCGGACGAGTTGTCACCAGGCCTCCCTGTTGGTTGCATTTGCCTCCCTTGTCTGAAGGTAAACTTTAAATTACATTTCTTGAGTTTATTCTCCATATTGTCCCTGGGATGATCTTTGGCTGACATAATCTTTCTCCGGAACTACAAGCCCTCACCAGCCTCTGTCTTCACCATCGCACCCAGAGCTCCAGCACTGCTGCCCGGTCCCCCACTCACACTAGGGGGGCCCAGCCTGAGGGCAATTTTGTCATTGCAGTGTGCCGCCCCACATCGGACGCGCTGTCACCAGGCCTCCCTGTTGGTTGCATTTGCCTCCCTTGTCTGAAGGTAAACTTTAAATTCCATTTCTTGAGTTTATTCTCCATATTGTCCCTGGGATGATCTTTGGCTGACATAATCTTTCTCCAGAACTACAAGCCCTCATAAGCCTTTGTCTCCAGTACCACACCCCGGGCTCCAGCACTGCAACCCGGTCCCCCACTCACACCAGGGGGGCCCAGCCTGAGGCAGATTTTGTCATTGCAGTGTGTCGTCCCACATCGGACGCGCTATCACCAGGCCTCCCTGTTGGTTGCATTTGCCTCTCTTGTCTGAAGGTAAACTTTGAATTACATTTCTTGAGTTTATTCTCCATATTGTGCCTGGGATGATCTACGGCTGACTTAATCTTGCTCCAGAAATATAAGCCCTCACCAGCACGTGATTCCAGGCCACCTTGGGGCTCCAACCAGGGCTCCAGCACTGCTGCCCGGTCCCCCATCCTCACCAGGTGTGCCCAGCCTTAGGCGGTTGTTGTCGTTGCAGTGGGCGTCGCCCTCTCGATCAAGCTTTCCCCAGGCCTCCCTGTTGGTTGCATTTGCCCCCCTTGTCTGAAGGTAAACTTTAAATTCCATTTCTTGTGTTTATTCTCCATATTGTCCCTGGGATGATCTTTGGCTGACATAATCTTTCTCCAGAACTACAAGCCCTCACCAGTCTTTGTCTTCACCATCGCACCCAGAGCTCTGGCCTCTAACCCGGTCAGCCACTGGCACCAGGGGGGCCCAGTCTGAGACTGAGGTTGTCATTGCAGTGTGCCGTCCCACATTGGACGCGCTGTCACCAGACCTCCCTGTTGGTTGCATTTGCCTCCCTTGTCTGAAGGTAAACTTTAAATTCCATGTCTTGAGTTTATACTCCATATTGTCCCTGGGATGATCTACGGCTGACTTTATCTTGCTCCAGAACTACAAGCCCTCACCAGCATGTGACTCCAGGCCAGACCGGGGTTCCAGCCAGGGCTCCAGCACTGCTGCCCGGTCTCCCACCCTCACCAGGGGTGTCCAGCCTTAGGGCGTGGTTGTCGTTGCAGTGGGCGTCGCCCTCTCGATCAAGCTTTCCCCAGGCCTCCCTGTTGGTTGCATTTGCCTCCCTTGTCTGAAGGTAAACTTTAAATTCCATTTCTTGAGTTTATTCTCCATATTGTCCCTGCGTTGATCTTTGGCTGACATAATCTTTCTCCAGAACTACAAGCCCTCACCAGCCTTTGTCTTCAGCACCGCACCAGGAGTTCCGCCAGTGCAACCTCGGTCCCCCACTCGCACCAGGGGGGCCCAGCCTGAGGCCGAGGTTGTCATTGCAGTGTGCCGTCCCACATCGGACGCGCTGTCACCAGGCCTCCCTGTTGGTTGCATTTGCCTCCCTTGTCTGAAAGTAAACTTTAAATTCCCTTTCTTGAGTTTATTCTCCATATTGTCCCTGGGATGATCTACGGCTGACTTAATCTGGCTCCAGAACTACAAGCCCTCACCAGCATGCGACTCCAGGCTACCCTGGGGCTCCAGCCAGGGCTCCAGCACTGCTGCCCGGTCCCCCACTCTCACCAGGGGTGCCTAGCCTTAGGCGGTGGTTGTCGTTGTAGTGGGCGTCGCCCTCTCGATCAAGCTTTCCCCAGGCCTCCCTGTTGGTTGCATTTGCCTCCCTTGTCTGAAGGTAAACTTTGAATTACATTTCTTGAGTTTTTTTCCATATTGTCCCTGGGATGATCTTTGGCTGACATAATCTTTCTCCAGAACTACAAGCCCTCACCAGCCTTTGTCTTCACCATCACACCCAGAGCTCTGGCCTGCAACCCGGTCACCCACTCGCACCAAGGGGGCCCAGCCTGAGGCCGAGTTTGTCATTGCAGTGTGCCGTTCCATGTCGGACGCGCTGTCACCAGGCCTCCCTGTTGGTTGCATTTGCCTCCCTTGTCTGAAGGTAAACTTTAAATTCCATTTCTTGAGTTTATTCTCCATATTGTCCCTGGGATGATCTACGGCTGACTTAATCTGGCTCCAGAACTACAAGCCCTCACCAGCATGTGACTCCAGGCTACCCTGGGGCTCCAGCCAGGGCTCAAGCACTGCTGCCCGGTCCCCCACTCTCACCAGGGGGGCCCAGCCTTAGGCGGTGGTTGTCGTTGCAGTGGGCGTCGCCCTCTCGATCAAGCTTTCCCCAGGCCTCCCTGTTGGTTGCATTTGCCTCCCTTGTCTGAAGGTAAACTTTAAATTACATTTCTTGAGTTTATTCTCCATATTGTCCCTGGGATGATCTTTGGCTGACATAATCTTTCTCCGGAACTACAAGCCCTCACCAGCCTCTGTCTTCACCATCGCACCCAGAGCTCCAGCACTGCAACCCGGTCCCCCACTCACACTAGGGGGGCCTAGCCTGAGGGCAATTTTGTCATTGCAGTGTGCCGCCCCACATCGGACGCGCTGTCACCAGGCCTCCCTGTTGGTTGCATTTGCCTCCCTTGTCTGAAGGTAAACTTTGAATTACATTTCTTGAGTTTATTCTCCATATTGTGCCTGGGATGATCTACGGCTGACTTAATCTTGCTCCAGAAATATAAGCCCTCACCAGCACGTGATTCCAGGCCACCTTGGGGCTCCAACCAGGGCTCCAGCACTGCTGCCCGGTCCCCCACCCTCACCAGGGGTGCCCAGCCTTAGGCGGTTGTTGTCTTTGCAGTGGGCGTCGCCCTCTCGATCAAGCTTTCCCCAGGCCTCCCTGTTGGTTGCATTTGCCCCCCTTGTCTGAAGGTAAACTTTAAATTCCATTTCTTGTGTTTATTCTCCATATTGTCCCTGGGATGATCTTTGGCTGACATAATCTTTCTCCAGAACTACAAGCCCTCACCAGTCTTTGTCTTCACCATCGCACCCAGAGCTCTGGCCTATAACCCGGTCAGCCACTGGCACCAGGGGGGCCCAGTCTGAGACTGAGGTTGTCATTGCAGTGTGCCGTCCCACATTGGACGCGCTGTCACCAGACCTCCCTGTTGGTTGCATTTGCCTCCCTTGTCTGAAGGTAAACTTTAAATTCCATTTCTTGAGTTTATTCTCCATATTGTCCCTGGGATGATCTTTGGCTGACATAATCTTTCTCCAGAACTACAAGCCCTCACCAGCCTTTGTCTTCACCATCGCACCCAGAGCTCTGGCCTGCAACCCGGTCAGCCACTCGCACCAGGGGGGCCCAGCCTGAGGCCGAGTTTGTCATTGCAGTGTGCCGTCCCACATCGGACGCGCTATCACCAGGCCTCCCTGTTGGTTGCATTTGCCTCCCTTGTCTGAAGGTAAACTTTAAATTCCATTTCTTGAGTTTATTCTCCATATTGTGCCTGGGATGATCTACGGCTGACTTAATCTTGCTCCAGAACTACAAGCCCTCACCAGCATGTGACTCCAGGCCAGACCGGGTCTCCAGCCAGGGCTCTAGCACTGCTGCCCGGTCCCCCACCCTCACCAGGGGTGTCCAGCCTTAGGGGGTGGTTGTCGTTGCAGTGGGCGTCGCCCTCTCGATCAAGCTTTCCCCAGGCCTCCCTGTCGGTTGCATTTGCCTCCCTTGTCTGAAGGTAAACTTTAAATTACATTTCTTGAGTTTATTCTCCATATTGTCCCTGGGATGATCTTTGGCTGACATAATCTTGTTCCAGAACTACAAGCCCTCACCATTCTTTGTCTTCACCATCGCACCCAGAGCTCTGGACTGCAACCCGGTCACCCACTCGCACCAAGGGGCCCCATTCTGAGGCCGAGTTTGTCATTGCAGTGTGCCGTCCCATGTCGGACGCGCTGTCACCAGGCCTCCCTGTTGGTTGCATTTGCCTCCCTTGTCTGAAGGTAAACTTTAAATTACATTTCTTGAGTTTATTCTCCATATTGTCCCAGGGATGATCTTTGGCTGACATAATCTTGCTCCAGAACTACAAGCCCTCACCAGCCTTTGTCTTCAGCACCGCACCAGGAGTTCCGCCAGTGCAACCTCGGTCCCCCACTCGCACCAGGGGGGCCCAGCCTGAGGCCGAGGTTGTCATTGCAGCTTGCCGTTCCACGTCGGACGAGCTGTCACCAGGCCTCCCTGTTGGTTGCATTTGCCTCCCTTGTCTGAAGGTAAACTTTAAATTCCATTTCTTGTGTTTATTCTCCATATTGTCCCAGGGATGATCTTTGGCTGACTTAATCTTGCTCCAGAACTACAAGCCCTCACAAGTCTTTGTCTCCAGCACCACACCCAGGGCTCCAGCACTGCAACCCGGTCCCCCACTCACACCAGGGGGGCCCAGCCTGAGGCTGATTTTGTCATTGCAGTCTGCCGTCCCATGTCGGACGCGCTGTCCCCAGGCCTCCCTGTTGGTTGCATTTGCCTCCCTTGTCTGAAGGTAAACTTTAAATTCCATTTCTTGAGTTTATTCTCCATATTGTCCCTGGGATGATCTTTGGCTGACATAATCTTTCTCCAGAACTACAAGCCCTCACCAGCCTTTGTCTTCACCATCGCACCCAGAGCTCTGGCCTGCAACCCGGTCAGCCACTCGCACCAGGGGGCCCAGCCTGAGGCTGAGTTTGTCATTGCAGTGTGCCCAGAACTACAAGCCCTCACCAGCCTTTGTCTTCACCATCGCACCCAGAGCTCTGGCCTGCAACCCGGTCAGCCACTCGCACCAGGGGGGCCCAGCCTAAGGCCGAGGTTGTCATTGCAGTGTGCCGTCCCACATCGGACGCGCTGTCACCAGGCCTCCCTGTTGGTTGCATTTGCCTCCCTTGTCTGAAAGTAAACTTTAAATTCCCTTTCTTGAGTTTATTCTCCATATTGTCCCTGGGATGATCTACGGCTGACTTAATCTGGCTCCAGAACTACAAGCCCTCACCAGCATGCGACTCCAGGCTACCCTGGGGCTCCAGCCAGGGCTCCAGCACTGCTGCCCGGTCCCCCACTCTCACCAGGGGTGCCCAGCCTTAGGCGGTGGTTGTCGTTGTAGTGGGCGTCGCCCTCTCGATCAAGCTTTCCCCAGGCCTCCCTGTTGGTTGCATTTGCCTCCCTTGTCTGAAGGTAAACTTTGAATTCCATTTCTTGAGTTTTTTTCCATATTGTCCCTGGGATGATCTTTGGCTGACATAATCTTTCTCCAGAACTACAAGCCCTCACCAGCCTTTGTCTTCACCATCACACCCAGAGCTCTGGCCTACAACCCGGTCACCCACTCGCACCAAGGGGGCCCAGCCTGAGGCCGAGTTTGTCATTGCAGTGTGCCGTTCCATGTCGGACGCGCTGTCACCAGGCCTCCCTGTTGGTTGCATTTGCCTCCCTTGTCTGAAGGTAAACTTTAAATTCCATTTCTTGAGTTTATTCTCCATATTGTCCCTGGGATGATCTACGGCTGACTTAATCTGGCTCCAGAACTACAAGCCCTCACCAGCATGTGACTCCAGGTTACCCTTGGGCTCCAGCCAGGGCTCAAGCACTGCTGCCCGGTCCCCCACTCTCACCAGGGGGGCCCAGCCTTAGGCGGTGGTTGTCGTTGCAGTGGGCGTCGCCCTCTCGATCAAGCTTTCCCCAGGCCTCCCTGTTGGTTGCATTTGCCTCCCTTGTCTGAAGGTAAACTTTAAATTACATTTCTTGAGTTTATTTTCCATATTGTCCCTGGGATGATCTTTGGCTGACATAATCTTTCTCCAGAATGACAAGCCCTCACCAGCATTTGTCTTCACCATCGCACCCAGAGCTCTGGCCTGCAACCCGGTCACCCACTCGCACCAAGGGGGCCCAGCCTGAGGCCGAGTTTGTCATTGCAGTGTGCCGTTCCATGTCGTACGCGCTGTCACCAGGCCTCCCTGTTGGTTGCATTTGCCTCCCTTGTCTGAAGGTAAACTTTAAATTACATTTCTAGAGTTTATTCTCCATATTGTCCCTGGGATGATCTTTGGCTGACCTAATCTTTCTCCAGAACTACAAGCCCTCACCAGCCTTTGTCTTCACCATCGCACCCAGAGCTCTGGCCTGCAACCCGGTCAGCCACTCGCACCAGGGGGGCCCAGCCTGAGGCTGAGTTTGTCATTGCAGTGTGCCCAGAACTACAAGCCCTCACCAGCCTTTGTCTTCACCATCGCACCCAGAGCTCTGGCCTGCAACCCGGTCAGCCACTCGCACCAGGGGGGCCCAGCCTGAGGCCGAGTTTGTCATTGCAGAGTGCTCTCCCATGTCGGACGCGCTGTCACCAGGCCTCCCTGTTGGTTGCATTTGCCTCCCTTGTCTGAAGGTAAACTTTAAATTCCATTTCTTGAGTTTATTCTCCATATTGTCCCTGGGATGATCTACGGCTGACTTAATCTTGCTCCAGAACTACAAGCCCTCACCAGCATGTGACTCCAGGCCACCCTGGGGCTCCAGCCAGGGCTCCAGCACTGCTGCCCGGTCCCCCACTCTCACCAGGGGTGCCCAGCCTTAGGGGGTGGTTGTCGTTGCAGTGGGCGTCGCCCTCTCGATCAAGCTTTCCCCAGGCCTCCCTGTTGGTTGCATTTGCCTCCCTTGTCTGAAGGTAAACTTTAAATTCCATTTCTTGAGTTTATTCTCCATATTGTCCCTGGGATGATCTACGGCTGACTTTATCTTGCTCCAGAACTACAAGCCCTCACCAGCATGTGACTCCAGGCCAGACCGGGGTTCCAGCCAGGGCTCCAGCACTGCTGCCCGGTCTCCCACCCTCACCAGGGGTGTCCAGCCTTAGGGGGTGGTTGTCGTTGCAGTGGGCGTCGCCCTCTCGATCAAGCTTTCCCCAGGCCTCCCTGTTGGTTGCATTTGCCTCCCTTGTCTGAAAGTAAACTTTAAATTACATTTCTTGAGTTTATTCTCCATATTGTCCCTGCGATGATCTTTGGCTGACATAATCTTTCTCCAGAACTACAAGCCCTCACCAGCCTTTGTCTTCAGCACCGCACCAGGAGTTCCGCCAGTGCAACCTCGGTCCCCCACTCGCACCAGGGGGGCCCAGCCTGAGGCCGAGGTTGTCATTGCAGTGTGCCGTCCCACATCGGACGCGCTGTCACCAGGCCTCCCTGTTGGTTGCATTTGCCTCCCTTGTCTGAAGGTAAACTTTAAATTCCCTTTCTTGAGTTTATTCTCCATATTGTCCCTGGGATGATCTACGGCTGACTTAATCTGGCTCCAGAACTACAAGCCCTCACCAGCATGCGACTCCAGGCTACCCTGGGGCTCCAGCCAGGGCTCCAGCACTGCTGCCCGGTCCCCCACTCTCACCAGGGGTGCCCAGCCTTAGGCGGTGGTTGTCGTTGCAGTGGGCGTCGCCCTCTCGATCAAGCTTTCCCCAGGCCTCCCTGTTGGTTGCATTTGCGTCCCTTGTCTGAAGGTAAACTTTAAATTCCCTTTCTTGAGTTTATTCTCCATATTGTCCCTGGGATGATCTTTGGCTGACCTAATCTTTCTCCAGAACTACAAGCCCTCACCAGCATGTGACTCCAGGCCACACCGGGGCTCCAGCCAGGGCTCCAGCACTGCTGCCCGGTCCCCCAGCCTCACCAGGTGTGCCCAGCCTTAGGCGGTGGTTGTCGTTGCAGTGGGCGTCGCCCTCTCGATCAAGCTTTCCCCAGGCCTCCCTGTTGGTTGCATTTGCCTCCCTTGTCTGAAGGTAAACTTTAAATTACATTTCTTGACTTTATTCTCCATATTGTCCCTGGGATGATCTACGGCTGACTTAATCTTGCTCCAGAACTACAAGCCCTCACCAGCATGTGACTCCAGGCCACCCCGGGGCTCCAGCCAGGCCTCCAGCACTGCTGCCCGGTCCCCCACTCTCACCAGGGGTGCCCAGCCTGAGGCCGAGGTTGTCATTGCAGTGTGCCGTCCCACATCGGACGCGCTGTCACCAGGCCTCCCTGTTGGTTGCATTTGCCTCCCTTGTCTGAAGGTAAACTTTAAATTCCCTTTCCTGAGTTTATTCTCCATATTGTCCCTGGGATGATCTACGGCTGACTTAATCTGGCTCCAGAACTACAAGCCCTCACCAGCATGTGACTCCAGGCCACCCTGGGGCTCCAGCCAGGGCTCCAGCACTGCTGCCCGGTCCCCCACTCTCACCAGGGGTGCCCAGCCTTAGGGGGTGGTTGTCGTTGCAGTGGGCGTCGCCCTCTCGATCAAGCTTTCCCCAGGCCTCCCTGTTGGTTGCATTTGCCTCCCTTGTCTGAAGGTAAACTTTAAATTCCATTTCTTGAGTTTATTCTCCATATTGTCGCTGGGATGATCTACGGCTGACTTTATCTTGCTCCAGAACTACAAGCCCTCACCAGCATGTGACTCCAGGCCAGACCGGGGTTCCAGCCAGGCTTCCAGCACTGCTGCCCGGTCCGCCACCCTCACCAGGTGTGTCCAGCCTTAGGGGGTGGTTGTCGTTGCATTGGGCGTCGCCCTCTCTATCAAGCTTTCCCCAGGCCTCCCTGTTGGTTGCATTTGCCTCCCTTGTCTGAAGGTAAACTTTAAATTCCATTTCTTGAGTTTATTCTCCATATTGTCCCTGGGATGATCTTTGGCTGACATAATCTTTCTCCAGAACTACAAGCCCTCACCAGCCTTTGTCTTCACCATCGCACCCAGAGCTCTGGCCTGCAACCCGGTCAGCCACTCGCACCAGGGGGGCCCAGCCTGAGGCGTAGTTTTTCATTGCAGTGTGCCGTCCCATGTCGGACGTGCTGTCACCAGGCCTCCCTGTTGGTTGCATTTGCCTCCCTTGTCTGAAGGTAAACTTTAAATTCCATTTCTTGAGTTTATTCTCCATATTGTCCCTGGGATGATCTTTGGCTGACATAATCTTTCTCCAGAACTACAAGCCCTCACCATTCTTTGTCTTCACCATCGCACCCAGAGCTCTGGCCTGCAACCCGGTCAGCCACTCGCACCAGGGGGGCCCAGCCTGAGGCCTAGTTTTTCATTGCAGTGTGCCGTCCCATGTCGGACGTGCTGTCACCAGGCCTCCCTGTTGGTTGCATTTGCCTCCCTTGTCTGAAGGTAAACTTTAAATTCCATTTCTTGAGTTTATTCTCCATATTGTCCCTGGGATGATCTTTGGCTGACATAATCTTTCTCCTTAACTACAAGCCCTCACCAGCATGTGACTCCAGGCCACCCTGGGGCTCCAGCCAGGGCTCCAGCACTGCTGCCCGGTACCCCACTCTCACCAGGGGGGCCCAGCCTGAGGCCGAGGTTGTCATTGCAGTGTGCTGTCCCACATCGGACGCGCTGTCACCATGCCTCCCTGTTGGTTGCATTTGCCTCCCTTGTCTGAAGGTAAACTTTAAATTCCATTTCTTGAGTTTATTCTCCATATTGTCCCTGGGATGATCTTTGGCTGACATAATCTTTCTCCAGAACTACAAGCCCTCACCAGCCTTTGTCTTCACCATCGCACCCAGAGCTCTGGCCTGCTACCCGGTCAGCCACTGGCACCAGGGGGGCCCAGCCTAAGGCCGAGTTTGTCATTGCAGTGTGCCGTCCCATGTCGGACGCGCTGTCATCAGGCCTCCTTTTTGGTTGCATTTGCCTCCCTTGTCTGAAGGTAAACTTTAAATTCCATTTCTTGAGTTTATTCTCCATATTGTCCCTGGGATGATTTTTGGCTGACATAATCTTTTTCCAGAACTACAAGCCCTCACCAGCCTTTGTCTTCAGCACCGCACCAGGATTTCTGCCAGTGCAACCTCGGTCCCCCACTCGCACCAGGGGGGCCCAGCCTGAGGCCGAGGTTGTCATTGCAGCTTGCCGTTCCACGTCGGACGAGCTGTCACCAGGCCTCCCTGTTGGTTGCATTTGCCTCCCTTGTCTGAAGGTAAACTTTAAATTCCATTTCTTGTGTTTATTCTCCATATTGTCCCAGGGATGATCTTTGGCTGACTTAATCTTGCTCCAGAACTACAAGCCCTCACAAGTCTTTGTCTCCAGCACCACACCCAGGGCTCCAGCACTGCAACCCGGTTCCCCACTCACACCAGGGGGGCCCAGCCTGAGGCTGATTTTGTCATTGCAGTCTGCCGTCCCATGTCGGACGCGCTGTCCCCAGGCTTCCCTGTTGGTTGCATTTGCCTCCCTTGTCTGAAGGTAAACTTTAAATTCCATTTCTTGAGTTTATTCTCCATATTGTCCCTGGGATGATCTACGGCTGACTTAATCTTGCTCCAGAACTACAAGCCCTCACCAGCATGTGACTCCAGGCCACCCTGGGGCTCCAGCCAGGGCTCCAGCACTGCTGCCCGGTCCCCCACTCTCACCAGGGGTGCCCAGCCTTAGGGGGTGGTTGTCGTTTCAGTGGGCGTCGCCCTCTCGATCAAGCTTTCCCCAGGCCTCCCTGTTGGTTGCATTTGCCTCCCTTGTCTGAAGGTAAACTTTAAATTCCATTTCTTGAGTTTATTCTCCATATTGTCCCTGGGATGATCTTTGGCTGACATAATCTTTCTCCAGAACGACAAGCCCTCACCAGCCTTTGTCTTCACCATCGCACCCAGAGCTTTGTCCTGCAACCCGGTCAGCCACTCGCACCAGGGGGGCCCAGCCTGAGGCCGGGTTTGTCATTGCAGTGTGCCCAGAACTACAAGCTCTCACCAGCCTTTGTCTTCACCATCGCACCCAGAGCTCTGGCCGCAACCCGGTCACCCACTCGCACCAGGGGGGCCCTGCCTGAGGCCGAGTTTGTCATTGCAGTTTGCCGTCCCTTGTCGGACGCGCTGTCACCAGGCCTCCCTGTTGGTTGCATTTGCCTCCCTTGTCTGAAGGTAAACTTTAAATTCCATTCCTTGAGTTGATTCTACATATTGTCCCTGGGATGATCTTTGGCTGACATAATCTTTCTCCAGAACTACAAGCCCTCACCAGCCTTTGTCTTCAGCACCGCACCAGGTTTTCTGCCAGTGCAAACTCGGTCCCCCACTCGCACCAGGGGGGCCCAGCCTGAGGCCGAGGTTGTCATTGCAGTGTGCCGTCCCACATCGGACGCGCTGTCACCAGGCCTCCCTGTTGGTTGCATTTGCCTCCCTTGTCTGAAAGTAAACTTTAAATTCCATTTCTTGAGTTTAGTCTCCGAATTGTCCCTGGGATGATCTTTGGCTGACATAATCTTTCTCCAGAACTACAAGCCCTCACAAGCCTTTGTCTCCAGCACCACACCCAGGGCTCTAGCACTGCAACCCGGTCCCCCACTCACACCAGGGGGGCCCAGCCTGAGGCTGATTTTGTCATTGCAGTGTGCCGTCCCACATCGGACGCGCTATCACCAGGCCTCCCTTTCGGTTGCATTTGCCTCCCTTGTCTGAAGGTAAACTTTAAATTCCATTTCTTGAGTTTATTCTCCATATTGTGCCTGGGATGATCTACGGCTGACTTAATCTTGCTCCAGAACTATAAGCCCTCACCAGCATGTGACTCCAGGCCAGACCGGGGCTCCAGCCAGCGCTCCAGCACTGTTTCCCGGTCCCCCACCCTCACCATGGGTGTCCAGCCTTAGGGGGTGGTTGTCGTTGCAGTGGGCGTCACCCTCTCGATCAAGCTTTCCCCAGGCCTCCCTGTTGGTTGCATTTGTCTCCCTTGTTTGAAGGTAAACTTTAAATTACATTTCTTGAGTTTATTCTCCATATTGTCCCTGGGATGATCTTTGGCTGACATAATCTTTCTCCAGAACTACAAGCCCTCACCAGCCTTTGTCTTCACCATCGCACCCAGAGCTCTGGCCTGCAACCTTGTCACCCACTCGCACCAAGGGGGCCCAGCCTGAGGCCGAGTTTGTCAGTGCAATGTGCTGTCCCATGTCGGACGCACTGTCACCAGGCCTCCCTGTTGGTTGCATTTGCCTCCCTTGTCTGAAGGTAAACTTTAAATTCCATTTCTTGAGTTTATTCTCCATATTGTCCCTGGGATGATCTTTGGCTGACTTAATCTTGCTCCAGAACTACAAACCCTCACCAGCCTTTGTCTTCAGCACCGCACCAGGAGTTCCGTCAGTGCAACCTCGGTCCCCCACTCACACCAGGGGGGCCCAGCCTGAGGCCGAGGTTGTCATTGCAGTGTGCCGTTCCACATCGGACGCGCTGTCACCAGGCCTCCCTGTTGGTTGCTTTTGCCTCCCTTGTCTGAAGGTAAACTTTAAATTCCATTTCTTTAGATTATTCTCCATATTGTCCCTGGGATGATCTTTGGCTGACATAATCTGTCTCCAGAACTACAAGCCCTCACCAGCTTCTGTCTTCACCATCGCACCCAGAGCTACAGCACTCCAACCCGGTCCCCCACTCACACTAGGGGGGCCCAGCCTGAGGCCGAGTTTGTCATTGCAGTGTGCCGTCCCATGTCGGACGAGTTGTCACCAGGCCTCCCTGTTGGTTGCATTTGCCTCCCTTGTCTGAAGGTAAACTTTAAATTCCATTTCTTGAGTTTATTCTCCATATTGTGCCTGGGATGATCTTTGGCTGACATAATCTTTCTCCAGAACTACAAGCCCTCACCAGCCTTTGTCTTCACCATCACACCCAGAGCTCTGGCCTTCAACCCGGTCACCCACTCGCACCAAGGGGGCCCAGCCTGAGGCCGAGTTTGTCATTGCAGTGTGCCGTTCCATGTCGGACGCGCTGTCACCAGGCCTCCCTGTTGGTTGCATTTGCCTCCCTTGTCTGAAGGTAAACTTTAAATTCCATTTCTTGAGTTTATTCTCCATATTGTCCCTGGGATGATCTACGGCTGACTTTATCTTGCTCCAGAACTACAAGCCCTCACCAGCATGTGACTCCAGGCCAGACCAGGGTTCCAGCCAGGCTTCCAGCACTGCTGCCCGGTCCGCCACCCTCACCAGGGGTGTCCAGCCTTAGGGGGTGGTTGTCGTTGCATTGGGCGTCGCCCTCTCGATCAAGCTTTCCCCAGGCCTCCCTGTTGGTTGCATTTGCCTCCCTTGTCTGAAGGTAAACTTTAAATTCCATTTCTTGAGTTTATTCTCCATATTGTCCCTGGGATGATCTTTGGCTGACATAATCTTTCTCCAGAACTACAAGCCTTCACCAGCCTTTGTCTTCACCATCGCACCCAGAGCTCTGGCCTGCAACCCGGTCAGCCACTCGCACCAGGGGGGCCCAGCCTGAGGCTGAGTTTGTCATTGCAGTGTGCCCAGAACTACAAGCCCTCACCAGCCTTTGTCTTCACCATCGCACCCAGAGCTCTGGCCTGCAACCCGGTCAGCCACTCTCACCAGGGGGACCCAGCCTGAGGCCGAGTTTGTCATTGCAGTGTGCTCTCCCATGTCGGACGCGCTGTCACCAGGCCTCCCTGTTGGTTGCATTTGCCTCCCTTGTCTGAAGGTAAACTTTAAATTCCATTTCTTGAGTTTATTCTCCATATTGTCCCTGGGATGATCTACGGCTGACTTAATCTTGCTCCAGAACTACAAGCCCTCACCAGCATGTGACTCCAGGCCACCCTGGGGCTCCAGCCAGGGCTCCAGCACTGCTGCCCGGTTTCCCACTCTCACCAGGGGTGCCCAGCCTTAGGGGGTGGTTGTCGTTGCAGTGGGCGTCGCCCTCTCGATCAAGCTTTCCCCAGGCCTCCCTGTTGGTTGCATTTGCCTCCCTTGTCTGAAGGTAAACTTTAAATTCCATTTCTTGAGTTTATTCTCCATATTGTCCCTGGGATGATCTTTGGCTGACATAATCTTTCTCCAGAACTACAAGCCCTCACAAGCCTTTGTCTTCAGCACCGCACCAGGAGTTCCGCCTGTGCAACCTCGTTCCCCACTCACACCAGGGGGGCCCAGCCTGAGGCCGACGTTGTCATTGCAGTGTGCCGCCTCACGTCGGACGAGCTGTCACCAGGCCTCCCTGTTGGTTGCATTTGCCTCCCTTGTCTGAAGGTAAACTTTAAATTACATTTCTTGAGTTTATTCTCCATATTGTCCCTGGGATGATCTTTGGCTGACTTAATCTTGCTCCAGAACTACAAGCCCTCACAAGTCTTTGTCTCCAGCACCACACCCAGGGCTCCAGCACTGCAACCCGGTCCCCCACTCACACCGGGGGGGCCCAACCTGAGGCTGATTTTGTCTTTGCAGTCTGCCGTCCCATGTCGGACGCGCTGTCACCAGGCCTCCTTGTTGGTTGCATTTGCCTCCCTTGTCTGAAGGTAAACTTTAAATTCCATTTCTTGAGTTTATTCTCCATATTGTCCCTGGGATGATCTTTGGCTGACATAATCTTTCTCCAGAACTACAAGCCCTCACCAGCCTTTGTCTTCACCATCGCACCCAGAGCTCTGGCCTGCAACCCGGTCAGCCACTCGCACCAGGGGGGCCCAGCCTGAGGCCTAGTTTTTCATTGCAGTGTGCCGTCCCATGTCGGACGTGCTGTCACCAGGCCTCCCTGTTGGTTGCATTTGCCTCCCTTGTCTGAAGGTAAACTTTAAATTCCATTTCTTGAGTTTATTCTCCATATTGTCCCTGGGATGATCTTTGGCTGACATAATCTTTCTCCTTAACTACAAGCCCTCACCAGCATGTGACTCCAGGCCACCCTGGGGCTCCAGCCAGGGCTCCAGCACTGCTGCCCGGTACCCCACTCTCACCAGGGGGGCCCTGCCTGAGGCCGAGTTTGTCATTGCAGTTTGCCGTCCCACATCGGACGCGCTGTCACCATGCCTCCCTGTTGGTTGCATTTGCCTCCCTTGTCTGAAGGTAAACTTTAAATTCCATTTCTTGAGTTTATTCTCCATATTGTCCCTTGGATGATCTTTGGCTGACATAATCTTTCTCCAGAACTACAAGCCCTCACCAGCCTTTGTCTTCACCATCGCACCCAGAGCTCTGGCCTGCTACCCGGTCAGCCACTGGCACCAGGGGGGCCCAGCCTAAGGCCGAGTTTGTCATTGCAGTGTGCCGTCCCATGTCGGACGCGCTGTCATCAGTTCTCCTTTTTGGTTGCATTTGCCTCCCTTGTCTGAAGGTAAACTTTAAATTCCATTTCTTGAGTTTATTCTCCATATTGTCCCTGGGATGATCTTTGGCTGACATAATCTTTCTCCAGAACTACAAGCCCTCACCAGCCTTTGTCTTCAGCACCGCACCAGGATTTCTGCCAGTGCAACCTCGGTCCCCCACTCGCACCAGGGGGGCCCAGCCTGAGGCCGAGGTTGTCATTGCAGCTTGCCGTTCCACGTCGGACGAGCTGTCACCAGGCCTCCCTGTTGGTTGCATTTGCCTCCCTTGTCTGAAGGTAAACTTTAAATTCCATTTCTTGTGTTTATTCTCCATATTGTCCCAGGGATGATCTTTGGCTGACTTAATCTTGCTCCAGAACTACAAGCCCTCACAAGTCTTTGTCTCCAGCACCACACCCAGGGCTCCAGCACTGCAACCCGGTTCCCCACTCACACCAGGGGGGCCCAGCCTGAGGCTGATTTTGTCATTGCAGTCTGCCGTCCCATGTCGGACGCGCTGTCCCCAGGCTTCCCTGTTGGTTGCATTTGCCTCCCTTGTCTGAAGGTAAACTTTAAATTCCATTTCTTGAGTTTATTCTCCATATTGTCCCTGGGATGATCTTTGGCTGACATAATCTTTCTCCAGAACTACAAGCCCTCACCAGCCTTTGTCTTCACCATCGCACCCAGAGCTCTGGCCTGCAACCCGGTCAGCCACTCGCACCAGGGGGGCCCAGCCTGAGGCTGAGTTTGTCATTGCAGTGTGCCCAGAACTACAAGCCCTCACCAGCCTTTGTCTTCACCATCGCACCCAGAGCTCTGGCCTGCAACCTGGTCAGCCACTCGCACCAGGGGGGCCCAGCCTGAGGCTGAGTTTGTCATTGCAGTGTGCTCTCCCATGTCGGACGCGCTGTCACCAGGCCTCCCTGTTGGTTGCATTTGCCTCCCTTGTCTGAAGGTAAACTTTAAATTCCATTTCTTGAGTTTATTCTCCATATTGTCCCTGGGATGATCTACGGCTGACTTAATCTTGCTCCAGAACTACAAGCCCTCACCAGCATGTGACTCCACGCCACCCTGGGGCTCCAGCCAGGGCTCCAGCACTGCTGCCCGGTCCCCCACTCTCACCAGGGGTGCCCAGCCTTAGGGGGTGGTTGTCGTTGCAGTGGGCGTCGCCTTCTCGATCAAGCTTTCCCCAGGCCTCCCTGTTGGTTGCATTTGCCTCCCTTGTCTGAAGGTAAACTTTAAATTACATTTCTTGAGTTTATTCTCCATATTGTCCCTGGGATGATCTTTGGCTGACATAATCTTTCTCCAGAACTACAAGCCCTCACAAGCCTTTGTCTTCAGCACCGCACCAGGAGTTCCGCCTGTGCAACCTCGGTCCCCCACTCGCACCAGGGGGGCCCAGCCTGAGGCCGAGGTTGTCATTGCAGTGTGCCGCCTCACGTCGGACGAGCTGTCACCAGGCCTCCCTGTTGGTTGCATTTGCCTCCCTTGTCTGAAGGTAAACTTTAAATTACATTTCTTGAGTTTATTCTCCATATTGTCCCTGGGATGATCTTTGGCTGACTTAATCTTGCTCCAGAACTACAAGCCCTCACAAGTCTTTGTCTCCAGCACCACACCCAGGGCTCCAGCACTGCAACCCGGTCCCCCACTCACACCGGGGGGGCCCAACCTGAGGCTGATTTTGTCTTTGCAGTCTGCCGTCCCATGTCGGACGCGCTGTCACCAGGCCTCCCTGTTGGTTGCATTTGCCTCCCTTGTCTGAAGGTAAACTTTAAATTCCATTTCTTGAGTTTATTCTCCATATTGTCCCTGGGATGATCTTTGGCTGACATAATCTTTCTCCTGAACTACAAGCCCTCACCAGCATGTGACTCCAGGCCACCCTGGGGCTCCAGCCAGGGCTCCAGCACTGCTGTCCGGTACCCCACTCTCACCAGGGGTGCCCAGCCTTAGGGGGTGGTTGTCGTTGCAGTGGGCGTCGCCCTCTCGATCAAGCTTTCCCCAGGCCTCCCTGTTGGTTGCATTTGCCTCCCTTGTCTGAAGGTAAACTTTAAATTCCATTTCTTGAGTTTATTCTCCATATTGTGCCTGGGATGATCTTTGGCTGACATAATCTTTCTCCAGAACGACAAGCCCTCACCAGCCTTTGTCTTCACCATCGCACCCAGAGCTTTGTCCTGCAACCCGGTCAGCCACTCGCACCAGGGGGGCCCAGCCTGAGGCCGGGTTTGTCATTGCAGTGTGCCCAGAACTACAAGCCCTCACCAGCCTTTGTCTTCACCATCGCACCCAGAGCTCTGGCCGCAACCCGGTCACCCACTCGCACCAGGGGGGCCCTGCCTGAGGCCGGGTTTGTCACTGCAGTGTGCCCAGAACTACAAGCCCTCACCAGCCTTTGTCTTCACCATCGCACCCAGAGCTCTGGCCTGCAACCCGGTCACCCACTCGCACCAGGGGGGCCCTGCCTGAGGCCGAGTTTGTCATTGCAGTTTGCCGTCCCTTGTCGGACGCGCTGTCATCAGGCTTCCCTGTTGGTTGCATTTGCCTCCCTTGTCTGAAGGTAAACTTTAAATTCCATTTCTTGAGTTTATTCTCCATATTGTCCCTGGGATGATCTTTGGCTGACATAATCTTTCTCCAGAACTACAAGCCCTCACCAGCCTTTGTCTTCACCATCGCACCCAGAGCTATGGCCTGCAACCCGGTCAGCCACTCGCACCAGGGGGGCCCAGCCTGAGGCTGAGTTTGTCATTGCAGTGTGCCCAGAACTACAAGCCCTCACCAGCCTTTGTCTTCACCATCGCACCCAGAGCTCTGGCTTGCAACCCGGTCAGCCACTCGCACCAGGGGGGCCCAGCCTGAGGCCGAGTTTGTCATTGCAGTGTGCTCTCCCATGTCGGACGCGCTGTCACCAGGCCTCCCTGTTGGTTGCATTTGCCTCCCTTGTCTGAAGGTAAACTTTAAATTCCATTTCTTGAGTTTATTCTCCATATTGTCCCTGGGATGATCTACGGCTGACTTAATCTTGCTCCAGAACTACAAGCCCTCACCAGCATGTGACTCCAGGCCACCCTGGGGCTCCAGCCAGGGCTCCAACACTGCTGCCCGGTCCCCCACTCTCACCAGGGGTGCCCAGCCTTAGGGGGTGGTTGTCGTTGCAGTGGGCGTCGCCCTCTCGATCAAGCTTTCCCCAGGCCTCCCTGTTGGTTGCATTTGCCTCCCTTGTCTGAAGGTAAACTTTAAATTCCATTTCTTGAGTTTATTCTCCATATTGTCCCTGGGATGATCTTTGGCTGACATAATCTTTCTCCAGAACGACAAGCCCTCACCAGCCTTTGTCTTCACCATCGCACCCAGAGCTTTGTCCTGCAACCCGGTCAGCCACTCGCACCAGGGGGGCCCAGCCTGAGGCCGGGTTTGTCATTGCAGTGTGCCCAGAACTACAAGCCCTCACCAGCCTTTGTCTTCACCATCGCACCCAGAGCTCTGGCCGCAACCCAGTCACCCAATCGCACCAGGGGGGCCCTGCCTGAGGCCGAGTTTGTCATTGCAGTTTGCCGTCCCTTGTCGGACGCGCTGTCACCAGGCTTCCCTGTTGGTTGCATTTGCCTTCCTTGTCTGAAGGTAAACTTTAAATTCCATTCCTTGAGTTGATTCTACATATTGTCCCTGGGATGATCTTTGGCTGACATAATCTTTCTCCAGAACTACAAGCCCTCACCAGCCTTTGTCTTCAGCACCGCACCAGGATTTCTGCCAGTGCAAACTCGGTCCCCCACTCGCACCAGGGGGGCCCAGCCTGAGGCCGAGGTTGTCATTGCAGTGTGCCGTCCCTTGTCGGATGCGCTGTCACCAGGCCTCCCTGTTGGTTGCATTTGCCTCCCTTGTCTGAAGGTAAACTTTAAATTCCATTCCTTGAGTTGATTCTACATATTGTCCCTGGGATGATCTTTGGCTGACATAATCTTTCTCCAGAACTACAAGCCCTCACCAGCCTTTGTCTTCAGCACCGCACCAGGATTTCTGCCAGTGCAAACTCGGTCCCCCACTCGCACCAGGGGGGCCCAGCCTGAGGCCGAGGTTGTCATTGCAGTGTGCCGTCCCACATCGGACGCGCTGTCACCAGGCCTCCCTGTTGGTTGCATTTGCCTCCCTTGTCTGAAAGTAAACTTTAAATTCCATTTCTTGAGTTTATTCTCCATATTGTGCCTGGGATGATCTACGGCTGACTTAATCTTGCTCCAGAACTATAAGCCCTCACCAGCATGTGACTCCAGGCCAGACCGGGGCTCCAGCCAGCGCTCCAGCACTGTTTCCCGGTTCCCCACCCTCACCAGGGGTGTCCAGCCTTAGGGGGTGGTTGTCGTTGCAGTGGGCGTCACCCTCTCGATCAAGCTTTCCCCAGGCCTCCCTGTTGGTTGCATTTGCCTCCCTTGTCTGAAGGTAAACTTTAAATTACATTTCTTGAGTTTATTCTCCATATTGTCCCTGGGATGATCTTTGGCTGACATAATCTTTCTCCAGAACTACAAGCCCTCACCAGCCTTTGTCTTCACCATCGCACCCAGAGCTCTGGCCTGCAACCTTGTCACCCACTCGCACCAAGGGGGCCCGGGCTGAGGCCGAGTTTGTCAGTGCAATGTGCTGTCCCATGTCGGACGCGCTGTCACCAGGCCTCCCTGTTGGTTGCATTTGCCTCCCTTGTCTGAAGGTAAACTTTAAATTCCATTTCTTGAGTTTATTCTCCATATTGTCCCTGTGATGATCTTTGGCTGACTTAATCTTGCTCCAGAACTACAAGCCCTCACCAGCATTTGTCTTCACCATCGCACCCAGAGCTCTGGCCTGCAACCCGGTCAGCCACTCGCACCAGGGGGGCCCAGCCTGAGGCTGAGTTTGTCATTGCAGTGTGCCCAGAACTACAAGCCCTCACCAGCCTTTGTCTTCACCATCGCACCCAGAGCTCTGGCCTGCAACCCGGTCAGCCACTCGCACCAGGGGGGCCCTGCCTGAGGCCGAGTTTGTCATTGCAGTGTGCTCTCCCATGTTGGACGCGCTGTCACCAGGCCTCCCTGTTGGTTGCATTTGCCTCCCTTGTCTGAAGGTAAACTTTAAATTCCATTTCTTGAGTTTATTCTCCATATTGTCCCTGGGATGATCCATGGCTGACATAATCTTTCTCCAGAACTACAAGCCCTCACCAGCCTTTGTCTTCACCATCGCACCCAGAGCTCTGGCCTGCTACCCGGTCAGCCTCTGTCACCAGGGGGGCCCAGCCTAAGGCCGAGTTTGTCATTGCAGTGTGCCGTCCCATGTCGGACGCGCTGTCATCAGGCCTCCTTTTTGGTTGCATTTGCCTCCCTTGTCTGAAGGTAAACTTTAAATTCCATTTCTTGAGTTTATTCTCCATATTGTCCCTGGGATGATCTTTGGCTGACATAATCTTTCTCCAGAACTACAAGCCCTCACCAGCCTTTGTCTTCAGCACCGCACCAGGATTTCTGCCAGTGCAAAATCGGTCCCCCACTCGCACCAGGGGTGCCCAGCCTGAGGCCGAGGTTGTCATTGCAGTGTGCCGTCCCACATCGGACGCGCTGTCACCAGGCCTCCCTGTTGGTTGCATTTGCCTCCTTTGTCTGAAGGTAAACTTTAAATTCCCTTTCTTGAGTTTATTCTCCATATTGTCCCTCGGATGATCTACGGCTGACTTAATCTTGCTCCAGAACTACAAGCCCTCACCAGCATGTGACTCCAGGCCACCCTGGGTTTCCAGCCAAGGCTCCAGCACTGCTGCCCGGTCCCCCACTTTCACCAGGGGTTCCCAGACATAGGCGGTGGTTGTCGTTGCAGTGGGCGTCGCCCTCTCGATCAAGTTTTCCCCAGGGCCTCCCTGTTGGTTGTATTTGCCTCCCTTGTCTGAAGGTAAACTTTAAATTCCATTTCTTGAGTTTATTCTCCATATTGTCCCTGGGATGATCTTTGGCTGACTTAATCTTGCTCCAGAACTACAAGCCCTCACAAGCCTTTGTCTCCAGCACCACACCCAGGGCTCCAGCACTGCAACTCGGTCCCCCACTCACACCAGGGGTGCCCAGCCTGAGTCTAATTTTGTTATTGCCGTGTGCCGTCCCATGTCGGACGAGTTGTCACCAGGCCTCCCTGTTGGTTGCATTTGCCTCCCTTGTCTGAAGGTAAACTTTAAATTACATTTCTTGAGTTTATTCTCCATATTGTTCCTGGGATGATCTTTGGCTGACATACTCTTTCTCCGGAACTACAAGCCCTCACCAGCCTCTGTCTTCACCATCGCACCCAGAGCTCCAGCACTGCAACCCGGTCCCCCACTCACACTAGGGGGGCCTAGCCTGAGGGCAATTTTCTCATTGCAGTGTGCCGCCCCACATCGGACGCGCTGTCACCAGGCCTACCTGTTGGTTGCATTTGCCTCCCTTGTCTGAAGGTAAACTTTAAATTCCATTTCTTGAGTTTATTCTCCATATTGTCCCTGGGATGATCTTTGGCTGACATAATCTTTCTCCAGAACTACAAGCCCTCATAAGCCTTTGTCTCCAGCACCACACCCCGGGCTCCAGCACTGCAACCCGGTCCCCCACTCACACCAGGGGGGCCCAGCCTGAGGCTGATTTTGTCATTGCAGTGTGTCGTCCCACATCGGACGCGCTATCACCAGGCCTCCCTGTTGGTTGCATTTGCCTCTCTTGTCTGAAGGTAAACTTTGAATTACATTTCTTGAGTTTATTCTCCATATTGTGCCTGTGATGATCTACGGCTGACTTAATCTTGCTCCAGAAATATAAGCCCTCACCAGCACGTGATTCCAGGCCACCTTGGGGCTCCAACCAGGGCTCCAGCACTGCTGCCCGGTCCCCCACCCTCACCAGGGGTGCCCAGCCTTAGGCGGTTGTTGTCGTTGCAGTGGGCGTCGCCCTCTCGATCAAGCTTTCCCCAGGCCTCCCTGTTGGTTGCATTTGCCCCCCTTGTCTGAAGGTAAACTTTAAATTCCATTTCTTGTGTTTATTCTCCATATTGTCCCTGGGATGATCTTTGGCTGACATAATCTTTCTCCAGAACTACAAGCCCTCGCCAGTCTTTGTCTTCACCATCGCACCCAGAGCTCTGGCCTGTAACCCGGTCAGCCACTGGCACCAGGGGGGCCCAGTCTGAGACTGAGGTTGTCATTGCAGTGTGCCGTCCCACATTGGACGCGCTGTCACCAGACCTCCCTGTTGGTTGCATTTGCCTCCCTTGTCTGAAGGTAAACTTTAAATTCCATGTCTTGAGTTTATACTCCATATTGTCCCTGGGATGATCTACGGCTGACTTTATCTTGCTCCAGAACTACAAGCCCTCACCAGCATGTGACTCCAGGCCAGACCGGGGTTCCAGCCAGGGCTCCAGCACTGCTGCCCGGTCTCCCACCCTCACCAGGGGTGTCCAGCCTTAGGGGGTGGTTGTCGTTGCAGTGGGCGTCGCCCTCTCGATCAAGCTTTCCCCAGGCCTCCCTGTTGGTTGCATTTGCCTCCCTTGTCTGAAGGTAAACTTTAAATTCCATTTCTTGAGTTTATTCTCCATATTGTCCCTGCGTTGATCTTTGGCTGACATAATCTTTCTCCAGAACTACAAGCCCTCACCAGCCTTTGTCTTCAGCACCGCACCAGGAGTTCCGCCAGTGCAACCTCGGTCCCCCACTCGCACCAGGGGGGCCCAGCCTGAGGCCGAGGTTGTCATTGCAGTGTGCCGTCCCACATCGGACGCGCTGTCACAAGGCCTCCCTGTTGGTTGCATTTGCCTCCCTTGTCTGAAAGTAAACTTTAAATTCCCTTTCTTGAGTTTATTCTCCATATTGTCCCTGGGATGATCTACGGCTGACTTAATCTGGCTCCAGAACTACAAGCCCTCACCAGCATGCGACTCCAGGCTACCCTGGGGCTCCAGCCAGGGCTCCAGCACTGCTGCCCGGTTCCCCACTCTCACCAGGGGTGCCCAGCCTTAGGCGGTGGTTGTCGTTGTAGTGGGCGTCGCCCTCTCGATCAAGCTTTCCCCAGGCCTCCCTGTTGGTTGCATTTGCCTCCCTTGTCTGAAGGTAAACTTTGAATTACATTTCTTGAGTTTTTTTCCATATTGTCCCTGGGATGATCTTTGGCTGACATAATCTTTCTCCAGAACTACAAGCCCTCACCAGCCTTTGTCTTCACCATCACACCCAGAGCTCTGGCCTGCAACCCGGTCACCCACTCGCACCAAGGGGGCCCAGCCTGAGGCCGAGTTTGTCATTGCAGTGTGCCGTTCCATGTCGGACGCGCTGTCACCAGGCCTCCCTGTTGGTTGCATTTGCCTCCCTTGTCTGAAGGTAAACTTTAAATTCCATTTCTTGAGTTTATTCTCCATATTGTCCCTGGGATGATCTACGGCTGACTTAATCTGGCTCCAGAACTACAAGCCCTCACCAGCATGTGACTCCAGGCTACCCTGGGGCTCCAGCCAGGGCTCAAGCACTGCTGCCCGGTCCCCCACTCTCACCAGGGGGGCCCAGCCTTAGGCGGTGGTTGTCGTTGCAGTGGGCGTCGCCCTCTCGATCAAGCTTTCCCCAGGCCTCCCTGTTGGTTGCATTTGCCTCCCTTGTCTGAAGGTAAACTTTAAATTACATTTCTTGAGTTTATTCTCCATATTGTCCCTGGGATGATCTTTGGCTGACATAATCTTTCTCCGGAACTACAAGCCCTCACCAGCCTCTGTCTTCACCATCGCACCCAGAGCTCCAGCACTGCAACCCGGTCCCCCACTCACACTAGGGGGGCCTAGCCTGAGGGCAATTTTGTCATTGCAGTGTGCCGCCCCACATCGGACGCGCTGTCACCAGGCCTCCCTGTTGGTTGCATTTGCCTCCCTTGTCTGAAGGTAAACTTTAAATTCCATTTCTTGAGTTTATTCTCCATATTGTCCCTGGGATGATCTTTGGCTGACATAATCTTTCTCCAGAACTACAAACCCTCATAAGCCTTTGTCTCCAGTACCACACCCCGGGCTCCAGCACTGCAACCCGGTCCCCCACTCACACCAGGGGGGCCCAGCC
This sequence comes from Nelusetta ayraudi, assembly GCF_046127955.1. NCBI lineage: Eukaryota > Metazoa > Chordata > Actinopteri > Tetraodontiformes > Monacanthidae > Nelusetta > Nelusetta ayraudi. The sequence goes on from NW_027466094.1 coordinate 1,692,523, forward strand.
TGAGGCAGATTTTGTCATTGCAGTGTGTCGTCCCACATCGGACGCGCTATCACCAGGCCTCCCTGTTGGTTGCATTTGCCTCTCTTGTCTGAAGGTAAACTTTGAATTACATTTCTTGAGTTTATTCTCCATATTGTGCCTGGGATGATCTACGGCTGACTTAATCTTGCTCCAGAAATATAAGCCCTCACCAGCACGTGATTCCAGGCCACCTTGGGGCTCCAACCAGGGCTCCAGCACTGCTGCCCGGTCCCCCACCCTCACCAGGGGTGCCCAGCCTTAGGCGGTTGTTGTCTTTGCAGTGGGCGTCGCCCTCTCGATCAAGCTTTCCCCAGGCCTCCCTGTTGGTTGCATTTGCCCCCCTTGTCTGAAGGTAAACTTTAAATTCCATTTCTTGTGTTTATTCTCCATATTGTCCCTGGGATGATCTTTGGCTGACATAATCTTTCTCCAGAACTACAAGCCCTCACCAGTCTTTGTCTTCACCATCGCACCCAGAGCTCTGGCCTATAACCCGGTCAGCCACTGGCACCAGGGGGGCCCAGTCTGAGACTGAGGTTGTCATTGCAGTGTGCCGTCCCACATTGGACGCGCTGTCACCAGACCTCCCTGTTGGTTGCATTTGCCTCCCTTGTCTGAAGGTAAACTTTAAATTCCATTTCTTGAGTTTATTCTCCATATTGTCCCTGGGATGATCTTTGGCTGACATAATCTTTCTCCAGAACTACAAGCCCTCACCAGCCTTTGTCTTCACCATCGCACCCAGAGCTCTGGCCTGCAACCCGGTCAGCCACTCGCACCAGGGGGGCCCAGCCTGAGGCCGAGTTTGTCATTGCAGTGTGCCGTCCCACATCGGACGCGCTATCACCAGGCCTCCCTGTTGGTTGCATTTGCCTCCCTTGTCTGAAGGTAAACTTTAAATTCCATTTCTTGAGTTTATTCTCCATATTGTGCCTGGGATGATCTACGGCTGACTTAATCTTGCTCCAGAACTACAAGCCCTCACCAGCATGTGACTCCAGGCCAGACCGGGTCTCCAGCCAGGGCTCTAGCACTGCTGCCCGGTCCCCCACCCTCACCAGGGGTGTCCAGCCTTAGGGGGTGGTTGTCGTTGCAGTGGGCGTCGCCCTCTCGATCAAGCTTTCCCCAGGCCTCCCTGTCGGTTGCATTTGCCTCCCTTGTCTGAAGGTAAACTTTAAATTACATTTCTTGAGTTTATTCTCCATATTGTCCCTGGGATGATCTTTGGCTGACATAATCTTGTTCCAGAACTACAAGCCCTCACCATTCTTTGTCTTCACCATCGCACCCAGAGCTCTGGACTGCAACCCGGTCACCCACTCGCACCAAGGGGCCCCATTCTGAGGCCGAGTTTGTCATTGCAGTGTGCCGTCCCATGTCGGACGCGCTGTCACCAGGCCTCCCTGTTGGTTGCATTTGCCTCCCTTGTCTGAAGGTAAACTTTAAATTACATTTCTTGAGTTTATTCTCCATATTGTCCCAGGGATGATCTTTGGCTGACATAATCTTGCTCCAGAACTACAAGCCCTCACCAGCCTTTGTCTTCAGCACCGCACCAGGAGTTCCGCCAGTGCAACCTCGGTCCCCCACTCGCACCAGGGGGGCCCAGCCTGAGGCCGAGGTTGTCATTGCAGCTTGCCGTTCCACGTCGGACGAGCTGTCACCAGGCCTCCCTGTTGGTTGCATTTGCCTCCCTTGTCTGAAGGTAAACTTTAAATTCCATTTCTTGTGTTTATTCTCCATATTGTCCCAGGGATGATCTTTGGCTGACTTAATCTTGCTCCAGAACTACAAGCCCTCACAAGTCTTTGTCTCCAGCACCACACCCAGGGCTCCAGCACTGCAACCCGGTCCCCCACTCACACCAGGGGGGCCCAGCCTGAGGCTGATTTTGTCATTGCAGTCTGCCGTCCCATGTCGGACGCGCTGTCCCCAGGCCTCCCTGTTGGTTGCATTTGCCTCCCTTGTCTGAAGGTAAACTTTAAATTCCATTTCTTGAGTTTATTCTCCATATTGTCCCTGGGATGATCTTTGGCTGACATAATCTTTCTCCAGAACTACAAGCCCTCACCAGCCTTTGTCTTCACCATCGCACCCAGAGCTCTGGCCTGCAACCCGGTCAGCCACTCGCACCAGGGGGCCCAGCCTGAGGCTGAGTTTGTCATTGCAGTGTGCCCAGAACTACAAGCCCTCACCAGCCTTTGTCTTCACCATCGCACCCAGAGCTCTGGCCTGCAACCCGGTCAGCCACTCGCACCAGGGGGGCCCAGCCTAAGGCCGAGGTTGTCATTGCAGTGTGCCGTCCCACATCGGACGCGCTGTCACCAGGCCTCCCTGTTGGTTGCATTTGCCTCCCTTGTCTGAAAGTAAACTTTAAATTCCCTTTCTTGAGTTTATTCTCCATATTGTCCCTGGGATGATCTACGGCTGACTTAATCTGGCTCCAGAACTACAAGCCCTCACCAGCATGCGACTCCAGGCTACCCTGGGGCTCCAGCCAGGGCTCCAGCACTGCTGCCCGGTCCCCCACTCTCACCAGGGGTGCCCAGCCTTAGGCGGTGGTTGTCGTTGTAGTGGGCGTCGCCCTCTCGATCAAGCTTTCCCCAGGCCTCCCTGTTGGTTGCATTTGCCTCCCTTGTCTGAAGGTAAACTTTGAATTACATTTCTTGAGTTTTTTTCCATATTGTCCCTGGGATGATCTTTGGCTGACATAATCTTTCTCCAGAACTACAAGCCCTCACCAGCCTTTGTCTTCACCATCACACCCAGAGCTCTGGCCTACAACCCGGTCACCCACTCGCACCAAGGGGGCCCAGCCTGAGGCCGAGTTTGTCATTGCAGTGTGCCGTTCCATGTCGGACGCGCTGTCACCAGGCCTCCCTGTTGGTTGCATTTGCCTCCCTTGTCTGAAGGTAAACTTTAAATTCCATTTCTTGAGTTTATTCTCCATATTGTCCCTGGGATGATCTACGGCTGACTTAATCTGGCTCCAGAACTACAAGCCCTCACCAGCATGTGACTCCAGGTTACCCTTGGGCTCCAGCCAGGGCTCAAGCACTGCTGCCCGGTCCCCCACTCTCACCAGGGGGGCCCAGCCTTAGGCGGTGGTTGTCGTTGCAGTGGGCGTCGCCCTCTCGATCAAGCTTTCCCCAGGCCTCCCTGTTGGTTGCATTTGCCTCCCTTGTCTGAAGGTAAACTTTAAATTACATTTCTTGAGTTTATTTTCCATATTGTCCCTGGGATGATCTTTGGCTGACATAATCTTTCTCCAGAATGACAAGCCCTCACCAGCATTTGTCTTCACCATCGCACCCAGAGCTCTGGCCTGCAACCCGGTCACCCACTCGCACCAAGGGGGCCCAGCCTGAGGCCGAGTTTGTCATTGCAGTGTGCCGTTCCATGTCGTACGCGCTGTCACCAGGCCTCCCTGTTGGTTGCATTTGCCTCCCTTGTCTGAAGGTAAACTTTAAATTACATTTCTAGAGTTTATTCTCCATATTGTCCCTGGGATGATCTTTGGCTGACCTAATCTTTCTCCAGAACTACAAGCCCTCACCAGCCTTTGTCTTCACCATCGCACCCAGAGCTCTGGCCTGCAACCCGGTCAGCCACTCGCACCAGGGGGGCCCAGCCTGAGGCTGAGTTTGTCATTGCAGTGTGCCCAGAACTACAAGCCCTCACCAGCCTTTGTCTTCACCATCGCACCCAGAGCTCTGGCCTGCAACCCGGTCAGCCACTCGCACCAGGGGGGCCCAGCCTGAGGCCGAGTTTGTCATTGCAGAGTGCTCTCCCATGTCGGACGCGCTGTCACCAGGCCTCCCTGTTGGTTGCATTTGCCTCCCTTGTCTGAAGGTAAACTTTAAATTCCATTTCTTGAGTTTATTCTCCATATTGTCCCTGGGATGATCTACGGCTGACTTAATCTTGCTCCAGAACTACAAGCCCTCACCAGCATGTGACTCCAGGCCACCCTGGGGCTCCAGCCAGGGCTCCAGCACTGCTGCCCGGTCCCCCACTCTCACCAGGGGTGCCCAGCCTTAGGGGGTGGTTGTCGTTGCAGTGGGCGTCGCCCTCTCGATCAAGCTTTCCCCAGGCCTCCCTGTTGGTTGCATTTGCCTCCCTTGTCTGAAGGTAAACTTTAAATTCCATTTCTTGAGTTTATTCTCCATATTGTCCCTGGGATGATCTACGGCTGACTTTATCTTGCTCCAGAACTACAAGCCCTCACCAGCATGTGACTCCAGGCCAGACCGGGGTTCCAGCCAGGGCTCCAGCACTGCTGCCCGGTCTCCCACCCTCACCAGGGGTGTCCAGCCTTAGGGGGTGGTTGTCGTTGCAGTGGGCGTCGCCCTCTCGATCAAGCTTTCCCCAGGCCTCCCTGTTGGTTGCATTTGCCTCCCTTGTCTGAAAGTAAACTTTAAATTACATTTCTTGAGTTTATTCTCCATATTGTCCCTGCGATGATCTTTGGCTGACATAATCTTTCTCCAGAACTACAAGCCCTCACCAGCCTTTGTCTTCAGCACCGCACCAGGAGTTCCGCCAGTGCAACCTCGGTCCCCCACTCGCACCAGGGGGGCCCAGCCTGAGGCCGAGGTTGTCATTGCAGTGTGCCGTCCCACATCGGACGCGCTGTCACCAGGCCTCCCTGTTGGTTGCATTTGCCTCCCTTGTCTGAAGGTAAACTTTAAATTCCCTTTCTTGAGTTTATTCTCCATATTGTCCCTGGAATGATCTACGGCTGACTTAATCTGGCTCCAGAACTACAAGCCCTCACCAGCATGCGACTCCAGGCTACCCTGGGGCTCCAGCCAGGGCTCCAGCACTGCTGCCCGGTCCCCCACTCTCACCAGGGGTGCCCAGCCTTAGGCGGTGGTTGTCGTTGCAGTGGGCGTCGCCCTCTCGATCAAGCTTTCCCCAGGCCTCCCTGTTGGTTGCATTTGCGTCCCTTGTCTGAAGGTAAACTTTAAATTCCCTTTCTTGAGTTTATTCTCCATATTGTCCCTGGGATGATCTTTGGCTGACCTAATCTTTCTCCAGAACTACAAGCCCTCACCAGCATGTGACTCCAGGCCACACCGGGGCTCCAGCCAGGGCTCCAGCACTGCTGCCCGGTCCCCCAGCCTCACCAGGTGTGCCCAGCCTTAGGCGGTGGTTGTCGTTGCAGTGGGCGTCGCCCTCTCGATCAAGCTTTCCCCAGGCCTCCCTGTTGGTTGCATTTGCCTCCCTTGTCTGAAGGTAAACTTTAAATTACATTTCTTGACTTTATTCTCCATATTGTCCCTGGGATGATCTACGGCTGACTTAATCTTGCTCCAGAACTACAAGCCCTCACCAGCATGTGACTCCAGGCCACCCCGGGGCTCCAGCCAGGCCTCCAGCACTGCTGCCCGGTCCCCCACTCTCACCAGGGGTGCCCAGCCTGAGGCCGAGGTTGTCATTGCAGTGTGCCGTCCCACATCGGACGCGCTGTCACCAGGCCTCCCTGTTGGTTGCATTTGCCTCCCTTGTCTGAAGGTAAACTTTAAATTCCCTTTCCTGAGTTTATTCTCCATATTGTCCCTGGGATGATCTACGGCTGACTTAATCTGGCTCCAGAACTACAAGCCCTCACCAGCATGCGACTCCAGGCTACCCTGGGGCTCCAGCCAGGGCTCCAGCACTGCTGCCCGGTCCCCCACTCTCACCAGGGGTGCCCAGCCTTAGGCGGTGGTTGTCGTTGCAGTGGGCGTCGCCCTCTCGATCAAGCTTTCCCCAGGCCTCCCTGTTGGTTGCATTTGCGTCCCTTGTCTGAAGGTAAACTTTAAATTCCCTTTCTTGAGTTTATTCTCCATATTGTCCCTGGGATGATCTTTGGCTGACCTAATCTTTCTCCAGAACTACAAGCCCTCACCAGCATGTGACTCCAGGCCACCCTGGGGCTCCAGCCAGGGCTCCAGCACTGCTGCCCGGTCCCCCACTCTCACCAGGGGTGCCCAGCCTTAGGGGGTGGTTGTCGTTTCAGTGGGCGTCGCCCTCTCGATCAAGCTTTCCCCAGGCCTCCCTGTTGGTTGCATTTGCCTCCCTTGTCTGAAGGTAAACTTTAAATTCCATTTCTTGAGTTTATTCTCCATATTGTCCCTGGGATGATCTTTGGCTGACATAATCTTTCTCCAGAACGACAAGCCCTCACCAGCCTTTGTCTTCACCATCGCACCCAGAGCTTTGTCCTGCAACCCGGTCAGCCACTCGCACCAGGGGGGCCCAGCCTGAGGCCGGGTTTGTCATTGCAGTGTGCCCAGAACTACAAGCTCTCACCAGCCTTTGTCTTCACCATCGCACCCAGAGCTCTGGCCGCAACCCGGTCACCCACTCGCACCAGGGGGGCCCTGCCTGAGGCCGAGTTTGTCATTGCAGTTTGCCGTCCCTTGTCGGACGCGCTGTCACCAGGCCTCCCTGTTGGTTGCATTTGCCTCCCTTGTCTGAAGGTAAACTTTAAATTCCATTCCTTGAGTTGATTCTACATATTGTCCCTGGGATGATCTTTGGCTGACATAATCTTTCTCCAGAACTACAAGCCCTCACCAGCCTTTGTCTTCAGCACCGCACCAGGTTTTCTGCCAGTGCAAACTCGGTCCCCCACTCGCACCAGGGGGGCCCAGCCTGAGGCCGAGGTTGTCATTGCAGTGTGCCGTCCCACATCGGACGCGCTGTCACCAGGCCTCCCTGTTGGTTGCATTTGCCTCCCTTGTCTGAAAGTAAACTTTAAATTCCATTTCTTGAGTTTAGTCTCCGAATTGTCCCTGGGATGATCTTTGGCTGACATAATCTTTCTCCAGAACTACAAGCCCTCACAAGCCTTTGTCTCCAGCACCACACCCAGGGCTCTAGCACTGCAACCCGGTCCCCCACTCACACCAGGGGGGCCCAGCCTGAGGCTGATTTTGTCATTGCAGTGTGCCGTCCCACATCGGACGCGCTATCACCAGGCCTCCCTTTCGGTTGCATTTGCCTCCCTTGTCTGAAGGTAAACTTTAAATTCCATTTCTTGAGTTTATTCTCCATATTGTGCCTGGGATGATCTACGGCTGACTTAATCTTGCTCCAGAACTATAAGCCCTCACCAGCATGTGACTCCAGGCCAGACCGGGGCTCCAGCCAGCGCTCCAGCACTGTTTCCCGGTCCCCCACCCTCACCATGGGTGTCCAGCCTTAGGGGGTGGTTGTCGTTGCAGTGGGCGTCACCCTCTCGATCAAGCTTTCCCCAGGCCTCCCTGTTGGTTGCATTTGTCTCCCTTGTTTGAAGGTAAACTTTAAATTACATTTCTTGAGTTTATTCTCCATATTGTCCCTGGGATGATCTTTGGCTGACATAATCTTTCTCCAGAACTACAAGCCCTCACCAGCCTTTGTCTTCACCATCGCACCCAGAGCTCTGGCCTGCAACCTTGTCACCCACTCGCACCAAGGGGGCCCAGCCTGAGGCCGAGTTTGTCAGTGCAATGTGCTGTCCCATGTCGGACGCACTGTCACCAGGCCTCCCTGTTGGTTGCATTTGCCTCCCTTGTCTGAAGGTAAACTTTAAATTCCATTTCTTGAGTTTATTCTCCATATTGTCCCTGGGATGATCTTTGGCTGACTTAATCTTGCTCCAGAACTACAAACCCTCACCAGCCTTTGTCTTCAGCACCGCACCAGGAGTTCCGTCAGTGCAACCTCGGTCCCCCACTCACACCAGGGGGGCCCAGCCTGAGGCCGAGGTTGTCATTGCAGTGTGCCGTTCCACATCGGACGCGCTGTCACCAGGCCTCCCTGTTGGTTGCTTTTGCCTCCCTTGTCTGAAGGTAAACTTTAAATTCCATTTCTTTAGATTATTCTCCATATTGTCCCTGGGATGATCTTTGGCTGACATAATCTGTCTCCAGAACTACAAGCCCTCACCAGCTTCTGTCTTCACCATCGCACCCAGAGCTACAGCACTCCAACCCGGTCCCCCACTCACACTAGGGGGGCCCAGCCTGAGGCCGAGTTTGTCATTGCAGTGTGCAGTCCCATGTCGGACGAGTTGTCACCAGGCCTCCCTGTTGGTTGCATTTGCCTCCCTTGTCTGAAGGTAAACTTTAAATTCCATTTCTTGAGTTTATTCTCCATATTGTGCCTGGGATGATCTTTGGCTGACATAATCTTTCTCCAGAACTACAAGCCCTCACCAGCCTTTGTCTTCACCATCACACCCAGAGCTCTGGCCTGCAACCCGGTCACCCACTCGCACCAAGGGGGCCCAGCCTGAGGCCGAGTTTGTCATTGCAGTGTGCCGTTCCATGTCGGACGCGCTGTCACCAGGCCTCCCTGTTGGTTGCATTTGCCTCCCTTGTCTGAAGGTAAACTTTAAATTCCATTTCTTGAGTTTATTCTCCATATTGTCCCTGGGATGATCTACGGCTGACTTTATCTTGCTCCAGAACTACAAGCCCTCACCAGCATGTGACTCCAGGCCAGACCAGGGTTCCAGCCAGGCTTCCAGCACTGCTGCCCGGTCCGCCACCCTCACCAGGGGTGTCCAGCCTTAGGGGGTGGTTGTCGTTGCATTGGGCGTCGCCCTCTCGATCAAGCTTTCCCCAGGCCTCCCTGTTGGTTGCATTTGCCTCCCTTGTCTGAAGGTAAACTTTAAATTCCATTTCTTGAGTTTATTCTCCATATTGTCCCTGGGATGATCTTTGGCTGACATAATCTTTCTCCAGAACTACAAGCCTTCACCAGCCTTTGTCTTCACCATCGCACCCAGAGCTCTGGCCTGCAACCCGGTCAGCCACTCGCACCAGGGGGGCCCAGCCTGAGGCTGAGTTTGTCATTGCAGTGTGCCCAGAACTACAAGCCCTCACCAGCCTTTGTCTTCACCATCGCACCCAGAGCTCTGGCCTGCAACCCGGTCAGCCACTCTCACCAGGGGGACCCAGCCTGAGGCCGAGTTTGTCATTGCAGTGTGCTCTCCCATGTCGGACGCGCTGTCACCAGGCCTCCCTGTTGGTTGCATTTGCCTCCCTTGTCTGAAGGTAAACTTTAAATTCCATTTCTTGAGTTTATTCTCCATATTGTCCCTGGGATGATCTACGGCTGACTTAATCTTGCTCCAGAACTACAAGCCCTCACCAGCATGTGACTCCAGGCCACCCTGGGGCTCCAGCCAGGGCTCCAGCACTGCTGCCCGGTCTCCCACTCTCACCAGGGGTGCCCAGCCTTAGGGGGTGGTTGTCGTTGCAGTGGGCGTCGCCCTCTCGATCAAGCTTTCCCCAGGCCTCCCTGTTGGTTGCATTTGCCTCCCTTGTCTGAAGGTAAACTTTAAATTCCATTTCTTGAGTTTATTCTCCATATTGTCCCTGGGATGATCTTTGGCTGACATAATCTTTCTCCAGAACTACAAGCCCTCACAAGCCTTTGTCTTCAGCACCGCACCAGGAGTTCCGCCTGTGCAACCTCGTTCCCCACTCACACCAGGGGGGCCCAGCCTGAGGCCGACGTTGTCATTGCAGTGTGCCGCCTCACGTCGGACGAGCTGTCACCAGGCCTCCCTGTTGGTTGCATTTGCCTCCCTTGTCTGAAGGTAAACTTTAAATTACATTTCTTGAGTTTATTCTCCATATTGTCCCTGGGATGATCTTTGGCTGACTTAATCTTGCTCCAGAACTACAAGCCCTCACAAGTCTTTGTCTCCAGCACCACACCCAGGGCTCCAGCACTGCAACCCGGTCCCCCACTCACACCGGGGGGGCCCAACCTGAGGCTGATTTTGTCTTTGCAGTCTGCCGTCCCATGTCGGACGCGCTGTCACCAGGCCTCCTTGTTGGTTGCATTTGCCTCCCTTGTCTGAAGGTAAACTTTAAATTCCATTTCTTGAGTTTATTCTCCATATTGTCCCTGGGATGATCTTTGGCTGACATAATCTTTCTCCAGAACTACAAGCCCTCACCAGCCTTTGTCTTCACCATCGCACCCAGAGCTCTGGCCTGCAACCCGGTCAGCCACTCGCACCAGGGGGGCCCAGCCTGAGGCCTAGTTTTTCATTGCAGTGTGCCGTCCCATGTCGGACGTGCTGTCACCAGGCCTCCCTGTTGGTTGCATTTGCCTCCCTTGTCTGAAGGTAAACTTTAAATTCCATTTCTTGAGTTTATTCTCCATATTGTCCCTGGGATGATCTTTGGCTGACATAATCTTTCTCCTTAACTACAAGCCCTCACCAGCATGTGACTCCAGGCCACCCTGGGGCTCCAGCCAGGGCTCCAGCACTGCTGCCCGGTACCCCACTCTCACCAGGGGGGCCCTGCCTGAGGCCGAGTTTGTCATTGCAGTTTGCCGTCCCACATCGGACGCGCTGTCACCATGCCTCCCTGTTGGTTGCATTTGCCTCCCTTGTCTGAAGGTAAACTTTAAATTCCATTTCTTGAGTTTATTCTCCATATTGTCCCTTGGATGATCTTTGGCTGACATAATCTTTCTCCAGAACTACAAGCCCTCACCAGCCTTTGTCTTCACCATCGCACCCAGAGCTCTGGCCTGCTACCCGGTCAGCCACTGGCACCAGGGGGGCCCAGCCTAAGGCCGAGTTTGTCATTGCAGTGTGCCGTCCCATGTCGGACGCGCTGTCATCAGTTCTCCTTTTTGGTTGCATTTGCCTCCCTTGTCTGAAGGTAAACTTTAAATTCCATTTCTTGAGTTTATTCTCCATATTGTCCCTGGGATGATCTTTGGCTGACATAATCTTTCTCCAGAACTACAAGCCCTCACCAGCCTTTGTCTTCAGCACCGCACCAGGATTTCTGCCAGTGCAACCTCGGTCCCCCACTCGCACCAGGGGGGCCCAGCCTGAGGCCGAGGTTGTCATTGCAGCTTGCCGTTCCACGTCGGACGAGCTGTCACCAGGCCTCCCTGTTGGTTGCATTTGCCTCCCTTGTCTGAAGGTAAACTTTAAATTCCATTTCTTGTGTTTATTCTCCATATTGTCCCAGGGATGATCTTTGGCTGACTTAATCTTGCTCCAGAACTACAAGCCCTCACAAGTCTTTGTCTCCAGCACCACACCCAGGGCTCCAGCACTGCAACCCGGTTCCCCACTCACACCAGGGGGGCCCAGCCTGAGGCTGATTTTGTCATTGCAGTCTGCCGTCCCATGTCGGACGCGCTGTCCCCAGGCTTCCCTGTTGGTTGCATTTGCCTCCCTTGTCTGAAGGTAAACTTTAAATTCCATTTCTTGAGTTTATTCTCCATATTGTCCCTGGGATGATCTTTGGCTGACATAATCTTTCTCCAGAACTACAAGCCCTCACCAGCCTTTGTCTTCACCATCGCACCCAGAGCTCTGGCCTGCAACCCGGTCAGCCACTCGCACCAGGGGGGCCCAGCCTGAGGCTGAGTTTGTCATTGCAGTGTGCCCAGAACTACAAGCCCTCACCAGCCTTTGTCTTCACCATCGCACCCAGAGCTCTGGCCTGCAACCTGGTCAGCCACTCGCACCAGGGGGGCCCAGCCTGAGGCTGAGTTTGTCATTGCAGTGTGCTCTCCCATGTCGGACGCGCTGTCACCAGGCCTCCCTGTTGGTTGCATTTGCCTCCCTTGTCTGAAGGTAAACTTTAAATTCCATTTCTTGAGTTTATTCTCCATATTGTCCCTGGGATGATCTACGGCTGACTTAATCTTGCTCCAGAACTACAAGCCCTCACCAGCATGTGACTCCAGGCCACCCTGGGGCTCCAGCCAGGGCTCCAGCACTGCTGCCCGGTCCCCCACTCTCACCAGGGGTGCCCAGCCTTAGGGGGTGGTTGTCGTTGCAGTGGGCGTCGCCTTCTCGATCAAGCTTTCCCCAGGCCTCCCTGTTGGTTGCATTTGCCTCCCTTGTCTGAAGGTAAACTTTAAATTACATTTCTTGAGTTTATTCTCCATATTGTCCCTGGGATGATCTTTGGCTGACATAATCTTTCTCCAGAACTACAAGCCCTCACAAGCCTTTGTCTTCAGCACCGCACCAGGAGTTCCGCCTGTGCAACCTCGGTCCCCCACTCGCACCAGGGGGGCCCAGCCTGAGGCCGAGGTTGTCATTGCAGTGTGCCGCCTCACGTCGGACGAGCTGTCACCAGGCCTCCCTGTTGGTTGCATTTGCCTCCCTTGTCTGAAGGTAAACTTTAAATTCCATTTCTTGAGTTTATTCTCCATATTGTCCCTGGGATGATCTTTGGCTGACATAATCTTTCTCCTGAACTACAAGCCCTCACCAGCATGTGACTCCAGGCCACCCTGGGGCTCCAGCCAGGGCTCCAGCACTGCTGTCCGGTACCCCACTCTCACCAGGGGTGCCCAGCCTTAGGGGGTGGTTGTCGTTGCAGTGGGCGTCGCCCTCTCGATCAAGCTTTCCCCAGGCCTCCCTGTTGGTTGCATTTGCCTCCCTTGTCTGAAGGTAAACTTTAAATTCCATTTCTTGAGTTTATTCTCCATATTGTGCCTGGGATGATCTTTGGCTGACATAATCTTTCTCCAGAACGACAAGCCCTCACCAGCCTTTGTCTTCACCATCGCACCCAGAGCTTTGTCCTGCAACCCGGTCAGCCACTCGCACCAGGGGGGCCCAGCCTGAGGCCGGGTTTGTCATTGCAGTGTGCCCAGAACTACAAGCCCTCACCAGCCTTTGTCTTCACCATCGCACCCAGAGCTCTGGCCGCAACCCGGTCACCCACTCGCACCAGGGGGGCCCTGCCTGAGGCCGGGTTTGTCACTGCAGTGTGCCCAGAACTACAAGCCCTCACCAGCCTTTGTCTTCACCATCGCACCCAGAGCTCTGGCCTGCAACCCGGTCACCCACTCGCACCAGGGGGGCCCTGCCTGAGGCCGAGTTTGTCATTGCAGTTTGCCGTCCCTTGTCGGACGCGCTGTCATCAGGCTTCCCTGTTGGTTGCATTTGCCTCCCTTGTCTGAAGGTAAACTTTAAATTCCATTTCTTGAGTTTATTCTCCATATTGTCCCTGGGATGATCTTTGGCTGACATAATCTTTCTCCAGAACTACAAGCCCTCACCAGCCTTTGTCTTCACCATCGCACCCAGAGCTATGGCCTGCAACCCGGTCAGCCACTCGCACCAGGGGGGCCCAGCCTGAGGCTGAGTTTGTCATTGCAGTGTGCCCAGAACTACAAGCCCTCACCAGCCTTTGTCTTCACCATCGCACCCAGAGCTCTGGCTTGCAACCCGGTCAGCCACTCGCACCAGGGGGGCCCAGCCTGAGGCCGAGTTTGTCATTGCAGTGTGCTCTCCCATGTCGGACGCGCTGTCACCAGGCCTCCCTGTTGGTTGCATTTGCCTCCCTTGTCTGAAGGTAAACTTTAAATTCCATTTCTTGAGTTTATTCTCCATATTGTCCCTGGGATGATCTACGGCTGACTTAATCTTGCTCCAGAACTACAAGCCCTCACCAGCATGTGACTCCAGGCCACCCTGGGGCTCCAGCCAGGGCTCCAACACTGCTGCCCGGTCCCCCACTCTCACCAGGGGTGCCCAGCCTTAGGGGGTGGTTGTCGTTGCAGTGGGCGTCGCCCTCTCGATCAAGCTTTCCCCAGGCCTCCCTGTTGGTTGCATTTGCCTCCCTTGTCTGAAGGTAAACTTTAAATTCCATTTCTTGAGTTTATTCTCCATATTGTCCCTGGGATGATCTTTGGCTGACATAATCTTTCTCCAGAACGACAAGCCCTCACCAGCCTTTGTCTTCACCATCGCACCCAGAGCTTTGTCCTGCAACCCGGTCAGCCACTCGCACCAGGGGGGCCCAGCCTGAGGCCGGGTTTGTCATTGCAGTGTGCCCAGAACTACAAGCCCTCACCAGCCTTTGTCTTCACCATCGCACCCAGAGCTCTGGCCGCAACCCAGTCACCCAATCGCACCAGGGGGGCCCTGCCTGAGGCCGAGTTTGTCATTGCAGTTTGCCGTCCCTTGTCGGACGCGCTGTCACCAGGCTTCCCTGTTGGTTGCATTTGCCTTCCTTGTCTGAAGGTAAACTTTAAATTCCATTCCTTGAGTTGATTCTACATATTGTCCCTGGGATGATCTTTGGCTGACATAATCTTTCTCCAGAACTACAAGCCCTCACCAGCCTTTGTCTTCAGCACCGCACCAGGATTTCTGCCAGTGCAAACTCGGTCCCCCACTCGCACCAGGGGGGCCCAGCCTGAGGCCGAGGTTGTCATTGCAGTGTGCCGTCCCTTGTCGGATGCGCTGTCACCAGGCCTCCCTGTTGGTTGCATTTGCCTCCCTTGTCTGAAGGTAAACTTTAAATTCCATTCCTTGAGTTGATTCTACATATTGTCCCTGGGATGATCTTTGGCTGACATAATCTTTCTCCAGAACTACAAGCCCTCACCAGCCTTTGTCTTCAGCACCGCACCAGGATTTCTGCCAGTGCAAACTCGGTCCCCCACTCGCACCAGGGGGGCCCAGCCTGAGGCCGAGGTTGTCATTGCAGTGTGCCGTCCCACATCGGACGCGCTGTCACCAGGCCTCCCTGTTGGTTGCATTTGCCTCCCTTGTCTGAAAGTAAACTTTAAATTCCATTTCTTGAGTTTATTCTCCATATTGTGCCTGGGATGATCTACGGCTGACTTAATCTTGCTCCAGAACTATAAGCCCTCACCAGCATGTGACTCCAGGCCAGACCGGGGCTCCAGCCAGCGCTCCAGCACTGTTTCCCGGTTCCCCACCCTCACCAGGGGTGTCCAGCCTTAGGGGGTGGTTGTCGTTGCAGTGGGCGTCACCCTCTCGATCAAGCTTTCCCCAGGCCTCCCTGTTGGTTGCATTTGCCTCCCTTGTCTGAAGGTAAACTTTAAATTACATTTCTTGAGTTTATTCTCCATATTGTCCCTGGGATGATCTTTGGCTGACATAATCTTTCTCCAGAACTACAAGCCCTCACCAGCCTTTGTCTTCACCATCGCACCCAGAGCTCTGGCCTGCAACCTTGTCACCCACTCGCACCAAGGGGGCCCGGGCTGAGGCCGAGTTTGTCAGTGCAATGTGCTGTCCCATGTCGGACGCGCTGTCACCAGGCCTCCCTGTTGGTTGCATTTGCCTCCCTTGTCTGAAGGTAAACTTTAAATTCCATTTCTTGAGTTTATTCTCCATATTGTCCCTGTGATGATCTTTGGCTGACTTAATCTTGCTCCAGAACTACAAGCCCTCACCAGCATTTGTCTTCACCATCGCACCCAGAGCTCTGGCCTGCAACCCGGTCAGCCACTCGCACCAGGGGGGCCCAGCCTGAGGCTGAGTTTGTCATTGCAGTGTGCCCAGAACTACAAGCCCTCACCAGCCTTTGTCTTCACCATCGCACCCAGAGCTCTGGCCTGCAACCCGGTCAGCCACTCGCACCAGGGGGGCCCTGCCTGAGGCCGAGTTTGTCATTGCAGTGTGCTCTCCCATGTTGGACGCGCTGTCACCAGGCCTCCCTGTTGGTTGCATTTGCCTCCCTTGTCTGAAGGTAAACTTTAAATTCCATTTCTTGAGTTTATTCTCCATATTGTCCCTGGGATGATCCATGGCTGACATAATCTTTCTCCAGAACTACAAGCCCTCACCAGCCTTTGTCTTCACCATCGCACCCAGAGCTCTGGCCTGCTACCCGGTCAGCCTCTGTCACCAGGGGGGCCCAGCCTAAGGCCGAGTTTGTCATTGCAGTGTGCCGTCCCATGTCGGACGCGCTGTCATCAGGCCTCCTTTTTGGTTGCATTTGCCTCCCTTGTCTGAAGGTAAACTTTAAATTCCATTTCTTGAGTTTATTCTCCATATTGTCCCTGGGATGATCTTTGGCTGACATAATCTTTCTCCAGAACTACAAGCCCTCACCAGCCTTTGTCTTCAGCACCGCACCAGGATTTCTGCCAGTGCAAAATCGGTCCCCCACTCGCACCAGGGGTGCCCAGCCTGAGGCCGAGGTTGTCATTGCAGTGTGCCGTCCCACATCGGACGCGCTGTCACCAGGCCTCCCTGTTGGTTGCATTTGCCTCCTTTGTCTGAAGGTAAACTTTAAATTCCCTTTCTTGAGTTTATTCTCCATATTGTCCCTCGGATGATCTACGGCTGACTTAATCTTGCTCCAGAACTACAAGCCCTCACCAGCATGTGACTCCAGGCCACCCTGGGTTTCCAGCCAAGGCTCCAGCACTGCTGCCCGGTCCCCCACTTTCACCAGGGGTTCCCAGACATAGGCGGTGGTTGTCGTTGCAGTGGGCGTCGCCCTCTCGATCAAGTTTTCCCCAGGGCCTCCCTGTTGGTTGTATTTGCCTCCCTTGTCTGAAGGTAAACTTTAAATTCCATTTCTTGAGTTTATTCTCCATATTGTCCCTGGGATGATCTTTGGCTGACTTAATCTTGCTCCAGAACTACAAGCCCTCACAAGCCTTTGTCTCCAGCACCACACCCAGGGCTCCAGCACTGCAACTCGGTCCCCCACTCACACCAGGGGTGCCCAGCCTGAGTCTAATTTTGTTATTGCCGTGTGCCGTCCCATGTCGGACGAGTTGTCACCAGGCCTCCCTGTTGGTTGCATTTGCCTCCCTTGTCTGAAGGTAAACTTTAAATTACATTTCTTGAGTTTATTCTCCATATTGTTCCTGGGATGATCTTTGGCTGACATACTCTTTCTCCGGAACTACAAGCCCTCACCAGCCTCTGTCTTCACCATCGCACCCAGAGCTCCAGCACTGCAACCCGGTCCCCCACTCACACTAGGGGGGCCTAGCCTGAGGGCAATTTTCTCATTGCAGTGTGCCGCCCCACATCGGACGCGCTGTCACCAGGCCTACCTGTTGGTTGCATTTGCCTCCCTTGTCTGAAGGTAAACTTTAAATTCCATTTCTTGAGTTTATTCTCCATATTGTCCCTGGGATGATCTTTGGCTGACATAATCTTTCTCCAGAACTACAAGCCCTCATAAGCCTTTGTCTCCAGCACCACACCCCGGGCTCCAGCACTGCAACCCGGTCCCCCACTCACACCAGGGGGGCCCAGCCTGAGGCTGATTTTGTCATTGCAGTGTGTCGTCCCACATCGGACGCGCTATCACCAGGCCTCCCTGTTGGTTGCATTTGCCTCTCTTGTCTGAAGGTAAACTTTGAATTACATTTCTTGAGTTTATTCTCCATATTGTGCCTGTGATGATCTACGGCTGACTTAATCTTGCTCCAGAAATATAAGCCCTCACCAGCACGTGATTCCAGGCCACCTTGGGGCTCCAACCAGGGCTCCAGCACTGCTGCCCGGTCCCCCACCCTCACCAGGGGTGCCCAGCCTTAGGCGGTTGTTGTCGTTGCAGTGGGCGTCGCCCTCTCGATCAAGCTTTCCCCAGGCCTCCCTGTTGGTTGCATTTGCCCCCCTTGTCTGAAGGTAAACTTTAAATTCCATTTCTTGTGTTTATTCTCCATATTGTCCCTGGGATGATCTTTGGCTGACATAATCTTTCTCCAGAACTACAAGCCCTCGCCAGTCTTTGTCTTCACCATCGCACCCAGAGCTCTGGCCTGTAACCCGGTCAGCCACTGGCACCAGGGGGGCCCAGTCTGAGACTGAGGTTGTCATTGCAGTGTGCCGTCCCACATTGGACGCGCTGTCACCAGACCTCCCTGTTGGTTGCATTTGCCTCCCTTGTCTGAAGGTAAACTTTAAATTCCATGTCTTGAGTTTATACTCCATATTGTCCCTGGGATGATCTACGGCTGACTTTATCTTGCTCCAGAACTACAAGCCCTCACCAGCATGTGACTCCAGGCCAGACCGGGGTTCCAGCCAGGGCTCCAGCACTGCTGCCCGGTCTCCCACCCTCACCAGGGGTGTCCAGCCTTAGGGGGTGGTTGTCGTTGCAGTGGGCGTCGCCCTCTCGATCAAGCTTTCCCCAGGCCTCCCTGTTGGTTGCATTTGCCTCCCTTGTCTGAAGGTAAACTTTAAATTCCATTTCTTGAGTTTATTCTCCATATTGTCCCTGCGTTGATCTTTGGCTGACATAATCTTTCTCCAGAACTACAAGCCCTCACCAGCCTTTGTCTTCAGCACCGCACCAGGAGTTCCGCCAGTGCAACCTCGGTCCCCCACTCGCACCAGGGGGGCCCAGCCTGAGGCCGAGGTTGTCATTGCAGTGTGCCGTCCCACATCGGACGCGCTGTCACAAGGCCTCCCTGTTGGTTGCATTTGCCTCCCTTGTCTGAAAGTAAACTTTAAATTCCCTTTCTTGAGTTTATTCTCCATATTGTCCCTGGGATGATCTACGGCTGACTTAATCTGGCTCCAGAACTACAAGCCCTCACCAGCATGCGACTCCAGGCTACCCTGGGGCTCCAGCCAGGGCTCCAGCACTGCTGCCCGGTTCCCCACTCTCACCAGGGGTGCCCAGCCTTAGGCGGTGGTTGTCGTTGTAGTGGGCGTCGCCCTCTCGATCAAGCTTTCCCCAGGCCTCCCTGTTGGTTGCATTTGCCTCCCTTGTCTGAAGGTAAACTTTGAATTACATTTCTTGAGTTTTTTTCCATATTGTCCCTGGGATGATCTTTGGCTGACATAATCTTTCTCCAGAACTACAAGCCCTCACCAGCCTTTGTCTTCACCATCACACCCAGAGCTCTGGCCTGCAACCCGGTCACCCACTCGCACCAAGGGGGCCCAGCCTGAGGCCGAGTTTGTCATTGCAGTGTGCCGTTCCATGTCGGACGCGCTGTCACCAGGCCTCCCTGTTGGTTGCATTTGCCTCCCTTGTCTGAAGGTAAACTTTAAATTCCATTTCTTGAGTTTATTCTCCATATTGTCCCTGGGATGATCTACGGCTGACTTAATCTGGCTCCAGAACTACAAGCCCTCACCAGCATGTGACTCCAGGCTACCCTGGGGCTCCAGCCAGGGCTCAAGCACTGCTGCCCGGTCCCCCACTCTCACCAGGGGGGCCCAGCCTTAGGCGGTGGTTGTCGTTGCAGTGGGCGTCGCCCTCTCGATCAAGCTTTCCCCAGGCCTCCCTGTTGGTTGCATTTGCCTCCCTTGTCTGAAGGTAAACTTTAAATTACATTTCTTGAGTTTATTCTCCATATTGTCCCTGGGATGATCTTTGGCTGACATAATCTTTCTCCGGAACTACAAGCCCTCACCAGCCTCTGTCTTCACCATCGCACCCAGAGCTCCAGCACTGCAACCCGGTCCCCCACTCACACTAGGGGGGCCTAGCCTGAGGGCAATTTTGTCATTGCAGTGTGCCGCCCCACATCGGACGCGCTGTCACCAGGCCTCCCTGTTGGTTGCATTTGCCTCCCTTGTCTGAAGGTAAACTTTAAATTCCATTTCTTGAGTTTATTCTCCATATTGTCCCTGGGATGATCTTTGGCTGACATAATCTTTCTCCAGAACTACAAACCCTCATAAGCCTTTGTCTCCAGTACCACACCCCGGGCTCCAGCACTGCAACCCGGTCCCCCACTCACACCAGGGGGGCCCAGCCTGAGGCAGATTTTGTCATTGCAGTGTGTCGTCCCACATCGGACGCGCTATCACCAGGCCTCCCTGTTGGTTGCATTTGCCTCTCTTGTCTGAAGGTAAACTTTGAATTACATTTCTTGAGTTTATTCTCCATATTGTGCCTGGGATGATCTACGGCTGACTTAATCTTGCTCCAGAAATATAAGCCCTCACCAGCACGTGATTCCAGGCCACCTTGGGGCTCCAACCAGGGCTCCAGCACTGCTGCCCGGTCCCCCACCCTCACCAGGGGTGCCCAGCCTTAGGCGGTTGTTGTCTTTGCAGTGGGCGTCGCCCTCTCGATCAAGCTTTCCCCAGGCCTCCCTGTTGGTTGCATTTGCCCCCCTTGTCTGAAGGTAAACTTTAAATTCCATTTCTTGTGTTTATTCTCCATATTGTCCCTGGGATGATCTTTGGCTGACATAATCTTTCTCCAGAACTACAAGCCCTCACCAGTCTTTGTCTTCACCATCGCACCCAGAGCTCTGGCCTATAACCCGGTCAGCCACTGGCACCAGGGGGGCCCAGTCTGAGACTGAGGTTGTCATTGCAGTGTGCCGTCCCACATTGGACGCGCTGTCACCAGACCTCCCTGTTGGTTGCATTTGCCTCCCTTGTCTGAAGGTAAACTTTAAATTCCATTTCTTGAGTTTATTCTCCATATTGTCCCTGGGATGATCTTTGGCTGACATAATCTTTCTCCAGAACTACAAGCCCTCACCAGCCTTTGTCTTCACCATCGCACCCAGAGCTCTGGCCTGCAACCCGGTCAGCCACTCGCACCAGGGGGGCCCAGCCTGAGGCCGAGTTTGTCATTGCAGTGTGCCGTCCCACATCGGACGCGCTATCACCAGGCCTCCCTGTTGGTTGCATTTGCCTCCCTTGTCTGAAGGTAAACTTTAAATTCCATTTCTTGAGTTTATTCTCCATATTGTGCCTGGGATGATCTACGGCTGACTTAATCTTGCTCCAGAACTACAAGCCCTCACCAGCATGTGACTCCAGGCCAGACCGGGTCTCCAGCCAGGGCTCTAGCACTGCTGCCCGGTCCCCCACCCTCACCAGGGGTGTCCAGCCTTAGGGGGTGGTTGTCGTTGCAGTGGGCGTCGCCCTCTCGATCAAGCTTTCCCCAGGCCTCCCTGTCGGTTGCATTTGCCTCCCTTGTCTGAAGGTAAACTTTAAATTACATTTCTTGAGTTTATTCTCCATATTGTCCCTGGGATGATCTTTGGCTGACATAATCTTGTTCCAGAACTACAAGCCCTCACCATTCTTTGTCTTCACCATCGCACCCAGAGCTCTGGACTGCAACCCGGTCACCCACTCGCACCAAGGGGCCCCATTCTGAGGCCGAGTTTGTCATTGCAGTGTGCCGTCCCATGTCGGACGCGCTGTCACCAGGCCTCCCTGTTGGTTGCATTTGCCTCCCTTGTCTGAAGGTAAACTTTAAATTACATTTCTTGAGTTTATTCTCCATATTGTCCCAGGGATGATCTTTGGCTGACATAATCTTGCTCCAGAACTACAAGCCCTCACCAGCCTTTGTCTTCAGCACCGCACCAGGAGTTCCGCCAGTGCAACCTCGGTCCCCCACTCGCACCAGGGGGGCCCAGCCTGAGGCCGAGGTTGTCATTGCAGCTTGCCGTTCCACGTCGGACGAGCTGTCACCAGGCCTCCCTGTTGGTTGCATTTGCCTCCCTTGTCTGAAGGTAAACTTTAAATTCCATTTCTTGTGTTTATTCTCCATATTGTCCCAGGGATGATCTTTGGCTGACTTAATCTTGCTCCAGAACTACAAGCCCTCACAAGTCTTTGTCTCCAGCACCACACCCAGGGCTCCAGCACTGCAACCCGGTCCCCCACTCACACCAGGGGGGCCCAGCCTGAGGCTGATTTTGTCATTGCAGTCTGCCGTCCCATGTCGGACGCGCTGTCCCCAGGCCTCCCTGTTGGTTGCATTTGCCTCCCTTGTCTGAAGGTAAACTTTAAATTCCATTTCTTGAGTTTATTCTCCATATTGTCCCTGGGATGATCTTTGGCTGACATAATCTTTCTCCAGAACTACAAGCCCTCACCAGCCTTTGTCTTCACCATCGCACCCAGAGCTCTGGCCTGCAACCCGGTCAGCCACTCGCACCAGGGGGCCCAGCCTGAGGCTGAGTTTGTCATTGCAGTGTGCCCAGAACTACAAGCCCTCACCAGCCTTTGTCTTCACCATCGCACCCAGAGCTCTGGCCTGCAACCCGGTCAGCCACTCGCACCAGGGGGGCCCAGCCTAAGGCCGAGGTTGTCATTGCAGTGTGCCGTCCCACATCGGACGCGCTGTCACCAGGCCTCCCTGTTGGTTGCATTTGCCTCCCTTGTCTGAAAGTAAACTTTAAATTCCCTTTCTTGAGTTTATTCTCCATATTGTCCCTGGGATGATCTACGGCTGACTTAATCTGGCTCCAGAACTACAAGCCCTCACCAGCATGCGACTCCAGGCTACCCTGGGGCTCCAGCCAGGGCTCCAGCACTGCTGCCCGGTCCCCCACTCTCACCAGGGGTGCCCAGCCTTAGGCGGTGGTTGTCGTTGTAGTGGGCGTCGCCCTCTCGATCAAGCTTTCCCCAGGCCTCCCTGTTGGTTGCATTTGCCTCCCTTGTCTGAAGGTAAACTTTGAATTACATTTCTTGAGTTTTTTTCCATATTGTCCCTGGGATGATCTTTGGCTGACATAATCTTTCTCCAGAACTACAAGCCCTCACCAGCCTTTGTCTTCACCATCACACCCAGAGCTCTGGCCTACAACCCGGTCACCCACTCGCACCAAGGGGGCCCAGCCTGAGGCCGAGTTTGTCATTGCAGTGTGCCGTTCCATGTCGGACGCGCTGTCACCAGGCCTCCCTGTTGGTTGCATTTGCCTCCCTTGTCTGAAGGTAAACTTTAAATTCCATTTCTTGAGTTTATTCTCCATATTGTCCCTGGGATGATCTACGGCTGACTTAATCTGGCTCCAGAACTACAAGCCCTCACCAGCATGTGACTCCAGGTTACCCTTGGGCTCCAGCCAGGGCTCAAGCACTGCTGCCCGGTCCCCCACTCTCACCAGGGGGGCCCAGCCTTAGGCGGTGGTTGTCGTTGCAGTGGGCGTCGCCCTCTCGATCAAGCTTTCCCCAGGCCTCCCTGTTGGTTGCATTTGCCTCCCTTGTCTGAAGGTAAACTTTAAATTACATTTCTTGAGTTTATTTTCCATATTGTCCCTGGGATGATCTTTGGCTGACATAATCTTTCTCCAGAATGACAAGCCCTCACCAGCATTTGTCTTCACCATCGCACCCAGAGCTCTGGCCTGCAACCCGGTCACCCACTCGCACCAAGGGGGCCCAGCCTGAGGCCGAGTTTGTCATTGCAGTGTGCCGTTCCATGTCGTACGCGCTGTCACCAGGCCTCCCTGTTGGTTGCATTTGCCTCCCTTGTCTGAAGGTAAACTTTAAATTACATTTCTAGAGTTTATTCTCCATATTGTCCCTGGGATGATCTTTGGCTGACCTAATCTTTCTCCAGAACTACAAGCCCTCACCAGCCTTTGTCTTCACCATCGCACCCAGAGCTCTGGCCTGCAACCCGGTCAGCCACTCGCACCAGGGGGGCCCAGCCTGAGGCTGAGTTTGTCATTGCAGTGTGCCCAGAACTACAAGCCCTCACCAGCCTTTGTCTTCACCATCGCACCCAGAGCTCTGGCCTGCAACCCGGTCAGCCACTCGCACCAGGGGGGCCCAGCCTGAGGCCGAGTTTGTCATTGCAGAGTGCTCTCCCATGTCGGACGCGCTGTCACCAGGCCTCCCTGTTGGTTGCATTTGCCTCCCTTGTCTGAAGGTAAACTTTAAATTCCATTTCTTGAGTTTATTCTCCATATTGTCCCTGGGATGATCTACGGCTGACTTAATCTTGCTCCAGAACTACAAGCCCTCACCAGCATGTGACTCCAGGCCACCCTGGGGCTCCAGCCAGGGCTCCAGCACTGCTGCCCGGTCCCCCACTCTCACCAGGGGTGCCCAGCCTTAGGGGGTGGTTGTCGTTGCAGTGGGCGTCGCCCTCTCGATCAAGCTTTCCCCAGGCCTCCCTGTTGGTTGCATTTGCCTCCCTTGTCTGAAGGTAAACTTTAAATTCCATTTCTTGAGTTTATTCTCCATATTGTCCCTGGGATGATCTACGGCTGACTTTATCTTGCTCCAGAACTACAAGCCCTCACCAGCATGTGACTCCAGGCCAGACCGGGGTTCCAGCCAGGGCTCCAGCACTGCTGCCCGGTCTCCCACCCTCACCAGGGGTGTCCAGCCTTAGGGGGTGGTTGTCGTTGCAGTGGGCGTCGCCCTCTCGATCAAGCTTTCCCCAGGCCTCCCTGTTGGTTGCATTTGCCTCCCTTGTCTGAAAGTAAACTTTAAATTACATTTCTTGAGTTTATTCTCCATATTGTCCCTGCGATGATCTTTGGCTGACATAATCTTTCTCCAGAACTACAAGCCCTCACCAGCCTTTGTCTTCAGCACCGCACCAGGAGTTCCGCCAGTGCAACCTCGGTCCCCCACTCGCACCAGGGGGGCCCAGCCTGAGGCCGAGGTTGTCATTGCAGTGTGCCGTCCCACATCGGACGCGCTGTCACCAGGCCTCCCTGTTGGTTGCATTTGCCTCCCTTGTCTGAAGGTAAACTTTAAATTCCCTTTCTTGAGTTTATTCTCCATATTGTCCCTGGAATGATCTACGGCTGACTTAATCTGGCTCCAGAACTACAAGCCCTCACCAGCATGCGACTCCAGGCTACCCTGGGGCTCCAGCCAGGGCTCCAGCACTGCTGCCCGGTCCCCCACTCTCACCAGGGGTGCCCAGCCTTAGGCGGTGGTTGTCGTTGCAGTGGGCGTCGCCCTCTCGATCAAGCTTTCCCCAGGCCTCCCTGTTGGTTGCATTTGCGTCCCTTGTCTGAAGGTAAACTTTAAATTCCCTTTCTTGAGTTTATTCTCCATATTGTCCCTGGGATGATCTTTGGCTGACCTAATCTTTCTCCAGAACTACAAGCCCTCACCAGCATGTGACTCCAGGCCACACCGGGGCTCCAGCCAGGGCTCCAGCACTGCTGCCCGGTCCCCCAGCCTCACCAGGTGTGCCCAGCCTTAGGCGGTGGTTGTCGTTGCAGTGGGCGTCGCCCTCTCGATCAAGCTTTCCCCAGGCCTCCCTGTTGGTTGCATTTGCCTCCCTTGTCTGAAGGTAAACTTTAAATTACATTTCTTGACTTTATTCTCCATATTGTCCCTGGGATGATCTACGGCTGACTTAATCTTGCTCCAGAACTACAAGCCCTCACCAGCATGTGACTCCAGGCCACCCCGGGGCTCCAGCCAGGCCTCCAGCACTGCTGCCCGGTCCCCCACTCTCACCAGGGGTGCCCAGCCTGAGGCCGAGGTTGTCATTGCAGTGTGCCGTCCCACATCGGACGCGCTGTCACCAGGCCTCCCTGTTGGTTGCATTTGCCTCCCTTGTCTGAAGGTAAACTTTAAATTCCCTTTCCTGAGTTTATTCTCCATATTGTCCCTGGGATGATCTACGGCTGACTTAATCTGGCTCCAGAACTACAAGCCCTCACCAGCATGCGACTCCAGGCTACCCTGGGGCTCCAGCCAGGGCTCCAGCACTGCTGCCCGGTCCCCCACTCTCACCAGGGGTGCCCAGCCTTAGGCGGTGGTTGTCGTTGCAGTGGGCGTCGCCCTCTCGATCAAGCTTTCCCCAGGCCTCCCTGTTGGTTGCATTTGCGTCCCTTGTCTGAAGGTAAACTTTAAATTCCCTTTCTTGAGTTTATTCTCCATATTGTCCCTGGGATGATCTTTGGCTGACCTAATCTTTCTCCAGAACTACAAGCCCTCACCAGCATGTGACTCCAGGCCACCCTGGGGCTCCAGCCAGGGCTCCAGCACTGCTGCCCGGTCCCCCACTCTCACCAGGGGTGCCCAGCCTTAGGGGGTGGTTGTCGTTTCAGTGGGCGTCGCCCTCTCGATCAAGCTTTCCCCAGGCCTCCCTGTTGGTTGCATTTGCCTCCCTTGTCTGAAGGTAAACTTTAAATTCCATTTCTTGAGTTTATTCTCCATATTGTCCCTGGGATGATCTTTGGCTGACATAATCTTTCTCCAGAACGACAAGCCCTCACCAGCCTTTGTCTTCACCATCGCACCCAGAGCTTTGTCCTGCAACCCGGTCAGCCACTCGCACCAGGGGGGCCCAGCCTGAGGCCGGGTTTGTCATTGCAGTGTGCCCAGAACTACAAGCTCTCACCAGCCTTTGTCTTCACCATCGCACCCAGAGCTCTGGCCGCAACCCGGTCACCCACTCGCACCAGGGGGGCCCTGCCTGAGGCCGAGTTTGTCATTGCAGTTTGCCGTCCCTTGTCGGACGCGCTGTCACCAGGCCTCCCTGTTGGTTGCATTTGCCTCCCTTGTCTGAAGGTAAACTTTAAATTCCATTCCTTGAGTTGATTCTACATATTGTCCCTGGGATGATCTTTGGCTGACATAATCTTTCTCCAGAACTACAAGCCCTCACCAGCCTTTGTCTTCAGCACCGCACCAGGTTTTCTGCCAGTGCAAACTCGGTCCCCCACTCGCACCAGGGGGGCCCAGCCTGAGGCCGAGGTTGTCATTGCAGTGTGCCGTCCCACATCGGACGCGCTGTCACCAGGCCTCCCTGTTGGTTGCATTTGCCTCCCTTGTCTGAAAGTAAACTTTAAATTCCATTTCTTGAGTTTAGTCTCCGAATTGTCCCTGGGATGATCTTTGGCTGACATAATCTTTCTCCAGAACTACAAGCCCTCACAAGCCTTTGTCTCCAGCACCACACCCAGGGCTCTAGCACTGCAACCCGGTCCCCCACTCACACCAGGGGGGCCCAGCCTGAGGCTGATTTTGTCATTGCAGTGTGCCGTCCCACATCGGACGCGCTATCACCAGGCCTCCCTTTCGGTTGCATTTGCCTCCCTTGTCTGAAGGTAAACTTTAAATTCCATTTCTTGAGTTTATTCTCCATATTGTGCCTGGGATGATCTACGGCTGACTTAATCTTGCTCCAGAACTATAAGCCCTCACCAGCATGTGACTCCAGGCCAGACCGGGGCTCCAGCCAGCGCTCCAGCACTGTTTCCCGGTCCCCCACCCTCACCATGGGTGTCCAGCCTTAGGGGGTGGTTGTCGTTGCAGTGGGCGTCACCCTCTCGATCAAGCTTTCCCCAGGCCTCCCTGTTGGTTGCATTTGTCTCCCTTGTTTGAAGGTAAACTTTAAATTACATTTCTTGAGTTTATTCTCCATATTGTCCCTGGGATGATCTTTGGCTGACATAATCTTTCTCCAGAACTACAAGCCCTCACCAGCCTTTGTCTTCACCATCGCACCCAGAGCTCTGGCCTGCAACCTTGTCACCCACTCGCACCAAGGGGGCCCAGCCTGAGGCCGAGTTTGTCAGTGCAATGTGCTGTCCCATGTCGGACGCACTGTCACCAGGCCTCCCTGTTGGTTGCATTTGCCTCCCTTGTCTGAAGGTAAACTTTAAATTCCATTTCTTGAGTTTATTCTCCATATTGTCCCTGGGATGATCTTTGGCTGACTTAATCTTGCTCCAGAACTACAAACCCTCACCAGCCTTTGTCTTCAGCACCGCACCAGGAGTTCCGTCAGTGCAACCTCGGTCCCCCACTCACACCAGGGGGGCCCAGCCTGAGGCCGAGGTTGTCATTGCACTGTGCCGTTCCACATCGGACGCGCTGTCACCAGGCCTCCCTGTTGGTTGCTTTTGCCTCCCTTGTCTGAAGGTAAACTTTAAATTCCATTTCTTTAGATTATTCTCCATATTGTCCCTGGGATGATCTTTGGCTGACATAATCTGTCTCCAGAACTACAAGCCCTCACCAGCTTCTGTCTTCACCATCGCACCCAGAGCTACAGCACTCCAACCCGGTCCCCCACTCACACTAGGGGGGCCCAGCCTGAGGCCGAGTTTGTCATTGCAGTGTGCAGTCCCATGTCGGACGAGTTGTCACCAGGCCTCCCTGTTGGTTGCATTTGCCTCCCTTGTCTGAAGGTAAACTTTAAATTCCATTTCTTGAGTTTATTCTCCATATTGTGCCTGGGATGATCTTTGGCTGACATAATCTTTCTCCAGAACTACAAGCCCTCACCAGCCTTTGTCTTCACCATCACACCCAGAGCTCTGGCCTGCAACCCGGTCACCCACTCGCACCAAGGGGGCCCAGCCTGAGGCCGAGTTTGTCATTGCAGTGTGCCGTTCCATGTCGGACGCGCTGTCACCAGGCCTCCCTGTTGGTTGCATTTGCCTCCCTTGTCTGAAGGTAAACTTTAAATTCCATTTCTTGAGTTTATTCTCCATATTGTCCCTGGGATGATCTACGGCTGACTTTATCTTGCTCCAGAACTACAAGCCCTCACCAGCATGTGACTCCAGGCCAGACCAGGGTTCCAGCCAGGCTTCCAGCACTGCTGCCCGGTCCGCCACCCTCACCAGGGGTGTCCAGCCTTAGGGGGTGGTTGTCGTTGCATTGGGCGTCGCCCTCTCGATCAAGCTTTCCCCAGGCCTCCCTGTTGGTTGCATTTGCCTCCCTTGTCTGAAGGTAAACTTTAAATTCCATTTCTTGAGTTTATTCTCCATATTGTCCCTGGGATGATCTTTGGCTGACATAATCTTTCTCCAGAACTACAAGCCCTCACCAGCCTTTGTCTTCACCATCGCACCCAGAGCTCTGGCCTGCAACCCGGTCAGCCACTCGCACCAGGGGGGCCCAGCCTGAGGCTGAGTTTGTCATTGCAGTGTGCCCAGAACTACAAGCCCTCACCAGCCTTTGTCTTCACCATCGCACCCAGAGCTCTGGCCTGCAACCTGGTCAGCCACTCGCACCAGGGGGGCCCAGCCTGAGGCTGAGTTTGTCATTGCAGTGTGCTCTCCCATGTCGGACGCGCTGTCACCAGGCCTCCCTGTTGGTTGCATTTGCCTCCCTTGTCTGAAGGTAAACTTTAAATTCCATTTCTTGAGTTTATTCTCCATATTGTCCCTGGGATGATCTACGGCTGACTTAATCTTGCTCCAGAACTACAAGCCCTCACCAGCATGTGACTCCAGGCCACCCTGGGGCTCCAGCCAGGGCTCCAGCACTGCTGCCCGGTCCCCCACTCTCACCAGGGGTGCCCAGCCTTAGGGGGTGGTTGTCGTTGCAGTGGGCGTCGCCTTCTCGATCAAGCTTTCCCCAGGCCTCCCTGTTGGTTGCATTTGCCTCCCTTGTCTGAAGGTAAACTTTAAATTACATTTCTTGAGTTTATTCTCCATATTGTCCCTGGGATGATCTTTGGCTGACATAATCTTTCTCCAGAACTACAAGCCCTCACAAGCCTTTGTCTTCAGCACCGCACCAGGAGTTCCGCCTGTGCAACCTCGGTCCCCCACTCGCACCAGGGGGGCCCAGCCTGAGGCCGAGGTTGTCATTGCAGTGTGCCGCCTCACGTCGGACGAGCTGTCACCAGGCCTCCCTGTTGGTTGCATTTGCCTCCCTTGTCTGAAGGTAAACTTTAAATTCCATTTCTTGAGTTTATTCTCCATATTGTCCCTGGGATGATCTTTGGCTGACATAATCTTTCTCCTGAACTACAAGCCCTCACCAGCATGTGACTCCAGGCCACCCTGGGGCTCCAGCCAGGGCTCCAGCACTGCTGTCCGGTACCCCACTCTCACCAGGGGTGCCCAGCCTTAGGGGGTGGTTGTCGTTGCAGTGGGCGTCGCCCTCTCGATCAAGCTTTCCCCAGGCCTCCCTGTTGGTTGCATTTGCCTCCCTTGTCTGAAGGTAAACTTTAAATTCCATTTCTTGAGTTTATTCTCCATATTGTGCCTGGGATGATCTTTGGCTGACATAATCTTTCTCCAGAACGACAAGCCCTCACCAGCCTTTGTCTTCACCATCGCACCCAGAGCTTTGTCCTGCAACCCGGTCAGCCACTCGCACCAGGGGGGCCCAGCCTGAGGCCGGGTTTGTCATTGCAGTGTGCCCAGAACTACAAGCCCTCACCAGCCTTTGTCTTCACCATCGCACCCAGAGCTCTGGCCGCAACCCGGTCACCCACTCGCACCAGGGGGGCCCTGCCTGAGGCCGGGTTTGTCACTGCAGTGTGCCCAGAACTACAAGCCCTCACCAGCCTTTGTCTTCACCATCGCACCCAGAGCTCTGGCCTGCAACCCGGTCACCCACTCGCACCAGGGGGGCCCTGCCTGAGGCCGAGTTTGTCATTGCAGTTTGCCGTCCCTTGTCGGACGCGCTGTCATCAGGCTTCCCTGTTGGTTGCATTTGCCTCCCTTGTCTGAAGGTAAACTTTAAATTCCATTTCTTGAGTTTATTCTCCATATTGTCCCTGGGATGATCTTTGGCTGACATAATCTTTCTCCAGAACTACAAGCCCTCACCAGCCTTTGTCTTCACCATCGCACCCAGAGCTATGGCCTGCAACCCGGTCAGCCACTCGCACCAGGGGGGCCCAGCCTGAGGCTGAGTTTGTCATTGCAGTGTGCCCAGAACTACAAGCCCTCACCAGCCTTTGTCTTCACCATCGCACCCAGAGCTCTGGCTTGCAACCCGGTCAGCCACTCGCACCAGGGGGGCCCAGCCTGAGGCCGAGTTTGTCATTGCAGTGTGCTCTCCCATGTCGGACGCGCTGTCACCAGGCCTCCCTGTTGGTTGCATTTGCCTCCCTTGTCTGAAGGTAAACTTTAAATTCCATTTCTTGAGTTTATTCTCCATATTGTCCCTGGGATGATCTACGGCTGACTTAATCTTGCTCCAGAACTACAAGCCCTCACCAGCATGTGACTCCAGGCCACCCTGGGGCTCCAGCCAGGGCTCCAACACTGCTGCCCGGTCCCCCACTCTCACCAGGGGTGCCCAGCCTTAGGGGGTGGTTGTCGTTGCAGTGGGCGTCGCCCTCTCGATCAAGCTTTCCCCAGGCCTCCCTGTTGGTTGCATTTGCCTCCCTTGTCTGAAGGTAAACTTTAAATTCCATTTCTTGAGTTTATTCTCCATATTGTCCCTGGGATGATCTTTGGCTGACATAATCTTTCTCCAGAACGACAAGCCCTCACCAGCCTTTGTCTTCACCATCGCACCCAGAGCTTTGTCCTGCAACCCGGTCAGCCACTCGCACCAGGGGGGCCCAGCCTGAGGCCGGGTTTGTCATTGCAGTGTGCCCAGAACTACAAGCCCTCACCAGCCTTTGTCTTCACCATCGCACCCAGAGCTCTGGCCGCAACCCAGTCACCCAATCGCACCAGGGGGGCCCTGCCTGAGGCCGAGTTTGTCATTGCAGTTTGCCGTCCCTTGTCGGACGCGCTGTCACCAGGCTTCCCTGTTGGTTGCATTTGCCTTCCTTGTCTGAAGGTAAACTTTAAATTCCATTCCTTGAGTTGATTCTACATATTGTCCCTGGGATGATCTTTGGCTGACATAATCTTTCTCCAGAACTACAAGCCCTCACCAGCCTTTGTCTTCAGCACCGCACCAGGATTTCTGCCAGTACAAACTCGGTCCCCCACTCGCACCAGGGGGGCCCAGCCTGAGGCCGAGGTTGTCATTGCAGTGTGCCGTCCCTTGTCGGATGCGCTGTCACCAGGCCTCCCTGTTGGTTGCATTTGCCTCCCTTGTCTGAAGGTAAACTTTAAATTCCATTCCTTGAGTTGATTCTACATATTGTCCCTGGGATGATCTTTGGCTGACATAATCTTTCTCCAGAACTACAAGCCCTCACCAGCCTTTGTCTTCAGCACCGCACCAGGATTTCTGCCAGTGCAAACTCGGTCCCCCACTCGCACCAGGGGGGCCCAGCCTGAGGCCGAGGTTGTCATTGCAGTGTGCCGTCCCACATCGGACGCGCTGTCACCAGGCCTCCCTGTTGGTTGCATTTGCCTCCCTTGTCTGAAAGTAAACTTTAAATTCCATTTCTTGAGTTTATTCTCCATATTGTGCCTGGGATGATCTACGGCTGACTTAATCTTGCTCCAGAACTATAAGCCCTCACCAGCATGTGACTCCAGGCCAGACCGGGGCTCCAGCCAGCGCTCCAGCACTGTTTCCCGGTTCCCCACCCTCACCAGGGGTGTCCAGCCTTAGGGGGTGGTTGTCGTTGCAGTGGGCGTCACCCTCTCGATCAAGCTTTCCCCAGGCCTCCCTGTTGGTTGCATTTGCCTCCCTTGTCTGAAGGTAAACTTTAAATTACATTTCTTGAGTTTATTCTCCATATTGTCCCTGGGATGATCTTTGGCTGACATAATCTTTCTCCAGAACTACAAGCCCTCACCAGCCTTTGTCTTCACCATCGCACCCAGAGCTCTGGCCTGCAACCTTGTCACCCACTCGCACCAAGGGGGCCCGGGCTGAGGCCGAGTTTGTCAGTGCAATGTGCTGTCCCATGTCGGACGCGCTGTCACCAGGCCTCCCTGTTGGTTGCATTTGCCTCCCTTGTCTGAAGGTAAACTTTAAATTCCATTTCTTGAGTTTATTCTCCATATTGTCCCTGTGATGATCTTTGGCTGACTTAATCTTGCTCCAGAACTACAAGCCCTCACCAGCATTTGTCTTCACCATCGCACCCAGAGCTCTGGCCTGCAACCCGGTCAGCCACTCGCACCAGGGGGGCCCAGCCTGAGGCTGAGTTTGTCATTGCAGTGTGCCCAGAACTACAAGCCCTCACCAGCCTTTGTCTTCACCATCGCACCCAGAGCTCTGGCCTGCTACCCGGTCAGCCTCTGTCACCAGGGGGGCCCAGCCTAAGGCCGAGTTTGTCATTGCAGTGTGCCGTCCCATGTCGGACGCGCTGTCATCAGGCCTCCTTTTTGGTTGCATTTGCCTCCCTTGTCTGAAGGTAAACTTTAAATTCCATTTCTTGAGTTTATTCTCCATATTGTCCCTGGGATGATCTTTGGCTGACATAATCTTTCTCCAGAACTACAAGCCCTCACCAGCCTTTGTCTTCAGCACCGCACCAGGATTTCTGCCAGTGCAAAATCGGTCCCCCACTCGCACCAGGGGTGCCCAGCCTGAGGCCGAGGTTGTCATTGCAGTGTGCCGTCCCACATCGGACGCGCTGTCACCAGGCCTCCCTGTTGGTTGCATTTGCCTCCTTTGTCTGAAGGTAAACTTTAAATTCCCTTTCTTGAGTTTATTCTCCATATTGTCCCTCGGATGATCTACGGCTGACTTAATCTTGCTCCAGAACTACAAGCCCTCACCAGCATGTGACTCCAGGCCACCCTGGGTTTCCAGCCAAGGCTCCAGCACTGCTGCCCGGTCCCCCACTTTCACCAGGGGTTCCCAGACATAGGCGGTGGTTGTCGTTGCAGTGGGCGTCGCCCTCTCGATCAAGTTTTCCCCAGGGCCTCCCTGTTGGTTGTATTTGCCTCCCTTGTCTGAAGGTAAACTTTAAATTCCATTTCTTGAGTTTATTCTCCATATTGTCCCTGGGATGATCTTTGGCTGACTTAATCTTGCTCCAGAACTACAAGCCCTCACAAGCCTTTGTCTCCAGCACCACACCCAGGGCTCCAGCACTGCAACTCGGTCCCCCACTCACACCAGGGGTGCCCAGCCTGAGTCTAATTTTGTTATTGCCGTGTGCCGTCCCATGTCGGACGAGTTGTCACCAGGCCTCCCTGTTGGTTGCATTTGCCTCCCTTGTCTGAAGGTAAACTTTAAATTACATTTCTTGAGTTTATTCTCCATATTGTTCCTGGGATGATCTTTGGCTGACATACTCTTTCTCCGGAACTACAAGCCCTCACCAGCCTCTGTCTTCACCATCGCACCCAGAGCTCCAGCACTGCAACCCGGTCCCCCACTCACACTAGGGGGGCCTAGCCTGAGGGCAATTTTCTCATTGCAGTGTGCCGCCCCACATCGGACGCGCTGTCACCAGGCCTACCTGTTGGTTGCATTTGCCTCCCTTGTCTGAAGGTAAACTTTAAATTCCATTTCTTGAGTTTATTCTCCATATTGTCCCTGGGATGATCTTTGGCTGACATAATCTTTCTCCAGAACTACAAGCCCTCATAAGCCTTTGTCTCCAGCACCACACCCCGGGCTCCAGCACTGCAACCCGGTCCCCCACTCACACCAGGGGGGCCCAGCCTGAGGCTGATTTTGTCATTGCAGTGTGTCGTCCCACATCGGACGCGCTATCACCAGGCCTCCCTGTTGGTTGCATTTGCCTCTCTTGTCTGAAGGTAAACTTTGAATTACATTTCTTGAGTTTATTCTCCATATTGTGCCTGTGATGATCTACGACTGACTTAATCTTGCTCCAGAAATATAAGCCCTCACCAGCACGTGATTCCAGGCCACCTTGGGGCTCCAACCAGGGCTCCAGCACTGCTGCCCGGTCCCCCACCCTCACCAGGGGTGCCCAGCCTTAGGCGGTTGTTGTCGTTGCAGTGGGCGTCGCCCTCTCGATCAAGCTTTCCCCAGGCCTCCCTGTTGGTTGCATTTGCCCCCCTTGTCTGAAGGTAAACTTTAAATTCCATTTCTTGTGTTTATTCTCCATATTGTCCCTGGGATGATCTTTGGCTGACATAATCTTTCTCCAGAACTACAAGCCCTCGCCAGTCTTTGTCTTCACCATCGCACCCAGAGCTCTGGCCTGTAACCCGGTCAGCCACTGGCACCAGGGGGGCCCAGTCTGAGACTGAGGTTGTCATTGCAGTGTGCCGTCCCACATTGGACGCGCTGTCACCAGACCTCCCTGTTGGTTGCATTTGCCTCCCTTGTCTGAAGGTAAACTTTAAATTCCATGTCTTGAGTTTATACTCCATATTGTCCCTGGGATGATCTACGGCTGACTTTATCTTGCTCCAGAACTACAAGCCCTCACCAGCATGTGACTCCAGGCCAGACCGGGGTTCCAGCCAGGGCTCCAGCACTGCTGCCCGGTCTCCCACCCTCACCAGGGGTGTCCAGCCTTAGGGGGTGGTTGTCGTTGCAGTGGGCGTCGCCCTCTCGATCAAGCTTTCCCCAGGCCTCCCTGTTGGTTGCATTTGCCTCCCTTGTCTGAAGGTAAACTTTAAATTCCATTTCTTGAGTTTATTCTCCATATTGTCCCTGCGTTGATCTTTGGCTGACATAATCTTTCTCCAGAACTACAAGCCCTCACCAGCCTTTGTCTTCAGCACCGCACCAGGAGTTCCGCCAGTGCAACCTCGGTCCCCCACTCGCACCAGGGGGGCCCAGCCTGAGGCCGAGGTTGTCATTGCAGTGTGCCGTCCCACATCGGACGCGCTGTCACAAGGCCTCCCTGTTGGTTGCATTTGCCTCCCTTGTCTGAAAGTAAACTTTAAATTCCCTTTCTTGAGTTTATTCTCCATATTGTCCCTGGGATGATCTACGGCTGACTTAATCTGGCTCCAGAACTACAAGCCCTCACCAGCATGCGACTCCAGGCTACCCTGGGGCTCCAGCCAGGGCTCCAGCACTGCTGCCCGGTTCCCCACTCTCACCAGGGGTGCCCAGCCTTAGGCGGTGGTTGTCGTTGTAGTGGGCGTCGCCCTCTCGATCAAGCTTTCCCCAGGCCTCCCTGTTGGTTGCATTTGCCTCCCTTGTCTGAAGGTAAACTTTGAATTACATTTCTTGAGTTTTTTTCCATATTGTCCCTGGGATGATCTTTGGCTGACATAATCTTTCTCCAGAACTACAAGCCCTCACCAGCCTTTGTCTTCACCATCACACCCAGAGCTCTGGCCTGCAACCCGGTCACCCACTCGCACCAAGGGGGCCCAGCCTGAGGCCGAGTTTGTCATTGCAGTGTGCCGTTCCATGTCGGACGCGCTGTCACCAGGCCTCCCTGTTGGTTGCATTTGCCTCCCTTGTCTGAAGGTAAACTTTAAATTCCATTTCTTGAGTTTATTCTCCATATTGTCCCTGGGATGATCTACGGCTGACTTAATCTGGCTCCAGAACTACAAGCCCTCACCAGCATGTGACTCCAGGCTACCCTGGGGCTCCAGCCAGGGCTCAAGCACTGCTGCCCGGTCCCCCACTCTCACCAGGGGGGCCCAGCCTTAGGCGGTGGTTGTCGTTGCAGTGGGCGTCGCCCTCTCGATCAAGCTTTCCCCAGGCCTCCCTGTTGGTTGCATTTGCCTCCCTTGTCTGAAGGTAAACTTTAAATTACATTTCTTGAGTTTATTCTCCATATTGTCCCTGGGATGATCTTTGGCTGACATAATCTTTCTCCGGAACTACAAGCCCTCACCAGCCTCTGTCTTCACCATCGCACCCAGAGCTCCAGCACTGCAACCCGGTCCCCCACTCACACTAGGGGGGCCTAGCCTGAGGGCAATTTTGTCATTGCAGTGTGCCGCCCCACATCGGACGCGCTGTCACCAGGCCTCCCTGTTGGTTGCATTTGCCTCCCTTGTCTGAAGGTAAACTTTAAATTCCATTTCTTGAGTTTATTCTCCATATTGTCCCTGGGATGATCTTTGGCTGACATAATCTTTCTCCAGAACTACAAACCCTCATAAGCCTTTGTCTCCAGTACCACACCCCGGGCTCCAGCACTGCAACCCGGTCCCCCACTCACACCAGGGGGGCCCAGCCT
This sequence comes from Nelusetta ayraudi, assembly GCF_046127955.1. Lineage (NCBI taxonomy): Eukaryota > Metazoa > Chordata > Actinopteri > Tetraodontiformes > Monacanthidae > Nelusetta > Nelusetta ayraudi. The sequence goes on from NW_027466094.1 coordinate 1,728,684, forward strand.
GAGGCAGATTTTGTCATTGCAGTGTGTCGTCCCACATCGGACGCGCTATCACCAGGCCTCCCTGTTGGTTGCATTTGCCTCTCTTGTCTGAAGGTAAACTTTGAATTACATTTCTTGAGTTTATTCTCCATATTGTGCCTGGGATGATCTACGGCTGACTTAATCTTGCTCCAGAAATATAAGCCCTCACCAGCACGTGATTCCAGGCCACCTTGGGGCTCCAACCAGGGCTCCAGCACTGCTGCCCGGTCCCCCACCCTCACCAGGGGTGCCCAGCCTTAGGCGGTTGTTGTCTTTGCAGTGGGCGTCGCCCTCTCGATCAAGCTTTCCCCAGGCCTCCCTGTTGGTTGCATTTGCCCCCCTTGTCTGAAGGTAAACTTTAAATTCCATTTCTTGTGTTTATTCTCCATATTGTCCCTGGGATGATCTTTGGCTGACATAATCTTTCTCCAGAACTACAAGCCCTCACCAGTCTTTGTCTTCACCATCGCACCCAGAGCTCTGGCCTATAACCCGGTCAGCCACTGGCACCAGGGGGGCCCAGTCTGAGACTGAGGTTGTCATTGCAGTGTGCCGTCCCACATTGGACGCGCTGTCACCAGACCTCCCTGTTGGTTGCATTTGCCTCCCTTGTCTGAAGGTAAACTTTAAATTCCATTTCTTGAGTTTATTCTCCATATTGTCCCTGGGATGATCTTTGGCTGACATAATCTTTCTCCAGAACTACAAGCCCTCACCAGCCTTTGTCTTCACCATCGCACCCAGAGCTCTGGCCTGCAACCCGGTCAGCCACTCGCACCAGGGGGGCCCAGCCTGAGGCCGAGTTTGTCATTGCAGTGTGCCGTCCCACATCGGACGCGCTATCACCAGGCCTCCCTGTTGGTTGCATTTGCCTCCCTTGTCTGAAGGTAAACTTTAAATTCCATTTCTTGAGTTTATTCTCCATATTGTGCCTGGGATGATCTACGGCTGACTTAATCTTGCTCCAGAACTACAAGCCCTCACCAGCATGTGACTCCAGGCCAGACCGGGTCTCCAGCCAGGGCTCTAGCACTGCTGCCCGGTCCCCCACCCTCACCAGGGGTGTCCAGCCTTAGGGGGTGGTTGTCGTTGCAGTGGGCGTCGCCCTCTCGATCAAGCTTTCCCCAGGCCTCCCTGTCGGTTGCATTTGCCTCCCTTGTCTGAAGGTAAACTTTAAATTACATTTCTTGAGTTTATTCTCCATATTGTCCCTGGGATGATCTTTGGCTGACATAATCTTGTTCCAGAACTACAAGCCCTCACCATTCTTTGTCTTCACCATCGCACCCAGAGCTCTGGACTGCAACCCGGTCACCCACTCGCACCAAGGGGCCCCATTCTGAGGCCGAGTTTGTCATTGCAGTGTGCCGTCCCATGTCGGACGCGCTGTCACCAGGCCTCCCTGTTGGTTGCATTTGCCTCCCTTGTCTGAAGGTAAACTTTAAATTACATTTCTTGAGTTTATTCTCCATATTGTCCCAGGGATGATCTTTGGCTGACATAATCTTGCTCCAGAACTACAAGCCCTCACCAGCCTTTGTCTTCAGCACCGCACCAGGAGTTCCGCCAGTGCAACCTCGGTCCCCCACTCGCACCAGGGGGGCCCAGCCTGAGGCCGAGGTTGTCATTGCAGCTTGCCGTTCCACGTCGGACGAGCTGTCACCAGGCCTCCCTGTTGGTTGCATTTGCCTCCCTTGTCTGAAGGTAAACTTTAAATTCCATTTCTTGTGTTTATTCTCCATATTGTCCCAGGGATGATCTTTGGCTGACTTAATCTTGCTCCAGAACTACAAGCCCTCACAAGTCTTTGTCTCCAGCACCACACCCAGGGCTCCAGCACTGCAACCCGGTCCCCCACTCACACCAGGGGGGCCCAGCCTGAGGCTGATTTTGTCATTGCAGTCTGCCGTCCCATGTCGGACGCGCTGTCCCCAGGCCTCCCTGTTGGTTGCATTTGCCTCCCTTGTCTGAAGGTAAACTTTAAATTCCATTTCTTGAGTTTATTCTCCATATTGTCCCTGGGATGATCTTTGGCTGACATAATCTTTCTCCAGAACTACAAGCCCTCACCAGCCTTTGTCTTCACCATCGCACCCAGAGCTCTGGCCTGCAACCCGGTCAGCCACTCGCACCAGGGGGCCCAGCCTGAGGCTGAGTTTGTCATTGCAGTGTGCCCAGAACTACAAGCCCTCACCAGCCTTTGTCTTCACCATCGCACCCAGAGCTCTGGCCTGCAACCCGGTCAGCCACTCGCACCAGGGGGGCCCAGCCTAAGGCCGAGGTTGTCATTGCAGTGTGCCGTCCCACATCGGACGCGCTGTCACCAGGCCTCCCTGTTGGTTGCATTTGCCTCCCTTGTCTGAAAGTAAACTTTAAATTCCCTTTCTTGAGTTTATTCTCCATATTGTCCCTGGGATGATCTACGGCTGACTTAATCTGGCTCCAGAACTACAAGCCCTCACCAGCATGCGACTCCAGGCTACCCTGGGGCTCCAGCCAGGGCTCCAGCACTGCTGCCCGGTCCCCCACTCTCACCAGGGGTGCCCAGCCTTAGGCGGTGGTTGTCGTTGTAGTGGGCGTCGCCCTCTCGATCAAGCTTTCCCCAGGCCTCCCTGTTGGTTGCATTTGCCTCCCTTGTCTGAAGGTAAACTTTGAATTACATTTCTTGAGTTTTTTTCCATATTGTCCCTGGGATGATCTTTGGCTGACATAATCTTTCTCCAGAACTACAAGCCCTCACCAGCCTTTGTCTTCACCATCACACCCAGAGCTCTGGCCTACAACCCGGTCACCCACTCGCACCAAGGGGGCCCAGCCTGAGGCCGAGTTTGTCATTGCAGTGTGCCGTTCCATGTCGGACGCGCTGTCACCAGGCCTCCCTGTTGGTTGCATTTGCCTCCCTTGTCTGAAGGTAAACTTTAAATTCCATTTCTTGAGTTTATTCTCCATATTGTCCCTGGGATGATCTACGGCTGACTTAATCTGGCTCCAGAACTACAAGCCCTCACCAGCATGTGACTCCAGGTTACCCTTGGGCTCCAGCCAGGGCTCAAGCACTGCTGCCCGGTCCCCCACTCTCACCAGGGGGGCCCAGCCTTAGGCGGTGGTTGTCGTTGCAGTGGGCGTCGCCCTCTCGATCAAGCTTTCCCCAGGCCTCCCTGTTGGTTGCATTTGCCTCCCTTGTCTGAAGGTAAACTTTAAATTACATTTCTTGAGTTTATTTTCCATATTGTCCCTGGGATGATCTTTGGCTGACATAATCTTTCTCCAGAATGACAAGCCCTCACCAGCATTTGTCTTCACCATCGCACCCAGAGCTCTGGCCTGCAACCCGGTCACCCACTCGCACCAAGGGGGCCCAGCCTGAGGCCGAGTTTGTCATTGCAGTGTGCCGTTCCATGTCGTACGCGCTGTCACCAGGCCTCCCTGTTGGTTGCATTTGCCTCCCTTGTCTGAAGGTAAACTTTAAATTACATTTCTAGAGTTTATTCTCCATATTGTCCCTGGGATGATCTTTGGCTGACCTAATCTTTCTCCAGAACTACAAGCCCTCACCAGCCTTTGTCTTCACCATCGCACCCAGAGCTCTGGCCTGCAACCCGGTCAGCCACTCGCACCAGGGGGGCCCAGCCTGAGGCTGAGTTTGTCATTGCAGTGTGCCCAGAACTACAAGCCCTCACCAGCCTTTGTCTTCACCATCGCACCCAGAGCTCTGGCCTGCAACCCGGTCAGCCACTCGCACCAGGGGGGCCCAGCCTGAGGCCGAGTTTGTCATTGCAGAGTGCTCTCCCATGTCGGACGCGCTGTCACCAGGCCTCCCTGTTGGTTGCATTTGCCTCCCTTGTCTGAAGGTAAACTTTAAATTCCATTTCTTGAGTTTATTCTCCATATTGTCCCTGGGATGATCTACGGCTGACTTAATCTTGCTCCAGAACTACAAGCCCTCACCAGCATGTGACTCCAGGCCACCCTGGGGCTCCAGCCAGGGCTCCAGCACTGCTGCCCGGTCCCCCACTCTCACCAGGGGTGCCCAGCCTTAGGGGGTGGTTGTCGTTGCAGTGGGCGTCGCCCTCTCGATCAAGCTTTCCCCAGGCCTCCCTGTTGGTTGCATTTGCCTCCCTTGTCTGAAGGTAAACTTTAAATTCCATTTCTTGAGTTTATTCTCCATATTGTCCCTGGGATGATCTACGGCTGACTTTATCTTGCTCCAGAACTACAAGCCCTCACCAGCATGTGACTCCAGGCCAGACCGGGGTTCCAGCCAGGGCTCCAGCACTGCTGCCCGGTCTCCCACCCTCACCAGGGGTGTCCAGCCTTAGGGGGTGGTTGTCGTTGCAGTGGGCGTCGCCCTCTCGATCAAGCTTTCCCCAGGCCTCCCTGTTGGTTGCATTTGCCTCCCTTGTCTGAAAGTAAACTTTAAATTACATTTCTTGAGTTTATTCTCCATATTGTCCCTGCGATGATCTTTGGCTGACATAATCTTTCTCCAGAACTACAAGCCCTCACCAGCCTTTGTCTTCAGCACCGCACCAGGAGTTCCGCCAGTGCAACCTCGGTCCCCCACTCGCACCAGGGGGGCCCAGCCTGAGGCCGAGGTTGTCATTGCAGTGTGCCGTCCCACATCGGACGCGCTGTCACCAGGCCTCCCTGTTGGTTGCATTTGCTTCCCTTGTCTGAAGGTAAACTTTAAATTCCCTTTCTTGAGTTTATTCTCCATATTGTCCCTGGGATGATCTACGGCTGACTTAATCTGGCTCCAGAACTACAAGCCCTCACCAGCATGCGACTCCAGGCTACCCTGGGGCTCCAGCCAGGGCTCCAGCACTGCTGCCCGGTCCCCCACTCTCACCAGGGGTGCCCAGCCTTAGGCGGTGGTTGTCGTTGCAGTGGGCGTCGCCCTCTCGATCAAGCTTTCCCCAGGCCTCCCTGTTGGTTGCATTTGCGTCCCTTGTCTGAAGGTAAACTTTAAATTCCCTTTCTTGAGTTTATTCTCCATATTGTCCCTGGGATGATCTTTGGCTGACCTAATCTTTCTCCAGAACTACAAGCCCTCACCAGCATGTGACTCCAGGCCACACCGGGGCTCCAGCCAGGGCTCCAGCACTGCTGCCCGGTCCCCCAGCCTCACCAGGTGTGCCCAGCCTTAGGCGGTGGTTGTCGTTGCAGTGGGCGTCGCCCTCTCGATCAAGCTTTCCCCAGGCCTCCCTGTTGGTTGCATTTGCCTCCCTTGTCTGAAGGTAAACTTTAAATTACATTTCTTGACTTTATTCTCCATATTGTCCCTGGGATGATCTACGGCTGACTTAATCTTGCTCCAGAACTACAAGCCCTCACCAGCATGTGACTCCAGGCCACCCCGGGGCTCCAGCCAGGCCTCCAGCACTGCTGCCCGGTCCCCCACTCTCACCAGGGGTGCCCAGCCTGAGGCCGAGGTTGTCATTGCAGTGTGCCGTCCCACATCGGACGCGCTGTCACCAGGCCTCCCTGTTGGTTGCATTTGCCTCCCTTGTCTGAAGGTAAACTTTAAATTCCCTTTCCTGAGTTTATTCTCCATATTGTCCCTGGGATGATCTACGGCTGACTTAATCTGGCTCCAGAACTACAAGCCCTCACCAGCATGCGACTCCAGGCTACCCTGGGGCTCCAGCCAGGGCTCCAGCACTGCTGCCCGGTCCCCCACTCTCACCAGGGGTGCCCAGCCTTAGGCGGTGGTTGTCGTTGCAGTGGGCGTCGCCCTCTCGATCAAGCTTTCCCCAGGCCTCCCTGTTGGTTGCATTTGCGTCCCTTGTCTGAAGGTAAACTTTAAATTCCCTTTCTTGAGTTTATTCTCCATATTGTCCCTGGGATGATCTTTGGCTGACCTAATCTTTCTCCAGAACTACAAGCCCTCACCAGCATGTGACTCCAGGCCACACCGGGGCTCCAGCCAGGGCTCCAGCACTGCTGCCCGGTCCCCCAGCCTCACCAGGTGTGCCCAGCCTTAGGCGGTGGTTGTCGTTGCAGTGGGCGTCGCCCTCTCGATCAAGCTTTCCCCAGGCTTTCCCCAGGCCCCCCTGTTGGTTGCATTTGCCTCCCTTGGTAAACTTTAAATTCCATTTCTTGACTTTATTCTCCATATTGTCCCTGGGATGATCTTTGGCTGACATAATCTTTCTCCAGAACGACAAGCCCTCACCAGCCTTTGTCTTCACCATCGCACCTAGAGCTTTGGCCTGCAACCCGGTCAGCCACTCGCACCAGGGGGGCCCAGCTTGAGGCCGGGTTTGTCATTGCAGTGTGCCCAGAACTACAAGCCCTCACCAGCCTTTGTCTTCACCATCGCACCCAGAGCTCTGGCCTGCAACCCGGTCACCCACTCGCACCAGGGGGGCCCTGCCTGAGGCCGAGTTTGTCATTGCAGTTTGCCGTCCCTTGTCGTACGCGCTGTCACCAGGCTTCCCTGTTGGTTGCATTTGCCTCCCTTGTCTGAAGGTAAACTTTAAATTCCATTTCTTGAGTTTATTCTCCATATTGTCCCTGGGATGATCTTTGGCTGACATAATCTTTCTCCAGAACTACAAGCCCTCACCAGCCTTTGTCTTCACCATCGCACCCAGAGCTCTGGCCTGCAACCCGGTCAGCCACTCGCACCAGGGGGGCCCAGCCTGAGGCTGAGTTTGTCATTGCAGTGTGCCCAGAACTACAAGCCCTCACCAGCTTTTGTCTTCACCATCGCACCCAGAGCTCTGGCCTGCAACCTGGTCAGCCACTCGCACCAGGGGGGCCCAGCCTGAGGCCGAGTTTGTCATTGCAGTGTGCTCTCCCATGTCGGAAGCGCTGTCACCAGGCCTCCCTGTTGGTTGCATTTGCCTCCCTTGTCTGAAGGTAAACTTTAAATTCCATTTCTTGAGTTTATTCTCCATATTGTCCCTGGGATGATCAACGGCTGACTTAATCTTGCTCCAGAACTACAAGCCCTCACCAGCATGTGACTCCAGGCCACCCTGGGGCTCCAGCCAGGGCTCCAGCACTGCTGCCCGGTCCCCCACTCTCACCAGGGGTGCCCAGCCTTAGGGGGTGGTTGTCGTTGCAGTGGGCGTCGCCCTCTCGATCAAGCTTTCCCCAGGCCTACCTGTTGGTTGCATTTGCCTCCCTTGTCTGAAGGTAAACTTTAAATTCCATTTCTTGAGTTTATTCTCCATATTGTCCCTGGGATGATCTTTGGCTGACATAATCTTTCTCCAGAACGACTAGCCCTCACCAGCCTTTGTCTTCACCATCGCACCCAGAGTTTTGTCCTGCAACCCGGTCAGCCACTCGCACCAGGGGGGCCCAGCCTGAGGCCGGGTTTGTCATTGCAGTGTGCCGTCCCATGTCGGACGCGCTGTCACCAGGCCTCCCTGTTTGTTGCATTTGCCTCCCTTGTCTGAAGGTAAACTTTAAATTCCATTTCTTGAGTTTATTCTCCATATTGTCCCTGGGATGATCTTTGGCTGACATAATCTTTCTCCAGAACTACAAGCCCTCACCAGCCTTTGTCTTCACCATCGCACCCAGAGCTCTGGCCTGCAACCCGGTCAGCCACTCGCACCAGGGGGGCCCAGCCTGAGGCTGAGTTTGTCATTGCAGTGTGCCCAGAACTACAAGCCCTCACCAGCCTTTGTCTTCACCATCGCACCCAGAGCTCTGGCCTGCAACCTGGTCAGCCACTCGCACCAGGGGGGCCCAGCCTGAGGCCGAGTTTGTCATTGCAGTGTGCTCTCCCATGTCGGAAGCGCTGTCACCAGGCCTCCCTGTTGGTTGCATTTGCCTCCCTTGTCTGAAGGTAAACTTTAAATTCCATTTCTTGAGTTTATTCTCCATATTGTCCCTGGGATGATCTACGGCTGACTTAATCTTGCTCCAGAACTACAAGCCCTCACCAGCATGTGACTCCAGGCCACCCTGGGGCTCCAGCCAGGGCTCCAGCACTGCTGCCCGGTCCCCCACTCTCACCAGGGGTGCCCAGCCTTAGGGGGTGGTTGTCGTTGCAGTGGGCGTCGCCCTCTCGATCAAGCTTTCCCCAGGCCTCCCTGTTGGTTGCATTTGCCTCCCTTGTCTGAAGGTAAACTTTAAATTCCATTTCTTGAGTTTATTCTCCATATTGTCCCTGGGATGATCTACGGCTGACTTTATCTTGCTCCAGAACTACAAGCCCTCACCAGCATGTGACTCCAGGCCAGACCGGGGTTCCAGCCAGGCTTCCAGCACTGCTGCCCGGTCCGCCACCCTCACCAGGTGTGTCCAGCCTTAGGGGGTGGTTGTCGTTGCATTGGGCGTCGCCCTCTCTATCAAGCTTTCCCCAGGCCTCCCTGTTGGTTGCATTTGCCTCCCTTGTCTGAAGGTAAACTTTAAATTCCATTTCTTGAGTTTATTCTCCATATTGTCCCTGGGATGATCTTTGGCTGACATAATCTTTCTCCAGAACTACAAGCCCTCACCAGCCTTTGTCTTCACCATCGCACCCAGAGCTCTGGCCTGCAACCCGGTCAGCCACTCGCACCAGGGGGGCCCAGCCTGAGGCGTAGTTTTTCATTGCAGTGTGCCGTCCCATGTCGGACGTGCTGTCACCAGGCCTCCCTGTTGGTTGCATTTGCCTCCCTTGTCTGAAGGTAAACTTTAAATTCCATTTCTTGAGTTTCTTCTCCATATTGTCCCTGGGATGATCTTTGGCTGACATAATCTTTCTCCAGAACTACAAGCCCTCACCATTCTTTGTCTTCACCATCGCACCCAGAGCTCTGGCCTGCAACCCGGTCAGCCACTCGCACCAGGGGGGCCCAGCCTGAGGCCTAGTTTTTCATTGCAGTGTGCCGTCCCATGTCGGACGTGCTGTCACCAGGCCTCACTGTTGGTTGCATTTGCCTCCCTTGTCTGAAGGTAAACTTTAAATTCCATTTCTTGAGTTTATTCTCCATATTGTCCCTGGGATGATCTTTGGCTGACATAATCTTTCTCCTTAACTACAAGCCCTCACCAGCATGTGACTCCAGGCCACCCTGGGGCTCCAGCCAGGGCTCCAGCACTGCTGCCCGGTACCCCACTCTCACCAGGGGGGCCCAGCCTGAGGCCGAGGTTGTCATTGCAGTGTGCCGTCCCACATCGGACGCGCTGTCACCATGCCTCCCTGTTGGTTGCATTTGCCTCCCTTGTCTGAAGGTAAACTTTAAATTCCATTTCTTGAGTTTATTCTCCATATTGTCCCTGGGATGATCTTTGGCTGACATAATCTTTCTCCAGAACTACAAGCCCTCACCAGCCTTTGTCTTCACCATCGCACCCAGAGCTCTGGCCTGCTACCCGGTCAGCCACTGGCACCAGGGGGGCCCAGCCTAAGGCCGAGTTTGTCATTGCAGTGTGCCGTCCCATGTCGGACGCGCTGTCATCAGGCCTCCTTTTTGGTTGCATTTGCCTCCCTTGTCTGAAGGTAAACTTTAAATTCCATTTCTTGAGTTTATTCTCCATATTGTCCCTGGGATGATTTTTGGCTGACATAATCTTTTTCCAGAACTACAAGCCCTCACCAGCCTTTGTCTTCAGCACCGCACCAGGATTTCTGCCAGTGCAACCTCGGTCCCCCACTCGCACCAGGGGGGCCCAGCCTGAGGCCGAGGTTGTCATTGCAGCTTGCCGTTCCACGTCGGACGAGCTGTCACCAGGCCTCCCTGTTGGTTGCATTTGCCTCCCTTGTCTGAAGGTAAACTTTAAATTCCATTTCTTGTGTTTATTCTCCATATTGTCCCAGGGATGATCTTTGGCTGACTTAATCTTGCTCCAGAACTACAAGCCCTCACAAGTCTTTGTCTCCAGCACCACACCCAGGGCTCCAGCACTGCAACCCGGTTCCCCACTCACACCAGGGGGGCCCAGCCTGAGGCTGATTTTGTCATTGCAGTCTGCCGTCCCATGTCGGACGCGCTGTCCCCAGGCTTCCCTGTTGGTTGCATTTGCCTCCCTTGTCTGAAGGTAAACTTTAAATTCCATTTCTTGAGTTTATTCTCCATATTGTCCCTGGGATGATCTACGGCTGACTTAATCTTGCTCCAGAACTACAAGCCCTCACCAGCATGTGACTCCAGGCCACCCTGGGGCTCCAGCCAGGGCTCCAGCACTGCTGCCCGGTCCCCCACTCTCACCAGGGGTGCCCAGCCTTAGGGGGTGGTTGTCGTTTCAGTGGGCGTCGCCCTCTCGATCAAGCTTTCCCCAGGCCTCCCTGTTGGTTGCATTTGCCTCCCTTGTCTGAAGGTAAACTTTAAATTCCATTTCTTGAGTTTATTCTCCATATTGTCCCTGGGATGATCTTTGGCTGACATAATCTTTCTCCAGAACGACAAGCCCTCACCAGCCTTTGTCTTCACCATCGCACCCAGAGCTTTGTCCTGCAACCCGGTCAGCCACTCGCACCAGGGGGGCCCAGCCTGAGGCCGGGTTTGTCATTGCAGTGTGCCCAGAACTACAAGCTCTCACCAGCCTTTGTCTTCACCATCGCACCCAGAGCTCTGGCCGCAACCCGGTCACCCACTCGCACCAGGGGGGCCCTGCCTGAGGCCGAGTTTGTCATTGCAGTTTGCCGTCCCTTGTCGGACGCGCTGTCACCAGGCCTCCCTGTTGGTTGCATTTGCCTCCCTTGTCTGAAGGTAAACTTTAAATTCCATTCCTTGAGTTGATTCTACATATTGTCCCTGGGATGATCTTTGGCTGACATAATCTTTCTCCAGAACTACAAGCCCTCACCAGCCTTTGTCTTCAGCACCGCACCAGGTTTTCTGCCAGTGCAAACTCGGTCCCCCACTCGCACCAGGGGGGCCCAGCCTGAGGCCGAGGTTGTCATTGCAGTGTGCCGTCCCACATCGGACGCGCTGTCACCAGGCCTCCCTGTTGGTTGCATTTGCCTCCCTTGTCTGAAAGTAAACTTTAAATTCCATTTCTTGAGTTTAGTCTCCGAATTGTCCCTGGGATGATCTTTGGCTGACATAATCTTTCTCCAGAACTACAAGCCCTCACAAGCCTTTGTCTCCAGCACCACACCCAGGGCTCTAGCACTGCAACCCGGTCCCCCACTCACACCAGGGGGGCCCAGCCTGAGGCTGATTTTGTCATTGCAGTGTGCCGTCCCACATCGGACGCGCTATCACCAGGCCTCCCTTTCGGTTGCATTTGCCTCCCTTGTCTGAAGGTAAACTTTAAATTCCATTTCTTGAGTTTATTCTCCATATTGTGCCTGGGATGATCTACGGCTGACTTAATCTTGCTCCAGAACTATAAGCCCTCACCAGCATGTGACTCCAGGCCAGACCGGGGCTCCAGCCAGCGCTCCAGCACTGTTTCCCGGTCCCCCACCCTCACCATGGGTGTCCAGCCTTAGGGGGTGGTTGTCGTTGCAGTGGGCGTCACCCTCTCGATCAAGCTTTCCCCAGGCCTCCCTGTTGGTTGCATTTGTCTCCCTTGTTTGAAGGTAAACTTTAAATTACATTTCTTGAGTTTATTCTCCATATTGTCCCTGGGATGATCTTTGGCTGACATAATCTTTCTCCAGAACTACAAGCCCTCACCAGCCTTTGTCTTCACCATCGCACCCAGAGCTCTGGCCTGCAACCTTGTCACCCACTCGCACCAAGGGGGCCCAGCCTGAGGCCGAGTTTGTCAGTGCAATGTGCTGTCCCATGTCGGACGCACTGTCACCAGGCCTCCCTGTTGGTTGCATTTGCCTCCCTTGTCTGAAGGTAAACTTTAAATTCCATTTCTTGAGTTTATTCTCCATATTGTCCCTGGGATGATCTTTGGCTGACTTAATCTTGCTCCAGAACTACAAACCCTCACCAGCCTTTGTCTTCAGCACCGCACCAGGAGTTCCGTCAGTGCAACCTCGGTCCCCCACTCACACCAGGGGGGCCCAGCCTGAGGCCGAGGTTGTCATTGCAGTGTGCCGTTCCACATCGGACGCGCTGTCACCAGGCCTCCCTGTTGGTTGCTTTTGCCTCCCTTGTCTGAAGGTAAACTTTAAATTCCATTTCTTTAGATTATTCTCCATATTGTCCCTGGGATGATCTTTGGCTGACATAATCTGTCTCCAGAACTACAAGCCCTCACCAGCTTCTGTCTTCACCATCGCACCCAGAGCTACAGCACTCCAACCCGGTCCCCCACTCACACTAGGGGGGCCCAGCCTGAGGCCGAGTTTGTCATTGCAGTGTGCCGTCCCATGTCGGACGAGTTGTCACCAGGCCTCCCTGTTGGTTGCATTTGCCTCCCTTGTCTGAAGGTAAACTTTAAATTCCATTTCTTGAGTTTATTCTCCATATTGTGCCTGGGATGATCTTTGGCTGACATAATCTTTCTCCAGAACTACAAGCCCTCACCAGCCTTTGTCTTCACCATCACACCCAGAGCTCTGGCCTGCAACCCGGTCACCCACTCGCACCAAGGGGGCCCAGCCTGAGGCCGAGTTTGTCATTGCAGTGTGCCGTTCCATGTCGGACGCGCTGTCACCAGGCCTCCCTGTTGGTTGCATTTGCCTCCCTTGTCTGAAGGTAAACTTTAAATTCCATTTCTTGAGTTTATTCTCCATATTGTCCCTGGGATGATCTACGGCTGACTTTATCTTGCTCCAGAACTACAAGCCCTCACCAGCATGTGACTCCAGGCCAGACCAGGGTTCCAGCCAGGCTTCCAGCACTGCTGCCCGGTCCGCCACCCTCACCAGGGGTGTCCAGCCTTAGGGGGTGGTTGTCGTTGCATTGGGCGTCGCCCTCTCGATCAAGCTTTCCCCAGGCCTCCCTGTTGGTTGCATTTGCCTCCCTTGTCTGAAGGTAAACTTTAAATTCCATTTCTTGAGTTTATTCTCCATATTGTCCCTGGGATGATCTTTGGCTGACATAATCTTTCTCCAGAACTACAAGCCTTCACCAGCCTTTGTCTTCACCATCGCACCCAGAGCTCTGGCCTGCAACCCGGTCAGCCACTCGCACCAGGGGGGCCCAGCCTGAGGCTGAGTTTGTCATTGCAGTGTGCCCAGAACTACAAGCCCTCACCAGCCTTTGTCTTCACCATCGCACCCAGAGCTCTGGCCTGCAACCCGGTCAGCCACTCTCACCAGGGGGACCCAGCCTGAGGCCGAGTTTGTCATTGCAGTGTGCTCTCCCATGTCGGACGCGCTGTCACCAGGCCTCCCTGTTGGTTGCATTTGCCTCCCTTGTCTGAAGGTAAACTTTAAATTCCATTTCTTGAGTTTATTCTCCATATTGTCCCTGGGATGATCTACGGCTGACTTAATCTTGCTCCAGAACTACAAGCCCTCACCAGCATGTGACTCCAGGCCACCCTGGGGCTCCAGCCAGGGCTCCAGCACTGCTGCCCGGTCTCCCACTCTCACCAGGGGTGCCCAGCCTTAGGGGGTGGTTGTCGTTGCAGTGGGCGTCGCCCTCTCGATCAAGCTTTCCCCAGGCCTCCCTGTTGGTTGCATTTGCCTCCCTTGTCTGAAGGTAAACTTTAAATTCCATTTCTTGAGTTTATTCTCCATATTGTCCCTGGGATGATCTTTGGCTGACATAATCTTTCTCCAGAACTACAAGCCCTCACAAGCCTTTGTCTTCAGCACCGCACCAGGAGTTCCGCCTGTGCAACCTCGTTCCCCACTCACACCAGGGGGGCCCAGCCTGAGGCCGACGTTGTCATTGCAGTGTGCCGCCTCACGTCGGACGAGCTGTCACCAGGCCTCCCTGTTGGTTGCATTTGCCTCCCTTGTCTGAAGGTAAACTTTAAATTACATTTCTTGAGTTTATTCTCCATATTGTCCCTGGGATGATCTTTGGCTGACTTAATCTTGCTCCAGAACTACAAGCCCTCACAAGTCTTTGTCTCCAGCACCACACCCAGGGCTCCAGCACTGCAACCCGGTCCCCCACTCACACCGGGGGGGCCCAACCTGAGGCTGATTTTGTCTTTGCAGTCTGCCGTCCCATGTCGGACGCGCTGTCACCAGGCCTCCTTGTTGGTTGCATTTGCCTCCCTTGTCTGAAGGTAAACTTTAAATTCCATTTCTTGAGTTTATTCTCCATATTGTCCCTGGGATGATCTTTGGCTGACATAATCTTTCTCCAGAACTACAAGCCCTCACCAGCCTTTGTCTTCACCATCGCACCCAGAGCTCTGGCCTGCAACCCGGTCAGCCACTCGCACCAGGGGGGCCCAGCCTGAGGCCTAGTTTTTCATTGCAGTGTGCCGTCCCATGTCGGACGTGCTGTCACCAGGCCTCCCTGTTGGTTGCATTTGCCTCCCTTGTCTGAAGGTAAACTTTAAATTCCATTTCTTGAGTTTATTCTCCATATTGTCCCTGGGATGATCTTTGGCTGACATAATCTTTCTCCTTAACTACAAGCCCTCACCAGCATGTGACTCCAGGCCACCCTGGGGCTCCAGCCAGGGCTCCAGCACTGCTGCCCGGTACCCCACTCTCACCAGGGGGGCCCTGCCTGAGGCCGAGTTTGTCATTGCAGTTTGCCGTCCCACATCGGACGCGCTGTCACCATGCCTCCCTGTTGGTTGCATTTGCCTCCCTTGTCTGAAGGTAAACTTTAAATTCCATTTCTTGAGTTTATTCTCCATATTGTCCCTTGGATGATCTTTGGCTGACATAATCTTTCTCCAGAACTACAAGCCCTCACCAGCCTTTGTCTTCACCATCGCACCCAGAGCTCTGGCCTGCTACCCGGTCAGCCACTGGCACCAGGGGGGCCCAGCCTAAGGCCGAGTTTGTCATTGCAGTGTGCCGTCCCATGTCGGACGCGCTGTCATCAGTTCTCCTTTTTGGTTGCATTTGCCTCCCTTGTCTGAAGGTAAACTTTAAATTCCATTTCTTGAGTTTATTCTCCATATTGTCCCTGGGATGATCTTTGGCTGACATAATCTTTCTCCAGAACTACAAGCCCTCACCAGCCTTTGTCTTCAGCACCGCACCAGGATTTCTGCCAGTGCAACCTCGGTCCCCCACTCGCACCAGGGGGGCCCAGCCTGAGGCCGAGGTTGTCATTGCAGCTTGCCGTTCCACGTCGGACGAGCTGTCACCAGGCCTCCCTGTTGGTTGCATTTGCCTCCCTTGTCTGAAGGTAAACTTTAAATTCCATTTCTTGTGTTTATTCTCCATATTGTCCCAGGGATGATCTTTGGCTGACTTAATCTTGCTCCAGAACTACAAGCCCTCACAAGTCTTTGTCTCCAGCACCACACCCAGGGCTCCAGCACTGCAACCCGGTTCCCCACTCACACCAGGGGGGCCCAGCCTGAGGCTGATTTTGTCATTGCAGTCTGCCGTCCCATGTCGGACGCGCTGTCCCCAGGCTTCCCTGTTGGTTGCATTTGCCTCCCTTGTCTGAAGGTAAACTTTAAATTCCATTTCTTGAGTTTATTCTCCATATTGTCCCTGGGATGATCTTTGGCTGACATAATCTTTCTCCAGAACTACAAGCCCTCACCAGCCTTTGTCTTCACCATCGCACCCAGAGCTCTGGCCTGCAACCCGGTCAGCCACTCGCACCAGGGGGGCCCAGCCTGAGGCTGAGTTTGTCATTGCAGTGTGCCCAGAACTACAAGCCCTCACCAGCCTTTGTCTTCACCATCGCACCCAGAGCTCTGGCCTGCAACCTGGTCAGCCACTCGCACCAGGGGGGCCCAGCCTGAGGCTGAGTTTGTCATTGCAGTGTGCTCTCCCATGTCGGACGCGCTGTCACCAGGCCTCCCTGTTGGTTGCATTTGCCTCCCTTGTCTGAAGGTAAACTTTAAATTCCATTTCTTGAGTTTATTCTCCATATTGTCCCTGGGATGATCTACGGCTGACTTAATCTTGCTCCAGAACTACAAGCCCTCACCAGCATGTGACTCCAGGCCACCCTGGGGCTCCAGCCAGGGCTCCAGCACTGCTGCCCGGTCCCCCACTCTCACCAGGGGTGCCCAGCCTTAGGGGGTGGTTGTCGTTGCAGTGGGCGTCGCCTTCTCGATCAAGCTTTCCCCAGGCCTCCCTGTTGGTTGCATTTGCCTCCCTTGTCTGAAGGTAAACTTTAAATTACATTTCTTGAGTTTATTCTCCATATTGTCCCTGGGATGATCTTTGGCTGACATAATCTTTCTCCAGAACTACAAGCCCTCACAAGCCTTTGTCTTCAGCACCGCACCAGGAGTTCCGCCTGTGCAACCTCGGTCCCCCACTCGCACCAGGGGGGCCCAGCCTGAGGCCGAGGTTGTCATTGCAGTGTGCCGCCTCACGTCGGACGAGCTGTCACCAGGCCTCCCTGTTGGTTGCATTTGCCTCCCTTGTCTGAAGGTAAACTTTAAATTACATTTCTTGAGTTTATTCTCCATATTGTCCCTGGGATGATCTTTGGCTGACTTAATCTTGCTCCAGAACTACAAGCCCTCACAAGTCTTTGTCTCCAGCACCACACCCAGGGCTCCAGCACTGCAACCCGGTCCCCCACTCACACCGGGGGGGCCCAACCTGAGGCTGATTTTGTCTTTGCAGTCTGCCGTCCCATGTCGGACGCGCTGTCACCAGGCCTCCCTGTTGGTTGCATTTGCCTCCCTTGTCTGAAGGTAAACTTTAAATTCCATTTCTTGAGTTTATTCTCCATATTGTCCCTGGGATGATCTTTGGCTGACATAATCTTTCTCCTGAACTACAAGCCCTCACCAGCATGTGACTCCAGGCCACCCTGGGGCTCCAGCCAGGGCTCCAGCACTGCTGTCCGGTACCCCACTCTCACCAGGGGTGCCCAGCCTTAGGGGGTGGTTGTCGTTGCAGTGGGCGTCGCCCTCTCGATCAAGCTTTCCCCAGGCCTCCCTGTTGGTTGCATTTGCCTCCCTTGTCTGAAGGTAAACTTTAAATTCCATTTCTTGAGTTTATTCTCCATATTGTGCCTGGGATGATCTTTGGCTGACATAATCTTTCTCCAGAACGACAAGCCCTCACCAGCCTTTGTCTTCACCATCGCACCCAGAGCTTTGTCCTGCAACCCGGTCAGCCACTCGCACCAGGGGGGCCCAGCCTGAGGCCGGGTTTGTCATTGCAGTGTGCCCAGAACTACAAGCCCTCACCAGCCTTTGTCTTCACCATCGCACCCAGAGCTCTGGCCGCAACCCGGTCACCCACTCGCACCAGGGGGGCCCTGCCTGAGGCCGGGTTTGTCACTGCAGTGTGCCCAGAACTACAAGCCCTCACCAGCCTTTGTCTTCACCATCGCACCCAGAGCTCTGGCCTGCAACCCGGTCACCCACTCGCACCAGGGGGGCCCTGCCTGAGGCCGAGTTTGTCATTGCAGTTTGCCGTCCCTTGTCGGACGCGCTGTCATCAGGCTTCCCTGTTGGTTGCATTTGCCTCCCTTGTCTGAAGGTAAACTTTAAATTCCATTTCTTGAGTTTATTCTCCATATTGTCCCTGGGATGATCTTTGGCTGACATAATCTTTCTCCAGAACTACAAGCCCTCACCAGCCTTTGTCTTCACCATCGCACCCAGAGCTATGGCCTGCAACCCGGTCAGCCACTCGCACCAGGGGGGCCCAGCCTGAGGCTGAGTTTGTCATTGCAGTGTGCCCAGAACTACAAGCCCTCACCAGCCTTTGTCTTCACCATCGCACCCAGAGCTCTGGCTTGCAACCCGGTCAGCCACTCGCACCAGGGGGGCCCAGCCTGAGGCCGAGTTTGTCATTGCAGTGTGCTCTCCCATGTCGGACGCGCTGTCACCAGGCCTCCCTGTTGGTTGCATTTGCCTCCCTTGTCTGAAGGTAAACTTTAAATTCCATTTCTTGAGTTTATTCTCCATATTGTCCCTGGGATGATCTACGGCTGACTTAATCTTGCTCCAGAACTACAAGCCCTCACCAGCATGTGACTCCAGGCCACCCTGGGGCTCCAGCCAGGGCTCCAACACTGCTGCCCGGTCCCCCACTCTCACCAGGGGTGCCCAGCCTTAGGGGGTGGTTGTCGTTGCAGTGGGCGTCGCCCTCTCGATCAAGCTTTCCCCAGGCCTCCCTGTTGGTTGCATTTGCCTCCCTTGTCTGAAGGTAAACTTTAAATTCCATTTCTTGAGTTTATTCTCCATATTGTCCCTGGGATGATCTTTGGCTGACATAATCTTTCTCCAGAACGACAAGCCCTCACCAGCCTTTGTCTTCACCATCGCACCCAGAGCTTTGTCCTGCAACCCGGTCAGCCACTCGCACCAGGGGGGCCCAGCCTGAGGCCGGGTTTGTCATTGCAGTGTGCCCAGAACTACAAGCCCTCACCAGCCTTTGTCTTCACCATCGCACCCAGAGCTCTGGCCGCAACCCAGTCACCCAATCGCACCAGGGGGGCCCTGCCTGAGGCCGAGTTTGTCATTGCAGTTTGCCGTCCCTTGTCGGACGCGCTGTCACCAGGCTTCCCTGTTGGTTGCATTTGCCTTCCTTGTCTGAAGGTAAACTTTAAATTCCATTCCTTGAGTTGATTCTACATATTGTCCCTGGGATGATCTTTGGCTGACATAATCTTTCTCCAGAACTACAAGCCCTCACCAGCCTTTGTCTTCAGCACCGCACCAGGATTTCTGCCAGTGCAAACTCGGTCCCCCACTCGCACCAGGGGGGCCCAGCCTGAGGCCGAGGTTGTCATTGCAGTGTGCCGTCCCTTGTCGGATGCGCTGTCACCAGGCCTCCCTGTTGGTTGCATTTGCCTCCCTTGTCTGAAGGTAAACTTTAAATTCCATTCCTTGAGTTGATTCTACATATTGTCCCTGGGATGATCTTTGGCTGACATAATCTTTCTCCAGAACTACAAGCCCTCACCAGCCTTTGTCTTCAGCACCGCACCAGGATTTCTGCCAGTGCAAACTCGGTCCCCCACTCGCACCAGGGGGGCCCAGCCTGAGGCCGAGGTTGTCATTGCAGTGTGCCGTCCCACATCGGACGCGCTGTCACCAGGCCTCCCTGTTGGTTGCATTTGCCTCCCTTGTCTGAAAGTAAACTTTAAATTCCATTTCTTGAGTTTATTCTCCATATTGTGCCTGGGATGATCTACGGCTGACTTAATCTTGCTCCAGAACTATAAGCCCTCACCAGCATGTGACTCCAGGCCAGACCGGGGCTCCAGCCAGCGCTCCAGCACTGTTTCCCGGTTCCCCACCCTCACCAGGGGTGTCCAGCCTTAGGGGGTGGTTGTCGTTGCAGTGGGCGTCACCCTCTCGATCAAGCTTTCCCCAGGCCTCCCTGTTGGTTGCATTTGCCTCCCTTGTCTGAAGGTAAACTTTAAATTACATTTCTTGAGTTTATTCTCCATATTGTCCCTGGGATGATCTTTGGCTGACATAATCTTTCTCCAGAACTACAAGCCCTCACCAGCCTTTGTCTTCACCATCGCACCCAGAGCTCTGGCCTGCAACCTTGTCACCCACTCGCACCAAGGGGGCCCGGGCTGAGGCCGAGTTTGTCAGTGCAATGTGCTGTCCCATGTCGGACGCGCTGTCACCAGGCCTCCCTGTTGGTTGCATTTGCCTCCCTTGTCTGAAGGTAAACTTTAAATTCCATTTCTTGAGTTTATTCTCCATATTGTCCCTGTGATGATCTTTGGCTGACTTAATCTTGCTCCAGAACTACAAGCCCTCACCAGCATTTGTCTTCACCATCGCACCCAGAGCTCTGGCCTGCAACCCGGTCAGCCACTCGCACCAGGGGGGCCCAGCCTGAGGCTGAGTTTGTCATTGCAGTGTGCCCAGAACTACAAGCCCTCACCAGCCTTTGTCTTCACCATCGCACCCAGAGCTCTGGCCTGCAACCCGGTCAGCCACTCGCACCAGGGGGGCCCTGCCTGAGGCCGAGTTTGTCATTGCAGTGTGCTCTCCCATGTTGGACGCGCTGTGACCAGGCCTCCCTGTTGGTTGCATTTGCCTCCCTTGTCTGAAGGTAAACTTTAAATTCCATTTCTTGAGTTTATTCTCCATATTGTCCCTGGGATGATCCATGGCTGACATAATCTTTCTCCAGAACTACAAGCCCTCACCAGCCTTTGTCTTCACCATCGCACCCAGAGCTCTGGCCTGCTACCCGGTCAGCCTCTGTCACCAGGGGGGCCCAGCCTAAGGCCGAGTTTGTCATTGCAGTGTGCCGTCCCATGTCGGACGCGCTGTCATCAGGCCTCCTTTTTGGTTGCATTTGCCTCCCTTGTCTGAAGGTAAACTTTAAATTCCATTTCTTGAGTTTATTCTCCATATTGTCCCTGGGATGATCTTTGGCTGACATAATCTTTCTCCAGAACTACAAGCCCTCACCAGCCTTTGTCTTCAGCACCGCACCAGGATTTCTGCCAGTGCAAAATCGGTCCCCCACTCGCACCAGGGGTGCCCAGCCTGAGGCCGAGGTTGTCATTGCAGTGTGCCGTCCCACATCGGACGCGCTGTCACCAGGCCTCCCTGTTGGTTGCATTTGCCTCCTTTGTCTGAAGGTAAACTTTAAATTCCCTTTCTTGAGTTTATTCTCCATATTGTCCCTCGGATGATCTACGGCTGACTTAATCTTGCTCCAGAACTACAAGCCCTCACCAGCATGTGACTCCAGGCCACCCTGGGTTTCCAGCCAAGGCTCCAGCACTGCTGCCCGGTCCCCCACTTTCACCAGGGGTTCCCAGACATAGGCGGTGGTTGTCGTTGCAGTGGGCGTCGCCCTCTCGATCAAGTTTTCCCCAGGGCCTCCCTGTTGGTTGTATTTGCCTCCCTTGTCTGAAGGTAAACTTTAAATTCCATTTCTTGAGTTTATTCTCCATATTGTCCCTGGGATGATCTTTGGCTGACTTAATCTTGCTCCAGAACTACAAGCCCTCACAAGCCTTTGTCTCCAGCACCACACCCAGGGCTCCAGCACTGCAACTCGGTCCCCCACTCACACCAGGGGTGCCCAGCCTGAGTCTAATTTTGTTATTGCCGTGTGCCGTCCCATGTCGGACGAGTTGTCACCAGGCCTCCCTGTTGGTTGCATTTGCCTCCCTTGTCTGAAGGTAAACTTTAAATTACATTTCTTGAGTTTATTCTCCATATTGTTCCTGGGATGATCTTTGGCTGACATACTCTTTCTCCGGAACTACAAGCCCTCACCAGCCTCTGTCTTCACCATCGCACCCAGAGCTCCAGCACTGCAACCCGGTCCCCCACTCACACTAGGGGGGCCTAGCCTGAGGGCAATTTTCTCATTGCAGTGTGCCGCCCCACATCGGACGCGCTGTCACCAGGCCTACCTGTTGGTTGCATTTGCCTCCCTTGTCTGAAGGTAAACTTTAAATTCCATTTCTTGAGTTTATTCTCCATATTGTCCCTGGGATGATCTTTGGCTGACATAATCTTTCTCCAGAACTACAAGCCCTCATAAGCCTTTGTCTCCAGCACCACACCCCGGGCTCCAGCACTGCAACCCGGTCCCCCACTCACACCAGGGGGGCCCAGCCTGAGGCTGATTTTGTCATTGCAGTGTGTCGTCCCACATCGGACGCGCTATCACCAGGCCTCCCTGTTGGTTGCATTTGCCTCTCTTGTCTGAAGGTAAACTTTGAATTACATTTCTTGAGTTTATTCTCCATATTGTGCCTGTGATGATCTACGGCTGACTTAATCTTGCTCCAGAAATATAAGCCCTCACCAGCACGTGATTCCAGGCCACCTTGGGGCTCCAACCAGGGCTCCAGCACTGCTGCCCGGTCCCCCACCCTCACCAGGGGTGCCCAGCCTTAGGCGGTTGTTGTCGTTGCAGTGGGCGTCGCCCTCTCGATCAAGCTTTCCCCAGGCCTCCCTGTTGGTTGCATTTGCCCCCCTTGTCTGAAGGTAAACTTTAAATTCCATTTCTTGTGTTTATTCTCCATATTGTCCCTGGGATGATCTTTGGCTGACATAATCTTTCTCCAGAACTACAAGCCCTCGCCAGTCTTTGTCTTCACCATCGCACCCAGAGCTCTGGCCTGTAACCCGGTCAGCCACTGGCACCAGGGGGGCCCAGTCTGAGACTGAGGTTGTCATTGCAGTGTGCCGTCCCACATTGGACGCGCTGTCACCAGACCTCCCTGTTGGTTGCATTTGCCTCCCTTGTCTGAAGGTAAACTTTAAATTCCATGTCTTGAGTTTATACTCCATATTGTCCCTGGGATGATCTACGGCTGACTTTATCTTGCTCCAGAACTACAAGCCCTCACCAGCATGTGACTCCAGGCCAGACCGGGGTTCCAGCCAGGGCTCCAGCACTGCTGCCCGGTCTCCCACCCTCACCAGGGGTGTCCAGCCTTAGGGGGTGGTTGTCGTTGCAGTGGGCGTCGCCCTCTCGATCAAGCTTTCCCCAGGCCTCCCTGTTGGTTGCATTTGCCTCCCTTGTCTGAAGGTAAACTTTAAATTCCATTTCTTGAGTTTATTCTCCATATTGTCCCTGCGTTGATCTTTGGCTGACATAATCTTTCTCCAGAACTACAAGCCCTCACCAGCCTTTGTCTTCAGCACCGCACCAGGAGTTCCGCCAGTGCAACCTCGGTCCCCCACTCGCACCAAGGGGGCCCAGCCTGAGGCCGAGTTTGTCATTGCAGTGTGCCGTTCCATGTCGGACGCGCTGTCACCAGGCCTCCCTGTTGGTTGCATTTGCCTCCCTTGTCTGAAGGTAAACTTTAAATTCCATTTCTTGAGTTTATTCTCCATATTATCCCTGGGATGATCTACGGCTGACTTAATCTGGCTCCAGAACTACAAGCCCTCACCAGCATGTGACTCCAGGCTACCCTGGGGCTCCAGCCAGGGCTCAAGCACTGCTGCCCGGTCCCCCACTCTCACCAGGGGGGCCCAGCCTTAGGCGGTGGTTGTCGTTGCAGTGGGCGTCGCCCTCTCGATCAAGCTTTCCCCAGGCCTCCCTGTTGGTTGCATTTGCCTCCCTTGTCTGAAGGTAAACTTTAAATTACATTTCTTGAGTTTATTTTCCATATTGTCCCTGGGATGATCTTTGGCTGACATAATCTTTCTCCAGAACTACAAGCCCTCACCAGCCTTTGTCTTCACCATCACACCCAGAGCTCTGGCCTGCAACCCGGTCACCCACTCGCACCAAGGGGGCCCAGCCTGAGGCCGAGTTTGTCATTGCAGTGTGCCGTTCCATGTCGTACGCGCTGTCACCAGGCCTCCCTGTTGGTTGCATTTGCCTCCCTTGTCTGAAGGTAAACTTTAAATTACATTTCTAGAGTTTATTCTCCATATTGTCCCTGGGATGATCTTTGGCTGACCTAATCTTTCTCCATAACTACAAGCCCTCACCAGCATGTGACTCCAGGCCACACCGGGGCTCCAGCCAGGGCTCCAGCACTGCTGCCCGGTCCCCCATCCTCACCAGGTGTGCCCAGCCTTAGGCGGTGGTTGTCGTTGCAGTGGGCGTCGCCCTCTCGATCAAGCTTTCCACAAGCCTCCCTGTTGGTTGCATTTGCCTCCCTTGTCTGAAGGTAAACTTTAAATTACATTTCTTGACTTTATTCTCCATATTGTCCCTGGGATGATCTTTGGCTGACATAATCTTTCTCCAGAACTAAAAGCCCTCACAAGCCTTTGTCTCCAGCACCACACCCAGGGCTCCAGCACTGCAACCCGGTCCCCCACTCACACCAGGGGTGCCCAGCCTGAGGCTAATTTTGTCATTGCAGTGTGCCGTCCCATGTCGGACGAGTTGTCACCAGGCCTCCCTGTTGGTTGCATTTGCCCCCCTTGTCTGAAGGTAAACTTTAAATTCCATTTCTTGAGTTTATTCTCCATATTGTCCCTGGGATGATCTTTGGCTGACATAATCTTTCTCCAGAACTACAAGCCCTCACCAGCCTTTGTCTTCACCATCGCACCCAGAGCTCTGGACTGCAACCCGGTCAGCCACTCGCACCAGGGGGGCCCAGCCTGAGGCCGAGTTTGTCATTGCAGTGTGCCGTCCCACATCGGACGCGCTATCACCAGGCCTCCCTGTTGGTTGCATTTGCCTCCCTTGTCTGAAGGTAAACTTTAAATTCCATTTCTTGAGTTTATTCTCCATATTGTGCCTGGGATGATCTACGGCTGACTTAATCTTGCTCCAGAACTACAAGCCCTCACCAGCATTTGACTCCAGGCCAGACCGGGTCTCCAGCCAGGGCTCTAGCACTGCTGCCCGGTCCCCCACTCTCACCAGGGGTGTCCAGTCTTAGGGGGTGGTTGTCGTTGCAGTGGGCGTCGCCCTCTCGATCAAGCTTTCCCCAGGCCTCCCTGTTGGTTGCATTTGCCTCCCTTGTCTGAAGGTAAACTTTAAATTACATTTCTTGAGTTTATTTTCCATATTGTCCCTGGGATGATCTTTGGCTGACATAATCTTGTTCCAGAACTACAAGCCCTCACCATTCTTTGTCTTCACCATCGCACCCAGAGCTCTGGACTGCAACCTGGTCACCCACTCGCACCAAGGGGCCCCATTCTGAGGCCGAGTTTGTCATTGCAGTGTGCCCAGAACTACAAGCCCTCACCAGCCTTTGTCTTCACCATCGCACCCAGAGCTCTGGCCTGCAACCTGGTCAGCCACTCGCACCAGGGGGGCCCAGCCTGAGGCCGAGTTTGTCATTGCAGTGTGCTCTCCCATGTCGGACGCGCTGTCACCAGGCCTCCCTGTTGGTTGCATTTGCCTCCCTTGTCTGAAGGTAAACTTTAAATTCCATTTCTTGAGTTTATTCTCCATATTGTCCCTGGGATGATCTACGGCTGACTTAATCTTGCTCCAGAACTACAAGCCCTCACCAGCATGTGACTCCAGGCCACCCTGGGGCTCCAGCCAGGGCTCCAGCACTGCTGCCCGGTCCCCCACTCTCACCAGGGGTGCCCAGCCTTAGGGGGTGGTTGTCGTTGCAGTGGGCGTCGCCCTCTCGATCAAGCTTTCCCCAGGCCTCCCTGTTGGTTGCATTTGCCTCCCTTGTCTGAAGGTAAACTTTAAATTCCATTTCTTGAGTTTATTCTCCATATTGTCCCTGGGATGATCTTTGGCTGACATAATCTTTCTCCAGAACGACAAGCCCTCACCAGCCTTTGTCTTCACCATCGCACCCAGAGCTTTGTCCTGCAACCCGGTCAGGCACTCGCACCAGGGGGGCCCAGCCTGAGGCCGGGTTTGTCATTGCAGTGTGCCCAGAACTACAAGCCCTCACCAGCCTTTGTCTTCACCATCGCACCCAGAGCTCTGGCCGCAACCCGGTCACCCACTCGCACCAGGGGGGCCCTGCCTGAGGCCGAGTTTGTCATTGCAGTTTGCCGTCCCTTGTCGGACGCGCTGTCACCAGGCCTCCCTGTTGGTTGCATTTGCCTCCCTTGTCTGAAGGTAAACTTTAAATTCCATTTCTTGAGTTGATTCTACATATTGTCCCTGGGATGATCTTTGGCTGACATAATCTTTCTCCAGAACTACAAGCCCTCACCAGCCTTTGTCTTCAGCACCGCACCAGGATTTCTGCCAGTGCAAACTCGGTCCCCCACTCGCACCAGGGGGGCCCAGCCTGATGCCGAGGTTGTCATTGCAGTGTGCCGTCCCACATCGGACGCGCTGTCACCAGGCCTCCCTGTTGGTTGCATTTGCCTCCCTTGTCTGAAAGTAAACTTTAAATTCCATTTCTTGAGTTTAGTCTCCATATTGTCCCTGGGATGATCTTTGGCTGACATAATCTTTCTCCAGAACTACAAGCCCTCACAAGCTTTTGTCTCCAGCACCACACCCAGGGCTCCAGCACTGCAACCCGGTCCCCCACTCACACCAGGGGGGCCCAGCCTGAGGCTGATTTTGTCATTGCAGTGTGCCGTCCCACATCGGACGCGCTATCACCAGTCCTCCCATTCGGTTGCATTTGCCTCCCTTGTCTGAAGGTAAACTTTAAATTCCATTTCTTGAGTTTATTCTCCATATTGTGCCTGGGATGATCTACGGCTGACTTAATCTTGCTCCAGAACTATAAGCCCTCACCAGCATGTGACTCCAGGCCAGACCGGGGCTCCAGCCATCGCTCCAGCACTTTTTCCCGGTCCCCCACCCTCACCATGGGTGTCCAGCCTTAGGGGGTGGTTGTCGTTGCAGTGGGCGTCACCCTCTCGATCAAGCTTTCCCCAGGCCTCCCTGTTGGTTGCATTTGCCTCCCTTGTCTGAAGGTAAACTTTAAATTACATTTCTTGAGTTTATTCTCCATATTGTCCCTGGGATGATCTTTGGCTGACATAATCTTTCTCCAGAACTACAAGCCCTCACCAGCCTTTGTCTTCACCATCGCACCCAGAGCTCTGGCCTGCAACCTTGTCACCCACTCGCACCAAGGGGGCCCAGCCTGAGGCCGAGTTTGTCAGTGCAATGTGCTGTCCCATGTCGGACGCGCTGTCACCAGGCCTCCCTGTTGGTTGCATTTGCCTCCCTTGTCTGAAGGTAAACTTTAAATTCCATTTCTTGAGTTTATTCTCCATATTGTCCCTGGGATGATCTTTGGCTGACTTAATCTTGCTCCAGAACTACAAGCCCTCACCAGCCTTTGTCTTCACCATCGCACCCAGAGCTCTGGCCTGCAACCCGGTCAGCCACTCGCACCAGGGGGGCCCAGCCTGAGGCTGAGTTTGTCATTGCAGTGTGCCCAGAACTACAAGCCCTCACCAGCCTTTGTCTTCACCATCGCACCCAGAGCTCTGGCCTGCAACCCGGTCAGCCACTCGCACCAGGGGGGCCCAGCCTGAGGCCGAGTTTGTCATTGCAGTGTGCTCTCCCATGTCGGACGCGCTGTCACCAGGCCTCCCTGTTGGTTGCATTTGCCTCCCTTGTCTGAAGGTAAACTTTAAATTCCATTTCTTGAGTTTATTCTCCATATTGTCCCTGGGATGATCTACGGCTGACATAATCTTTCTCCAGAACTACAAGCCCTCACCAGCCTTTGTCTTCACCATCGCACCCAGAGCTCTGGCCTGCTACCCGGTCAGCCTCTGGCACCAGGGGGGCCCAGCCTAAGGCCGAGTTTGTCATTGCAGTGTGCCGTCCCATGTCGGACGCGCTGTCATCAGGCCTCCTTTTTGGTTGCATTTGCCTCCCTTGTCTGAAGGTAAACTTTAAATTCCATTTCTTGAGTTTATTCTCCATATTGTCCCTGGGATGATCTTTGGCTGACATAATCTTTCTCCAGAACTACAAGCCCTCACCAGCCTTTGTCTTCAGCACCGCACCAGGATTTCTGCCAGTGCAAAATCGGTCCCCCACTCGCACCAGGGGTGCCCAGCCTGAGGCCGAGGTTGTCAATGCAGTGTGCCGTCCCACATCGGACGCGCTGTCACCAGGCCTCCCTGTTGGTTGCATTTGCCTCCTTTGTCTGAAGGTAAACTTTAAATTCCCTTTCTTGAGTTTATTCTCCATATTGTCCCTGGGATGATCTACGGCTGACTTAATCTTGCTCCAGAACTACAAGCCCTCACCAGCATGTGACTCCAGGCCACCCTGGGTTTCTAGCCAAGGCTCCAGCACTGCTGCCCGGTCCCCCACTTTCACCAGGGGTTCCCAGACATAGGCGGTGGTTGTCGTTGCAGTGGGCGTCGCCCTCTCGATCAAGTTTTCCCCAGGGCCTCCCTGTTGGTTGTATTTGCCTCCCTTGTCTGAAGGTAAACTTTAAATTCCATTTCTTGAGTTTATTCTCCATATTGTCCCTGGGATGATCTTTGGCTGACTTAATCTTGCTCCAGAACTACAAGCCCTCACAAGCCTTTGTCTCCAGCACCACACCCAGGGCTCCAGCACTGCAACTCGGTCCCCCACTCACACCAGGGGTGCCCAGCCTGAGGCTAATTTTGTTATTGCAGTGTGCCGTCCCATGTCGGACGAGTTGTCACCAGGCCTCCCTGTTGGTTGCATTTGCCTCCCTTGTCTGAAGGTAAACTTTAAATTCCATTTCTTGAGTTTATTCTCCATATTGTCCCTGGGATGATCTTTGGCTGACATAATCTTTCTCCGGAACTACAAGCCCTCACCAGCCTCTGTCTTCACCATCGCACCCAGAGCTCCAGCACTGCTGCCCGGTCCCCCACTCACACTAGGGGGGCCTAGCCTGAGGGCAATTTTGTCATTGCAGTGTGCCGCCCCACATCGGACGCGCTGTCACCAGGCCTCCCTGTTGGTTGCATTTGCCTCCCTTGTCTGAAGGTAAACTTTAAATTCCATTTCTTGAGTTTATTCTCCATATTGTCCCTGGGATGATCTTTGGCTGACATAATCTTTCTCCAGAACTACAAGCCCTCATAAGCCTTTGTCTCCAGTACCACACCCCGGGCTCCAGCACTGCAACCCGGTCCCCCACTCACACCAGGGGGGCCCAGCCTGAGGCAGATTTTGTCATTGCAGTGTGTCGTCCCACATCGGACGCGCTATCACCAGGCCTCCCTGTTGGTTGCATTTGCCTCTCTTGTCTGAAGGTAAACTTTGAATTACATTTCTTGAGTTTATTCTCCATATTGTGCCTGGGATGATCTACGGCTGACTTAATCTTGCTCCAGAAATATAAGCCCTCACCAGCACGTGATTCCAGGCCACCTTGGGGCTCCAACCAGGGCTCCAGCACTGCTGCCCGGTCCCCCATCCTCACCAGGTGTGCCCAGCCTTAGGCGGTTGTTGTCGTTGCAGTGGGCGTCGCCCTCTCGATCAAGCTTTCCCCAGGCCTCCCTGTTGGTTGCATTTGCCCCCCTTGTCTGAAGGTAAACTTTAAATTCCATTTCTTGTGTTTATTCTCCATATTGTCCCTGGGATGATCTTTGGCTGACATAATCTTTCTCCAGAACTACAAGCCCTCACCAGTCTTTGTCTTCACCATCGCACCCAGAGCTCTGGCCTCTAACCCGGTCAGCCACTGGCACCAGGGGGGCCCAGTCTGAGACTGAGGTTGTCATTGCAGTGTGCCGTCCCACATTGGACGCGCTGTCACCAGACCTCCCTGTTGGTTGCATTTGCCTCCCTTGTCTGAAGGTAAACTTTAAATTCCATGTCTTGAGTTTATACTCCATATTGTCCCTGGGATGATCTACGGCTGACTTTATCTTGCTCCAGAACTACAAGCCCTCACCAGCATGTGACTCCAGGCCAGACCGGGGTTCCAGCCAGGGCTCCAGCACTGCTGCCCGGTCTCCCACCCTCACCAGGGGTGTCCAGCCTTAGGGCGTGGTTGTCGTTGCAGTGGGCGTCGCCCTCTCGATCAAGCTTTCCCCAGGCCTCCCTGTTGGTTGCATTTGCCTCCCTTGTCTGAAGGTAAACTTTAAATTCCATTTCTTGAGTTTATTCTCCATATTGTCCCTGCGTTGATCTTTGGCTGACATAATCTTTCTCCAGAACTACAAGCCCTCACCAGCCTTTGTCTTCAGCACCACACCAGGAGTTCCGCCAGTGCAACCTCGGTCCCCCACTCGCACCAGGGGGGCCCAGCCTGAGGCCGAGGTTGTCATTGCAGTGTGCCGTCCCACATCGGACGCGCTGTCACCAGGCCTCCCTGTTGGTTGCATTTGCCTCCCTTGTCTGAAAGTAAACTTTAAATTCCCTTTCTTGAGTTTATTCTCCATATTGTCCCTGGGATGATCTACGGCTGACTTAATCTGGCTCCAGAACTACAAGCCCTCACCAGCATGCGACTCCAGGCTACCCTCGGGCTCCAGCCAGGGCTCCAGCACTGCTGCCCGGTCCCCCACTCTCACCAGGGGTGCCTAGCCTTAGGCGGTGGTTGTCGTTGTAGTGGGCGTCGCCCTCTCGATCAAGCTTTCCCCAGGCCTCCCTGTTGGTTGCATTTGCCTCCCTTGTCTGAAGGTAAACTTTGAATTACATTTCTTGAGTTTTTTTCCATATTGTCCCTGGGATGATCTTTGGCTGACATAATCTTTCTCCAGAACTACAAGCCCTCACCAGCCTTTGTCTTCACCTTCACACCCAGAGCTCTGGCCTGCAACCCGGTCACCCACTCGCACCAAGGGGGCCCAGCCTGAGGCCGAGTTTGTCATTGCAGTGTGCCGTTCCATGTCGGACGCGCTGTCACCAGGCCTCCCTGTTGGTTGCATTTGCCTCCCTTGTCTGAAGGTAAACTTTAAATTCCATTTCTTGAGTTTATTCTCCATATTGTCCCTGGGATGATCTACGGCTGACTTAATCTGGCTCCAGAACTACAAGCCCTCACCAGCATGTGACTCCAGGCTACCCTGGGGCTCCAGCCAGGGCTCAAGCACTGCTGCCCGGTCCCCCACTCTCACCAGGGGGGCCCAGCCTTAGGCGGTGGTTGTCGTTGCAGTGGGCGTCGCCCTCTCGATCAAGCTTTCCCCAGGCCTCCCTGTTGGTTGCATTTGCCTCCCTTGTCTGAAGGTAAACTTTAAATTACATTTCTTGAGTTTATTCTCCATATTGTCCCTGGGATGATCTTTGGCTGACATAATCTTTCTCCGGAACTACAAGCCCTCACCAGCCTCTGTCTTCACCATCGCACCCAGAGCTCCAGCACTGCAACCCGGTCCCCCACTCACACTAGGGGGGCCTAGCCTGAGGGCAATTTTGTCATTGCAGTGTGCCGCCCCACATCGGACGCGCTGTCACCAGGCCTCCCTGTTGGTTGCATTTGCCTCCCTTGTCTGAAGGTAAACTTTAAATTCCATTTCTTGAGTTTATTCTCCATATTGTCCCTGGGATGATCTTTGGCTGACATAATCTTTCTCCAGAACTACAAACCCTCATAAGCCTTTGTCTCCAGTACCACACCCCGGGCTCCAGCACTGCAACCCGGTCCCCCACTCACACCAGGGGGGCCCAGCCTGAGGCAGATTTTGTCATTGCAGTGTGTCGTCCCACATCGGACGCGCTATCACCAGGCCTCCCTGTTGGTTGCATTTGCCTCTCTTGTCTGAAGGTAAACTTTGAATTACATTTCTTGAGTTTATTCTCCATATTGTGCCTGGGATGATCTACGGCTGACTTAATCTTGCTCCAGAAATATAAGCCCTCACCAGCACGTGATTCCAGGCCACCTTGGGGCTCCAACCAGGGCTCCAGCACTGCTGCCCGGTCCCCCACCCTCACCAGGGGTGCCCAGCCTTAGGCGGTTGTTGTCTTTGCAGTGGGCGTCGCCCTCTCGATCAAGCTTTCCCCAGGCCTCCCTGTTGGTTGCATTTGCCCCCCTTGTCTGAAGGTAAACTTTAAATTCCATTTCTTGTGTTTATTCTCCATATTGTCCCTGGGATGATCTTTGGCTGACATAATCTTTCTCCAGAACTACAAGCCCTCACCAGTCTTTGTCTTCACCATCGCACCCAGAGCTCTGGCCTATAACCCGGTCAGCCACTGGCACCAGGGGGGCCCAGTCTGAGACTGAGGTTGTCATTGCAGTGTGCCGTCCCACATTGGACGCGCTGTCACCAGACCTCCCTGTTGGTTGCATTTGCCTCCCTTGTCTGAAGGTAAACTTTAAATTCCATTTCTTGAGTTTATTCTCCATATTGTCCCTGGGATGATCTTTGGCTGACATAATCTTTCTCCAGAACTACAAGCCCTCACCAGCCTTTGTCTTCACCATCGCACCCAGAGCTCTGGCCTGCAACCCGGTCAGCCACTCGCACCAGGGGGGCCCAGCCTGAGGCCGAGTTTGTCATTGCAGTGTGCCTTCCCACATCGGACGCGCTATCACCAGGCCTCCCTGTTGGTTGCATTTGCCTCCCTTGTCTGAAGGTAAACTTTAAATTCCATTTCTTGAGTTTATTCTCCATATTGTGCCTGGGATGATCTACGGCTGACTTAATCTTGCTCCAGAACTACAAGCCCTCACCAGCATGTGACTCCAGGCCAGACCGGGTCTCCAGCCAGGGCTCTAGCACTGCTGCCCGGTCCCCCACCCTCACCAGGGGTGTCCAGCCTTAGGGGGTGGTTGTCGTTGCAGTGGGCGTCGCCCTCTCGATCAAGCTTTCCCCAGGCCTCCCTGTCGGTTGCATTTGCCTCCCTTGTCTGAAGGTAAACTTTAAATTACATTTCTTGAGTTTATTTTCCATATTGTCCCTGGGATGATCTTTGGCTGACATAATCTTTCTCCAGAACTACAAGCCCTCACCATTCTTTGTCTTCACCATCGCACCCAGAGCTCTGGACTGCAACCCGGTCACCCACTCGCACCAAGGGGCCCCATTCTGAGGCCGAGTTTGTCATTGCAGTGTGCCGTCCCATGTCGGACGCGCTGTCACCAGGCCTCCCTGTTGGTTGCATTTGCCTCCCTTGTCTGAAGGTAAACTTTAAATTACATTTCTTGAGTTTATTCTCCATATTGTCCCAGGGATGATCTTTGGCTGACATAATCTTGCTCCAGAACTACAAGCCCTCACCAGCCTTTGTCTTCAGCACCGCACCAGGAGTTCCGCCAGTGCAACCTCGGTCCCCCACTCGCACCAGGGGGGCCCAGCCTGAGGCCGAGGTTGTCATTGCAGCTTGCCGTTCCACGTCGGACGAGCTGTCACCAGGCCTCCCTGTTGGTTGCATTTGCCTCCCTTGTCTGAAGGTAAACTTTAAATTCCATTTCTTGTGTTTATTCTCCATATTGTCCCAGGGATGATCTTTGGCTGACTTAATCTTGCTCCAGAACTACAAGCCCTCACAAGTCTTTGTCTCCAGCACCACACCCAGGGCTCCAGCACTGCAACCCGGTCCCCCACTCACACCAGGGGGGCCCAGCCTGAGGCTGATTTTGTCATTGCAGTCTGCCGTCCCATGTCGGACGCGCTGTCCCCAGGCCTCCCTGTTGGTTGCATTTGCCTCCCTTGTCTGAAGGTAAACTTTAAATTCCATTTCTTGAGTTTATTCTCCATATTGTCCCTGGGATGATCTTTGGCTGACATAATCTTTCTCCAGAACTACAAGCCCTCACCAGCCTTTGTCTTCACCATCGCACCCAGAGCTCTGGCCTGCAACCCGGTCAGCCACTCGCACCAGGGGGCCCAGCCTGAGGCTGAGTTTGTCATTGCAGTGTGCCCAGAACTACAAGCCCTCACCAGCCTTTGTCTTCACCATCGCACCCAGAGCTCTGGCCTGCAACCCGGTCAGCCACTCGCACCAGGGGGGCCCAGCCTAAGGCCGAGGTTGTCATTGCAGTGTGCCGTCCCACATCGGACGCGCTGTCACCAGGCCTCCCTGTTGGTTGCATTTGCCTCCCTTGTCTGAAAGTAAACTTTAAATTCCCTTTCTTGAGTTTATTCTCCATATTGTCCCTGGGATGATCTACGGCTGACTTAATCTGGCTCCAGAACTACAAGCCCTCACCAGCATGCGACTCCAGGCTACCCTGGGGCTCCAGCCAGGGCTCCAGCACTGCTGCCCGGTCCCCCACTCTCACCAGGGGTGCCCAGCCTTAGGCGGTGGTTGTCGTTGTAGTGGGCGTCGCCCTCTCGATCAAGCTTTCCCCAGGCCTCCCTGTTGGTTGCATTTGCCTCCCTTGTCTGAAGGTAAACTTTGAATTACATTTCTTGAGTTTTTTTCCATATTGTCCCTGGGATGATCTTTGGCTGACATAATCTTTCTCCAGAACTACAAGCCCTCACCAGCCTTTGTCTTCACCATCACACCCAGAGCTCTGGCCTACAACCCGGTCACCCACTCGCACCAAGGGGGCCCAGCCTGAGGCCGAGTTTGTCATTGCAGTGTGCCGTTCCATGTCGGACGCGCTGTCACCAGGCCTCCCTGTTGGTTGCATTTGCCTCCCTTGTCTGAAGGTAAACTTTAAATTCCATTTCTTGAGTTTATTCTCCATATTGTCCCTGGGATGATCTACGGCTGACTTAATCTGGCTCCAGAACTACAAGCCCTCACCAGCATGTGACTCCAGGTTACCCTTGGGCTCCAGCCAGGGCTCAAGCACTGCTGCCCGGTCCCCCACTCTCACCAGGGGGGCCCAGCCTTAGGCGGTGGTTGTCGTTGCAGTGGGCGTCGCCCTCTCGATCAAGCTTTCCCCAGGCCTCCCTGTTGGTTGCATTTGCCTCCCTTGTCTGAAGGTAAACTTTAAATTACATTTCTTGAGTTTATTTTCCATATTGTCCCTGGGATGATCTTTGGCTGACATAATCTTTCTCCAGAATGACAAGCCCTCACCAGCATTTGTCTTCACCATCGCACCCAGAGCTCTGGCCTGCAACCCGGTCACCCACTCGCACCAAGGGGGCCCAGCCTGAGGCCGAGTTTGTCATTGCAGTGTGCCGTTCCATGTCGTACGCGCTGTCACCAGGCCTCCCTGTTGGTTGCATTTGCCTCCCTTGTCTGAAGGTAAACTTTAAATTACATTTCTAGAGTTTATTCTCCATATTGTCCCTGGGATGATCTTTGGCTGACCTAATCTTTCTCCAGAACTACAAGCCCTCACCAGCCTTTGTCTTCACCATCGCACCCAGAGCTCTGGCCTGCAACCCGGTCAGCCACTCGCACCAGGGGGGCCCAGCCTGAGGCTGAGTTTGTCATTGCAGTGTGCCCAGAACTACAAGCCCTCACCAGCCTTTGTCTTCACCATCGCACCCAGAGCTCTGGCCTGCAACCCGGTCAGCCACTCGCACCAGGGGGGCCCAGCCTGAGGCCGAGTTTGTCATTGCAGAGTGCTCTCCCATGTCGGACGCGCTGTCACCAGGCCTCCCTGTTGGTTGCATTTGCCTCCCTTGTCTGAAGGTAAACTTTAAATTCCATTTCTTGAGTTTATTCTCCATATTGTCCCTGGGATGATCTACGGCTGACTTAATCTTGCTCCAGAACTACAAGCCCTCACCAGCATGTGACTCCAGGCCACCCTGGGGCTCCAGCCAGGGCTCCAGCACTGCTGCCCGGTCCCCCACTCTCACCAGGGGTGCCCAGCCTTAGGGGGTGGTTGTCGTTGCAGTGGGCGTCGCCCTCTCGATCAAGCTTTCCCCAGGCCTCCCTGTTGGTTGCATTTGCCTCCCTTGTCTGAAGGTAAACTTTAAATTCCATTTCTTGAGTTTATTCTCCATATTGTCCCTGGGATGATCTACGGCTGACTTTATCTTGCTCCAGAACTACAAGCCCTCACCAGCATGTGACTCCAGGCCAGACCGGGGTTCCAGCCAGGGCTCCAGCACTGCTGCCCGGTCTCCCACCCTCACCAGGGGTGTCCAGCCTTAGGGGGTGGTTGTCGTTGCAGTGGGCGTCGCCCTCTCGATCAAGCTTTCCCCAGGCCTCCCTGTTGGTTGCATTTGCCTCCCTTGTCTGAAAGTAAACTTTAAATTACATTTCTTGAGTTTATTCTCCATATTGTCCCTGCGATGATCTTTGGCTGACATAATCTTTCTCCAGAACTACAAGCCCTCACCAGCCTTTGTCTTCAGCACCGCACCAGGAGTTCCGCCAGTGCAACCTCGGTCCCCCACTCGCACCAGGGGGGCCCAGCCTGAGGCCGAGGTTGTCATTGCAGTGTGCCGTCCCACATCGGACGCGCTGTCACCAGGCCTCCCTGTTGGTTGCATTTGCCTCCCTTGTCTGAAGGTAAACTTTAAATTCCCTTTCTTGAGTTTATTCTCCATATTGTCCCTGGGATGATCTACGGCTGACTTAATCTGGCTCCAGAACTACAAGCCCTCACCAGCATGCGACTCCAGGCTACCCTGGGGCTCCAGCCAGGGCTCCAGCACTGCTGCCCGGTCCCCCACTCTCACCAGGGGTGCCCAGCCTTAGGCGGTGGTTGTCGTTGCAGT
Organism: Nelusetta ayraudi; assembly: GCF_046127955.1. Classification (NCBI taxonomy): domain Eukaryota; kingdom Metazoa; phylum Chordata; class Actinopteri; order Tetraodontiformes; family Monacanthidae; genus Nelusetta; species Nelusetta ayraudi. Next base: position 1,764,453 of record NW_027466094.1, read on the forward strand.
GGGCGTCGCCCTCTCGATCAAGCTTTCCCCAGGCCTCCCTGTTGGTTGCATTTGCGTCCCTTGTCTGAAGGTAAACTTTAAATTCCCTTTCTTGAGTTTATTCTCCATATTGTCCCTGGGATGATCTTTGGCTGACCTAATCTTTCTCCAGAACTACAAGCCCTCACCAGCATGTGACTCCAGGCCACACCGGGGCTCCAGCCAGGGCTCCAGCACTGCTGCCCGGTCCCCCAGCCTCACCAGGTGTGCCCAGCCTTAGGCGGTGGTTGTCGTTGCAGTGGGCGTCGCCCTCTCGATCAAGCTTTCCCCAGGCCTCCCTGTTGGTTGCATTTGCCTCCCTTGTCTGAAGGTAAACTTTAAATTACATTTCTTGACTTTATTCTCCATATTGTCCCTGGGATGATCTACGGCTGACTTAATCTTGCTCCAGAACTACAAGCCCTCACCAGCATGTGACTCCAGGCCACCCCGGGGCTCCAGCCAGGCCTCCAGCACTGCTGCCCGGTCCCCCACTCTCACCAGGGGTGCCCAGCCTGAGGCCGAGGTTGTCATTGCAGTGTGCCGTCCCACATCGGACGCGCTGTCACCAGGCCTCCCTGTTGGTTGCATTTGCCTCCCTTGTCTGAAGGTAAACTTTAAATTCCCTTTCCTGAGTTTATTCTCCATATTGTCCCTGGGATGATCTACGGCTGACTTAATCTGGCTCCAGAACTACAAGCCCTCACCAGCATGCGACTCCAGGCTACCCTGGGGCTCCAGCCAGGGCTCCAGCACTGCTGCCCGGTCCCCCACTCTCACCAGGGGTGCCCAGCCTTAGGCGGTGGTTGTCGTTGCAGTGGGCGTCGCCCTCTCGATCAAGCTTTCCCCAGGCCTCCCTGTTGGTTGCATTTGCGTCCCTTGTCTGAAGGTAAACTTTAAATTCCCTTTCTTGAGTTTATTCTCCATATTGTCCCTGGGATGATCTTTGGCTGACCTAATCTTTCTCCAGAACTACAAGCCCTCACCAGCATGTGACTCCAGGCCACACCGGGGCTCCAGCCAGGGCTCCAGCACTGCTGCCCGGTCCCCCAGCCTCACCAGGTGTGCCCAGCCTTAGGCGGTGGTTGTCGTTGCAGTGGGCGTCGCCCTCTCGATCAAGCTTTCCCCAGGCTTTCCCCAGGCCCCCCTGTTGGTTGCATTTGCCTCCCTTGGTAAACTTTAAATTACATTTCTTGACTTTATTCTCCATATTGTCCCTGGGATGATCTTTGGCTGACATAATCTTTCTCCAGAACTAAAAGCCCTCACAAGTCTTTGTCTCCAGCACCACACCCAGGGCTCCAGCACTGCAACTCGGTCCCCCACTCACACCAGGGGTGCCCAGCCTGAGGCTGATTTTGTCATTGCAGTCTGCCGTCCCATGTCGGACGCGCTGTCCCCAGGCCTCCCTGTTGGTTGCATTTGCCTCCCTTGTCTGAAGGTAAACTTTAAATTCCATTTCTTGAGTTTATTCTCCATATTGTGCCTGGGATGATCTACGGCTGACTTAATCTTGCTCCAGAACTATAAGCCCTCACCAGCATGTGACTCCAGGCCAGACCGGGGCTCCAGCCAGCGCTCCAGCACTGTTTCCCGGTCCCCCACTCTCACCATGGGTGTCCAGCCTTAGGGGGTGGTTGTCGTTGCAGTGGGCGTCACCCTCTCGATCAAGCTTTCACCAGGCCTCCCTGTTGGTTGCATTTGCCTCCCTTGTCTGAAGGTAAACTTTAAATTACATTTCTTGAGTTTATTCTCCATATTGTCCCTGGGATGATCTTTGGCTGACATAATCTTTCTCCAGAACTACAAGCCCTCACCAGCCTTTGTCTTCACCATCGCACCCAGAGCGCTGGCCTCCAACCCGGTCAGCCACTCGCACCAGGGGGGCCCAGCCTGAGGCTGAGTTTGTCATTGCAGTGTGCCCAGAACTACAAGCCCTCACCAGCCTTTGTCTTCACCATCGCACCCAGAGCTCTGGCCTGCAACCCGGTCAGCCACTCGCACCAGGGGGGCCCAGCCTGAGGCCGAGTTTGTCATTGCAGTGTGCTCTCCCATGTCGGACGCGCTGTCACCAGGCCTCCCTGTTGGTTGCATTTGCCTCCCTTGTCTGAAGGTAAACTTTAAATTCCATTTCTTGAGTTTATTCTCCATATTGTCCCTGGGATGATCTACGGCTGACTTAATCTTGCTCCAGAACTACAAGCCCTCACCAGCATGTGACTCCAGGCCACCCTGGGGCTCCAGCCAGGGCTCCAGCACTGCTGCCCGGTCCCCCACTCTCACCAGGGGTGCCCAGCCTTAGGGGGTGGTTGTCGTTGCAGTGGGCGTCGCCCTCTCGATCAAGCTTTCCCCAGGCCTCCCTGTTGGTTGCATTTGCCTCCCTTGTCTGAAGGTAAACTTTAAATTACATTTCTTGAGTTTATTCTCCATATTGTCCCTGGGATGATCTTTGGCTGACATAATCTTTCTCCAGAACGACAAGCCCTCACCAGCCTTTGTCTTCACCATCGCACCCAGAGCTTTGTCCTGCAACCCGGTCAGACACTCGCACCAGGGGGGCCCAGCCTGAGGCCGGGTTTGTCATTGCAGTGTGCCCAGAACTACAAGCCCTCACCAGCCTTTGTCTTCACCATCGCACCCAGAGCTCTGGCCTGCAACCCGGTCACCCACTCGCACCAGGGGGGCCCTGCCTGAGGCCGAGTTTGTCATTGCAGTTTGCCGTCCCTTGTCGGACGCGCTGTCACCAGGCTTCCCTGTTGTTTGCATTTGCCTCCCTTGTCTGAAGGTAAACTTTAAATTCCATTTCTTGAGTTTATTCTCCATATTGACCCTGGGATGATCTTTGGCTGACATAATCTTTCTCCAGAACTACAAGCCCTCACCAGCCTTTGTCTTCACCATCGCACCCAGAGCTCTGGCCTGCAACCCGGTCAGCCACTCGCACCAGGGGGGCCCAGCCTGAGGCTGAGTTTGTCATTGCAGTGTGCCCAGAACTACAAGCCCTCACCAGCCTTTGTCTTCACCATCGCACCCAGAGCTCTGGCCTGCAACCCGGTCAGCCACTCGCACCAGGGGGGCCCAGCCTGAGGCCGGGTTTGTCATTGCAGTGTGCCCAGAACTACAAGCCCTCACCAGCCTTTGTCTTCACCATCGCACCCAGAGCTCTGGCCGCAACCCGGTCACCCACTCGCACCAGGGGGGCCCTGCCTGAGGCCGAGTTTGTCATTGCAGTTTGCCGTCCCTTGTCGGACGCGCTGTCACCAGGCCTCCCTGTTGGTTGCATTTGCCTCCCTTGTCTGAAGGTAAACTTTAAATTCCATTTCTTGAGTTGATTCTACATATTGTCCCTGGGATGATCTTTGGCTGACATAATCTTTCTCCAGAACTACAAGCCCTCACCAGCCTTTGTCTTCAGCACCGCACCAGGATTTCTGCCAGTGCAAACTCGGTCCCCCACTCGCACCAGGGGGGCCCAGCCTGAGGCCGAGGTTGTCATTGCAGTGTGCCGTCCCACATCGGACGCGCTGTCACCAGGCCTCCCTGTTGGTTGCATTTGCCTCCCTTGTCTGAAAGTAAACTTTAAATTCCATTTCTTGAGTTTAGTCTCCATATTGTCCCTGGGATGATCTTTGGCTGACATAATCTTTCTCCAGAACTACAAGCCCTCACAAGCCTTTGTCTCCAGCACCACACCCAGGGCTCCAGCACTGCAACCCGGTCCCCCACTCACACCAGGGGGGCCCAGCCTGAGGCTGATTTTGTCATTGCAGTGTGCCGTCCCACATCGGACGCGCTATCACCAGGCCTCCCTTTCGGTTGCATTTGCCTCCCTTGTCTGAAGGTAAACTTTAAATTCCATTTCTTGAGTTTATTCTCCATATTGTGCCTGGGATGATCTACGGCTGACTTAATCTTGCTCCAGAACTATAAGCCCTCACCAGCATGTGACTCCAGGCCAGACCGGGGCTCCAGCCAGCGCTCCAGCACTGTTTCCCGGTCCCCCACCCTCACCATGGGTGTCCAGCCTTAGGGGGTGGTTGTCGTTGCAGTGGGCGTCACCCTCTCGATCAAGCTTTCCCCAGGCCTCCCTGTTGGTTGCATTTGCCTCCCTTGTCTGAAGGTAAACTTTAAATTCCATTTCTTGAGTTTATTCTCCATATTGTCCCTGGGATGATCTTTGGCTGACATAATCTTTCTCCAGAACTACAAGCCCTCACCAGCCTTTGTCTTCACCATCGCACCCAGAGCTCTGGCCTGCAACCTTGTCACCCACTCGCACCAAGGGGGCCCAGCCTGAGGCCGAGTTTGTCAGTGCAATGTGCTGTCCCATGTCGGACGCGCTGTCACCAGGCCTCCCTGTTGGTTGCATTTGCCTCCCTTGTCTGAAGGTAAACTTTAAATTCCATTTCTTGAGTTTATTCTCCATATTGTCCCTGGGATGATCTTTGGCTGACTTAATCTTGCTCCAGAACTACAAACCCTCACCAGCCTTTGTCTTTTGCACCGCACCAGGAGTTCTGTCAGTGCAACCTCGGTCACCCACTCACACCAGGGGGGCCCAGCCTGAGGCCGAGGTTGTCATTGCAGTGTGCCGTTCCACATCGGACGCGCTGTCACCAGGCCTCCCTGTTGGTTGCATTTGCCTCCCTTGTCTGAAGGTAAACTTTAAATTCCATTTCTTGAGTTTATTCTCCATATTGTCCCTGGGATGATCTTTGGCTGACATAATCTTTCTCCAGAACTACAAGCCCTCACCAGCTTCTGTCTTCACCATCGCACCCAGAGCTACAGCACTCCAACCCGGTCCCCCACTCACACTAGGGGGGCCCAGCCTGAGGCCGAGTTTGTCATTGCAGTGTGCCGTCCCATGTCGGACGAGTTGTCACCAGGCCTCCCTGTTGGTTGCATTTGCCTCCCTTGTCTGAAGGTAAACTTTATATTCCATTTCTTGAGTTTATTCTCCATATTGTGCCTGGGATGATCTTTGGCTGACATAATCTTTCTCCAGAACTACAAGCCCTCACCAGCCTTTGTCTTCACCATCACACCCAGAGCTCTGGCCTGCAACCCGGTCACCCACTCGCACCAAGGGGGCCCAGCCTGAGGCCGAGTTTGTCATTGCAGTGTGCCGTTCCATGTCGGACGCGCTGTCACCAGGCCTCCCTGTTGGTTGCATTTGCCTCCCTTGTCTGAAGGTAAACTTTAAATTCCATTTCTTGAGTTTATTCTCCATATTGTCCCTGGGATGATCTACGGCTGACTTTATCTTGCTCCAGAACTACAAGCCCTCACCAGCATGTGACTCCAGGCCAGACCGGGGTTCCAGCCAGGCTTCCAGCACTGCTGCCCGGTCCGCCACCCTCACCAGGGGTGTCCAGCCTTAGGGGGTGGTTGTCGTTGCATTGGGCGTCGCCCTCTCTATCAAGCTTTCCCAAGGCCTCCCTGTTGGTTGCATTTGCCTCCCTTGTCTGAAGGTAAACTTTAAATTACATTTCTTGAGTTTATTCTCCATATTGTCCCTGCGATGATCTTTGGCTGACATAATCTTTCTCCAGAACTACAAGCCCTCACCAGCCTTTGTCTTCAGCACCGCACCAGGAGTTCCGCCAGTGCAACCTTGGTCCCCCACCCTCACCAGGGGTGTCCAGCCTTAGGGGGTGGTTATCGTTGCAGTGGGCGTCGCCCTCTTGATCAAGCTTTCACCAGTCCTCCCTGTTGGTTGCATTTGCCTCCCTTGTCTGAAGGTAAACTTTAAATTACATTTCTTGAGTTTATTCTCCATATTGTCCCTGGGATGATCTTTGGCTGACATAATCTTTCTCCAGAACTACAAGCCTTCACCAGCCTTTGTCTTCACCATCGCACCCAGAGCTCTGGCCTGCAACCCGGTCAGCCACTCGCACCAGGGGGGCCCAGCCTGAGGCTGAGTTTGTCATTGCAGTGTGCCCAGAACTACAAGCCCTCACCAGCCTTTGTCTTCACCATCGCACCCAGAGCTCTGGCCTGCAACCCGGTCAGCCACTCGCACCAGGGGGGCCCAGCCTGAGGCCGAGTTTGTCATTGCAGTGTGCTCTCCCATGTCGGACGCGCTGTCACCAGGCCTCCCTGTTGGTTGCATTTGCCTCCCTTGTCTGAAGGTAAACTTTAAATTCCATTTCTTGAGTTTATTCTCCATATTGTCCCTGGGATGATCTACGGCTGACTTAATCTTGCTCCAGAACTACAAGCCCTCACCAGCATGTGACTCCAGGCCACCCTGGGGCTCCAGCCAGGGCTCCAGCACTGCTGCCCGGTCCCCCACTCTCACCAGGGGTGCCCAGCCTTAGGGGGTGGTTGTCGTTGCAGTGGGCGTCGCCCTCTCGATCAAGCTTTCCCCAGGCCTCCCTGTTGGTTGCATTTGCCTCCGTTGTCTGAAGGTAAACTTTAAATTACATTTCTTGAGTTTATTCTCCATATTGTCCCTGGGATGATCTTTGGCTGACTTAATCTTGCTCCAGAACTACAAGCCCTCACAAGCCTTTGTCTCCAGCACCACACCCAGGGCTCCAGCACTGCAACCCGGTCCCCCACTCACACCAGGGGGGCCCAGCCTGAGGCTGATTTTGTCATTGCAGTGTGCCGTCCCACATCGGACGCGCTGTCACCAGGCCTCCCTGTTGGTTGCATTTGCCTCCCTTGTCTGAAGGTAAACTTTAAATTCCATTTCTTGAGTTTATTCTCCATATTGTCCCTGGGATGATCTTTGGCTGACATAATCTTTCTCCAGAACTACAAGCCCTCACCAGCTTCTGTCTTCACCATCGCACCCAGAGCTAAAGCACTCCAACCCGGTCCCCCACTCACACTAGGGGGGCCCAGCCTGAGGCCGAGTTTGTCATTGCAGTGTGCAGTCCCATGTCGGACGAGTTGTCACCAGGCCTCCCTGTTGGTTGCATTTGCCTCCCTTGTCTGAAGGTAAACTTTAAATTCCATTTCTTGAGTTTATTCTCCATATTGTCCCTGGGATGATCTTTGGCTGACATAATCTTTCTCCAGAACTACAAGCCCTCACAAGCCTTTGTCTTCAGCACCGCACCAGGAGTTCCGCCTGTGCAACCTCGGTCCCCCACTCGCACCAGGGGGGCCCAGCCTGAGTCCGAGGTTGTCATTGCAGTGTGCCGTCCCACATCGGACGCGCTGTCACCAGGCCTCCCTGTTGGTTGCATTTGCCTCCCTTGTCTGAAGGTAAACTTTAAATTCCATTTCTTGAGTTTATTCTCCATATTGTCCCTGGGATGATCTTTGGCTGACATAATCTTTCTCCAGAACTACAAGCCCTCACCAGCTTCTGTCTTCACCATCGCACCCAGAGCTAAAGCACTCCAACCCGGTCCCCCACTCACACTAGGGGGGCCCAGCCTGAGGCCGAGTTTGTCATTGCAGTGTGCAGTCCCATGTCGGACGAGTTGTCACCAGGCCTCCCTGTTGGTTGCATTTGCCTCCCTTGTCTGAAGGTAAACTTTAAATTCCATTTCTTGAGTTTATTCTCCATATTGTCCCTGGGATGATCTTTGGCTGACATAATCTTTCTCCAGAACTACAAGCCCTCACCAGCCTTTGTCTTCACCATCGCGCCCAGAGCTTTGTCCTGCAACCCGGTCAGCCACTCGCACCAGGGGGGCCCAGCCTGAGGCCGGGTTTGTCATTGCAGTGTGCCCAGAACTACAAGCCCTCACCAGCCTTTGTCTTCACCATCGCACCCAGAGCTCTGGCCGCAACCCGGTCACCCACTCGCACCAAGGGGGGCCCTGCTTGAGGCCGAGTTTGTCATTGCAGTTTGCCGTCCCTTGTCGGACGCGCTGTCACCAGGCCTCCCTGTTGGTTGCATTTGCCTCCCTTGTCTGAAGGTAAACTTTAAATTCCATTTCTTGAGTTTATTCTCCATATTGTCCCTGGGATGATCTACGGCTGACTTTATCTTGCTCCAGAACGACAAGCCCTCACCAGCCTTTGTCTTCACCATCGCACCCAGAGCTTTGTCCTGCAACCCGGTCAGCCACTCGCACCAGGGGGGCCCTGCCTGAGGCCGGGTTTGTCATTGCAGTGTGCCGTCCCATGTCGGACGCGCTGTCACCAGGCCTCCCTGTTTGTTGCATTTGCCTCCCTTGTCTGAAGGTAAACTTTAAATTCCATTTCTTGAGTTTATTCTCCATATTGTCCCTGGGATGATCTTTGGCTGACATAATCTTTCTCCAGAACTACAAGCCCTCACAAGCCTTTGTCTTCAGCACCGCACCAGGAGTTCCGCCTGTGCAACCTCGGTCCCCCACTCGCACCAGGGGGGCCCAGCCTGAGGCCGAGGTTGTCATTGCAGTGTGCCGCCTCACGTCGGACGAGCTGTCACCAGGCCTCCCTGTTGGTTGCATTTGCCTCTCTTGTCTGAAGGTAAACTTTAAATTACATTTCTTGAGTTTATTCTCCATATTGTCCCTGGGATGATCTTTGGCTGACTTAATCTTGCTCCAGAACTACAAGCCCTCACAAGTCTTTGTCTCCAGCACCACACCCAGGGCTCCAGCACTGCAACCCGGTCCCCCACTCACACCGGGGGGGCCCAACCTGAGGCTGATTTTGTCTTTGCAGTCTGCCGTCCCATGTCGGACGCGCTGTCACCAGGCCTCCTTGTTGGTTGCATTTGCCTCCCTTGTCTGAAGGTAAACTTTAAATTCCATTTCTTGAGTTTATTCTCCATATTGTCCCTGGGATGATCTTTCGCTGACATAATCTTTCTCCAGAACTACAAGCCCTCACCAGCCTTTGTCTTCACCATCGCACCCAGAGCTCTGGCCTGCAACCCGGTCAGCCACTCGCACCAGGGGGGCCCAGCCTGAGGCCTAGTTTTTCATTGCAGTGTGCCGTCCCATGTCGGACGTGCTGTCACCAGGCCTCCCTGTTGGTTGCATTTGCCTCCCTTGTCTGAAGGTAAACTTTAAATTCCATTTCTTGAGTTTATTCTCCATATTGTCCCTTGGATGATCTTTGGCTGACATAATCTTTCTCCTTAACTACAAGCCCTCACCAGCATGTGACTCCAGGCCACCCTGGGGCTCCAGCCAGGGCTCCAGCACTGCTGCCCGGTACCCCACTCTCACCAGGGGGGCCCAGCCTGAGGCCGAGGTTGTCATTGCAGTGTGCCGTCCCACATCGGACGCGCTGTCACCATGCCTCCCTGTTGGTTGCATTTGCCTCCCTTGTCTGAAGGTAAACTTTAAATTCCATTTCTTGGGTTTATTCTCCATATTGTCCCTGGGATGATCTTTGGCTGACATAATCTTTCTCCAGAACTACAAGCCCTCACCAGCCTTTGTCTTCACCATCGCACCCAGAGCTCTGGCCTGCTACCCGGTCAGCCACTGGCACCAGGGGGGCCCAGCCTAAGGCCGAGTTTGTCATTGCAGTGTGCCGTCCCATGTCGGACGCGCTGTCATCAGGCCTCCTTTTTGGTTGCATTTGCCTCCCTTGTCTGAAGGTAAACTTTAAATTCCATTTCTTGAGTTTATTCTCCATATTGTCCCTGGGATGATCTTTGGCTGACATAATCTTTCTCCAAAACTACAAGCCCTCACCAGCCTTTGTCTTCAGCACCGCACCAGGATTTCTGCCAGTGCAACCTCGGTCCCCCACTCGCACCAGGGGGGCCCAGCCTGAGGCCGAGGTTGTCATTGCAGCTTGCCGTTCCACGTCGGACGAGCTGTCACCAGGCCTCCCTGTTGGTTGCATTTGCCTCCCTTGTCTGAAGGTAAACTTTAAATTCCATTTCTTGTGTTTATTCTACATATTGTCCCAGGGATGATCTTTGGCTGACTTAATCTTGCTCCAGAACTACAAGCCCTCTCAAGTCTCTGTCTCCAGCACCACACCCAGGGCTCCAGCACTGCAACCCGGTTCCCCACTCACACCAGGGGGGCCCAGCCTGAGGCTGATTTTGTCATTGCAGTCTGCCGTCCCATGTCGGACGCGCTGTCCCCAGGCTTCCCTGTTGGTTGCATTTGCCTCCCTTGTCTGAAGGTAAACTTTAAATTCCATTTCTTGAGTTTATTCTCCATATTGTCCCTGGGATGATCTTTGGCTGACATAATCTTTCTCCAGAACTACAAGCCCTCACCAGCCTTTGTCTTCACCATCGCACCCAGAGCTATGGCCTGCAACCCGGTCAGCCACTCGCACCAGGGGGGCCCAGCCTGAGGCCGAGGTTGTCATTGCAGTGTGCCGTCCCTTGTCGGATGCGCTGTCACCAGGCCTCCCTGTTGGTTGCATTTGCCTCCCTTGTCTGAAGGTAAACTTTAAATTCCATTTCTTGAGTTTAGTCTCCATATTGTCCCTGGGATGATCTTTGGCTGACATAATCTTTCTCCAGAACTACAAGCCCTCACAAGCCTTTGTCTCCAGCACCACACCCAGGGCTCCAGCACTGCAACCCGGTCCCCCACTCACACCAGGGGGGCCCAGCCTGAGGCTGATTTTGTCATTGCAGTGTGCCGTCCCACATCGGACGCGCTATCACCAGGCCTCCCTTTCGGTTGCATTTGCCTCCCTTGTCTGAAGGTAAACTTTAAATTCCATTTCTTGAGTTTATTCTCCATATTGTGCCTGGGATGATCTACGGCTGACTTCATCTTGCTCCAGAACTATAAGCCCTCACCAGCATGTGACTCCAGGCCAGACCGGGGCTCCAGCCAGCGCTCCAGCACTGTTTCCCGGTCCCCCACCCTCACCATGGGTGTCCAGCCTTAGGGGGTGGTTGTCGTTGCAGTGGGCGTCACCCTCTCGATCAAGCTTTCCCCAGGCCTCCCTGTTGGTTGCATTTGCCTCCCTTGTCTGAAGGTAAACTTTAAATTCCATTTCTTGAGTTTATTCTCCACATTGTCCTTGGGATGATCTTTGGCTGACATAATCTTTCTCCAGAACTACAAGCCCTCACCAGCCTTTGTCTTCACCATCGCACCCAGAGCTCTGGCCTGCAACCTTGTCACCCACTCGCACCAAGGGGGCCCAGCCTGAGGCCGAGTTTGTCAGTGCAATGTGCTGTCCCATGTCGGACGCGCTGTCACCAGGCCTCCCTGTTGGTTGCATTTGCCTCCCTTGTCTGAAGGTAAACTTTAAATTCCATTTCTTGAGTTTATTCTCCATATTGTCCCTGGGATGATCTTTGGCTGACTTAATCTTGCTCCAGAACTACAAGCCCTCACCAGCCTTTGTCTTCACCATCGCACCCAGAGTTCTGGCCTGCAACCCGGTCAGCCACTCGCACCAGGGGGGCCCAGCCTGAGGCTGAGTTTGTCATTGCAGTGTGCCCAGAACTACAAGCCCTCACCAGCCTTTGTCTTCACCATCGCACCCAGAGCTCTGGCCTGCAACCCGGTCAGCCACTCGCACCAGGGGGGCCCAGCCTGAGGCCGAGTTTGTCATTGCAGTGTGCTCTCCCATGTCGGACGCGCTGTCACCAGGCCTCCCTGTTGGTTGCATTTGCCTCCCTTGTCTGAAGGTAAACTTTAAATTCCATTTCTTGAGTTTATTCTCCATATTGTCCCTGGGATGATCTACGGCTGACTTAATCTTGCTCCAGAACTACAAGCCCTCACCAGCATGTGACTCCAGGCCACCCTGGGGCTCCAGCCAGGGCTCCAGCACTGCTGCCCGGTCCCCCACTCTCACCAGGGGTGCCCAGCCTTAGGGGGTGGTTGTCGTTGCAGTGGGCGTCGCCCTCTCGATCAAGCTTTCCCCAGGCCTCCCTGTTGGTTGCATTTGCCTCCCTTGTCTGAAGGTAAACTTTAAATTACATTTCTTGAGTTTATTCTCCATATTGTCCCTGGGATGATCTTTGGCTGACATAATCTTTCTCCAGAACGACAAGCCCTCACCAGCCTTTGTCTTCACCATCGCACCCAGAGCTTTGTCCTGCAACCCGGTCAGCCACTCGCACCAGGGGGGCCCAGCCTGAGGCCGGGTTTGTCATTGCAGTGTGCCCAGAACTACAAGCCCTCACCAGCCTTTGTCTTCACCATCGCACCCAGAGCTCTGGCCGCAACCCGGTCACCCACTCGCACCAGGGGGGCCCTGCCTGAGGCCGAGTTTGTCATTGCAGTTTGCCGTCCCTTGTCGGACGCGCTGTCACCAGGCCTCCCTGTTGGTTGCATTTGCCTCCCTTGTCTGAAGGTAAACTTTAAATTCCATTTCTTGAGTTGATTCTACATATTGTCCCTGGGATGATCTTTGGCTGACATAATCTTTCTCCAGAACTACAAGCCCTCACCAGCCTTTGTCTTCAGCACCGCACCAGGATTTCTGCCAGTGCAAACTCGGTCCCCCACTCGCACCAGGGGGGCCCAGCCTGAGGCCGAGGTTGTCATTGCAGTGTGCCGTCCCACATCGGACGCGCTGTCACCAGGCCTCCCTGTTGGTTGCATTTGCCTCCCTTGTCTGAAGGTAAACTTTAAATTCCATTTCTTGAGTTTAGTCTCCATATTGTCCCTGGGATGATCTTTGGCTGACATAATCTTTCTCCAGAACTACAAGCCCTCACAAGCCTTTGTCTCCAGCACCACACCCAGGGCTCCAGCACTGCAACCCGGTCCCCCACTCACACCAGGGGGGCCCAGCCTGAGGCTGATTTTGTCATTGCAGTGTGCCGTCCCACATCGGACGCGCTATCACCAGGCCTCCCTTTCGGTTGCATTTGCCTCCCTTGTCTGAAGGTAAACTTTAAATTCCATTTCTTGAGTTTATTCTCCATATTGTGCCTGGGATGATCTACGGCTGACTTAATCTTGCTCCAGAACTATAAGCCCTCACCAGCATGTGACTCCAGGCCAGACCGGGGCTCCAGCCAGCGCTCCAGCACTGTTTCCCGGTCCCCCACCCTCACCATGGGTGTCCAGCCTTAGGGGGTGGTTGTCGTTGCAGTGGGCGTCACCCTCTCGATCAAGCTTTCCCCAGGCCTCCCTGTTGGTTGCATTTGCCTCCCTTGTCTGAAGGTAAACTTTAAATTACATTTCTTGAGTTTATTCTCCATATTGTCCCTGGGATGATCTTTGGCTGACATAATCTTTCTCCAGAACGACAAGCCCTCACCAGCCTTTGTCTTCACCATCGCACCCAGAGCTTTGTCCTGCAACCCGGTCAGCCACTCGCACCAGGGGGGCCCAGCCTGAGGCCGGGTTTGTCATTGCAGTGTGCCCAGAACTACAAGCCCTCACCAGCCTTTGTCTTCACCATCGCACCCAGAGCTCTGGCCGCAACCCGGTCACCCACTCGCACCAGGGGGGCCCTGCCTGAGGCCGAGTTTGTCATTGCAGTTTGCCGTCCCTTGTCGGACGCGCTGTCACCAGGCCTCCCTGTTGGTTGCATTTGCCTCCCTTGTCTGAAGGTAAACTTTAAATTCCATTTCTTGAGTTGATTCTACATATTGTCCCTGGGATGATCTTTGGCTGACATAATCTTTCTCCAGAACTACAAGCCCTCACCAGCCTTTGTCTTCAGCACCGCACCAGGATTTCTGCCAGTGCAAACTCGGTCCCCCACTCGCACCAGGGGGGCCCAGCCTGAGGCCGAGGTTGTCATTGCAGTGTGCCGTCCCACATCGGACGCGCTGTCACCAGGCCTCCCTGTTGGTTGCATTTGCCTCCCTTGTCTGAAGGTAAACTTTAAATTCCATTTCTTGAGTTTAGTCTCCATATTGTCCCTGGGATGATCTTTGGCTGACATAATCTTTCTCCAGAACTACAAGCCCTCACAAGCCTTTGTCTCCAGCACCACACCCAGGGCTCCAGCACTGCAACCCGGTCCCCCACTCACACCAGGGGGGCCCAGCCTGAGGCTGATTTTGTCATTGCAGTGTGCCGTCCCACATCGGACGCGCTATCACCAGGCCTCCCTTTCGGTTGCATTTGCCTCCCTTGTCTGAAGGTAAACTTTAAATTCCATTTCTTGAGTTTATTCTCCATATTGTGCCTGGGATGATCTACGGCTGACTTAATCTTGCTCCAGAACTATAAGCCCTCACCAGCATGTGACTCCAGGCCAGACCGGGGCTCCAGCCAGCGCTCCAGCACTGTTTCCCGGTCCCCCACCCTCACCATGGGTGTCCAGCCTTAGGGGGTGGTTGTCGTTGCAGTGGGCGTCACCCTCTCGATCAAGCTTTCCCCAGGCCTCCCTGTTGGTTGCATTTGCCTCCCTTGTCTGAAGGTAAACTTTAAATTACATTTCTTGAGTTTATTCTCCATATTGTCCCTGGGATGATCTTTGGCTGACATAATCTTTCTCCAGAACTACAAGCCCTCACCAGCCTTTGTCTTCACCATCGCACCCAGAGCTCTGGCCTGCAACCTTGTCACCCACTCGCACCAAGGGGGCCCAGCCTGAGGCCGAGTTTGTCAGTGCAATGTGCTGTCCCATGTCGGACGCGCTGTCACCAGGCCTCCCTGTTGGTTGCATTTGCCTCCCTTGTCTGAAGGTAAACTTTAAATTCCATTTCTTGAGTTTATTCTCCATATTGTCCCTGGGATGATCTTTGGCTGACTTAATCTTGCTCCAGAACTACAAGCCCTCACCAGCCTTTGTCTTCAGCACCGCACCAGGAGTTCCGTCAGTGCAACCTCGGTCCCCCACTCACACCAGGGGGGCCCAGCCTGAGGCCGAGGTTGTCATTGCAGTGTGCCATTCCACATCGGACGCGCTGTCACCAGGCCTCCCTGTTGGTTGCATTTGCCTCCCTTGTCTGAAGGTAAACTTTAAATTCCATTTCTTGAGTTTATTCTCCATATTGTCCCTGGGATGATCTTTGGCTGACATAATCTTTCTCCAGAACTACAAGCCCTCACCAGCTTCTGTCTTCACCATCGCACCCAGAGCTACAGCACTCCAACCCGGTCCCCCACTCACACTAGGGGGGCCCAGCCTGAGGCCGAGTTTGTCATTGCAGTGTGCCGTCCCATGTCGGACGAGTTGTCACCAGGCCTCCCTGTTGGTTGCATTTGCCTCCCTTGTCTGAAGGTAAACTTTAAATTACATTTCTTGAGTTTATTCTCCATATTGTCCCTGGGATGATCTTTAGCTGACATAATCTTTCTCCAGAACTACAAGCCCTCACCAGCCTTTGTCTTCACCATCACACCCAGAGCTCTGGCCTGCAACCCGGTCACCCACTCTCACCAAGGGGGCCCAGCCTGAGGCCGAGTTTGTCATTGCAGTGTGCCGTTCCATGTCGGACGCGCTGTCACCAGGCCTCCCTGTTGGTTGCATTTGCCTCCCTTGTCTGAAGGTAAACTTTAAATTCCATTTCTTGAGTTTATTCTCCATATTGTCCCTGGGATGATCTACGGCTGACTTTATCTTGCTCCAGAACTACAAGCCCTCACCAGCATGTGACTCCAGGCCAGACCGGGGTTCCAGCCAGGGCTCCAGCACTGCTGCCCGGTCCCCCACTCTCACCAGGGGTGCCCAGCCTTAGGGGGTGGTTGTCGTTGCAGTGGGCGTCGCCCTCTCGATCAAGCTTTCCCCAGGCCTCCCTGTTGGTTGCATTTGCCTCCCTTGTCTGAAGGTAAACTTTAAATTCCATTTCTTGAGTTTATTCTCCATATTGTCCCTGGGATGATCTTTGGCTGACTTAATCTTGCTCCAGAACTACAAGCCCTCACAAGCCTTTGTCTCCAGCACCACACCCAGGGCTCCAGCACTGCAACCCGGTCCCCCACTCACACCAGGGGGGCCCAGCCTGAGGCTGATTTTGTCATTGCAGTGTGCCGTCCCACATCGGACGCGCTGTCACCAGGCCTCCCTGTTGGTTGCATTTGCCTCCCTTGTCTGAAGGTAAACTTTAAATTCCATTTCTTGAGTTTATTCTCCATATTGTCCCTGGGATGATCTTTGGCTGACATAATCTTTCTCCAGAACTACAAGCCCTCACCAGCTTCTGTCTTCACCATCGCACCCAGAGCTACAGCACTCCAACCCGGTCCCCCACTCACACTAGGGGGGCCCAGCCTGAGGCCGAGTTTGTCATTGCAGTGTGCAGTCCCATGTCGGACGAGTTGTCACCAGGCCTCCCTGTTGGTTGCATTTGCCTCCCTTGTCTGAAGGTAAACTTTAAATTCCATTTCTTGAGTTTATTCTCCATATTGTCACTGGGATGATCTTTGGCTGACATAATCTTTCTCCAGAACTACAAGCCCTCACAAGCCTTTGTCTTCAGCACCGCACCAGGAGTTCCGCCTGTGCAACCTCCGTCCCCCACTCGCACCAGGGGGGCCCAGCCTGAGGCCGAGGTTGTCATTGCAGTGTGCCGCCTCACGTCGGACGAGCTGTCACCAGGCCTCCCTGTTGGTTGCATTTGCCTCCCTTGTCTGAAGGTAAACTTTAAATTACATTTCTTGAGTTTATTCTCCATATTGTCCCTGGGATGATCTTTGGCTGACTTAATCTTGCTCCAGAACTACAAGCCCTCACAAGTCTTTGTCTCCAGCACCACACCCAGGGCTCCAGCACTGCAACCCGGTCCCCCACTCACACCGGGGGGGCCCAACCTGAGGCTGATTTTGTCTTTGCAGTCTGCCGTCCCATGTCGGACGCGCTGTCACCAGGCCTCCTTGTTGGTTGCATTTGCCTCCCTTGTCTGAAGGTAAACTTTAAATTCCATTTCTTGAGTTTATTCTCCATATTGTCCCTGGGATGATCTTTGGCTGACATAATCTTTCTCCAGAACTACAAGCCCTCACCAGCCTTTGTCTTCACCATCGCACCCAGAGCTCTGGCCTGCAACCCGGTCAGCCACTCGCACCAGGGGGGCCCAGCCTGAGGCCTAGTTTTTCATTGCAGTGTGCCGTCCCATGTCGGACGTGCTGTCACCAGGCCTCCCTGTTGGTTGCATTTGCCTCCCTTGTCTGAAGGTAAACTTTAAATTCCATTTCTTGAGTTTATTCTCCATATTGTCCCTGGGATGATCTTTGGTTGACATAATCTTTCTCCTTAACTACAAGCCCTCACCAGCATGTGACTCCAGGCCACCCTGGGGCTCCAGCCAGGGCTCCAGCACTGCTGCCCGGTACCCCACTCTCACCAGGGGGGCCCAGCCTGAGGCCGAGGTTGTCATTGCAGTGTGCCGTCCCACATCGGACGCGCTGTCACCATGCCTCCCTGTTGGTTGCATTTGCCTCCCTTGTCTGAAGGTAAACTTTAAATTCCATTTCTTGAGTTTATTCTCCATATTGTCCCTGGGATGATCTTTGGCTGACATAATCTTTCTCCAGAACTACAAGCCCTCACCAGCCTTTGTCTTCACCATCGCACCCAGAGCTCTGGCCTGCTACCCGGTCAGCCACTGGCACCAGGGGGGCCCAGCCTAAGGCCGAGTTTGTCATTGCAGTGTGCCGTCCCATGTCGGACGCGCTGTCATCAGGCCTCCTTTTTGGTTGCATTTGCCTCCCTTGTCTGAAGGTAAACTTTAAATTCCATTTCTTGTGTTTATTCTCCATATTGTCCCAGGGATGATCTTTGGCTGACTTAATCTTGCTCCAGAACTACAAGCCCTCACAAGTCTTTGTCTCCAGCACCACACCCAGGGCTCCAGCACTGCAACCCGGTTCCCCACTCACACCAGGGGGGCCCAGCCTGAGGCTGATTTTGTCATTGCAGTCTGCCGTCCCATGTCGGACGCGCTGTCCCCAGGCTTCCCTGTTGGTTGCATTTGCCTCCCTTGTCTGAAGGTAAACTTTAAATTCCATTTCTTGAGTTTATTCTCCATATTGTCCCTGGGATGATCTTTGGCTGACATAATCTTTCTCCAGAACGACAAGCCCTCACCAGCCTTTGTCTTCACCATCGCACCCAGAGCTCTGGCCTGCAACCCGGTCAGCCACTCGCACCAGGGGGGCCCAGCCTGAGGCTGAGTTTGTCATTGCAGTGTGCCCAGAACTACAAGCCCTCACCAGCCTTTGTCTTCACCATCGCACCCAGAGCTCTGGCCTGCAACCTGGTCAGCCACTCGCACCAGGGGGGCACAGCCTGAGGCCGAGTTTGTCATTGCAGTGTGCTCTCCTATGTCGGACGCGCTGTCACCAGGCCTCCCTGTTGGTTGCATTTGCCTCCCTTGTCTGAAGGTAAACTTTAAATTCCATTTCTTGAGTTTATTCTCCATATTGTCCCTGGGATGATCTACGGCTGACTTAATCTTGCTCCAGAACTACAAGCCCTCACCAGCATGTGACTCCAGGCCACCCTGGGGCTCCAGCCAGGGCTCCAGCACTGCTGCCCAGTCCCCCACTCTCACCAGGGGTGCCCAGCTTTAGGGGGTGGTTGTCGTTGCAGTGGGCGTCGCCCTCTCGATCGAGCTTTCCCCAGGCCTCCCTGTTGGTTGCATTTGCCTCCCTTGTCTGAAGGTAAACGTTAAATTACATTTCTTGAGTTTATTCTCCATATTGTCCCTGGGATGATCTTTGGCTGACATAATCTTTCTCCAGAACGACAAGCCCTCACCAGCCTTTGTCTTCACCATCGCACCCAGAGCTTTGGCCTGCAACCCGGTCAGCCACTCGCACCAGGGGGGCCCAGGCTGAGGCCGGGTTTGTCATTGCAGTGTGCCCAGAAATACAAGCCCTCACCAGCCTTTGTCTTCACCATCGCACCCAGAGCTCTGGCCTGCAACCCGGTCACCCACTCGCACCAGGGGGGCCCTGCCTGAGGCCGAGTTTGTCATTGCAGTTTGCCGTCCCTTGTCGGACGCGCTGTCATCAGGCTTCCCTGTTGGTTGCATTTGCCTCCCTTGTCTGAAGGTAAACTTTAAATTCCATTTCTTGAGTTTATTCTCCATATTGTCCCTGGGATGATCTTTGGCTGACATAATCTTTCTCCAGAACTACAAGCCCTCACCAGCCTTTGTCTTCAGCATCGCACCCAGAGCTATGGCCTGCAACCCGGTCAGCCACTCGCACCAGGGGGGCCCAGCCTGAGGCCGAGGTTGTCATTGCAGTGTGCCGTCCCTTGTCGGACGCGCTGTCACCAGGCCTCCCTGTTGGTTGCATTTGCCTCCCTTGTCTGAAGGTAAACTTTAAATTCCATTTCTTGGGTTTAGTCTCCATATTGTCCCTGGGATGATCTTTGGCTGACATAATCTTTCTCCAGAACTACAAGCCCTCACAAGCCTTTGTCTCCAGCACCACACCCAGGGCTCCAGCACTGCAACCCGGTCCCCCACTCACACCAGGGGGGCCCAGCCTGAGGCTGATTTTGTCATTGCAGTGTGCCGTCCCACATCGGACGCGCTATCACCAGGCCTCCCTTTCGGTTGCATTTGCCTCCCTTGTCTGAAGGTAAACTTTAAATTCCATTTCTTGAGTTTATTCTCCATATTGTGCCTGGGATGATCTACGGCTGACTTCATCTTGCTCCAGAACTATAAGCCCTCACCAGCATGTGACTCCAGGCCAGACCGGGGCTCCAGCCAGCGCTCCAGCACTGTTTCCCGGTCCCCCACCCTCACCATGGGTGTCCAGCCTTAGGGGGTGGTTGTCGTTGCAGTGGGCGTCACCCTCTCGATCAAGCTTTCCCCAGGCCTCCCTGTTGGTTGCATTTGCCTCCCTTGTCTGAAGGTAAACTTTAAATTCCATTTCTTGAGTTTTTTCTCCACATTGTCCCTGGGATGATCTTTGGCTGACATAATCTTTCTCCAGAACTACAAGCCCTCACCAGCCTTTGTCTTCACCATCGCACCCAGAGCTCTGGCCTGCAACCTTGTCACCCACTCGCACCAAGGGGGCCCAGCCTGAGGCCGAGTTTGTCAGTGCAATGTGCTGTCCCATGTCGGACGCGCTGTCACCAGGCCTCCCTGTTGGTTGCATTTGCCTCCCTTGTCTGAAGGTAAACTTTAAATTCCATTTCTTGAGTTTATTCTCCATATTGTCCCTGGGATGATCTTTGGCTGACTTAATCTTGCTCCAGAACTACAAGCCCTCACCAGCCTTTGTCTTCACCATCGCACCCAGAGTTCTGGCCTGCAACCCGGTCAGCCACTCGCACCAGGGGGGCCCAGCCTGAGGCTGAGTTTGTCATTGCAGTGTGCCCAGAACTACAAGCCCTCACCAGCCTTTGTCTTCACCATCGCACCCAGAGCTTTGGCCTGCAACCCGGTCAGCCACTCGCACCAGGTGGGCCCAGCCTGAGGCCGAGTTTGTCATTGCAGTGTGCTCTCCCATGTCGGACGCGCTGTCACCAGGCCTCCCTGTTGGTTGCATTTGCCTCCCTTGTCTGAAGGTAAACTTTAAATTCCATTTCTTGAGTTTATTCTCCATATTGTCCCTGGGATGATCTACGGCTGACTTAATCTTGCTCCAGAACTACAAGCCCTCACCAGCATGTGACTCCAGGCCACCCTGGGGCTCCAGCCAGGGCTCCAGCACTGCTGCCCGGTCCCCCACTCTCACCAGGGGTGCCCAGCCTTAGGGGGTGGTTGTCGTTGCAGTGGGCGTCGCCCTCTCGATCAAGCTTTCCCCAGGCCTCCCTGTTGGTTGCATTTGCCTCCCTTGTCTGAAGGTAAACTTTAAATTACATTTCTTGAGTTTATTCTCCATATTGTCCCTGGGATGATCTTTGGCTGACTTAATCTTGCTCCAGAACTACAAGCCCTCACCAGCCTTTGTCTTCACCATCGCACCCAGAGTTCTGGCCTGCAACCCGGTCAGCCACTCGCACCAGGGGGGCCCAGCCTGAGGCTGAGTTTGTCATTGCAGTGTGCCCAGAACTACAAGCCCTCACCAGCCTTTGTCTTCACCATCGCACCCAGAGCTTTGGCCTGCAACCCGGTCAGCCACTCGCACCAGGGGGGCCCAGCCTGAGGCCGAGTTTGTCATTGCAGTGTGCTCTCCCATGTCGGACGCGCTGTCACCAGGCCTCCCTGTTGGTTGCATTTGCCTCCCTTGTCTGAAGGTAAACTTTAAATTCCATTTCTTGAGTTTATTCTCCATATTGTCCCTGGGATGATCTACGGCTGACTTAATCTTGCTCCAGAACTACAAGCCCTCACCAGCATGTGACTCCAGGCCACCCTGGGGCTCCAGCCAGGGCTCCAGCACTGCTGCCCGGTCCCCCACTCTCACCAGGGGTGCCCAGCCTTAGGGGGTGGTTGTCGTTGCAGTGGGCGTCGCCCTCTCGATCAAGCTTTCCCCAGGCCTCCCTGTTGGTTGCATTTGCCTCCCTTGTCTGAAGGTAAACTTTAAATTACATTTCTTGAGTTTATTCTCCATATTGTCCCTGGGATGATCTTTGGCTGACATAATCTTTCTTCAGAACGACAAGCCCTCACCAGCCTTTGTCTTCACCATCGCACTCAGAGCTTTGTCCTGCAACCCGGTCAGCCACTCGCACCAGGGGGGCCCAGCCTGAGGCCGGGTTTGTCATTGCAGTGTGCCCAGAACTACAAGCCCTCACCAGCCTTTGTCTTCACCATCGCACCCAGAGCTCTGGCCGCAACCCGGTCACCCACTCGCACCAGGGGGGCCCTGCCTGAGGCCGAGTTTGTCATTGCAGTTTGCCGTCCCTTGTCGGACGCGCTGTCACCAGGCCTCCCTGTTGGTTGCATTTGCCTCCCTTGTCTGAAGGTAAACTTTAAATTCCATTTCTTGAGTTGATTCTACATATTGTCCCTGGGATGATCTTTGGCTGACATAATCTTTCTCCAGAACTACAAGCCCTCACCAGCCTTTGTCTTCAGCACCGCACCAGGATTTCTGCCAGTGCAAACTCGGTCCCCCACTCGCACCAGGGGGGCCCAGCCTGAGGCCGAGGTTGTCATTGCAGTGTGCCGTCCCACATCGGACGCGCTGTCACCAGGCCTCCCTGTTGGTTGCATTTGCCTCCCTTGTCTGAAGGTAAACTTTAAATTCCATTTCTTGAGTTTAGTCTCCATATTGTCCCTGGGATGATCTTTGGCTGACATAATCTTTCTCCAGAACTACAAGCCCTCACAAGCCTTTGTCTCCAGCACCACACCCAGGGCTCCATCACTGCAACCCGGTCCCCCACTCACACCAGGGGGGCCCAGCCTGAGGCTGATTTTGTCATTGCAGTGTGCCGTCCCACATCGGACGCGCTATCACCAGGCCTCCCTTTCGGTTGCATTTGCCTCCCTTGTCTGAAGGTAAACTTTAAATTCCATTTCTTGAGTTTATTCTCCATATTGTCCCTGGGATGATCTTTGGCTGACATAATCTTTCTCCAGAACTACAAGCCCTCACCAGCTTCTGTCTTCACCATCGCACCCAGAGCTCCAGCACTCCAACCCGGTCCCCCACTCACACTAGGGGGGCCCAGCCTGAGGCCGAGTTTGTCATTGCAGTGTACCGTCCCATGTCGGACGAGTTGTCACCAGGCCTCCCTGTTGGTTGCATTTGCCTCCCTTGTCTGAAGGTAAACTTTAAATTACATTTCTTGAGTTTATTCTCCATATTGTGCCTGGGATGATCTTTAGCTGACATAATCTTTCTCCAGAACTGCAAGCCCTCACCAGCCTTTGTCTTCACCATCACACCCAGAGCTCTGGCCTGCAACCCGGTCACCCACTCTCACCAAGGGGGCCCAGCCTGAGGCCGAGTTTGTCATTGCAGTGTGCCGTTCCATGTCGGACGCGCTGTCACCAGGCCTCCCTGTTGGTTGCATTTGCCTCCCTTGTCTGAAGGTAAACTTTAAATTCCATTTCTTGAGTTTATTCTCCATATTGTCCCTGGGATGATCTTTGGCTGACATAATCTTTCTCCAGAACTACAAGCCCTCACAAGCCTTTGTCTTCAGCACCGCACCAGGAGTTCCGCCAGTGCAACCTCGGTCCCCCACTCGCACCAGGGGGGCCCAGCCTGAGGCCGAGGTTGTCATTGCAGTGTGCCGCCTCACGTCGGACGAGCTGTCACCAGGCCTCCCTGTTGGTTGCATTTGCCTCCCTTGTCTGAAGGTAAACTTTAAATTACATTTCTTGAGTTTATTCTCCATATTGTCCCTGGGATGATCTTTGGCTGACTTAATCTTGCTCCAGAACTACAAGCCCTCACAAGTCTTTGTCTCCAGCACCACACCCAGGGCTCCAGCACTGCAACCCGGTCCCCCACTCACACCGGGGGGGCCCAACCTGAGGCTGATTTTGTCATTGCAGTGTGCCGTCCCATGTCGGACGCGCTGTCACCAGGCCTCCCTGTTGGTTGCATTTGCCTCCCTTGTCTGAAGGTAAACTTTAAATTCCATTTCTTGAGTTTATTCTCCATATTGTCCCTGGGATGATCTTTGGCTGACATAATCTTTCTCCAGAACTACAAGCCCTCTCCAGCATGTGACTCCAGGCCACCCTGGGGCACCAGCCAGGGCTCCAGCACTGCTGCCCGGTCCCCCACTCTCACCAGGGGTGCCCAGCCTTAGGTGGTGGTTGTCGTTGCAGTGGGCGTCGCCCTCTCGATCAAGCTTTCCCCAGGCCTCCCTGTTGGTTGCATTTGCCTCCCTTGTCTGAAGGTAAACTTTAAATTCCATTTCTTGAGTTTATTCTCCATATTGTCCCTGGGATGATCTTTGGCTGACATAATCTTTCTCCAGAACTACAAGCCCTCACCATCTTCTGTCTTCACCATCGCACTCAGAGCTACAGCACTGCAACCCGGTCCCCCACTCACACTAGGGGGGCCCAGCCAGAGGGCAATTTTGTCATTGCAGTGTGCCGTCCCATGTCGGACGTGCTGTCACCAGGCCTCCCTGTTGGTTGCATTTGCCTCCCTTGTCTGAAGGTAAACTTTAAATTCCATTTCTTGAGTTTATTCTCCATATTGTCCCTGGAATGATCTTTGGCTGACATAATCTTTCTCCAGAACTACAAGCCCTCACCAGCCTTTGTCTTCACCATCGCACCCAGAGCTCTGGCCTGCTACCCGGTCAGCCTCTGGCACCAGGGGGGCCCAGCCTAAGGCCGAGTTTGTCATTGCAGTGTGCCGTCCCATGTCGGACGCGCTGTCATCAGGCCTACTTTTTGGTTGCATTTGCCTCCCTTGTCTGAAGGTAAACTTTAAATTCCATTTCTTGAGTTTATTCTCCATATTGTCCCTGGGATGATCTTTGGCTGACATAATCTTTCTCCAGAACTACAAGCCCTCACCAGCCTTTGTCTTCAGCACCGCACCAGGATTTCTGCCAGTGCAAAATCGGTCCCCCACTCGCACCAGGGGGGCCCAGCCTGAGGCCGAGGTTGTCATTGCAGTGTGCCGTCCCACATCGGACGCGCTGTCACCAGGCCTCCCTGTTGGTTGCATTTGCCTCCTTTGTCTGAAGGTAAACTTTAAATTCCCTTTCTTGAGTTTATTCTCCATATTGTCCCTGGGATGATCTACGGCTGACTTAATCTTTCTCCAGAACTACAAGCCCTCACCAGCATGTGACTCCAGGCCACCCTGGGTTTCCAGCCAAGGCTCCAGCACTGCTGCCCGGTCCCCCACTTTCACCAGGGGTTCCCAGATATAGGCGGTGGTTGTCGTTGCAGTGGGCGTCGCCCTCTCGATCAAGTTTTCCCCAGGGCCTCCCTGTTGGTTGTATTTGCCTCC
This sequence comes from Nelusetta ayraudi, assembly GCF_046127955.1. NCBI lineage: Eukaryota > Metazoa > Chordata > Actinopteri > Tetraodontiformes > Monacanthidae > Nelusetta > Nelusetta ayraudi. The sequence continues at coordinate 1,789,064 of NW_027466094.1, forward strand.
CTTGTCTGAAGGTAAACTTTAAATTCCATTTCTTGAGTTTATTCTCCATATTGTCCCTGGGATGATCTTTGGCTGACTTAATCTTGCTCCAGAACTACAAGCCCTCACAAGCCTTTGTCTCCAGCACCACACCCAGGGCTCCAGCACTGCAACTCGGTCCCCCACTCACACCAGGGGTGCCCAGCCTGAGGCTAATTTTGTTATTGCAGTGTGCCGTCCCATGTCGGACGAGTTGTCACCAGGCCTCCCTGTTGGTTGCATTTGCCTCCCTTGTCTGAAGGTAAACTTTAAATTCCATTTCTTGAGTTTATTCTCCATATTGTCCCTGGGATGATCTTTGGCTGACATAATCTTTCTCCGGAACTACAAGCCCTCACCAGCCTCTGTCTTCACCATCGCACCCAGAGCTCCAGCACTGCAACCCGGTCCCCCACTCACACTAGGGGGGCCTAGCCTGAGGGCAATTTTGTCATTGCAGTGTGCCGCCCCACATCGGACGCGCTGTCACCAGGCCTCCCTGTTGGTTGCATTTGCCTCCCTTGTCTGAAGGTAAACTTTAAATTCCATTTCTTGAGTTTATTTTCCATATTGTCCCTGGGATGATCTTTGGCTGACATAATCTTTCTCCAGAACTACAAGCCCTCATAAGCCTTTGTCTCCAGCACCACACCCCGGGCTCCAGCACTGCAACCCGGTCCCCCACTCACACCAGGGGGGCCCAGCCTGAGGCTGATTTTGTCATTGCAGTGTGTCGTCCCACATCGGACGCGCTATCACCAGGCCTCCCTGTTGGTTGCATTTGCCTCTCTTTTCTGAAGGTAAACTTTGAATTACATTTCTTGAGTTTATTCTCCATATTGTGCCTGGGATGATCTACGGCTGACTTAATCTTGCTCCAGAAATATAAGCCCTCACCAGCACGTGATTCCAGGCCACCTTGGGGCTCCAACCAGGGCTCCAGCACTGCTGCCCGGTCCCCCACCCTCACCAGGGGTGCCCAGCCTTAGGCGGTTGTTGTCGTTGCAGTGGGCGTCGCCCTCTCGATCAAGCTTTCCCCAGGCCTCCCTGTTGGTTGCATTTGCCCCCCTTGTCTGAAGGTAAACTTTAAATTCCATTTCTTGTGTTTATTCTCCATATTGTCCCTGGGATGATCTTTGGCTGACATAATCTTTCTCCAGAACTACAAGCCCTCACCAGTCTTTGTCTTCACCATCGCACCCAGAGCTCTGGCCTGTAACCCGGTCAGCCACTGGCACTAGGGTGGCCCAGTCTGAGACTGAGGTTGTCATTGCAGTGTGCCGTCCCACATTGGACGCGCTGTCACCAGACCTCCCTGTTGGTTGCATTTGCCTCCCTTGTCTGAAGGTAAACTTTAAATTACATGTCTTGAGTTTATACTCCATATTGTCCCTGGGATGATCTACGGCTGACTTTATCTTGCTCCAGAACTACAAGCCCTCACCAGCATGTGACTCCAGGCCAGACCGGGGTTCCAGCCAGGGCTCCAGCACTGCTGCCCGGTCTCCCACCCTCACCAGGGGTGTCCAGCCTTAGGGGGTGGTTGTCGTTGCAGTGGGCGTCGCCCTCTCGATCAAGCTTTCCCCAGGCCTCCCTGTTGGTTGCATTTGCCTCCCTTGTCTGAAGGTAAACTTTAAATTCCATTTCTTGAGTTTATTCTCCATATTGTCCCTGCGTTGATCTTTGGCTGACATAATCTTTCTCCAGAACTACAAGCCCTCACCAGCCTTTGTCTTCAGCACCGCACCAGGAGTTCCGCCAGTGCAACCTCGGTCCCCCACTCGCACCAGGGGGGCCCAGCCTGAGGCCGAGGTTGTCATTGCAGTGTGCCGTCCCACATCGGACGCGCTGTCACCAGGCCTCCCTGTTGGTTGCATTTGCCTCCCTTGTCTGAAGGTAAACTTTAAATTCCCTTTCTTGAGTTTATTCTCCATATTGTCCCTGGGATGATCTACGGCTGACTTAATCTGGCTCCAGAACTACAAGCCCTCACCAGCATGCGACTCCAGGCTACCCTGGGGCTCCAGCCAGGGCTCAAGCACTGCTGCCCGGTCCCCCACTCTCACCAGGGGTGCCCAGCCTTAGGCGGTGGTTGTCGTTGTAGTGGGCGTCGCCCTCTCGATCAAGCTTTCCCCAGGCCTCCCTGTTGGTTGCATTTGCCTCCCTTGTCTGAAGGTAAACTTTGAATTACATTTCTTGAGTTTTTTTCCATATTGTCCCTGGGATGATCTTTGGCTGACATAATCTTTCTCCAGAACTACAAGCCCTCACCAGCCTTTGTCTTCACCATCACACCCAGAGCTCTGGCCTGCAACCCGGTCACCCACTCGCACCAAGGGGGCCCAGCCTGAGGCCGAGGTTGTCATTGCAGTGTGCCGTTCCATGTCGGACGCGCTGTCACCAGGCCTCCCTGTTGGTTGCATTTGCCTCCCTTGTCTGAAGGTAAACTTTAAATTCCATTTCTTGAGTTTATTCTCCATATTGTCCCTGGGATGATCTACGGCTGACTTAATGTGGCTCCAGAACTACAAGCCCTCACCAGCATGTGACTCCAGGCTACCCTGGGGCTCCAGCCAGGGCTCCAGCACTGCTGCCCGGTCCCCCACTCTCACCAGGGGGGCCCAGCCTTAGGCGGTGGTTGTCGTTGCAGTGGGCGTCGCCCTCTCGATCAAGCTTTCCCCAGGCCTCCCTGTTGGTTGCATTTGCCTCCCTTGTCTGAAGGTAAACTTTAAATTACATTTCTTGAGTTTATTTTCCATATTGTCCCTGGGATGATCTTTGGCTGACATAATCTTTCTCCAGAACTACAAGCCCTCACCAGCCTTTGTCTTCACCATCACACCCAGAGCTCTGGCCTGCAACCCGGTTACCCACTCGCACCAAGGGGGCCCAGCCTGAGGCCGAGTTTGTCATTGCAGTGTGCCGTTCCATGTCGTACGCGCTGTCACCAGGCCTCCCTGTTGGTTGCATTTGCCTCCCTTGTCTGAAGGTAAACTTTAAATTACATTTCTAGAGTTTATTCTCCATATTGTCCCTGGGATGATCTTTGGCTGACCTAATCTTTCTCCAGAACTACAAGCCCTCACCAGCATGTGACTCCAGGCCACACCGGGGCTCCAGCCAGGGCTCCAGCACTGCTGCCCGGTCCCCCAGCCTCACCAGGTGTGCCCAGCCTTAGGCGGTGGTTGTCGTTGCAGTGGGCGTCGCCCTCTCGATCAAGCTTTCCCCAGGCCTCCCTGTTGGTTGCATTTGCCTCCCTTGTCTGAAGGTAAACTTTAAATTACATTTCTTGACTTTATTCTCCATATTGTCCCTGGGATGATCTTTGGCTGACATAATCTTTCTCCAGAACTAAAAGCCCTCACAAGCCTTTGTCTCCAGCACCACACCCAGGGCTCCAGCACTGCAACTCGGTCCCCCACTCACACCAGGGGTGCCCAGCCTGAGGCTAATTTTGTCATTGCAGTGTGCCGTCCCATGTCGGACGAGTTGTCACCAGGCCTCCCTGTTGGTTGCATTTGCCTCCCTTGTCTGAAGGTAAACTTTAAATTCCATTTCTTGAGTTTATTCTCCATATTGTCCCTGGGATGATCTTTGGCTGACATAATCTTTCTCCAGAACTACAAGCCCTCACCAGCCTTTGTCTTCACCATCGCACCCAGAGCTCTGGCCTGCAACCCGGTCAGCCACTCGCACCAGGGGGGCCCAGCCTGAGGCCGAGTTTGTCATTGCAGTGTGCCGTCCCACATCGGACGCGCTATCACCAGGCCTCCCTGTTGGTTGCATTTGCCTCCCTTGTCTGAAGGTAAACTTTAAATTCCATTTCTTGAGTTTATTCTCCATATTGTGCCGGGGATGATCTACGGCTGACTTAATCTTGCTCCAGAACTACAAGCCCTCACCAGCATGTGACTCCAGGCCAGACCGGGGCTCCAGCCAGGGCTCTAGCACTGCTGCCCGGTCCCCCACCCTCACCAGGGGTGTCCAGCCTTAGGGGGTGGTTGTCGTTGCAGTGGGCGTCGCCCTCTCGATCAAGCTTTCCCCAGGCCTCCCTGTTGGTTGCATTTGCCTCCCTTGTCTGAAGGTAAACTTTAAATTACATTTCTTGAGTCTATTTTCCATATTGTCCCTGGGATGATCTTTGGCTGACATAATCTTGCTCCAGAACTACAAGCCCTCACCATTCTTTGTCTTCACCATCGCACCCAGAGCTCTGGCCTGCAACCCGGTCACCCACTCGCACCAAGGGGCCCCATTCTGAGGCCGAGTTTGTCCTTGCAGTGTGCCGTCTCATGTCGGACGCGCTGTCACCAGGCCTCCCTGTTGGTTGCATTTGCTTCCCTTGTCTGAAGGTAAATTTTAAATTACATTTCTTGAGTTTATTCTCCATATTGTCCCTGGGATGATCTTTGGCTGACATAATCTTGCTCCAGAACTACAAGCCCTCACAAGCCTTTGTCTTCAGCACCGCACCAGGAGTTCCGCCAGTGCAACCTCGGTCCCCCACTCGCACCAGGGGGGCCCAGCCTGAGGCCGAGGTTGTCATTGCAGCTTGCCGTTCCACGTCGGACGAGCTGTCACCAGGCCTCCCTGTTGGTTGCATTTGCCTCCCTTGTCTGAAGGTAAACTTTAAATTCCATTTTGTGTGTTTATTCTCCATATTGTCCCAGGGATGATCTTTGGCTGACTTAATCTTGTTCCAGAACTACAAGCCCTCACAAGTCTTTGTCTCCAGCACCACACCCAGGGCTCCAGCACTGCAACCCGGTTCCCCACTCACACCAGGGGGGCCCAGCCTGAGGCTGATTTTGTCATTGCAGTCTGCCGTCCCATGTCGGACGCGCTGTCCCCAGGCCTCCCTGTTGGTTGCATTTGCCTCCCTTGTCTGAAGGTAAACTTTAAATTCCATTTCTTGAGTTTATTCTCCATATTGTCCCTGGGATGATCTTTGGCTGACATAATCTTTCTCCAGAACTACAAGCCCTCACCAGCCTTTGTCTTCACCATCGCACCCAGAGCTCTGGCCTGCAACCCGGTCAGCCACTCGCACCAGGGGGGCCCAGCCTGAGGCTGAGTTTGTCATTGCAGTGTGCCCAGAACTACAAGCCCTCACCAGCCTTTGTCTTCACCATCGCACCCAGAGCTCTGGCCTGCAACCCGGTCAGCCACTCGCACCAGGGGGGCCCAGCCTGAGGCCGAGTTTGTCATTGCAGTGTGTTCTCCCATGTCGGACGCGCTGTCACCAGGCCTCCCTGTTGGTTGCATTTGCCTCCCTTGTCTGAAGGTAAACTTTAAATTCCATTTCTTGAGTTTATTCTCCATATTGTCCCTGGGATGATCTACGGCTGACTTAATCTTGCTCCAGAACTACAAGCCCTCACCAGCATGTGACTCCAGGCCACCCTGGGGCTCCAGCCAGGGCTCCAGCACTGCTGTCCGGTCCCCCACTCTCACCAGGGGTGCCCAGCCTTAGGGGGTGGTTGTCGTTGCAGTGGGCGTCGCCCTCTCGATCAAGCTTTCCCCAGGCCTCCCTGTTGGTTGCATTTGCCTCCCTTGTCTGAAGGTAAACTTTAAATTACATTTCTTGAGTTTATTCTCCATATTGTCCCTGGGATGATCTACGGCTGACTTTATCTTGCTCCAGAACTACAAGCCCTCACCAGCATGTGACTCCAGGCTACCCTGGGGCTCCAGCCAGGGCTCCAGCACTGCTGCCCGGTCCCCCACTCTCACCAGGGGGGCCCAGCCTTAGGCGGTGGTTGTCGTTGAAGTGGGCGTCGCCCTCTCGATCAAGCTTTCCCCAGGCCTCCCTGTTGGTTGCATTTGCCTCCCTTGTCTGAAGGTAAACTTTAAATTCCATTTCTTGAGTTTATTCTCCATATTGTCCCTGCGTTGATCTTTGGCTGACATAATCTTTCTCCAGAACTACAAGCCCTCACCAGCCTTTGTCTTCAGCACCGCACCAGGAGTTCCGCCAGTGCAACCTCGGTCCCCCACTCGCACCAGGGGGGCCCAGCCTGAGGCCGAGGTTGTCATTGCAGTGTGCCGTCCCACATCGGACGCGCTGTCACCAGGCCTCCCTGTTGGTTGCATTTGCCTCCCTTGTCTGAAGGTAAACTTTAAATTCCCTTTCTTGAGTTTATTCTCCATATTGTCCCTGGGATGATCTACGGCTGACTTAATCTGGCTCCAGAACTACAAGCCCTCACCAGCATGCGACTCCAGGCTACCCTGGGGCTCCAGCCAGGGCTCAAGCACTGCTGCCCGGTCCCCCACTCTCACCAGGGGTGCCCAGCCTTAGGCGGTGGTTGTCGTTGTAGTGGGCGTCGCCCTCTCGATCAAGCTTTCCCCAGGCCTCCCTGTTGGTTGCATTTGCCTCCCTTGTCTGAAGGTAAACTTTGAATTACATTTCTTGAGTTTTTTTCCATATTGTCCCTGGGATGATCTTTGGCTGACATAATCTTTCTCCAGAACTACAAGCCCTCACCAGCCTTTGTCTTCACCATCACACCCAGAGCTCTGGCCTGCAACCCGGTCACCCACTCGCACCAAGGGGGCCCAGCCTGAGGCCGAGGTTGTCATTGCAGTGTGCCGTTCCATGTCGGATGCGCTGTCACCAGGCCTCCCTGTTGGTTGCATTTGCCTCCCTTGTCTGAAGGTAAACTTTAAATTCCATTTCTTGAGTTTATTCTCCATATTGTCCCTGGGATGATCTACGGCTGACTTAATGTGGCTCCAGAACTACAAGCCCTCACCAGCATGTGACTCCAGGCTACCCTGGGGCTCCAGCCAGGGCTCCAGCACTGCTGCCCGGTCCCCCACTCTCACCAGGGGGGCCCAGCCTTAGGCGGTGGTTGTCGTTGCAGTGGGCGTCGCCCTCTCGATCAAGCTTTCCCCAGGCCTCCCTGTTGGTTGCATTTGCCTCCCTTGTCTGAAGGTAAACTTTAAATTACATTTCTTGAGTTTATTTTCCATATTGTCCCTGGGATGATCTTTGGCTGACATAATCTTTCTCCAGAACTACAAGCCCTCACCAGCCTTTGTCTTCACCATCACACCCAGAGCTCTGGCCTGCAACCCGGTTACCCACTCGCACCAAGGGGGCCCAGCCTGAGGCCGAGTTTGTCATTGCAGTGTGCCGTTCCATGTCGTACGCGCTGTCACCAGGCCTCCCTGTTGGTTGCATTTGCCTCCCTTGTCTGAAGGTAAACTTTAAATTACATTTCTAGAGTTTATTCTCCATATTGTCCCTGGGATGATCTTTGGCTGACCTAATCTTTCTCCAGAACTACAAGCCCTCACCAGCATGTGACTCCAGGCCACACCGGGGCTCCAGCCAGGGCTCCAGCACTGCTGCCCGGTCCCCCAGCCTCACCAGGTGTGCCCAGCCTTAGGCGGTGGTTGTCGTTGCAGTGGGCGTCGCCCTCTCGATCAAGCTTTCCCCAGGCCTCCCTGTTGGTTGCATTTGCCTCCCTTGTCTGAAGGTAAACTTTAAATTACATTTCTTGACTTTATTCTCCATATTGTCCCTGGGATGATCTTTGGCTGACATAATCTTTCTCCAGAACTAAAAGCCCTCACAAGCCTTTGTCTCCAGCACCACACCCAGGGCTCCAGCACTGCAACTCGGTCCCCCACTCACACCAGGGGTGCCCAGCCTGAGGCTAATTTTGTCATTGCAGTGTGCCGTCCCATGTCGGACGAGTTGTCACCAGGCCTCCCTGTTGGTTGCATTTGCCTCCCTTGTCTGAAGGTAAACTTTAAATTCCATTTCTTGAGTTTATTCTCCATATTGTCCCTGGGATGATCTTTGGCTGACATAATCTTTCTCCAGAACTACAAGCCCTCACCAGCCTTTGTCTTCACCATCGCACCCAGAGCTCTGGCCTGCAACCCGGTCAGCCACTCGCACCAGGGGGGCCCAGCCTGAGGCCGAGTTTGTCATTGCAGTGTGCCGTCCCACATCGGACGCGCTATCACCAGGCCTCCCTGTTGGTTGCATTTGCCTCCCTTGTCTGAAGGTAAACTTTAAATTCCATTTCTTGAGTTTATTCTCCATATTGTGCCGGGGATGATCTACGGCTGACTTAATCTTGCTCCAGAACTACAAGCCCTCACCAGCATGTGACTCCAGGCCAGACCGGGGCTCCAGCCAGGGCTCTAGCACTGCTGCCCGGTCCCCCACCCTCACCAGGGGTGTCCAGCCTTAGGGGGTGGTTGTCGTTGCAGTGGGCGTCGCCCTCTCGATCAAGCTTTCCCCAGGCCTCCCTGTTGGTTGCATTTGCCTCCCTTGTCTGAAGGTAAACTTTAAATTACATTTCTTGAGTCTATTTTCCATATTGTCCCTGGGATGATCTTTGGCTGACATAATCTTGCTCCAGAACTACAAGCCCTCACCATTCTTTGTCTTCACCATCGCACCCAGAGCTCTGGCCTGCAACCCGGTCACCCACTCGCACCAAGGGGCCCCATTCTGAGGCCGAGTTTGTCCTTGCAGTGTGCCGTCTCATGTCGGACGCGCTGTCACCAGGCCTCCCTGTTGGTTGCATTTGCTTCCCTTGTCTGAAGGTAAATTTTAAATTACATTTCTTGAGTTTATTCTCCATATTGTCCCTGGGATGATCTTTGGCTGACATAATCTTGCTCCAGAACTACAAGCCCTCACAAGCCTTTGTCTTCAGCACCGCACCAGGAGTTCCGCCAGTGCAACCTCGGTCCCCCACTCGCACCAGGGGGGCCCAGCCTGAGGCCGAGGTTGTCATTGCAGCTTGCCGTTCCACGTCGGACGAGCTGTCACCAGGCCTCCCTGTTGGTTGCATTTGCCTCCCTTGTCTGAAGGTAAACTTTAAATTCCATTTTGTGTGTTTATTCTCCATATTGTCCCAGGGATGATCTTTGGCTGACTTAATCTTGTTCCAGAACTACAAGCCCTCACAAGTCTTTGTCTCCAGCACCACACCCAGGGCTCCAGCACTGCAACCCGGTTCCCCACTCACACCAGGGGGGCCCAGCCTGAGGCTGATTTTGTCATTGCAGTCTGCCGTCCCATGTCGGACGCGCTGTCCCCAGGCCTCCCTGTTGGTTGCATTTGCCTCCCTTGTCTGAAGGTAAACTTTAAATTCCATTTCTTGAGTTTATTCTCCATATTGTCCCTGGGATGATCTTTGGCTGACATAATCTTTCTCCAGAACTACAAGCCCTCACCAGCCTTTGTCTTCACCATCGCACCCAGAGCTCTGGCCTGCAACCCGGTCAGCCACTCGCACCAGGGGGGCCCAGCCTGAGGCTGAGTTTGTCATTGCAGTGTGCCCAGAACTACAAGCCCTCACCAGCCTTTGTCTTCACCATCGCACCCAGAGCTCTGGCCTGCAACCCGGTCAGCCACTCGCACCAGGGGGGCCCAGCCTGAGGCCGAGTTTGTCATTGCAGTGTGTTCTCCCATGTCGGACGCGCTGTCACCAGGCCTCCCTGTTGGTTGCATTTGCCTCCCTTGTCTGAAGGTAAACTTTAAATTCCATTTCTTGAGTTTATTCTCCATATTGTCCCTGGGATGATCTACGGCTGACTTAATCTTGCTCCAGAACTACAAGCCCTCACCAGCATGTGACTCCAGGCCACCCTGGGGCTCCAGCCAGGGCTCCAGCACTGCTGTCCGGTCCCCCACTCTCACCAGGGGTGCCCAGCCTTAGGGGGTGGTTGTCGTTGCAGTGGGCGTCGCCCTCTCGATCAAGCTTTCCCCAGGCCTCCCTGTTGGTTGCATTTGCCTCCCTTGTCTGAAGGTAAACTTTAAATTACATTTCTTGAGTTTATTCTCCATATTGTCCCTGGGATGATCTACGGCTGACTTTATCTTGCTCCAGAACTACAAGCCCTCACCAGCATGTGACTCCAGGCCAGACCGGGGTTCCAGCCAGGGCTCCAGCACTGCTGCCCGGTCTCCCACCCTCACCAGGGGTGTCCAGCCTTAGGGGGTGGTTGTCGTTGCAGTGGGCGTCGCCCTCTCGATCAAGCTTTCCCCAGGCCTCCCTGTTGGTTGCATTTGCCTCCCTTGTCTGAAGGTAAACTTTAAATTACATTTCTTGAGTCTATTTTCCATATTGTCCCTGGGATGATCTTTGGCTGACATAATCTTGCTCCAGAACTACAAGCCCTCACCATTCTTTGTCTTCACCATCGCACCCAGAGCTCTGGCCTGCAACCCGGTCACCCACTCGCACCAAGGGGCCCCATTCTGAGGCCGAGTTTGTCCTTGCAGTGTGCCGTCTCATGTCGGACGCGCTGTCACCAGGCCTCCCTGTTGGTTGCATTTGCTTCCCTTGTCTGAAGGTAAATTTTAAATTACATTTCTTGAGTTTATTCTCCATATTGTCCCTGGGATGATCTTTGGCTGACATAATCTTGCTCCAGAACTACAAGCCCTCACAAGCCTTTGTCTTCAGCACCGCACCAGGAGTTCCGCCAGTGCAACCTCGGTCCCCCACTCGCACCAGGGGGGCCCAGCCTGAGGCCGAGGTTGTCATTGCAGCTTGCCGTTCCACGTCGGACGAGCTGTCACCAGGCCTCCCTGTTGGTTGCATTTGCCTCCCTTGTCTGAAGGTAAACTTTAAATTCCATTTTGTGTGTTTATTCTCCATATTGTCCCAGGGATGATCTTTGGCTGACTTAATCTTGTTCCAGAACTACAAGCCCTCACAAGTCTTTGTCTCCAGCACCACACCCAGGGCTCCAGCACTGCAACCCGGTTCCCCACTCACACCAGGGGGGCCCAGCCTGAGGCTTATTTTGTCATTGCAGTCTGCCGTCCCATGTCGGACGCGCTGTCCCCAGGCCTCCCTGTTGGTTGCATTTGCCTCCCTTGTCTGAAGGTAAACTTTAAATTCCATTTCTTGAGTTTATTCTCCATATTGTCCCTGGGATGATCTTTGGCTGACATAATCTTTCTCCAGAACTACAAGCCCTCACCAGCCTTTGTCTTCACCATCACACCCAGAGCTCTGGCCTGCAACCCGGTTACCCACTCGCACCAAGGGGGCCCAGCCTGAGGCCGAGTTTGTCATTGCAGTGTGCCGTTCCATGTCGTACGCGCTGTCACCAGGCCTCCCTGTTGGTTGCATTTGCCTCCCTTGTCTGAAGGTAAACTTTAAATTACATTTCTAGAGTTTATTCTCCATATTGTCCCTGGGATGATCTTTGGCTGACCTAATCTTTCTCCAGAACTACAAGCCCTCACCAGCATGTGACTCCAGGCCACACCGGGGCTCCAGCCAGGGCTCCAGCACTGCTGCCCGGTCCCCCAGCCTCACCAGGTGTGCCCAGCCTTAGGCGGTGGTTGTCGTTGTAGTGGGCGTCGCCCTCTCGATCAAGCTTTCCCCAGGCCTCCCTGTTGGTTGCATTTGCCTCCCTTGTCTGAAGGTAAACTTTAAATTACATTTCTTGACTTTATTCTCCATATTGTCCCTGGGATGATCTTTGGCTGACATAATCTTTCTCCAGAACTAAAAGCCCTCACAAGCCTTTGTCTCCAGCACCACACCCAGGGCTCCAGCACTGCAACTCGGTCCCCCACTCACACCAGGGGGGCCCAGCCTGAGGCTAATTTTGTCATTGCAGTGTGCCGTCCCATGTCGGACGAGTTGTCACCAGGCCTCCCTGTTGGTTGCATTTGCCTCCCTTGTCTGAAGGTAAACTTTAAATTACATTTCTTGAGTTTATTCTCCATATTGTCCCTGGGATGATCTTTGGCTGACATAATCTTTCTCCAGAACTACAAGCCCTCACCAGCCTTTGTCTTCACCATCGCACCCAGAGCTCTGGCCTGCAACCCGGTCAGCCACTCGCACCAGGGGGGCCCAGCCTGAGGCCGAGTTTGTCATTGCAGTGTGCCGTCCCACATCGGACACGCTATCACCAGGCCTCCCTGTTGGTTGCATTTGCCTCCCTTGTCTGAAGGTAAACTTTAAATTCCATTTCTTGAGTTTATTCTCCATATTGTGCCGGGGATGATCTACGGCTGACTTAATCTTGCTCCAGAACTACAAGCCCTCACCAGCATGTGACTCCAGGCCAGACCGGGGCTCCAGCCAGGGCTCTAGCACTGCTGCCCGGTCCCCCACCCTCACCAGGGGTGTCCAGCCTTAGGGGGTGGTTGTCGTTGCAGTGGGCGTCGCCCTCTCGATCAAGCTTTCCCCAGGCCTCCCTGTTGGTTGCATTTGCCTCCCTTGTCTGAAGGTAAACTTTAAATTACATTTCTTGAGTCTATTTTCCATATTGTCCCTGGGATGATCTTTGGCTGACATAATCTTGCTCCAGAACTACAAGCCCTCACCATTCTTTGTCTTCACCATCGCACCCAGAGCTCTGGCCTGCAACCCGGTCACCCACTCGCACCAAGGGGCCCCATTCTGAGGCCGAGTTTGTCCTTGCAGTGTGCCGTCTCATGTCGGACGCGCTGTCACCAGGCCTCCCTGTTGGTTGCATTTGCTTCCCTTGTCTGAAGGTAAACTTTAAATTCCATTTCTTGTGTTTATTCTCCATATTGTCCCAGGGATGATCTTTGGCTGACTTAATCTTGTTCCAGAACTACAAGCCCTCACAAGTCTTTGTCTCCAGCACCACACCCAGGGCTCCAGCACTGCAACCCGGTTCCCCACTCACACCAGGGGGGCCCAGCCTGAGGCTGATTTTGTCATTGCAGTCTGCCGTCCCATGTCGGACGCGCTGTCCCCAGGCCTCCCTGTTGGTTGCATTTGCCTCCCTTGTCTGAAGGTAAACTTTAAATTCAATTTCTTGAGTTTATTCTCCATATTGTCCCTGGGATGATCTTTGGCTGACATAATCTTTCTCCAGAACTACAAGCCCTCACCAGCCTTTGTCTTCACCATCGCACCCAGAGCTCTGGCCTGCAACCCGGTCAGCCACTCGCACCAGGGGGGCCCAGCCTGAGGCTGAGTTTGTCATTGCAGTGTGCCCAGAACTACAAGCCCTCACCAGCCTTTGTCTTCACCATCGCACCCAGAGCTCTGGCCTGCAACCCGGTCAGCCACTCGCACCAGGGGGGCCCAGCCTGAGGCCGAGTTTGTCATTGCAGTGTGTTCTCCCATGTCGGACGCGCTGTCACCAGGCCTCCCTGTTGGTTGCATTTACCTCCCTTGTCTGAAGGTAAACTTTAAATTACATTTCTTGAGTTTATTCTCCATATTGTCCCTGGGATGATCTACGGCTGACTTAATCTGGCTCCAGAACTACAATCCCTCACAAGCCTTTGTCTTCAGCACCGCACCAGGAGTTCCGCCAGTGCAACCTCGGTCCCCCACTCGCACCAGGGGGGCCCAGCCTGAGGCCGAGGTTGTCATTGCAGCTTTCCGTTCCACGTCGGACGAGCTGTCACCAGGCCTCCCTGTTGGTTGCATTTGCCTCCCTTGTCTGAAGGTAAACTTTAAATTCCATTTCTTGTGTTTATTCTCCATATTGTCCCAGGGATGATCTTTGGCTGACTTAATCTTGTTCCAGAACTACAAGCCCTCACAAGTCTTTGTCTCCAGCACCACAACCAGGGCTCCAGCACTGCAACCCGGTTCCCCACTCACACCAGGGGGGCCCAGCCTGAGGCTGATTTTGTCATTGCAGTCTGCCGTCCCATGTCGGACGCGCTGTCCCCAGGCCTCCCTGTTGGTTGCATTTGCCTCCCTTGTCTGAAGGTAAACTTTAAATTCCATTTCTTGTGTTTATTCTCCATATTGTCCCTGGGATGATCTTTGGCTGACATAATCTTTCTCCAGAACTACAAGCCCTCACCAGCCTTTGTCTTCACCATCGCACCCAGAGCTCTGGCCTGCAACCCGGTCACCCACTCGCACCAGGGGGGCCCAGCCTGAGGCCGAGTTTGTCATTGCAGTGTGCTCTCCCATGTCGGACGCGCTGTCACCAGGCCTCCCTGTTGGTTGCATTTGCCTCCCTTGTCTGAAGGTAAATTTTAAATTCCATTTCTTGAGTTTATTCTCCATATTGTCCCTGGGATGATCGACGGCTGACTTAATCTTGCTCCAGAACTACAAGCCCTCACCAGCATGTGACTCCAGGCCACCCTGGGGCTCCAGCCAGGGCTCCAGCACTGCTGCCCGGTCCCCCACTCTCACCAGGGGTGCCCAGCCTTAGGCGGTGGTTGTCGTTGCAGTGGGCGTCGCCCTCTCGATCAAGCTTTCCCCAGGCCTCCCTGTTGGTTGCATTTGCCTCCCTTGTCTGAAGGTAAACTTTAAATTCCATTTCTTGAGTTTATTCTCCATATTGTCCCTGGGATGATCTTTGGCTGACATAATCTTTCTCCAGAACTACAAGCCCTCACCAGCTTCTGTCTTCACCATCGCACCCAGAGCTACAGCACTGCAACCCGGTCCCCCACTCACACTAGGGGGGCCCAGCCCTAGGCCGAGTTTGTCATTGCAGTGTGCCGTCCCATGTCGGACGACCTGTCATCAGGCTTCCCTGTTGGTTGCATTTGCCTCCCTTGTCTGAGGGTAAACTTCAAATTCCATTTCTTGAGTTTATTCTCCATATTGTCCCTGGGATGATCTACGGCTGACATAATCTTTCTCCAGAACTACAAGCCCTCACAAGCCTTTGTCTCCAGCACCACACCCAGGGCTCCAGCACTGCAACCCGGTCAGTCACTCGCACCAGGGGGGCCCAGCCTGAGGCCGAGTTTGTCATTGCAGTGTGCCCAGAACTACAAGCCCTCACCAGCCTTTGTCTTCACCATTGCACCCAGAGCTCTGGCCTGCAACTCGGTCCCCCACTCACACCAGGGGTGCCAAGCCTGAGGCTAATTTTGTCATTGCAGTGTGCCGTCCCATGTCGGACGAGTTGTCACCAGGCCTCCCTGTTGGTTGCATTTGCCTCCCTTGTCTGAAGGTAAACTTTAAATTACATTTCTTGAGTTTATTCTCCATATTGTCCCTGGGATGATCTTTGGCTGACATAATCTTTCTCCAGAACTACAAGCCCTCACAAGTCTTTGTCTCCAGCACCACAACCAGGGCTCCAGCACTGCAACCCGGTTCCCCACTCACACCAGGGGGGCCCAGCCTGAGGCTGATTTTGTCATTGCAGTCTGCCGTCCCATGTCGGACGCGCTGTCCCCAGGCCTCCCTGTTGGTTGCATTTGCCTCCCTTGTCTGAAGGTAAACTTTAAATTACATTTCTTGAGTTTATTCTCCATATTGTCCCTGGGATGATCTTTGGCTGACATAATCTTGCTCCAGAACTACAAGCCCTCACAAGCCTTTGTCTTCAGCACCGCACCAGGAGTTCCGCCAGTGCAACCTCGGTCCCCCACTCGCACCAGGGGGGCCCAGCCTGAGGCCGAGGTTGTCATTGCAGCTTGCCGTTCCACGTCGGACGAGCTGTCACCAGGCCTCCCTGTTGGTTGCATTTGCCTCCCTTGTCTGAAGGTAAACTTTAAATTCCATTTCTTGTGTTTATTCTCCATATTGTCCCAGGGATGATCTTTGGCTGACTTAATCTTGCTCCAGAACTACAAGCCCTCACAAGTCTTTGTCTCCAGCACCACACCCAGGGCTCCAGCACTGCAACCCGGTTCCCCACTCACACCAGGGGGGCCCAGCCTGAGGCTGATTTTGTCATTGCAGTCTGCCGTCCCATGTCGGACGCGCTGTCCCCAGGCTTCCCTGTTGGTTGCATTTGCCTCCCTTGTCTGAAGGTAAACCTTAAATTCCATTTCTTGAGTTTATTCTCCATATTGTCCCTGGGATGATCTTTGGCTGACATAATCTATCTCCAGAACTACAAGCCCTCACCAGCCTTTGTCTTCACCATCGCACCCAGAGCTCTGGCCTGCAACCCGGTCAGCCACTCGCACCAGGGGGGCCCAGCCTGAGGCTGAGTTTGTCATTGCAGTGTGCCCAGAACTACAAGCCCTCACCAGCCTTTGTCTTCACCATCGCACCCAGAGCTCTGGCCTGCAACCCGGTCAGCCACTCGCACCAGGGGGGCCCAGCCTGAGGCTGAGTTTGTCATTGCAGTGTGCCCAGAACTACAAGCCCTCACCAGCCTTTGTCTTCACCATCGCACCCAGAGCTCTGGCCTGCAACCCGGTCCCCCACTCGCACCAGGGGTGCCCAGCCTTAGGGGGTGGTTGTCGTTGCAGTGGGCGTCGCCCTCTCGATCAAGCTTTCCCCAGGCCTCCCTGTTGGTTGCATTTGCCTCCCTTGTCTGAAGGTAAACTTTAAATTCCATTTCTTGAGTTTATTCTCCATATTGTCCCTGGGATGATCTTTGGCTGACATAATCTTTCTCCAGAACGACAAGCCCTCACCAGCCTTTGTCTTCACCATCGCACCCAGAGCTTTGTCCTGCAACCCGGTCAGCCACTCGCACCAGGGGGGCCCAGCCTGAGGCCGGGTTTGTCATTGCAGTGTGCCGTCCCATGTCGGACGCGCTGTCACCAGGCCTCCCTGTTTGTTGCATTTGCCTCCCTTGTCTGAAGGTAAACTTTAAATTCCATTTCTTCAGTTTATTCTCCATATTGTCCCTGGGATGATCTTTGGCTGACATAATCTTTCTCCAGAACTACAAGCCCTCACCAGCCTTTGTCTTCACCATCGCACCCAGAGCTCTGGCCTGCAACCCGGTCAGCCACTCGCACCAGGGGGGCCCAGCCTGAGGCTGAGTTTGTCATTGCAGTGTGCCCAGAACTACAAGCCCTCACCAGCCTTTGTCTTCACCATCGCACCCAGAGCTCTGGCCTGCAACCTGGTCAGCCACTCGCACCAGGGGGGCCCAGCCTGAGGCCGAGTTTGTCATTGCAGTGTGCTCTCCCATGTCGGAAGCGCTGTCACCAGGCCTCCCTGTTGGTTGCATTTGCCTCCCTTGTCTGAAGGTAAACTTTAAATTCCATTTCTTGTGTTTATTCTCCATATTGTCCCAGGGATGATCTTTGGCTGACTTAATCTTGTTCCAGAACTACAAGCCCTCACAAGTCTTTGTCTCCAGCACCACAACCAGGGCTCCAGCACTGCAACCCGGTTCCCGCACCCAGAGCTCTGGCCTGCAACCTGGTCAGCCACTCGCACCAGGGGGGCCCAGCCTGAGGCTGATTTTGTCATTGCAGTGTGCCGTCCCATGTCGGACGCGCTGTCCCCAGGCCTCCCTGTTGGTTGCATTTGCCTCCCTTGTCTGAAGGTAAACTTTAAATTCCATTTCTTGAGTTCATTCTCCATATTGTGCCTGGGATGATCTACGGCTGACTTAATCTTGCTCCAGAACTACAAGCCCTCACCAGCATGTGACTCCAGGCCAGACCGGGGCTCCAGCCAGGGCTCTAGCACTGCTGCCCGGTCCCCCACCCTCACCAGGGGTGTCCAGCCTTAGGGGGTGGTTGTCGTTGCAGTGGGCGTCGCACTCTCGATCAAGCTTTCCCCAGGCCTCCCTGTTGGTTGCATTTGCCTCCCTTGTCTGAAGGTAAACTTTAAATTACATTTCTTGAGTTTATTTTCCATATTGTCCCTGGGATGATCTTTGGCTGACATAATCTTGCTCCAGAACTACAAGCCCTCACCATTCTTTGTCTTCACCATCGCACCCAGAGCTCTGGCCTGCAACCCGGTCACCCACTCGCACCAAGGGGCCCCATTCTGAGGCCGAGTTTGTCATTGCAGTGTGCCGTCCCATGTCGGACGACCTGTCACCAGGCCTCCCTGTTGGTTGCATTTGCCTCCCTTGTCTGAAGGTAAACTTTAAATTACATTTCTTGAGTTTATTCTCCATATTGTCCCTGGGATGATCTTTGGCTGACATAATCTTGCTCCAGAACTACAAGCCCTCACAAGCCTTTGTCTTCAGCACCGCACCAGGAGTTCCGCCAGTGCAACCTCGGTCCCCCACTCGCACCAGGGGGGCCCAGCCTGAGGCCGAGGTTGTCATTGCAGCTTTCCGTTCCACGTCGGACGAGCTGTCACCAGGCCTCCCTGTTGGTTGCATTTGCCTCCCTTGTCTGAAGGTAAACTTTAAATTCCATTTCTTGTGTTTATTCTCCATATTGTCCCAGGGATGATCTTTGGCTGACTTAATCTTGTTCCAGAACTACAAGCCCTCACAAGTCTTTGTCTCCAGCACCACAACCAGGGCTCCAGCACTGCAACCCGGTTCCCCACTCACACCAGGGGGGCCCAGCCTGAGGCTGATTTTGTCATTGCAGTCTGCCGTCCCATGTCGGACGCGCTGTCCCCAGGCCTCCCTGTTGGTTGCATTTGCCTCCCTTGTCTGAAGGTAAACTTTAAATTCCATTTCTTGTGTTTATTCTCCATATTGTCCCTGGGATGATCTTTGGCTGACATAATCTTTCTCCAGAACTACAAGCCCTCACCAGCCTTTGTCTTCACCATCGCACCCAGAGCTCTGGCCTG